>NC_092719.1:204669955-205371205 GCF_047496885.1 Scyliorhinus torazame
ACCGGAAGTCTGCAGAAGGATTTGGATAGGTTAGGTGAATGGGCTAGGGCCTGGCAGATGGAATTCAATGTTGCCAAGTGTGAGGCTATCCATTTTGGGAGGAATAACAGCAGAATGGATTATTATTTAAACGGTAAGATGTTAAAACATGCTGCTGTGCAGAGGGACCTGGGTGTGCTGGTGCACGAGTTGCAAAAAGTTGGTGTGCAGGTGCAACAGGTGATTAAGAAGGCTAATCGAGTTTTGTCTTTCATTGCTAGAGGATGGAGTTCAAGACTAGGGAGGTTATGCTGCAATTGTATAAGGTGTTGGTGAGGCCACATCTGGAGTATTGTGTTCAGTTTTGGTCTCCTTACCTGAGAAAGGACATATTGGCACTGGAGGGAGTGCAGAGGAGATTCACTAGGTTGATCCAGAGTTGAGGGGATTAGATTATGACGAGAGGTTGAGTAGACTGGGACTGTACTCATTGGAGTTTAGAAGGATGCGGGGGGATCTTATTGAAATATATAACATGATGAAGGGAATAGATAGGATAGATGCGGGCAGGTTGTTTCCACTGGTCGGGGAAAGCAGAACTAGGGGGCATAGCCTCAAAATAAGGGGAAGTAGATTAGGACCGAGTTTAGGAGGAACTTCTTCACCCAAAGGGTTGTGAATCTCTGGAATTCCTTGCCAGTGAAGCAGTTGAGGCTCCTTCTTTAAACGTTTTAAAGAAAAAGATAGATACCTTTCTAAAGAATAAAAGGATTCAGGAATATGGTGTACGGGCCGGAGAGTGGAGCTGAGTCCACAAAGATCAGCCATGATCTCATTGAATGGCGAAGCAGGCTCGAGGGGCCAGGTGGCCTACTCCTGCTCCTAGTTCTTATGTAAGTCACTACTGAGAGCAGTTATTAGTTTTAAATCCCCAAAGGATCGATTTACATTCTTTAGATTACAGAGAGAGACTCTGATACACCTTCTGGCTGTGACTGCAGCTATCCAGCTTGGTGAGCAGCACGGTAGCCTGGTGGTTAGCACAATTGCTTCACAGCTCCAGGGTCCCAGGTTCGATTCCCGGCTTGGGTCACTGTCTGTGCGGAGTCTGCACGTTCTCCCCGTGTCTGCGTGGGTTTCCTCCGGATGCTCCGGTTTCCTCCCACAGTCCAAAGGTGTGCAGGTTAGATGGATTGGCCATGATAAATTGCCCTTCGTGTCCAAAATTGCCCTTAGTGTTGGGTGGGGTTACTGGGTTATGGGGATAGGGTGGAGGTGTGGGTTTGGGCGGGGTGCTCTTTCTAAGAGCCGGTGCAGACCCGATGGGCCGAATGGCCTCCTGCACTGTAAATTCTATGATCTAAAACAAAACTAAAACACCCCCCGCAGCAAACAGCCTAAAACGAAACTAAAAAGCTGACAGCCCAGCTTCACCCACTCTCTGACATTACTGCCGTAATAAACACCCATTTCGTAAAGGTATTCTCACTACAGATATTTATATACACACCCATTTCTTAAAGATACATTTCTTAAACGCCCATTTATAAACACCCATTTCTTAAAGGTACTCTCACATGACAGAGTGGCTGTGACCGTGATCCCCAGGGAGAGGGGCTGTGGTTGCGATCCCCTGGGGGAGGGGCTGACTGTGCTCCGTGTCAGGTGCAGCTCTTCACCAGCGCTCAGTCGATGGGTTCGTTCTTGAAGCCACCAGTATCGACTTCAATACTTAAATTCCATTATTAGCTGAAATGATTCCCTGCTCTGATTGGCAGCTCCCTTGCCCCAGAATAAATTATAATATTTTTCTTCATTGCTACAAAATGAACCAATAGTCACAGTCAGAACATGTTGGACCTACTTGGCAGGTCAAGGCTCATCTGTGGAGAAAGGAACAATCAATATTATCATGGAAGATATGGGAGATTTAACAAGGTTTAAGCAAACACGGAATAAATATAAGAGAAGACCTGTGATCAGGTGGAAAGTAGGAAAGATTCAGTGGCAATTGGGGGCGTAATGGAACAAGCAAAGAGACCAATGTGGGTGCGGAGAGCACATGTCCCATCGAGCATACTCCATCAGTATGATTATAGCTGATGTTGGGCCTCAACTCCACTTTCCACCCTCTCCCGACAACCCTTCATTCCCTGTCAGCCCAAAACCCTGTCTATCCCAGCCTTCAGTGCATCGAACAATGGAGCATGCTCTGGGGTAACGAATTGCAAACGGTTCACAGCCCTTTGAGAGAAGTAATTTTTCATCATCTCACTCCGAAATGAGGGTCCCTTTACCCTGAGACTCTGTCCCCGTGTTTTGGATTCTCTGACCAGCGGAAATAACCTCTCAGCATCCACCCAAGAGATCGCATCCCATGATTCAAAACTCCAGAGAATGTAGAATATCAGATAGAGAGAGTGTTGCCATGGTCTGGGAATGTGGCCAGGGATGCAGGATACCCTGTTGGGTGTGTACTATTGAGGAAATGTTCACACCAAGAACCCAGACCACACTTTCTCCATTCCGGTCACTTCACATGGCCTGAATCTGCAGGATTTTGCTTTGGGGACAAATGGGTTGTGCTGCTAGAACAAGTGAACCACCTGCTCCTCAATCCAGGCACTTGGAAAAGAGCCTGCTCAAAAATTTCCTTGTGGCCGATCTTTGGAACCTACTTCTTGCCCTTCTGAACGAGTGTACAAGCTCCCCTAAAACATTCATATTAATGTTCTTGCAAGAACAGGATCTCAGTTTGAAATCCTGCATTGTGTACTGGCAGATGACTAATTGGAAAAATAGCCCAGTGTGCAAGATCGTGTAGTTGCTCGGACATCTGTTTCCAGATACTGGGACATGACGCGGTCAATCAATCTCGCGAGAGGCCTCTTGCAAGATTTACCTGGCTCGCCACACCTGGGGGGGGGGGGGGGGGGGGGGCTGGGCTGTGAGCAGGGTGGTACCCTGACACCCCTGATGCCACCTGGGCACTCTAGCACTGGGTCTGGGGAAGACCTGCTGGTATTAGGTGGGGTGTGCCCCCTTGCAAGTGATTTGGGGGGAATCCGGGAGTTGTGTTGGCAGGCCTCAAGATCTGGGCGCCGTTTAAAAATGGCGCAAGGACCTCCTCTTGCAATGACGAGCGGAGTTCCTCAATGCAGGAAATGGGACTAAGTGCTGCCTCGGCGGGGCATTCCGAGGCCCTGAAATGAAACCAAGGCCCATTAGATAGCAGGGTCTTTCTCGACGCTACGATTGCCTGTTACCACCGGGCTAAATGCACTCGACACAGGACCCGTGTTTCATTTCCGTTAAATCGCGCCCACTATGTTTAAGCATAAGTATGCCGCAGACTTGATGGGCTGAATGGCTTACTGTGCTGCACTGTTTTGTAATAAGCATGCAAACGGATTTGATATAAAAGCATTGCATTATTGCATCGTACCGCAGGGGCCATTGCTTCAGATTAACCCAACTCTGTGACCTGCCGTCCGAACAAATCTTTCTGCTGTCAACACTGACGCTTTCTCTCTTTGTCAAACTGACAGGGTCGGACCACAGTCGCTGCCGTATAACGGATACAAGTTAATGTATTTGATGTAGCAGGAGGAGAGAATGCCGATTCGTGCCTACTGTACAATTTGTTCTGATTACTTTGATAATTTCAAGGATGTGGCAGCCATCCACTGTGGGCACACGTTTCACAATGAGTGGTAAGTGCTGAAAAAAGAAGTAACTAATTTCAAATGAGATAAACAGCGGCTCTAAAATGGCAAAGCCCTGCAATTACTACTCCTCGAAATGAGTAGAATGATTGCAGGGTGCGGATATAATGTTACAATCTCCATTATTTAGCTTGACAAGTTGAATTCTAGATAAGACTGGAGCTATCTCTATTATTAAAAGGCGTGTTTATGTGATGTAGGAGATTTAAACTTCTGGTGAACAATCTGATTGTGGAACCAAAGTCTATTGATTTCTTTTGTTTTTAACTAATCACAGCCCACCAGTAGATCAGCCACTCTGTCACTGATTCCAGAGACGAGCACAGCTTGACACCAGGGCTTTGCAGTAACCCTCCATGAGCAACACCAGTGGTACTAATTGCGCTTAAATAATATGTTGATTTTGTGGGATGATTCGGGTGGGAGGAGCGGGGGGGGGGGATGTGTGGAACATAGCACCAACCTGAAAACCTTACGAATACCTCATCTCGTCTCTCAACTGTCTGTTCGGTCGTTGGGGACTTCACGACTGCGACCATTTTGAATGTGCGCCAATCACGAGGGCCATAAGCCCTTCAATTGGAGCAGCGTAGGTGGTTTTCTTTGGAGCAGCGAAGACTGAGGGTGGACCTGATTGAGGTCTATAAGATTATGGGGGGTATTGGCAGGGTGACTAGGAAGCAGCTGTTCCCCTTAGTTGAGCAGTTAATAACGAGGGGGCACAGGCTCCAGGTGAGGGGCAGGAGGGATTTGAGGAAAAATGTTTTCACCCAGAGGGTGTTGGGAATCTGGAATGCGCTGCCTGGGAGGGTTGTAGAGGCAGGAAACCTCACGAGCTTTAATAATTACGTGGATGAGCACTTTAAATGTCATAACATTCAAGGTGAGGTGATTGCCGGAAAGTGGGACTAGTGTCGACTCGCGTAGTTTTGTCAGTCCAGACTTGATGGGCCGAATGGCTTGTCCTGTACTGTATGATTCTATGGCCATTTAGGCTAAATGGCCTATTTCTGTTCCGCTACGTTAATTCCACTCCTTGTAAAGTCTTTGTTTGCACTTGGTCGCAGAGCATTGTGAATCTGTTTCATAGATGGCCAATGGGTTCTTAAATGTTTTAACATTACATGATTTTTTTTTTTTTAAATTTAGAGTACCCAATTCATTTTTTCCAATTAAGGGACAATTTAGCGTGGCCAATCCACCTAGCCTGTACATCTTTGGGTTGTGGGGGTGAAACCCACACAGACACGGGGAGAATGTGCAAACTCCACACGGACAGTGACCCAGAGTCGGGATCAAATCTGGGACCTCGGCGCCGTGCAGCAGAAGTGCTAGCCACTGTGCCACCATGCTCCCCACATTAATAATTATTTTGGGAGCAATGGTCCTATGTTCCCACGTGATGCAGTGTATTGGGCCACAGTGCACAGTACAAAGGAGTTGGATTTGATTCTCTGCAGTCTGCGACATTTCTCAGCAGAGTCCCTGGGGGAAGTGAACCAAGACCAATAGCCTTCTCACGTGGGAGAATCTGGACCATTGACCCCAATTGCTGTTGAGTACATATTACTGGTTGAACAGCAATAGCAGAGTCCAAGAGCAAGTTCCCTCTCGAACGCAGTTGCTGCATAGCCCACTGAGAGCAGATGAAAGAGAAAATTAGATGGTGCATACCATGAACAGATGCTTTTATCGATGCTGTTTAGCATTTTAAAGACTTGGACTGGATCGGAGTTGGTATTTATCAATTATGAAAAGGTCAGATTAAAAATATCTCACATTTTAATTAACCATAAGATCTGCATTATCCAACATTCAAGATTAACCATATCCTTGTGCACCATCTATCTCTAAAACTCCCTTATTGCAAACATGTCCAATCTGACTGATAGCAGTTTGCGAATTAAAAAAGGTGATTTTGCAATTGCTTGGATTGACTGAGTGAATTGTAATTGCAGAAAAGTGACTGAATTGAAATTGTAACAATGCTTTTGAGGCGAGGCGGTGGGGAGCTTTGCTTCAATAGGCAAGTTTCAAGGTTTCTGCATCAGTTATGTCATCTTTTAAATCTCTGCCACAATGGTAAGGTACCTTTTAAATCTTTTCTTGTGCAGAACAATACTTAATGGAGATGGGAACAAGCATTCTGCGCAAATACAATACTCTTTTAAACTGCAGGGTGCACTCTCAAACCATTTAATTGTTTCCCAAGTCCCTGCAAGCATTGGAATTATTTAATTCTGGGAGAGAGTGGATCAATACTACTTAAAATCATGTTTATTTGCAGCTAATTGTCTACTGATTTTATTTTGTCTCTTACAGTCTCGCTCAGTGGCTTCACAGTGCCCCATCGAGGACCTGTCCTCAATGTAGAATAAAGGTATTAAAATTGTATTAACAAACCCTTTCAAAATGCACTTTCCGTTGTTTCTTTGTTGTAAGAGCATGTCATGATTTCCAAATATGAATATTAGAATAGAGGTGCAAGTCTTTGGGCTCCAGGGCTGGGTGGAGTAATGAAAATCAGCTCCGTTTGCTTTGATGGAAAGTACTACATGCATTTGTTGGGAAAGAGATAAGGACAGGTTTGCCTCAACGGTGAATCCCCTAATCTCTGATCTAGTAATCTTTGAGAACGCACCAAGGCTCTTTGGCCAGCATCTTCCAAACCCACAACTGCTGCCATCTCGAAGAACAAGGGGAGCAGATGCCTGGGAACGCCACCACCTGGAAGTTCCCTTCCAAGTCACTCACCACCCTGACTTGGGAATGTAGCAGTCGTTTCTTCACTGTCGCCGGGTCAAAATCCTGGAACTCCCTCTCCCTATGACAGCACCATGGGTGTATCTACACCACTGCAGCTGGTTCAAGAAGACAGCTTCCCACCACCCCCTCGAGGGCAGTTAGAGGTGGGTAATAAATGCCGGCCGCCTGCATTCCGTAAATGAAATTTTTAAAAACTGACAGTGCTCACGGGCTGCTGACACTCTGAAGAGAAAAGGAAATGAAAGACAAATGCTAAATATTGCGGGTGCTGGAAATCGGAAATGAAAACTGAAAATCCTGGAGACACTCAGCTGGTATCTGTGGAATGAGAAAAGAGCATTCACGCTCAGTCTGAAGGCCTTTTGTTCAGGAAACGAAACTATCCGGGCAATGGAGATGGGGATAATGTCCTCACTTGACCTCTCGCTTCTGGCCATGTCCTGTTCTACAGGAGGTTTGGAAACTGGTTGTCTCCCTGCCTTAGTCATGACATGGCATCAAGAAAATAGAGGCAAAATTACAAATGGTGGATGCTTTACAAAGTACAGATGAGAATAACATCATAAAAAATTCTCTTTTAAACATATGCAGTATACAGTGTTATTTATCATCGCCACATTACTTTTTAGTTCTTTGCAAATGTAAAAATATTTTGAAACCAGAATAAACTTGTGGTTCACATATAATGTACTGTATAGTTTTTGTACCATTGCATTTGAATCTTAGTATTTCTAAATGGCTTATTTAATGAGCAATGATACTTGGGGAATTCAAAATTGCAGTGAAGACCAATTAAAAATGCTTTGGTGCATTGGGTTACAACCCCCCTCCTTGCTTCCGGACGGGAATTCAAGGCCAGACCAGACTGATAAGAGTGGAAATATTTTCTTTACTTATTTAATGGAATGAGTGTCGTTGGCAAGGCCAGTGTTTATTTCATATCCTTAATTGTCCTTGAGAAGGTGGTGATGAACCACTGTCTTGAACTGCTGGAGCCCATCTGGTATGGATATATCCACAGGGTTGTTCAGATGTAATTCCTGCTTTTTGGCCCAGTGCCAGTGAAGGAATGGCGATATAGTTCCCAGTCAGGATGAAGTGGAGTGGAACTTGCATCTTCTGCCCTGTTGCTTATCGGTGGTAGAAGTTGTTGGTTCGGAAAGTGCTGTTGAAGGAAAGTTGGTGAGTTACTACAGTGTATCTTGTAAATGATACACGCTGTTGCCACTGTGCATCGGTGGTGGGAGGGAGTAAATGTTGAAGGTGGTGGCAAGGCGACAGGTAGCCAGGAGGTGAGTTACATGCTGTAGAACTCCCAAACTCTGATCTGCTCTCGAAGGCACAGTATTGATGTAACTAGTTTAGGGCAGCACGGTAGCATTGTAGTTCGCACAATTGATTCACAGCTCCAGGGTCCCAGGTTCGATTCCTGGCTTGGGTCACTGTCTGTGCGGAGTCTGCACATTCTCCTTGTGTGTGCGTGGGTTTCCTCCGGTTGCTCCGGTTTCCTCCCACAGTCCAAAGATGTCCAGGTTAGGTGGATTGGCCATGCTAAATTGCCCTTAGTGTCCAAAATTGCCCTTCGTGTTGGGTGGGGTTACTGGGTTATGGGGATAGGGTGGAAATGTGGACCTTGGGTAGGGTGCTCTTTCCAAGAGCCGGTGCAGACTCGATGGGCCGAATGGCCTCCTTCTGCACTGTAAATTCTATGATTCTAGTCCAGTTAAGTTTGTGGTCAATGGTGACCCCCAGGTGTTGGTGGGGATTCAGTGATGACAATGCTGTTGAATGTCATGGGAAGCTGGTTAGATTCTCTCTTGTTGGATGTCGTTATTGCCTGGCATTTGTGTGAATGTTGTTTTGTTTCTGGTGATTGTAAGACTTTCCCCTATAGGGAAAGTAGAAGAAAGTCACATTGCAACTCTCGCAGCTTGACAGCATTGTTGCTCTGATGTGGGATTTGATTTTCAGAGATTGGGCTAACAAGCGCTGCTGAGTCTGAGCATATGGAACTTTATTCTGCCATACCCAACTCTGTTTCTTCGTGCTGACATTTCTGAAGCATTGAATTTCCTACATTGGATGATCTTGATCAAACTTTTGCGAATGGATTAGCTCAGGATTATAACCTATTTATCATACAGATGGATGCTTGAAATATTGACAATTTTAGGAATATCTTATCTATGTTAGTGCATTAAAAACCTTGCATCTGTCTGGACACTCTCAACCTTTTCCGTAATAGATTTCTGTCCATGTTTATAATGGAAACTTTGTGCAATTTCTCATGTTGTAATTACACTCCCACTAGTGGAAGAACATCACCCATTTTAGGTTCATATTTTCTCAACTTAAGTTGCTATTTGACACCAGGGAGATTGGAATTTAGAATAAAATTTAGTCATTTACTTAATAGATCTTCAGCAGAAAAGGTATTTGAAAAATAGTGGGCACAATAGCAGGCATGGGTGCCTGAAAATCAATTTTACATTCTTCTGATGAGTTCATTTTCCTCACTTCTGTATCGTAGCAGGGACACCTTTTCCACGACCCACAGGGTATTCATCTCCCTATGCTGCCTGTTCATGGTTCAGCATTTATTTTTAAATGAAAACTCACTGCAGTGAAATGAGATGTGCTCGTTTTCTAATAGGTCAAACTGCAGTGAAATGAGATGTGCTTGTTTTCTAATAGGTCAGTGCAAAACACATCATCAACAAGCTGTTCTTCGACATCGGTGAGAGCGAGCAAGTGTTGGATGCAGAAACCCTCCAGGTAAGATTGCGATTTTCTGAAAAACCTGAAACTTTGCACTTGCAGTTCTGGTAATTTGGTCAATCTGTATTTTGGAATGACTATTCTAGAGTTTTTACGGGGGTATTTTGATGAGAAATAATCCTGCAAATAGATATTTCACTGGCTAAAAACGGTCACTTTTACTTTGTGTAAGTGCATTCTAAAAAATAATGGAATAGGATGGGCACTGTGTTGTGACAGGATTGATGCAGTGGCTAAGACGAAGTAAAGACTTGGAGACTGAGAGAAACCTGCGAGTATTACAAAAAATTGCTTTGTTCTTCAAATCAATTCACTCTGGGCAAGATTAACGGCCGCGTTGCGCCAGGCTAGGATCCATGCGGGCCGAATAGATCGCGGGAGAGGCCCGAATCGGGAATTGCGGCGGACGATTTGCGATCTAACCGGACCGCTCACGTTGGCGGGATACGGATCCTGTCTAGACATGTCCAAAGCTAATTGAGACCAATTAAGGGCGATCTCCATCTCATTAGTGAGATTGAAGCCCGATCTGACGGCCTCCCGTGACCTAACCGGCTCCCCAGTGAGAGGTCACGTAGGTGCTGAGTAGTACTGCTCCACACAAACCAGGTGTCACGGCATCGGGGCGTGGGGGGGTTCTCCCAGGCCATTGGAGACCCCTGGGTGGTCAGGGACAGATCTGGTGGCACCCTGGATCTCCCTCTGGCACCTTGGCACTACCATCCTGGCACTCAGGATGGCAGGGCATTGCCACGGTGGCAGTGCCATTGTTCCCAGATGCCAAGGTGGCACTGCCAAGGGCCAGAGCCTGGCAGGTCATGCCCATGAAAGGAGGGATGAGGGGGCTGTGACAGATGGGGCAGGGGGGGAGGGGGGGGGTGAAGGGTGGGAATGAAGGGGCTTCTGGAAAAGTGGGGGTGTGGGGTGAAGGGTGGGGACCCTGAGCAGGGGGGAGCCAAAAGGGGGTGTGGGAAGGCCTGAAAAGGGGGGCACTCTGTGACCCAATAGGGTATCTCACTGGAGGGGAGGGGGGGGTGTAATACCCATGTGTGAGGGGGGTGACGTTGCCCGTGTGGGGCTCACTTGGAGATCGAGGCACCCTTTCAAAATGGTGTCCTGATCTCTGAGGACCCAGCCTGGCCAGCGAGTTCAGCTCCCCACTGATGAAAATAATTCTCAAATTGACTGTGGTTAGATAACAGTGAGGAACTCAGCGACAGAGCTGTGGGGCAGGCATGCTCCCACCTGAAATGACAATTCAAAACCTTTCCGCTAAATCACACCCTGTAGCTCAGTCCTGAGTGGAATTTTCCAGACATGTCCAAAGACATTGAGAATAATGATCTTATCAAAGGCGTGAGCAGTGATCCTCGGGAACGCATCAAGAAGTTTATAATTGTTTTTCTGATTCCCAGAACAAGACTACCTGTACTCATTGTAGTTTCAGTTAGTTTAATTTAATTTATCTTGCCAGTGACATATTATGTTAGTGGTCATTTGGTGCACTTTCAACATCAGCGATTTGTGTTTTTTACTTTAATGGGATGTGGGAGTCGTTGGCAAGGCCAGCATTTGTTGCCTTTGTCAACTTCATTGCAGTGTTAACGATAAAGATTATTATGTATTTGAATTCAACAGGCATGTTAATGGTTTTATTTAAATTTACCAAATTCCAATGATCAACTTCGAATTGGACGTAAATTTGAATTCAAATTACTTGTACTCTCTGGTAGTATACTATCAACACTTTTTAATACAATGAGTTTGTTTTATATTTTCACAATTGATTTTCTTTAGATATAAATTTAGAGGATCCAATTATTTTTTTCCAATGAAGGGGCAATTTGCGTGGCCTATCCACCTACCCTGCATATCTTTGGGTTGTGGGGGTGAGACCCACGCAGACACGGGGAGAATGTGCAAACTTCACACGGACAGTGACCCGGGGCCGGGATCGAACCCGGGTCCTCGGCGCTGTGAGGCAGCAGTGCTAACCACTCCGCCACTGTGCCGCCTCTCAATTAATATTTAAAAGGGGTTTACAATTCTTATTTCTGTTCCGTGCTCTGTAAATTTCACACTGAAATTGTGAATTATGTGAATTTTCAGAATGAATTGGACAGAGCAAAGTCTCAGCTGTTACAGAAAGGTAAGAAATTACTTCATGTTGCAGCTCAGAATCAACACCGGAATAAACTCCATATAAAGCAGGAATGTAAATTAGAATGGCCTTTAGTCCGGTTTATGCATTGATGGTAGAATGTGCTGTCCATGACACATTTGTTTTTATTCAAATGTTTGAAAAGATACAGGGTAGGAATTTCTGTTCTCTTCCCCCCCCCCCCCCCCCCCCCCCGCCCCCATGGCGTGTTTTGCAGAAGTGGTCCGCCACTGGCCGGAGAGAGACACTGGACGAAACCAACGTCAATGGCACTCCTGACTTGTGCCTTGTAGATGGTGGGCAGGCTTTAGGAGTCGGGGTGAGTTGTTCGCAGCAGTATTCCAAACCTCTGACCTTGTAGCCACAGTATTTGCATGGCTGGTCGAGTGCAGTTTCTGATCCATTCTAACCCCCAGGGCATTGATAGATGATACATGGGACAGGTTAATTTGCTCTTTACGTGAGTGATGCTGGTTGAGGAAGGAATGCTTTTTAGGACACTGCAAAAATTTCCTGTTGCTCTTTATATAGTCCCTTTATGTCCATTTAAAATGACTGATGGGACCTAATCAAAAAGGTCCAGCAATTTGAGTCCTAAATATTGCTTTGAAGTATCGGTTTCAGCATGGGGCTTGAACCCACAACTTCTTGCTGGGGATGCCAGAGTGCTAACCGCTGAATGAAACTGGCACTCTGTTCATGATCGAACTCATCGAATGCACAAGGAAGATGGTGGTGTTTGTCTGTCCTTAACCCTGGTTGCTTGGTTTCAGAAAAAGAGAAGAAGGACCGCCAGTCAATCATTGATCAACTGAGAGACACCCTGGACCAACGCAACACAAAAATAGAGTCTATGGCGAAGGAGCTGAGTGAGACAGAAATGCTGTGCTCCACCCTCAAGGTGATTCATACATGCATGTCTTCAGCTTTCCAATTGGACTGGAAGCCACCTGCGTGCATTTATTCACTGGTGCAATATGCTGTCTTTACGATGCCCTTGGGTTTTATTCACAGAAGCAGTTGCGGTACCTGGAACAGCAACAGGATGACTCCAAATCCGCAAAGGAGGAGGCACGAAGACTGCGACAGAAACTGAAGACATTAGAAAAGTATGGTGAAGCCAGAATTCGTATATGATTAATGACCATGTGCTTTTCTTTAATTATATAGAATGTGCAGCACAGAATTGGACCATTTGTCCCAACAGGCCTATGCTGATGGTTATGCTTCACACAACCTAACCCTCTTCATCAAACCCCGTCAGCATAACCTTCTATTCCGTTCTTCCTCGTATGTTAATCTAGTTTCCCCTTTAATTGTTCTTCCGACGTTTTAAAATATTTCAGTAATGGTAGGACATGTTGAGAAAGAGATTAATAAAGGATACAGTATCCTGGGCTTTATGAATAGGGCCACAGAGCACAGGAGCAAGGAGGTTATGTTGAATTAGTATTCGTCACTACTTTGGCCTCCGCTTGAGTGCTGCATCCAGCTCTGGATGTCATACTTCAGTATGGCTGTGAAGACATTAAAGAGGGTACAGAAAAGATACAGGGATTGTTCCAGTGATGAGCTTCAGTTATGAAGGTAGATGAGAGACGTTAAGTCTGTTTTCTGAATGGAAAAGAAGGTTGAGCGATTTGATGGAGGTATTCAAAATCGTGAGGGATGTGATTTGATCAGATTGGATTGGGAAGAACATTCTCACACATGAAAGAATTGAGAACCAGATTTAAAGTAATTAGTAAAAGAAGCGAAAAGCGATACAAGGAGAAATCCTTTCTGGCGAATGGTTAGGGTCTGGAATGCACTGTCTGAGTGTGGTGGAGGCCCATTGAACCAAAGCAATCAACATGGGAATTAGACTTGTGTGCAGGGTTACAGGGAGAAGGCGGGGAATGGCACTCGGTGAGTTGCTCATTCAGAGAGCTGGTGCAGACAGGATGGGCCGAATGGCCTTCTGCACTGTAGCAACTCTGTGATTATTGATGCAGGTTGCTCATCGTTCACAATCCAACTGAGATCCTCGGTCACAAATTGAGTAGATACCGAGAGAAACCCCAAACAATGAAGAGAAGAAAAAAAAAATCATTGATCGTTTTTGTAATTAAAGAAACACTGCAGCTGTGCATGAGCATGTCCCAGCACACGGCAGCAAAACTCTGAACAACAACTTGCACCTTTAATGTTGTTAAACATCCCAATGTGCCTCGTGGGAGCGGCATCAGGCAAAACGTGACACTGAACCACTGAGAGATATTAAAGTAGATGAGAGGTAGATTTTTCTCCACCTCTCGGGAGGGAATTCGAGAGCTGTGGGGCTTGGCAGCTGAAAGCACAGCGATCATGGTGAAGCAATTTAAATTTGGGACTGCTCAAGAAGCCAGAGTTGGAGGAGCGCAGAAACCGCAAGAGGCTTGTAGGGCAGAAGGAGATTACAGAGGCGGGGGGGAGCTGAGGTCATGAAGGGATTTGAAAGCAGGGATGAGAATTTAAGGATCTAGGCGTTGCTTGACCGGGAGTCAATCTCGGCCAGAGAGCACAAGGCTGATGGGTGAACAGGACTGGGTGTGAGTTAGGAGACGGGCAGCAGAGTTTTGAATGATGAATTTACTGAGCAGGCAATCATTCCTAAATGATATGATTACTTGGCAGAAATTACGGAAATGACATGGACTACAGAATAAACTAGAATGAAGTGAAGCTTGAATTTCTCATTCTAGTTCAGTTCCCCTCTCCCGAGCAGTGCTATATGTATGCTGGCCACTCTGCCATTTTGTGAGCAGGCTACGCATTCAGTTCAAACCCTGATGATTTGGCCATTCGACCCACAATCCCTGTCCAAAATAGGGGACCGTCGTTTGACAGAAGAAATAGATCAGTCGGGTCAGTTGTATGTAACCCTGTGAAGTGTGGATACATTTTGGATCCTTTTCTCATTCCATAATTGCCACTTTGCAAACTTACGCAGAGAAACACTGGGGAAAATTTCGTGGGGAACTAATTTATAAGGCAAAACTGCAATTTAACTTATTACCGTACCATTTTTAATACATTGCAAAGATTACACCACACTGTTCTCAGCTATTCTGAAGTCACCTAGTGTAGCATTCTCCAGGCTTTTGAACGTATTCATTTCGAGAACATCCCCACAAAATGAACTTTGTCCAGATATAAAATCCTGGAACCAGCTGCAAAAACGTCGTGAGCCTACTGTGATTTGAACGCGCAACCATCTGATCTGGAGTCAGGCGCGCTCCCGTTGCGCCACAAGCCCAGCTGTTCTAGTGCAGGATTCTCAAGGGGTGGAAAGATGTCAACGTTGCAAGACCTCGTAAGTCGCCATCTTGCAAATTAAGAATACAGTACAGGGCAGCATGGTGGCGCAGTGGGTTAGCCCTGCTGCCTCACGGCGCCGAGGTCCCAGGTTCGATCCCGACCCCGGGCCACTGTCCATGTGGAGTTTGCACATTCTCCCTGTGTCGGCGTGGGACGCACCCCCCACAACCCAAAGATGTGCAGGGTAGATGGATTGGCCACGCTAAATTGCCCCTTAATTGGAAAAAATGAATTGGGTACTCTAAATTTTTTTTAAAACACAATACAGGAAGTCTCGGACGCATTGTGTGCCTTTATGCTAAAACGAGGAAGTGCCACAGATAGACAATTTGAGGAGGGAAGTAGTAAGTATTCTTACTTTTTGAGCCCTAGGCTGTCTAGTTATCTGGCCACATTGCTTATGGATAGATGTCTTGTTCCCAGTTAAAACAAATGTTTTAATTATTTCTCCTATTCTCACCAATTTTCTCTTCTCCCCATCTATCCCAAGGCTTTAACCCCTTGCTCGTGTCCATTCTGTCCGCTGGCACCTGGCACTGCATGTGTGATCCTTGAGGGTGGGTTCTGGCATCTTGCTTGCTCTTCCCATCTGATGCATGAATGGTGTATTTGCTTCTTGCAGCAAGGATTATTTGACTAAAACCAGGAGCACATACAACCACATATTTAACATCTAGGCACGCTGACAGCATTTGTTGCTCTGAATAGCATTGAAGCTCAGCTAACACAGTTTAGACCAGGGTTCATACTTGGGAATTTACTGATTTAAATGAAGCAATTACTCATCTGATAAATTCAGGAGAGCTGCATGTCCTCCACATCTATCTGCTGTAGATACTTCTGCAAAAACTTAAGATCTTAACCCATCCAGCATTTTGTTCTTGTTTCCAGTGTTCAGGGGCTGCTTCAAAGCCAGAGGCCCGAAGTCGAGGAAATGATCCGGGACATGGGAATAGGGCAGTCGGCAGTCGACCAGCTGTCCATTTACTGTGTATCCTTGAAAAAGTAAGCACCACTGTTTTGGCTTTGCAGAATCCAAATAGTTTAACCCAGCAGTCGATAGAACCCCCAACAATGCAGAAGGAGGCCATTTGGCCCATTGAGTCTCTGAAAGAGCACTTTTCCTCGGCGCACCTTCCCGCCCTACCCCTGTAACCCTGCGAGTTGATCATGGCTAACCCACCTAACCTGCACATCTTTGGACTGTGGGAGGAAACTGGAGCACCCGGCGGAAACCCACATAGACACGGGGAGAAGGTGCAAACTCCACACAGACGGTCACCCAAGGCCGGAATCAAACCCGGGTTCCTGGCGCTGTGAGGTAGTAATGTTAACCACTGTGCCACTATACAGCCCCTAGTCCAATGGGAGGATATCGCTCTGCAAAATCTGACGCATTCTAGGTTTGAGCAAACTCGATGCAATTCCTAGCCAAGGTGAATCCATGATACTCTTCATTCTGCACTGATGGCAGCCCACATGGATAGTTGCTGGAGGAAATCTCATCATGGTTCAGTGGATTATTGTGTTCATCTGAAGTTAGGGTTAAGACAAATTTGAGACGGTTTCATTGTGTATCTAACCTCTGCTGCAAACTGACTGGGAACACTTGCGGTTGGGTATAAGATATGTGGTTGACTCTTGTATGCGCCTCTGAAATGGCCTAGCAAGCCACTCCGTTGTATCAAACCGCTGCAAAGTCCCCTAATAACCCACGGGTTTACGTACATCACGTGGACTGCAGCGGTTCAAGAAGACCGCTTACCGCCACCACTTTCACAAGGGCAATTAGGGATGGGCAACATATGCTGGCCTAGCCAGCGAAGCCCCCATCCCTTAAAAATAAAAATGCAAAACAGGTTCAATTTGAAGGAATGGGTAACTAGGGGCACAGGCTAAACTTGCCCCTAACAGCAAAAGAAAATGAAAAACATGGAAGAGAGGAAACCCAAACCAAACCATCAGTCAGATGATGCAAAAAAAAAAATCTCTTGATTGATGTTATTGAATGTGTCCATCTCACCGCTTGCAGAGCAGGATCTGTCCCCTAGTTAAGAAAATCTAGCGGTTTGGGTTAGAAAGGGTTGCAACTTAAAGCAGCGGAAAATTATTTTGTGAATTTGAGCGTATGTTTCTCCCGATTAAAGATGACTTAAATGTTTGCCACAATGGGTTACGTGGACCATTATACATTCAGCCATTTTAAACTCGGCTGTCAAGTAGCGATGTTTAGCAATTACAAAAGCAGTGTGAAGGCACTCCCCTTGTGAGTCATTGAACCACGCGTTCATTGCGTGTCACTCCCCAAGTACAGTTTCAATGTGCAATAATTTAAAATATATGTGCATATTTACCCGTCAAAAATTGAATTGATCAAATAGCTCAAATGCTTTTTGGATACATTTCATCACATTTCTCGGAACGATTTCTCCCCAAATAAGGTTTGCATCAAAAATTATTGGAAAAGTATCCACTATGGCCTTTCTATCTTAACCAGGTGTTGCAATTTAGAAAAACACAGTTATCATAGAATCATAGAAGCTTACAGCATGGAAACCGGCCCTTCGGCCCAACCAGTCCATGCCGCCCAGTTTTTACCATTAAGCTAGTCCCAGTTGCCCGCACTTGGCCCATAACCCTCTATACCCATCTTACCCATGTAACTATCTAAATGCTTTTTAAAAGACACAATTGTACCCGCCTCTACTACTACCTCTGGCAGCCCATTCCAGGCACTCACTACCCTCTGAGTGAAGAAATTGCCCCTCTGGGCCCTTCTGAATCTCTCCCCTCTCACCTTAAACCTATGCCCTCTAGTTTTAGACTCCCCTACCTTTGGGAAAAGATGTTGACTATCTACCTTATCTATGCCCCTCATTATTTTATAGACCTCTATAAGATCACTCCTAAGCCTCCTACGCTCCAGGGAAAAAAGTCCCAGTCTATCCAGCCTCTCCTTATAACTCAAACCATCAAGTCCCGGCAACATCCTAGTAAATCTTTTCTGCACTCTTTCTAGTTTAATAATATCCTAATAACATTGCTATCAATACAATAAAGACTATCAGTTTATATTTGAAGCTAAGCAATCTAAAGCATAAATTAACATGTGCAATGTTTTCTGTAATTTGGGAAGCAGAAGAGCATGAAATATATGAAAAGAATGATGGGTACATTCTTGCATGTTTTATCAGGTTGAATACGAACTCCACTAAAATAAAAGGAGATTTGTTCAGGAAATGCTTTCAATACAGCAACAGATGTAATTACTGGAGAATCAATATTCCTTACACAGACTGTGGAATTAACTCAGAATTAGATTACCTGTCTCAATTAAAGTGCCAGAGAATCATTCACAATGCATACTAGGCATTAAATGTCTCTCATTCGACTTGAAAACTGCAAAACACCTGCAGAATTATTGATGATTCCGGCTTCAATTTGAGCAAAGAATTTATTTAATATAAATTTAACATACCCAATTCTTTTTTTTTCCAATTAAGGGGCAATTTTAGCGTGGCCAGTCCACCTACCCTGCACATCCTTGGGTTGTGGGGGTGAGTCCCACGCAGACACGGGGAGAATGTGCAAACTCCACACGGACAGTGACCCGGGCCGGGATCGAACCCGGGTCCTCGTGCCTTGAGGGAACAGTGCTAACCACTGTGCCGCCGTGTGCCCATTGAGCAAAGAATAAATGGCGCCTGTGTTCTTTACTAATTCTCTTTCATCTGTTTAACTCTCTTTCGGTATTCTTTATAATGTTTAGATTTTGAGGAAAATTGAAACTCTGCTAATGAATTTTGAGCTGAAATAACTTTGGACGCTGCTTAACAGCAGCTTGTATTTATATAGCGTATTTAACGCAATGAAACATGCCAAAGTGCTTCACAGGAGTTTTTTAAAAACAAAATGCAACCCAAGCTCCATAAGGAGATATTAGGTCGGATGACCAAATGTTTGGTTAAAGGGATGGGTTTTAAGGAGCATATTAAAAAGGAAAGCAGGGCTGGAAGGTGCAATGAGGGATTTCCGGAGCTTAGCGCCCAGACAGCTGAAAGGGTGACTGTCGATGGCGGAGTGATTGAGGTTGCTCAGGAGGTCAGAATCAGAGGAGCACTATGGGGCTAGAGGAAATCTGGAGGGGAGGAGACCATGGAGGAATTTGAAAACCAGGATAAGAATTTTAAAGTCAAGATGCTGTTTGACCAGAAGCCGGTGTAGGTCAGCAAGCACAGGATAAATAGGAAAACGGGACTCGGTCTGAGTTAAGTCATGGGCAGTGAGTTTGGGATAACCTTGGGTTTGCACAAGATAAAATATGGGCGACCAGCCAGGTGTGCATTGGAATAGTCAAGTCCAGAGGTAATGAAGAATTGAACGAGACGGGTGTTGTTCCACAGCTGGAATAGTTGGGCTTAGTGATGATATGAATATGTGGACGGCAGCTCATTCTGGGGTCACATACGACACCGATGTTTGTTTATTCTCAGACTGTTCCCAGGGAGAGGGATGGCGGCGTCACTAGCTAGGTACCAGCGTTTGAGGGAGAGACCCAAAACAATGCCTTCTCGATATTTAATTGGAGAAAACAGTGCAGTTAAATGATTTGCACTTATGGCTTACACCATTGAAGTTTGAGAACAACTTGCGACTCTGCTGTCTCAAAGTTGCCCATGGTTCTGCCTGCTTTGATTGTAATTTTTATTTTTTCAGATGAATAAGTACCAGATTTCATTGAGAATAAAAGTTGAAAATGTAAACGGACTGCTCAAAGATTGAGCACCATTGTTCTTGAACTTTCATTGATGCTAATTCCTGTTAGTGGCTAGTTGTACATTCTCAGCCATCTCTGGTGTCCGTGTCCATTTTTAAAAATTCGGGTCTTTTTTAAAGCCCAATGTTTCCAGGGGTTTTCTTCATCATCATAACAATCAGGAGCACTAGCCCATGTTAATTTTTTCTCTCTACTCTCAAGCTGAGATGAAGTGAGGCCAACTGTATCACCATTACTGCTGCTATGGCTTAGAGCGGTATTTTTCAAACTTTTTTTGCCTGGGACCCACTTTTTCAACCGGCCGACCTTCGGGACCCATGCCACGTTCGCTTACCTTTAATGCGGGTGGGGAACCTGCGTCGTCCTCACGATCTCACTTGAATCCGGTTCAAAGGAGGAGAGGGCCATGCGCACATCAGGTGCAGAATTCAGCCAGATCCTTTGTGCCGTCTTCATTTTTATGAAAACACAAAATCCAACCTCTCACATGTAAGTCACCATGAACCGCAGTCGCAACAAAATGCTTGTTTTACTCAGCACTGGATACTCCTGGGAGATGCTACTCCAGAGGCCCTGGAGCTCAGTACAGAGCTAACACTAGCACTGCACTGTTCTGCCCTGGACTCTCCTGAGCAACTCTCTCCAGTAGTTTCTGTTGTGAGATCCTGTCCAATAGGTACGCTGCCTATTTGAGTCTGGCCTCTTATTTTTCAGAAAATGATCCATCTTCACAGTCCTCTTGCTAGCAGCTGGAAAATGGAAGCAACTCTGCTCCATGTTTTGTCACCAAAAGCACGTGCCTGGAGGGCACTTGACGTTGGGTATCATGTGACCTCTCTGCTTCTGCTTGGTGGACTCCACACAGCCTCATTTATTTTCATTTAAAGGGCAGCAGCGGCAGCCATTCCTAATGTCAAAGCCGGTAGCGGCCTTTGGGCACTTCACCCACGATCGGGACCACTGGGAGAATGGCGCAACCAAACGCTGCGCAACCCACCCGACACCTACCTGCGGGTCATGACCTGCACTTTGAAAAACCCTGGCTTAGAGAAAGGCTGCTCCGTATCATAGAATCCCTACAGTGCAGAAGGAGGCCATTTGGCCCATCGAGTCTGCACCCGCCCTTGGAAAGAGCACTCTACTTAAGTCTATACCTCCACCCTATCCCCGTAACCCAATAACCCCACCTAACCTCTTTGGGCGTTAAGGGGCAATTTATCATGGCCAATTCGCCTAACCTGCACATCTTTGGACTGTGAGGGGAAACCGGTGCACCCGGAGGAAACCCACGCACACACGGGGAGGACATGCAGACTCCGCACAGACAGTGACCCGAGGCCGGAATTGAACCCGGGTCCCTGAAGCTGTGAGACAGCAGTGCCAACCACCGTGCCGCCCATTGTATGGGCCGCAGCTCGAGCCTGGTCTGTACATATTGGGTTGCATGGAATATATGACACAGAAACAGGCCGTTAGACCTAACAAGTCCATGCTGGTGCTTAGGCTCCACTCAAAGCCTCTTAGCCTTTTGCCCTAACTAAATCCATCATCAGAACCCCCTATTCCCTTCTCCCTCACATGCTTGTCTAGCTTCCTCTTAAATGCATCCATTCCATTCACTTCAACCACTCCCTGTGGTAGCAGGTTCCATATCCTGACTCTTTGGTAAAGAAGTTTCTTCTGAATTCCCTATCGGTCGTCTTGGTGATTATTTTATGTTGATGGCTTCTAGTTATTCTGTTTCCCACGAGGGGAAGCATTTTCTCTATCCATTCTTGCAAAACTTCTTTTTTCATTTTAAAGATCTTCATTGGGTCACCCCCTCAGCCTCCTTTTTTCAGGACATTGCTAACCTTTGGCGCAGCATTTAGTGATTTATATATGTGCACACTAAAATCCCTTTGTTCTTCTACCTCGCCTCGACGCTCCAAGTAAAATGTGGCCTCCTTATCCTTCAGATGTATTGTCTCACATTGATCTGCTGAAATTCATAAGTCAATTATTTGCCCATTCTGCAACCAACAAGCAAGTGGACAAACTACCCTTTACTGTCTAGAGATCAGCTAGCAATCCATACTGCCTCAGCACCAAACTAAATATTGTGTTTTCCAAACAACTTACTGGTTGAAGATGCATGTTTTTTTATTAAATTATCTACCTACCTTGGTGCAGTCCTGTGTTGGAATGCATTCTGCTGCTGCATCTGACTGAACTGCTGAGAAATCTGTTGCGTTTTCTGCTATACAATGTAAACTTGATTAATCAGGCCCCTGAACAACTTTTGAGGTCCAGGTGGCAATCTGCAATGCCTCACCTTGTCGCTGTTGAACCTACCCACAGGGAATATGAAAACCTGAAGGCGACATTTCGATCAACCATTGATATGTCTGAGAAACTCCGGAGGGAACATTTTCTTACCACCTGCAAGGTTAGTATTGCAACATTTAATTAACTATTTTAAGCTTCTATTACACTGGCTCTTTGACAACCTGGATTTGTTGGGTTTTCTGAACATGTGAAGACCTCATTGTAGGTTTAAAAATATATAATTGCAAGCATTCCATTTTTAAAAAAAAATGTTTTAACAAACATCTGACCATAGATTCGGCCCATTTTATTTGTGTCAGTTCTTTTAAAATGTTATCCAATTACTTCCACATCCCAGCTCTTTCCCCACAGCCCTTCAAATTTTACTGTTGCAAATATACACCGCTTTCACTTTGACAGTTGCTGCTGAATGTGATTTTGCCACCCTTCCAGCTAGTTACATAGAATTGCATAGGACCTCCAGCACAAAAGCAGGACCTCCAGCACAAAAGCAGGCCATTCAGCCCAACCTATCCCTACCGTAATAAAATAGAAAGTTGCTAAAAATGCTCAGCAGGACTAACAGCATCTGTGGAGAATGAAACCAAGTCAATATTTTGAGTCGAATAAGACTTCTTCAGAACGCATACCACGCCATATTTTGTGCTGCAATCAAGCCCCCTCCCTCATGGACTTATCGATATTACCCTCTATTGCCTTCAGCCTCATCTAGCTTTCCCAGCAATGCGTCTAAGCTGTTCACCTCAGCTACATTTTGTGCGAGCAAGTTCCACATTCCTATGCTCATGGGATTAGATGAAGATGGGAGGCGGCTTGTGTGGAGCACGAACACGGCATCGACCAATTGGGCCAAATAGCATGATTACATGCTGCAAATTCTGCAGAAACGATCCACTTAATGAAGGGAAATGCAGCTGTTTTAAACTTCTCAAGGGCTGCCAATAGTGGGAGAACAAGCTGATGCCATCAGATGTACTTTCAGAATATGAAGTATCGCAATTATAATGGGTTAAGTGTGGGTCACTGAGCCTGGAGCACTGAGTGCTATAATCTTGCAGATGTGTGTGGTGCTCAGAACAAAAGGCACAAATCGGTGTGGGTGGGAGACAGAATAAAATTAATTTGTCAATAAAAATGTTTCTTTTTATTTGATTTGAGATCTTGTTTCCTGCTGGAGTTAATAGCGTGTAACTCAGTAGCCACATTTTAAAAAAGAATTACTGGCGACTAGCAGCAGAGCAGCTTACCCTAACTGGACAATCCTGGAGTAGCTGCTGCTGTGTTTGGTTATGTTGGAAACCAGTCAGATAGACAGAGGCCAAGGCACTTCACGATGGGGAGGAGAGGGTGTTTACTGTCCCATTCACCACTCCCGCCTCCTCTACACCCACCAAACAACCTCAGTCTCCTTCGCTCTGTGCAGCAAATTATAACCAGGCCTACTGTAGTTTTAAGTGATCTATATTTGTATTGTTGAATATTAGAAAAAAGGGGTAGATTTAAGTGAGTTTGATTTACTGTTTCTGTGTAGAAAAGGGTAAAACTCTAGATAGATTCATGTTAATTAAACACAGGTGTTTGCATGTATTTTAAACTGTCTATTGTGCTTAAAAAGTTTATGCCATGTAAAGCAAACAGCTGAAAGAAACACTGAGCCGTTGCTTAGCAACCAGGGGCCACCTTTCATGTTTGAGTTTAGTTACAACGGATCCAAGGCAGTTGGAGCTAGGTAGTGAGAGAGAAGGCAGCTCTCTCCGCTCTGCCAGAAGGCAATGGAATAATGGGCAAGAAAACAAGTCCCAGAAACTAAACTGCTCGTTCTAGAAACCAATGAATGAAAAAGGGAAACCCAGGAAGATTGAAGTAAAAGGAGCAAAATGAAACTAGAACTTGAGCAAGAGCTGATAAATGCTGACCTGATGAAGTTGGCTGGAGGGAAACCCGATATCTGAAGTTTGGTGACCTTAGTAAAGCCTGTGAAGGAATAGTGTTCTGTTGGTGCCTGGGTACCTGAGAGATTATGTGAAAGCTTGAATGCGTGTGGCAGTTCAAGAGAAAGGAATACTGAAAGGAGAATTAGAAATCCTGGAAGTGGATCTGTGTTGGAAACATCGGAGGGAAAGCATTGTTTGAAAGAAGGTGCTGAAGTGCGTCGTGGGGTGGGAAGTGGAGAATCTATCACTTAGTTTCAGAGCGGGGTGTGCCTGGCCCCAATTGGCCTGTTAGTTTACAGGGATTGTATATTTATTGAGAACGTTGCAGCATAAGATTCATTTTGTAACCTGCCTTATCCTTGTGAAGGTGTGCTGTATTAAAGTCATGTGTAATAAATGTTTTTTTTCTGTTGTTAAAAACTAATTAGCAATCCTGTGACTAATTTTCTGGGGAAAAAAAGTAAAAGGTATGGTCTTTTGAGCCAGGATTCCATTCTGGGACCTTCCTGTCCCGGAGTAACATCAGTTGGGATCGGAACACTACTCCTAACCCAACCAATTGCTGAGGACCATCCCCAAGGGTCCCTGGTTGTGGCTTTTGTGCCCAGCAACCAACAAGGCTGTTATATTGGCTGCTGGAGGGCGGAAAATGGAACTAAGAATGATGGCGGCCCTGCTGTTAAGATCAGGATGACCTTTGCATTCCCAGCCTTACCAAAATCTTCCAGCTGCTTCCTGCCTCCCTCCCTCACATAGAGTCATCGAGGTTTGCAGCATGGAAACAGGCCCTTCAGCCCAACCTGTCCATGCCGCCCAGTTTTACCACTAAGCGAGTCCCAATTGCCCGCATTTGGTCAATATCCCTCTATACCCATCTTACCCATTTAATAACTATCTAACTGCTTTTTAAAAGATAAAATTGTTCCCGCCTCTACTACTGCCTCTGGCAGCTCGTTCCAGATGATCACCACCCTCTGTGTGAAAAAACTGCCCCTTTGGACCCTTTTATATCTCTCACCTTAAACCTATGCCCTCTAGTTTTACACTCCCCTACCTTTGGGAAAGGATGTTGACTATCTACCTTATCTATGCCCTTCATTATTTTATAGACCTCTACAAGTTCACCCCTAAGCCTCCTAACGCTCCAGGGAAAAAAGACCCAGTCTTTCCAGCCTCTCCTTATAACTCAAACCATCAAGTCCCGGTAGCATCCTAATAAATCTTTTCTGCACTCTTTCTAGTTTAATAATATCCTTTCTCTAATAGGGTGACCCAAACTATATACAGTATTCCACGTGGTTTTTTTTAAATTTAGAGTGCCCAATTCATTTTTTCCAATTACGGGGCAATATAGCGTGGCCAATCCACCTACCTTCCGGGCAGCACGGTAGCATAGTGGTTACCACAATTGCTTCACAGCTCCAGGGTCCCAGGTTCGATTCCTGGCTTGGGTCACTGTCTGTGCGGAGTCTGCACATTCTCCCCATGTGTGTGTGGGTTTCCTCCGGGTGCTCTGGTTTCCTCCCACAGTCCAAAGATGTGCAGGTTAGGCGGATTAACCATGCTAAATTGCCCATCGTGTCCAAAATGGCCCTTCGTGTTGGGTGAGGTTACTTGGTTATGAGGATAGGGTGGCGGTGTGGGCTTAGGTAGGGTGCTCTTTCCAAGAGCCGGTGCAGGCTCGATGGGCCCAGTGGCCGCCTCCTGCACTAAATTCTATGATTCACATCTTTGGGTTGTGGGAGTGAGACCCACACAGACACGGGGAGAATGTGCAAACTCCACACGGACAGTGACCCAGAGCTGGAATCGAACCTGGGACCTCAGCACCGTGAGGCAGCAGTGCTAACTACTGCGCCACCATGCTGCCTCCAGTATTCCAAGTGTGGCCTTGTTAGTGTCTTGTACAACTTCAATTCCTGTATTCCGTGTTCTGACCAATGAAATCAAGCATGCTGAATGCCGCCTTCACCACACTGTCCACCTGTGACTCCACTTTCAAGGAGCTATGAACCTGTAGTCCTAGATCTCTTTGTTCTAGAACTCTCGCCACCCTCCCTGAAAATAAAGCAGCAGTGTGTCTAAAACTTAGCAGGAAAAATATGTGGGATTCTTATTAAAAGCAAATCTTGTTCAGCCAGAAATTAACTGGTGTGACATTTCAAATGGACTGCCAGCGCAGAGAAGGAGCAGAGCTCAATGACATGTGTTTACACTGCTGCAAGCATTATGCAGGGAAGCTGGGACACGGATGGCATTTTGTGTGCATCTTCCCACACAGCAAACAACTGCTGGCAAGGAGAGCCTTAGGATTTGATAGCTGCTCCAACAAGCTGGTGTCCAAAGCCCAGGTGCCTTGAAGCCTATCGGCAATCAGATCTCGGTCACCCTGGAGGGCTCGGGAAGGACTGTTTTGAATTCTGCCTCTGGATAATTATTAAATCAAGATCAGCAAATGACATATATTCGCGAATGTAAAATTACGTTTTGTAGGCAGCCACTGAGCTTTCATTGTTAACCTGTGTTGTCCAGGAAGGCATTATTGCCATCAACCACCATTCATGTGATGACTTAAAATGCTCTTTGACTTTTTTTCTCCCCTGAATTTATCTAATCATTTATTGTTGTGTTGCTCTGTCCTTGCCGATGTGACATTGCCTTTTTTGGGGGTGAAAGCTTTTGTCATCCCTAATCTGAACCAACTTTTGTGTTTGTTTAGTTGGAAAAGAATGTGTCACAGCTGGAGAAAATAAAAGAGGAGCTGCGTGCATCGCAGGAGGATGTGCGAAATGCGGACAGAGAGATTATGGTATGTTTGTCTTTAATGCAAATTCACCCAGTGAAGTGGAGCCAATTCCTGCTCAACTGCACTTGCAATGTTTTATTTTGCCACATCTTCGTCGAGTCTTTTTTGGGGGGAGTGGAGGTCTGTATTTCTGCAACCCAAGTGTGGAAGTTGCGTTGGGTAAAATGCTGTCAGTTGGATGTGTTTCCGGGTTTCGGCCTATGCGCTCTCTGATGTAATGGGTATTAAAAATGCGCATACTGAGCTAAATTAGCACTCGATGGGTTAAATTCACAAGACAGCTGGGCTGCAGCTGTCGATTAGAACCCAGGTGGGATGTCTGAATCAGCCTGCTGGAGACGATGAAAGATCGTTTGACATTCTCATGACGAGTTCTAGCGAGTGTGAACAGCTAATTGATTTCAGCAAGATTCATTGTCAAATTAGGCTGGTGGATTTCTCCCTCGGGTGGGTGCCACTTTAGTTTACTTAAAGTCCAAAACTGCAGTCAGAATTGCAGGCTGAGAGCAATCTAGATTCATCCAATCAAATTGGGGAGGCATGTTTACTGTCACGCATTAGTTAAAGACCCGTTTCCTCGGCTGAACCAAGGGAATTCGATCATAACTGTTCCTGTGATTCGTTTGAAATAAACCAGCTAAAGCTGCCTCACCACACACCGAGTGTCTTCTCTGTCTGACTTCAGAGAAATTAAAGAAGTGCATGTGAATGCCATGAATATCTATAGTCGTTTGGTAGTACGGAACTTGAGAATTACTGAAAAAAATGACATGTCAAAGCTTTTTGTTTTGCACTCACCAGGGCACTTAGCGAAGAAAATTGTATCGTATGAGAGGAGAATTCTGATTGGTTGGGAAGTAGACTGATTGGTAGAGGCATTGCCATGGAGAATGCACCAGATGGTGACAGTTAACTTACAAGCATTGTTTGACATTTAAACCAGGCGCTTAATTCTGGTTGGTTAAGGCATTGCCATGGTGAATGAATCCGCAAATGGCTGTAACTTATTTTGTTTAGCTGAAACAGGCATAATTTGTGCACATGTTCTTTCTGTCTGCAAAGAGCAGGACCCTGTGTACTAATATGTGTAGCTTCCAGTAGAGAGACACATGCCACGCTACAAGACTGACTGACAATCTTAAATTGGTTGACCACATAATTCTTAGCACACTGAGAATTGCTTAGCAAATGCTGTCCAATCGTGGCATCAAATCTAATGTTGAACACTGTGTTTTGAGTTTTGCAACACGGGCTGGTTGGATGTCGCCTGTACCTTACCCATTGCAAACAGCAGCAGGGACATGCTGTTTGATACGATCCACTGCTGCCAGTGTCTGGGGCGTACAGCCTACATCCCTAGCATTACACTGAAATTAATTTGCCGAATCCAACCTGTGTTGCTACTGCATTGCATAGTAGTAACGTGGAACAGCTAGCTTCACCTGTTGCTCAGTTTTGAGATATCTTGCCTTTCCAGGGCAATATGAAGTAGACTGGGCCAAAAGTGATAGCCTTCGACCCATTCATAAATTTGTGTGATATACAGCACAAAATGATTAGGGTAGCAATTATCCTGTAGGATGTCTTTGATGCATCCTACTTCAGCATCTCGTCTGCATGATGAGCAAATGGCTTGGGCCTTCTTTATGACATTGCCAGTAAGGTCGATCTTATAATGTGTGGAACTGTAAGAATCCCAATGCGTATATTGACCAGTGAAGGTAGGTTTGGGGTAGACCGCAGTAGAGAGCCCCCTGGCAAATTTTCAACTAACACATCAAGGAGAGTTTATTTGACTGCTGCCTCAAGTGAATGAGTGCAGGATCGAGCCTATTAAGACATGCAAGATAATTATTACACACTGCTACAGATTTAAATGTAGCAAACATATCATCCACTTATCGGAAATCTGCAAGGGGTAGGAGGTTGGGTGTCATTCCATTGAAGAAATGTTTCTCAAGAAACCCAACAAAGTTGTTTGCAAGAGCTGGGCCCATCCCATGGTGGCAACATCTATTTGGGCAGGCATGCTGTCGTTAAAACTGAACTCAACTGGCCGAATTGCTGAGTTCATCAGCTCAAGTGAATATTGGTTTGCGTGGCCAGCGTGGATTGCCATGATATAATGCTGCAGTTCAGATATTTGTGGCTTCCTTAAGTGGAACACTGGTGAAGAAGCCAGCAATGTCAAATGTAATGTCTCTTATTCAACAATACAGGAATTATCTGGGTCAGCTCACAAAGAGCAAATGTTGTTACACCTCCCTCACTGGTTACACTATCATACATATTACACATTCACCATCAACTCTCGTAAAATTATCACTTCTCGGCCTTTTGGCTAAGGTCGGGCGTCAGATCAAGCCCAGGATGAGGGGCGATGCCTTTTCTTGTCAGCTTGGATCTTGTGTATCTCTCTTGTGTTAGACCACGAATTGGCTTCAATTTGAACTTGAATTGGAGCAAGCAAAGAGATTTATTCAGGGTTTGCCCTGTCCACTCTGCACATTGGCTTTGTATAAGGATGGGATTAAAAAATTATATTTTAACTAAATGAATAAACTCATTAAGATGCTCCAACCAGTTACAGGAGTGATTGAACCTGAACTTACAGCAGCCCATTGAGGTTTACCGCTTATTGCAGCTGACAGGTCAGGGTATCAGTGAAATTGGTTTGTGCACTGTCGCAAAGTTGTGTTAAAATCAGACTTGGTCACTAAAATTCTTCATTTGTAGGTACAAAACATGAAACCAAGTGGTTTGAGTCCACGTTTGAAGACGAGACCACAGACCTTGCCTTGAAGTTCTGCTTCGAATGTTAGCCTGTATTTGTATGGCATTCCTTCATTCACTGTTTGAACATTATTTGGGAGTCAGTTGACTGGACAGCTGGTTTGTGACGCGGAGCTTCGTCAACAGCGCAGACTCAATTCCCGTATCGGCTGAGGGTATATGAAGATCCCGCCTTCTCAACCTCGCCCCTTGCCAGAGTTGGTGAATCTCGGGTTAAATCACCGCTAGTCAGATCGCTCTCAAAAGTGGAGCATGGCTATGTCCTCGAGGACTCTGGTGACTTTCATTTTCTTTCATTTCATTTGAACATCCATGAACCCATTTAAAATAAACCGCGCAATCATCTCCGGCTGACAAAGCTGGGCCGAGAGGAGTGCTATTTGCTCAGCGAAAATATATCTCACCTGTGGTGCTCAGTAACTTCATAAAGGATGTGTTGTTCTGTTCCAAAGCACCTTTTCCTTGTATTTCTGTTTTTCCCTCCCCTCCCCACATATTTTACATTGGTAGGGTGCAGAGGACATGAGCCTTTTTGCTACAAGTATTGTTTTTGGACATAGACATGCTCTGTATCACGGTGTGCATCACTAATGATAAAGGGCGCCAGGATTCCCTAACTCTTCAGCACCCCTCTTCTCTTTCCCCCCCCCCCCCCCCGCAACTTCTGTTGTTTCTTTCCTTGGTTCCCACCCTTAAGTTTCAACCTCCGCCCACCCTCTCTTCCCCCTTCCACCTCCTGTAGAAGCAGAAGTCTGAGCATTCCAGCCCTGATAAATGTATTAAATATTGGTTTTGCAGAACCTGAAGAAGAAGGTGGAATTCCTCCAAAAGTCCCTCAGTACGCCGAATCGCACCAATGAGGCAATCAGCCGCTTAATCTTTGAGAGGTGGGAGAACTAACTTGGTCTATTCAGATGGTTGTTCAAGTCTGTTGCTTTTATTTCTAAATATTCAAGAAATCAGGTGAATTTTAAGATGTGCTTCTCCCCGCTCTCTTGTGCCCACCCTGTGCCATGCACCATCCAGGGCCTGGCAATGTAAATGTATTGTTACTCCCTCTGCTGCCCTCATTCCTGTGGGGAAATCTTCGATTTGCCTTCGTGACCCTCCAGACTTTGGACAATACTTGTAATTGTATAATGCTTTATATTTCCAAGCCCTTCAAAGAGTGAAATACTTCAAATGCTGTGATTTCTGTGGAATATTTTTAGTAGAATTGGTAAGACGGCATGTTAGTTTGATGTTGGTTTCACAAATGCATCGCTGTACCGCTGCCAATTAAATGCGGAAATGTTCCTGTGCTTACAGCCCCGCTCCTGTGGATTTGCAACATCCTAAACTGCACAAGCCGACCACTGGGGATGATATCGATCTGTCTCTGACATACGACTTTGACACTCCAGATCATACTCTCCTGACATCTGTCAGTGCTGCATCCAAGAAAATAAAGCTCGACACAGTGGGGTAAGTGCAGGAGCTCATTAATAGCCAAATGACTCCGACTCCTCCCGCTCCGGGTACATTGCCCTAAGACAGCATTGGCGATCATGGAATTCCCTTTGGATTGATTCACAATTGAGCTTGGCAAAATGCTGGGTGGTTTGCCGCTGTTTTATGCAGTGTGGCCATTCTTTACCATCTGCCGTCAGGTGTATCAGAAGGATTTGCAGGGTGACAATTAACCTGGCTGGCCACGCTCTGGATGCAGCTTCTGTGGCCATCGAGTCCTGAGGGAGGACTTGAACCCCGAGCTTCTGGCACTACCCAGAGTGGCGACGAGGGGATTTTCACAGTAACTTCATTGCAGTGTTAATGTAAGCTTACTTGTGGCACTAATAAAAAGACTGTCTCCTCCCAGCCAGATGACATAAAGTCAAAATATCTGCAGGACGTAGATATTAACATGGGTCTAATCAGGATTCACACTACATTCATCAAAGCTTTGACCTGTGCAACTCGCATTGTTCCAGACATACAGATTTATTAGCTACAAGGACAGCAATTCAATTTACTTTTGAATCTGTCAATCTGGAAACCTCTATGTCTCTATCCACAAGTAACTTTGATCAATGGGCCATACTGATCCAGGATCTTTGGTCCTCAAGGTTGCGAAAGCAAAGCAGACAGGATTGTATGCCGCCCTAAACGTTCCACACTGCACTTGACAGCTGTGTTATCTCCATGACTTCGAGCGAGGAGATACCAAAACGACCTTCATTAATGTCACAAACTAATTCTCTGTTGTCCTTTTTCTCCACCTCCTTGCAACCTGCCCACTCCACTTTCACAGGTTATCCAGGCTAAATCGGCCTTCCAAATCACTGGACAAATCAAAGGTGAGCATTTATTTCTAATCTCTGCAGAACCAGTAATTCCACTGCTGGAACTGAAGATCAAATTTGCTAAGTTACCTGAGAAATAAACAGTAATTACAATGTAATCTAATCGGGTGCGCCAGGCATATGTCAAGATTAATGGAAACTTTCAGGATTGTTTAGTCATGGGATTCAGAACGGTCTAGAAACCACAGAAGCAAAATTATAGGAATGTTAACCACCAATCTTGCGATCCCTGGAGGTTTGTACAGCATAGTTTTTAATGTAAATTCTGATTTTGCTTTTCTTTTGTTGCCGGTTGTAAATGCAATGTGACCTATTGGTGCCTTTTTGTTGATTCAGGGAAATCACAATTGGTTATTAGTAACAGCAAAGTAATTGCCACCCAGTTACCAATAAATCTGCAATGACCGGGAAATTCCATTTCAAAATATTAGCCAGGAAGATCCACCGACAGAGCCACAAAGTTTTGAATATAACAGGACATGGACTCGGGGCTGAATGGCCTTTCCATAATGACCCTGAATGGCCGCCTTCAGTTGCCCTGAACCTGAGCACAACACCACCTCGATGGGAGCACTTGTTGGAGAATCATTGCTTCAGAGTTGTAGGCCTGTCATTGAACTTTGTTACTGCCCAATGATGCTCCAAGCGGGGACCACAAGGTGGCAGGTACCCTGATAGTCTTTCTACAGCTTATATATACCTAGAGATCTTTAAATTCCGAATTGCCCAATGCTCACCAATAAATTGCCAGATTTTCCCGGCTGGAGGATCGTTTTTTGGAAAAACGCAATTTCCACCAATATTGACCGAGAAGCCGATCAACCCGACCTCATCGTGGTCAGTTCTGAGCTGTGCATGCATTCCGTTAGTCATGGCGCATGTACACTATTTATCTCGCTGAAACCTACAAACCTCTGACACAGATTTGTTTCCACTGCTCAGGGAATCTAAAACACAGGGTCACAGTCTCAGGATAAGGGGCCAATCATTTAGGACTGACATGAGGAGAAATTACTTCACTCGAAAGGTTTGGAATTGCCCACCCCAGAGGGTTGTGGATGCTCCACTGCTGAGTACACTTAAGGCTGGGATTCGACATATTTTTGGTCCCGGGGGAATTGAGGGATATGGGGAGTGGGCAGGAAAATGGAGCCCAAGATTAGCCAGGATCATGTTTATTGACAGAGCAGGCTCACCGGGCCATGTGGTCGTCTCCTACTCCTATATCTTGTGTTCTTGTAAGGATGTATGCATGTGATGTGTGCAATGGCCTCAATCGTCCAAAAGGCACGCACCCCGAGGCCTCCTATTCAGTGCCAAATTCTGGAAGATAACACATGGTGCTAAAAAGATGATGAATGCAGCATTCGAAGAGATGTTGAGACAGAATTTACTCGGCTTGCACACTTAATGGGTGACGACGTCCAAATACCAATCACCTATGCATCCGCTTGAAATGCACCTTTTAACACAGTGGTTAGCACTGTAGCTTCACAACTCCAGGGTCCCAGGTTCAATTCTCGGCTGGGTCACTGTCTGTGTGGCGTCTGCACGTTCTCCCCGTGTCTGCGTGGGTGCTCCGGTTTCCTCCCACAAGTCCCGAAAGACGTGCTGTTAGGTAACTTTAACATTCTGAATTCTCCCTCTGTGTACCCGAGCAGGAGCCGGAAGGTGGCAACTAGGGGCTTTTCACAGTAACTTCATTGCAGTGTTAATGTAAGCCTACTTGTGACAATCAAGATTATTAGAAGCAAATTAACAGCAATTGTGGTTTAGAACGGACATGGAGCGAGACAGGAAATTAAGATTGATATTGAGATGTTTGCCCATTAATAGCTGTCTTATGAAAATAAGATAAACAATAAGGCAAAATATACAAATTGAAGTACATCTGAAGAGCTTTGATCACTATAGCAATGTTATTAAGATGGATACTGTGTGTAGAACAGTTACTATATGAAATAATTGCATCTAATGTAATTTTTGAATATTTGACACTGGTTGCGACACGCTGCTTTAACTATACACTCTTCACAAATACAGTAAAACTAACCAAAGTCTGGCATGTAGGAATGTTGAAATATAACCATTTGTTACGAAGGAGATTATCATCGACTTCAGGAAGCGTAGTGGAGAACATGCCCCTGTCTACATCAATGAGAACGAAGTAGAAAGGGTCGAGGGCTTCAAGTTTTTAGGTGTCCAGATCACCAACAACCTGTCCTGGTCCCCCCATGCCGACACTATAGTTAAGAAAACCCACCAACGACTCTACTTTCTCAGAAGACTAAGGAAATTTGGCATGTCACCTACGGCTCTCACCAACTTCTACAGATGCACCATAGAAAGCATTCTTTCTGGTTGTATCACAGCTTGGTATGGAGTCTGCTCTGCCCAAGACCGCAGGAAACTACAAAAGGTCGTGAATGTAGCCCAGTCCATCACGCAAACCAGCCTCCCATCCATCGACTCGGTCTACAATTCCCGCTGCCTCGGAAAGGTAGCCAGCATAATTAAGGACCCCACGCACCTCGGACATACTCTCTTCCACCTTCTTCCGTCAGGAAAAAGATGCCAAAGTTTGAGGTCACATACCAACCCGACTCAAGAACAGCTTCTTCCCTACTGCCATCAGACTTTTGAATGGACCTACCTCGTATTGAGTTGATCTTTTCTCTCCACCTTGCTATAATTGTAACATTATATTCTGCAGTCTCTCCTTCCTTCCCTATGTACGGTATGCATTGTTTGTACAGCATGCAGGAAACAATACTTTTCACTGTATATTAATACACATGACAATAAATCAAATCAAATTTGTGTCCAATTTACCTTCAGCTAATGTAATTTTGAATATTGGTGTGATGTGGTGTGATCCTGGCAAAGCTCCATTTATCCTTCATCTCTTGTTGCCCTGAAAAGCCAGTGGTTGGACCAGTAATTTAAATCAATGAGGAAATATTTTTTTGAGCATTAAAAGTTTTGGATGCAGTGTTTTGTAGGTTTTCACGGTGAGAGCGGTCATGTTTGTAAACACCGATTTTGTTACACTACAATTGAAATGTGTAACATCCAATTGTTGTTCCACTGCAAGGACAACATTAATGGCAATTGGAAGCAACATAATTCTCTGACTTGGGACCATGTGCGTGGTGCAAAATGTCAGTTACAGAGCCATCTCGGGTATCAGTTTCCTATTAAAATAAACGCAAAATGCTGGAGATGCAACAGGTCTGGCAGCATCTGTAGGGGGCGAAATTGAGTTAATGTTTCGAGTCCATATGACTCTTTTCCAGAACTGTTTTTATTTTATATTAGTTTCACACTTCAGGTTCTGTGAATTGGTACCTTACCCTATATGTGATGGGTCCTTCTCCTCTCATAGTCTTATATTTTTAATGATTTGAAGGGCTTTTCACAGTAACTTCGTTGCAGTGTTAATGTAAGCCTGTGTTAATGTGAGCCTACTTGTGACAATAATAAAGATTATTATTATTGTTAATACTTTCTTTTTCTTCCCTTTAATTTCCTCATTTGTCTTTTGTCTGCTTGAGGAGGGACCTTTCTTTCCATGGGAAGTGGGCGTCGCTGGCAAGACCAGCATTTTGTTGCACATCCCCCAATTGCCCTTGAACTGAGTAGTTTAGGCCATTTCAGATGGCCATTAAGAGTCATCCACATTGCTGTGGGTCTGGAGTCATGTGTAGGCCAGACCAGATAAGGACGGCAACTTTCCTTCCCTAAAGGATATTAGTGAACCAGATGGGTTTTTGCAACAATCAATGATAATTTCATGGTACGATGGCTTTTCCCCAGGGTAGAGGGGTCAATTACTAGGGGGCATAGGTTTAAGGCGCGAGGGGCAAGGTTCAGAGAAGATGTGCGAGGTAAATCTTTTTACACAGAGGGTAGTGGGTGCCTGGAACTCGCTACCGGAGGAGGTGGTGGAAGCAGGGGCGATAGTGACATTTAAGGGGCATCTTGACAAATACATGAATAGGATGGGAATAGAGGGATACGGACCCAGGAAGTGTCGAAGATTGTAGTTTAGTCGGGCAGCATGGTCGGCACGGGCTTGGAGGGCTGAAGGGCCTGTTCCTGTGCTGTACTTTTCTTTGTTCTTTGATACTGGTTCTCTTTTCCACCTCTTTTCTCCCCCCCCCCCCCCCCCCAAATAGTATGTGGGGAAAACGCTCCAAATCTGTACCAAAGTTATACTCTGTCTCTCAGCAAGGACATCTGAGGTATGGTTCTTGGCTCAGAAACTATGTACACACAAATGCATTTATACCTGTAAAGATATTCCTTATTTAACTTTTAATATGTGTTATTCATGCAAATATAGTTATCTGTTAGGATTTGTATTGTGAGGAATTGTTGCACCTCTCTGGTGGTCTTCACTATGTGTACACCCCAATGTTAGACAGAAGGTTTGGTACGGCCAGATACACTCCTCTGATGAATTGGATCAAGGCAGATCTATCCCCTACCCTTTGAGCTTTGACAAAGAGTCACCCAGCTCCCTTCTCTCTCTCCACAGATGCTGTCAGACGTGCTGAGATTGTTCCGTATTTTCTGCTTTTGTTTCAGATTCCAGCATCCTCAGTAATTTGCTCCTATCCTCCCCCCAACCTTTTGAAACTAGTGACTTGTATTTTCAAGTAAATAGATGTATGCGTTGAAGTTATGTTACTCAACATACTCTCAATGTACGCAGAAACAATACGTACAAAACTAACAAACATTCATAAGGATGCTGGATAAACGTGTAAAGGGTTTAGTTCAGATTTGAAAACTCCCCTTTTACTGAACATTAGGTAGGTTTGTCGCTGTGATTGGATTTGCCGGGTTAAGAGCTGGCAGCATTAGAGGATCGGAATAATATAAAAACAAAATACCTGGGATGCTGGAAATCTGAAATAAAAACTGAGAATGATGGAAAAAGTCAGCAGATGTGGCAACATCTGTGTGGAGAGAAACCGTTAAATTTCATCAGGACATAACCTTTCATTATAGTCAGCGAGTCACAGGCTCAAAACATTAACTCCGTTTCTCTCTCCACATGGGCTGTCGGACCTGCTGAGATTTTCTCGCATTTTTTGTTGGTAATGATGATAAGAAGATCAGAGCCTTGTTTCATTTCACCTGGAGCAAGTGTTTGAGATCTGAATTGCAGTAACCTTAGCAAAAACTTTGCTTTATCTTTAAGAAAACGAACCAAGATGAGGATTATATTCTCCCGGCATTCCTCAAAAATTCCATGTTATTCCAAAAGAAACCACATGGGAGCTTCATGGATCGACATGGAGGCCAAGGATCAGTAAGTAAAGCGAATTTCCTGTTTCTGCCAGAAGGGATCACTTATTTTTTTTAATATAAATTTAGAGTACCCAATTTTTTTTTTTCTCCAATTAAGGAGCAATTTAGCGTGGCCAATCCACCTAATTTGCACATCTTTGGGTGGGGAGGGGAGTGAAATCCACTCAGACATGGGAAAATGTGCAAACTCCACAGGGACAGTGACCCAGGGCCGGTATTCGAACCCGGGTCCTCAGCGCCATAGGCTGCAGTGCTAACCACTGTGCCCCATGCCACCCTGAAGGGATCACTTATCATAAAATCAAAATACTACGGGTGCTGGAAGTTTGAAAGGATAACCGACAATGCTGGAAAAGTTCAGCAGCACTGGTAGCCTATGTAGAGAAAGAAACAGTTTCTCTCTGCGGTGGCACGCAGCACAGTGGTTAGCACTGTTGCTTCACAGCGCCAGGGACCCGGTTTCGATTCCCGGCTTGGGTCATGTCTGTGCGGAGCCTGCACTTTCTCCCCGTGTCTGCGTGGGTTTCCTCCGGGTGCTCCGGTTTCCTCCCACAAGTCCCGAAAGACGTGCTGTTAGGTAATTTGGACATTCTGAATTCTCCCTTTGTGTACCCGAACAGGTGCCGGAATGTGGCGACTAGGGGCTTTTCACAGTAACTTCATTGCCGTGTTAATGTAAGCCTACTTGTGGCACTAATAAAGATTATTATTACTGTTAATGTTTTGAGTCCAATAGGGCACTGCTTCGAACACTTGAGGATGTTCTGAAGAAGTCATGTTGGACTCGAAACGTTGATTCTTATTTATCATCCTCAGTAAACTTGTTTCCTATGCAGAGGTCCTGTGGGGACTGACCTGGGCCTGGCTTCCGCTTGGCCTGATGGGAAAAGTGTGTCTTTATTTTGATGTACTATTGTTAAAATTGACCATTTCAGTTTGGACTTTGGCTTAAATTGGTTCCTTTGGTATTGAAGGATGTGGGGTTTAAACCATTATACTGTATACAAAATTACTACTTGACATTATTATTTATTTCGTTCATGGGACATGGGCTTGGCTAGCTGGGCCAACATTTATTGCCCATCCCTAATTGTCCTTGATGGGACTGTTTAGAGTCAACCACATTGCAGTGAATCTGGAATCACATGTAGGTAAGGACGGCAGATTTCTTTTCCCAAAGGACATTAGTGAACCAGATGGGTTTTTACAACAATCGACAATGGTTTCATGGTCATCATTAAACTTTTAATTCCAGATTTGTTTACATTTTTTAAAAAGTTGCATTCAAATTTCACCATCTGCAATGGTGGGGTTTGAACCTGGGCACCAAGAGCATCAGATTGGGTATCTGGTTTACTAGTCCCGTGACAACACAACTTTGCTTCCCCTACATCGTCATACCGTGATTTTCTTTAAGCCAGTAAAGATTTAAGCAGGAGAATTCATGACAAAAAGTAAAAACCTAGCAAGACAGCAACAACAGCAGTGGGGGGAGAGTTAGCAAAAGATAGGGAGGTCTGCATTGACCACCCATGTGCTTCTGAATTTAACTATTGATTAGCGCGCGCCCCCCCCCCCCCCCGGAATAAGTCACGCACTTTTTGAAATCCCAAAGTATCTTGAATTCAGGACTGCTACACTTGTTTTGTTTTTTCTCCTGTGTGCAGGAAGTTGCATTGATCATCTCCAAAGGGCAAGACACCTCAATTTGAATTAGATGTTACAAAGAGAGATATTTGTATGTTTCTTAGCATCTCTTAGTTCCATCCTTTACCTTACCTTTGATTCAGACATTGTTGATCAGAAACAGACTGAGAATATGGGTGTTTTGTCCTGACTGGTCCCTTTATTAGGTGTAACACTGGCCCAAAGTGGCCCATATTTTGCGGCCAGTGGCAAAGAAAAGGCAGTTGCTGTACTTTACGTTTACACATGCTCACAGAATCTCTGCAGGCTTTGCACTGCGATTTGGGATTATCGCACAGACAGTGCCCCCTCTGCAAGGGATCTGGAATCTGTGCGATGAGGGTGTTTCTGTTAATCCAATCAGATTGAAAAATCCAATCCTTAAGAGGGACGTGGAGTCTAAACCAGGAAGTGTCAATTAGAATATTTATCAACGTAAAATCACGTACAGAAAGCAAAATAGAGAGAAAAGAAAGTTGGGATTGAGAGGAGAAAGAAAAAGTAAAAAAATAACCTTTTTGTAAAATTACCAAGAACAATTAAAATCTACAAGAATCCTGAAAGTGCATTTTCCAATTTCTGAAATAAGACACATGCTACTGAAGCTTTCCATCTTTCACTCATCAGGGCCGATGCAAGAATACCAAATTTAAATGGAACAACAATTTATACTGCATGAGAAAAGGTTGCTGATTGGTTGGCAAGTGGATTTTGGTTGAGGTGTTATCGTGGAGAATGAACCAGGGAACGGTTGCACGCCATGCTTTTCTTTAAATTGAAACTGTGCAATTCCTGGACATGTTCATTCTGCTTGCAGAGGGCAGGGCCCTGCGTGTGAATGTATGTAGCTTCTAGCAAGCATAAGCGAGTGGCATTGCGAGTCTGAATGATCTTAAATTGGTTGTTAGTGTAACTTTTTGGACACATTGGGATTGTTTGGTATCCTGATGAATGCAGGATGAAAAGCTTTGACAGTATGTCTCTTTTTTTCAACAATACTCAAGTTCAGTACTATCAAGTATCTATTTAAATTTTTATAGTAGAGAGGTTGGTGTCTGTAATTAAGACTTAATCTCCACCTTAAAATGTATTGAATAATTGAATGGACAAGCCCCACACTTCTGGCATCTTTAGTGAATATCTATTGGGTTAGTACCACAACTTCATGCTCTTTATATGTTTGAATGTCCAGTCTCTCAGCAAGATACTTCTGCTGTGGAGCTTCTGGAGGAGCAGCGCAAATAGGACAGCCACTTCCAGATTTCTGTATTGTGCAGAGGCTGGGAGTTGCTGTCCAATTTGCTCCTTAATAACCTTTCGTTATTTTTAATGCAAAATCCTCCAGGCCAAAGTTTTGTTTTGTCCCCTTAGGTACGGACTGGCTTTGATGGGTTGGGAGGAAGAACCAAGTTTATTGAACCTGTATCCTTTTGCTGTTTTTTTGCAAATCCTTTGTGGGTGAAATGGAAAAGGTAAGCTGAGGTCGAGCACGTTATAGAAATGGAAGTTGGCAGACTTTTATGCTGCAGAGGATAAGGGATCAGAAACTTGGCTCAAAGTTGAATAGAACATTGACTGCATACAGTCTTGTTTCAGTCCGAGATGACGGTGAGGGAAGAAGGATGGGATTGATGAAAAAGATGTGTGATTTGCGGTGGGAATTGTATCTCATCCACGATTAGATATTGAACGGCAGTCTGTCAACATAGAGATAGAAAGGTTGAGACAACTAGGTGGACCTTGTATCTGTAGGTCCTGTCTCCCAAGAGTAGATCACAGATTAGGAAGGGGAATTGGATTGGATTTGTTTATTGTTTACCGAGGTACAGTGAAAAGTATTTTTCTGCGAGCAGCTCAAACAAATCATTTAGTACATGAAAATAAAAAGAAAGTACATAATAGGGCAACACAAGGTACACAATGTAAATACATAGACACCGGCATCGAGCGAAGCATACAGGAGTGTAGTATTAGCCAGGTCAGTCCATAAGAGGGTCGCTTAGGAGTCTGGTAACAGCAGGGAAGAAGCTGTTTTTGACTCTGTTCGTGAGTGTTCTCAGACTTTTGTATCTCGTATCCGATGGAAGAAGTTGGAAGAGTGAATAAGCTGGGTGGGAGGGATCTTTGATTATGCTGCCAGCTTTTCCCAGGCAGCGGACTGGGCTAAGGATAGATGTAGAGAGAAGCCACTGATGATAATGTAGGAATGTGAAGGGAAACCATTACTGGATAAACTCTGGCAACTATTGAAAAAGTAAGATTGAATATATCAAGATAATTTTGGATCCCTAACTATGTTTACATTTTTAGGATGATTGTGTCCTAGCCAGACATTGTGAATGCAGAGAGTTGAAGTGTCCTGGTTGACTAAAATGTTTGTATCGTTTCAAAATTACATGAAGGGAATTTTGTTTTAATCTGTTGCTTTTATTTTTAATAAAGCTATTTCCTTCAACATGACTTCCTTCAGACTAAAATGACTGAAATTCGGCCACTGCCATTAAAGGCAAAGAGGAAGAAAGTGTCACGGATGATTGTCAATACATCCACCTGCAACCAGCCCAAACTGGAGAATTTCCTGATTTGATTCCCGAACTTCAGACTCGTCAATGTAAAGTCAAAGTCCCTATTGCAAAAAGCCTCGGCTCCCGATCACTACAATTAAACCAGCTGGCAGCCCACTGATATTACCCTGGTCCTGGAAAGCCGAAATCACATGGCATTCCAAAAAGAAGGAAACGTCGTGATATTGAATTCCTACTGTCAGGAGAGGGCGCCAGTGAAAGGGCGGAACAACTTTGAACAAAATCATCTCTTGTATTGCGAATAGTGCCTCGACACCCTGAAATACTGGTGCTGGGGGTTACAGCATATTCACCCACCATCAAACAGCCCAAGTCACATGCAGCATGGATTAGGTGCAGAGTAAATCTCCCTGCTCTGTTCAAGGACCGTCACCTACAGCTGCACCTGTGTGACAACTTTCTGTTCTCTGCATCAAGTCCACCCCTCAATGGGATTGTCACTTTTGTACCAAATTAGGGTGGTTTACGGTAAGGATTTTAGGGTTCTATGTTGACTGTCCAGACCTATTTTTGCATTATGTTGCTTTAGTATGTCTCTGAGCCAGACCAACATTAAATCCATGTTGTTCGGCAGGTGAGCAGACTTCCATTCCACAGGTCTTGGCTAGATTTGATAAAGGTTAATCCAGTCATCTGGTTTGGCTCATGATCATTCAGCAAAGGGTTTCTTTGTGTGGTTTGGACTAGATTAACCTGTCTCTTTGAGCTACTCACAGAACTGCCTTGATTGACAGTAATTTACCAGTAACAACTCGATACATCTGCCAGTACAGCACTGTATTAAAGTTCAAGGTGCAGTGATCTCGAGATGGATCCTTCAAGTTCCCGTCGCTGGCTATTAAGTGAAGTTTCAACATAATTTTCAACACCATTAATGATTTTATAACGGTAGAAATACTGGCAATATTTTCACTGTGATGAAAAGTTGTCTGACTTTGTACGTAGCATAAAAGTCCAGGGACAGTTGCCACAGCAGTCACCAACGGACTCGTTCGTGCAGGAGTTTGAACTGTTTGACGTTTTAATGTTAAGATGAGACAGCAGAAACACCCAGTTCTTGTGGTTCACTGAGATATCCAGTACCCAGCCTGACGCACGGCAGACACTTTCTTTTCACACCGATCTACAACAGTTTTGTTTGTGAAGTTTTAGAGTAAAGTTAAATGACTTTTGCTAAAAGGTTATCTCTTTTATCTCTTTTATAATCCACTTGGTTCTTTTATCTTCCATTTCTATTTCCTTTAAATGATGACATTGTGGGATCTGCTCGGGGTTGGTTGCTGAGCCTGACCTGATGGTGCACAGATACTAAGCAGACATTGTTGAAGAGAATCAATAACCCTGAGGGAAGTTCAACAGTCCTGCAATTCTAATTGTGTGTTAATTCAGCAACCTTGCACTGCCAGGCGCAGTAATTCTTCAGGTCATCCTTTGGTTTGTAAGTGCTGAGCATTCAAAGCAAAATGTGATTATAATTCTTCCCTAATGGTAGTTTATGAAGGCCTGCCTCCTCGCCTTGCCCCACGCTTGCAGAGTGGGCAACGCTCAAGCTGTATATAGCCAACTGGCTCTAATGGAGAGAGATGCCTATGGCCCTTTGTGGGGCTGTGGTTAATTACTCACTTGGCATTGTTAATTTTAATAGAGATGCTGCTGGTGAGCTCTTCAAAAAAGTGGTTCCACGACAACGAGACTGACTCCTTAAAAGTCTCATACGTCTTTGAAATAAGGTTGAAACTTTATGGTTGGTGTAAATTTAGGACAATATTAAATATTTTAAAAACTGTATAAATATAGCACTTATTCAAAAATGAATTGTAGGAAAATAAGAATGTTACCTCCTGTTAACCATGAATTGATCCCTAAATCTTCTTTCAATATCAATGGGAAATCAAAGATCATTTCATTGATCAACGATCATGGGGCGGCACAGTGGTTAGCACTGCTGCCTCATAGTGCCCAGGAGCCAGGTTCAATTCTAGTCTTGGGTGACTGTGTGGAGTTTGCATGTTCTCCCCGTGTCTGCATGGGTTTCCTCCCACAGTCCAGAGATGAGCAGGTTAGGTGGATTGGCCATGGTAAAAGTGCCCTTAGCGTCCAAAAGATGTGCGGGTTAGATGGGGTTACTGGGATGGGCCTAGGTAAGGTGCTCTTTCAGAGTGTCCGTGCAGACACGATGGGCTGAATGGCCTCCTTCTGCACTGTAGGGATTCTATGATTTATCTTCTTCCATTGGAAAAGCAATGAGAACATGTTTTCTTGTAGGTTTGCAACTGTCTTTTTAATTGCTTGTTTTGTATTAGCTTTTCCCCTTGGGGTTTAATGTTGTACACTCATCAAATAGGATTCAATATTTTTTTAAAGCAAAAAGTAAAAGAGGTTTTACTTCTCTATGGGATTCCTCTGACTATCCAGCTGAATTCTCTGTATTCTCGTTCGGTCAGGACAACAAATATGTCGGTATGCAACGCACCCCAAAGGTCACGTTGCAGGAGAGCACGCAAGTCAGCTCCTCCCATGCCCATGGTGACTCTGGCAGTACCGGTGGAGCTCAATGGACTATCATTGGACGTCATACAATGCTATCTATTCATTCCTCTACTGTTGCTTTAGAAGCATGAGAAAGCACAGAATGTGGCCGTTCGGCCCAACATGGCTGTGCGAGACATTGTATTGCTTGTTTCTAACTGGGTGGTAACCATACCGGATGTCAGACAATCAACGCCCTTTCAGTTCCTTACCTCCTTGTAACTTTTTTAAGATTTAGCATTTCAACAATTCAGTCCTCCAATCTAGAGCCAAGATAGCCTGAAAGGTTGGACTTTGATCAAGATTTCTTTAGATTGAGCGATTAAATGCCCAGTGAATTTTGGCAGTGAATTGATTTTCTGTTTGAGTGAAATATCCCTATGTTTTGTATTTTGGATCTGAATAGTGCTTGGATTAGGTCTGTGTCGTCAATTAGATTGACATCACCAACAGGAGAGAAATGTGGCCTAAGCCCTCAAGTTCGACCTGTAAATTACTGTTTGTTTTGAGATTAGATGAATTTTCTGGTGTGATTTGTGTTGGTTGTGTGTCCCAAAGCCTTTGTGAAACCACTTTCCAGAGTCACTTTCAATCCGATTCATCCGGCATTGGTTGTATCAGAAATAGATGTGGTACATGTTCGCAAACATGGGTGAAAAAAAAAGATTCTTGAGATTTCCTTTTTGCATATTAATAAACTGGTGAAGCAGACCAAGGTATTCAGTCATGGATCGTCATGGTCACACAACAGCCTATGCTGAATACTCAAAATCATTATTTCAAGGGGAGGATTACAATCTCTGGGCTGTGATTGGTATATGATTGGCTGCAGTGTTATAGATGTCACCATGTGGGAAATAATTGCAGCCATTTTGCAGTACAGTCTGCTCTTTAAACTCAGCTGGCAGTCACCATAGTCTTGCACCATTGTCAACAGATGTTAGTTTTTAATACACACTTGCTACCAGGGGTTTCCAAGTTTCTCTACTTTTATGACCTCTTTCTGGAGGCTAATCTTTTTTTTGGTTTGTTCCAATGATTAATCCGGTTTATGTACCAGTTAAAAAGCTGAATGGTGCATGCTTATTTTTCTTGGGACATTGATGTATTGGGTTATTTATGTATATTTGTTGTAAAGTACCTGAGACCATTAAATATTTTGGCATGAAAATATTTTCTTTCTCTTGTTTTCCCTTCAATAAACGGTTGGAGCATCCAGACCACAAACTTTCACTGAGAGATCAATGAGTTCAAGTTGAATAATAGCTCGTGCGGTGTTTATGACCGCTTTACAACCTGAGTGTTCAAATCGTCTCTCTCAAACTGACCCTGTGGAAAAGTCACCTGAACAACTTGTATTAAACAGCTCCTTTAACACGAGTCTTCCAAAACAAAATTTGACATTGAGCCATACAAGGAGATATTGGGATAAATAACCAGAAGCTTGGTGACGGTAAGGGTTAGGGATAATCTCAAAGGAGCTGGAAGATTTAGTGAGAATATTACAGGGCTTAGAATGGTTTTTTTAATTAATGTTTTTCAATTTTACCAAATATTATCAAAAAGATTATTTTTACAAACCCACCGACGCAACATATTAGAAAAAAATATAAAAAGAACACAAACCGACATGACCCATAACCATCCCCGATCCCCTCACGTTGTATTTGACCTCCGGATACTAAAGCTCCATTAGGTTCCCTAACCGTGCCGATGCGCTGGGTGGGGTTGGGGACGTCCACCCCAGCAGAACCCGCCTCCGACCGATCAACGAGGCGAAGATCAGAACGTACACCCCTGGCTGTGGCCCCGGCGAGTCCGACACCCCAAATACGGTAACCAGAGGACAGGGCTCCAATTTAGAATCGGCAACATGGTGCTAAAGAAGGAGGCCCAAAAATTCAAGTTTGTGACAGGGCCAGAACATATGGGTGTGATTGGCCGGACTCCCGGAACACACCTCGCACCTATCAACCACCTCGGGGGGGGGGGGGGGGTGCTCACCTTCGCCTTGGTCAGGTGCACTCGAAACACTACTTTAAGCTGGATCAAGCCCAGCCCCGCACACGACGTGGAGTTCACCCTGTGAAGGGCCTCACTCCACACCTCATCTACTATGGGCGCCAGCCCCCCACCATCTCGCTTTCACCCCATCCATTGGATCCACTTCCTCTGACAGGATCTGCCCATGGATGCCAGATGTGCTGCCCGCCTCCAACCCTGGAAAGTACCCTGGACTGTGTTGGTACGCACACTAGCCAAGCGGGTCTTATACAGTAGACATATCCACAAAATAATCTTTGGTCCAAGATCAAACCTCTCCAAAACTGGAAATTGGTACATCCACCCCACCCTGTCAAATGCCTTTTCGGCATCCAAAGACACAACCACCTCTGGATCAGGCCCCGCAAAGGGTGGGGTGGGGGTTGGTGTAAACTTTCTGCTTTGGTAACATACTTGGCAATATAAATTAATGCCTACTTATTTTCTGCTGAGACAGTGAAGATTGGACTAAGCGTGACTCTAACAGATGTATCCTCCAAAGACAATGGGCCAGTGAGGACCAGTGCTCCACGGATTGCAGGAGCTGTTATTCTAAGCTGTCAAGACAGCTGCAAGGACTGGAAACTCATGACTGGCAAATCATAACATTATGTAATCACGCGCGCAACATATTAATTGAACGAATGTAACATACTGTGTAAAGAATTGATAACTATATATAGAATTAACTGATACTAAGAAAATTGATTGGCTGTATGTAAATGAGAATACAAACTAATTCTGCTTTTGAAAGTATATTTTTTAAAATAAATTTAGAGTATCCAATTCATTTTTGCCAATTTAGCGTGGCCAATCCACCTAACCTGCACATTTTTGGGTTGTGGAAGCGAAACCCACGCAAACACGGGGAGAATGTGCAAACTCCACACGGACAGTGACCCAGAGCCGGGATCGATCCTGGGACCTCGGCGCCGTGATTGAAAGTGTATATTAACCCAGTGTAAGCCACAGCTCAGAGAGAAAGTGTGCAGGCAAGACTGAGGGGTCAAGGGCCTTTCTCCCAGAGCACTGCAACAATAAATTGCTGCTTTTGATCACGTCAAGGTCTACTTGTGAATATTTTCACCCAACAGAAGGGAATTACATTTAACAGACGACAGATGTTGGACAACAGTTGCCGGCCCTTAACAATCCTGTCTGATCTTCACCTATCACCCCAGGGAGACGGGGCTCTAACCTCATCACTAGCACCTTAGCCAATACCTTGGCATCAACATTCTGGGCAGCACAGTAGATAGCACAGTTGCTTCACAGCTTCAGTGTCCCAGGTTCGATTCCCGGCTTGGGTCGCTGTCTGTGTGGAGTCTGCATGTTCTCCCTGTGTGTGCGTGGGTTTCCTCCGGGTGCTCCAGTTTCCCCCCACAGTTCAAACATGTGCAGGGTAGGTGGATTGGTCATTCTAAATTGCCTTTAGCGTACAAAAAGGTTAGGTGGGGTAAAGGGGACAGGGTGGATGCGTGGGGCTTAAGTAGGATGCTCTTTCCAACGGCCGGTGCAGACTCGATGGGCTGAATGGCCTCGTTCTGCACTGTAAATTCTATGATTCAGCAACAAAATAGGACGGTATGACCCACATTCCACAGGATCCTTATCTTTTTTCAACAGAAGAGAAATCGATGCCTCCACTAGTGTTGCCAGAAGGGAGCCCCGGGTCAGAGAGTCCTTAAACATGTCCACCAGCAACTGGACCAATTCTCAGGCAAACTGCTTATAAATCTCCACCGGAAATCCATCTAGCCCTGAGGCCTTGCCTGTTTGCATCTGCCCAATAGCTGCTAAGACTGCCCCAGGACCCAGCGGTGCCTGCAACCCTGCGCGCTCCTCCTCCCTGGCGAAATGGGGCCAGAATTGTCACCAGTGCACCCAACCCATACCCCTTCCACTTATAAAAAGCTTCAAACACACCATTAACTATATCCGGGCTGGGCACCAACTGGCCAAGTCCCTGACCTGAATGATCACCTGAGAGGCCACCTCAGCTGGTGAGCCAGGAGACGGCCGGCCTCCTCTCCATATTCATAAATAACCCCCTTTGAAAGTGACAGCTGGTGCCCTGCCTTACCTGTAGACAACAGATCGAACAGTCCCTGCAGTTTCTTCCTACTCGCCAGGAGCTCCGGGGTAGAGTTATTTGAATACTTGGAATCCATCTCCAGAATATCGTCAACTAGCTTCTGCCAGAGCAGCATGGTGGCGCAGTGGTTAGCACTGCTGCCTCACGGTGCCGAGGTCCCAGGTTCGATCCCGGCTTTGCGTCACTGTCCGTGTGAAATTTGCACATTCTCCCCGTGTTTCCGTGGGTTTCGTTCCCACAATCCAAAGATGTGCAGGGTAGGTGGATTGGCCATGCTAAATTGCCACTTAATGGGAAAAAAGTGAGTACCATAACTTTTTTTTAAAAACTAGCTTCTGCCACTCTTTTGCCTCCCTATCCATGTGCGCCTTGTATGATATACTCTCCCCTCTGATAGCCACTTTCAAGGCCTCCCACAGCATGGATAGACTCATTCCCATTGCACCCTACATACTTATCTATAGCCTTAGCCCACTAGACCCATATCCACCAGTAGCCCCACATCCAGCCTCCATACCAGGTGTTGAACAGGGCCCACCTCTAAAACCAAACCGATCTGAAATGACTATAGCCAAATATTCTGATTTCCCCACCATGAGAAGAAGAGACCTATCCATCAAAATGAAATGTATCCTGGAGTAAACCTTATGAACTGGGGAAAAGAATGAAAATTCTTTATCCCCCAGGTGTATGAACCTGCATAGGTAACCCCCCCTTGGGTAACCCCCGGCACCCTTCTCTTCCATAAACGCGAACAGCACCTTCGTTACCCCGAAAGGAGCCAATATCTGCAGTCCAGAGTGGTCTAACTTCAGTTCCAGCATGCAGTTTAAATCTCCCCCCAGGATGAGTTGCTGTGTGTCCAAATCCAGGGTGAAGGCCAACAGCTTCCTTATAAATGCCAAATCGCCCCAATTCGGGGGAAGTACATTTACCAATACTATCAACTTATCCAGTAACAATCACAGACCTGCCACCCAGGTCTGCCACGACCTTGTCCGCTAAAAAGCGAACCCGCTTGTGAATAAAATTGCCACTCCACCCCCACCCCCCACCCCCAGCCGCAAATGAGTCTCCTGCAAAAGCATCACATCAACGCTTAAATTCTTCAGGTGAGAGAAAACTCTTGACCTCATTATTCGACCCCCTAACCCTCGTTGTTCCATGTGAACAACCTGAGCAGGGGTCTTTCACCCCCCTCCTCCACTCAACCTGGGGTCAGCCATTTACACCACAAAGGAGTACCCTGCACCCACGCCAAATACCTAGACTCAAGGCCCACCCAAGATGGCTGCCAACCACACCCAAAGGGTGAGACAAAGAAAAAGAACCTATTCACCATCAGAGAACTAATTCTCCTCCCCCCCCCCCCGCCCCATGCTGATCACCTCCCAAAGAACAATGCACCCTCCTCACCAGCTCTAAACCCCGACCAAGGTAGGCTCATTGAACCATGTCTGACCAGGTCCAACAGGCTGGAACCCCCACCCCCCTCCCGCCAGCACCACACTCCCCTTCGATAGCTAAAGCCTTGCTGCTAGTGAGGTAGCCCCCATTGAGTGAATATTAAGGAACAAAGAGAAAAGAAACTCCCCAGCTCATCCCCGCTACATACATAGAAAACAAAATCCAACACCCTTGCAATACTCAAGTTCCCACCAGGGACCATGTATTTTCATTACTATTATTTTAACAGGGCGACATGGTGGCGCAGTGGTTAGCACTGTTGCCTCATGATGCTGAGGACCCGGGTTCGATCCCGGCCCCGGATCACTGTCCGTGTGGAGTTTGCACATTCTTCCCGTGGCTATGTGGGTCTCACCCCCACAACCCAAAGTTGTGCAAGGTAGGTGGACCGGCCACACTAAATTGTGCTTTAATTGGAAAAAATTAAGAAAAACTATTACCTTTACCACCACCCCCTACACACATTGGCCCTCCCACCCTCCCCGAATACAACATATGCAAACCCCAAACAACAACAAATATATACAGTACAGAAGAAATCCCAAACAACCCCATCACATCAACAACCATAAAAATCCCCACAGAACCTCTTTAACTGAGTCTAAGACAGGGCTTTGAATGTAGGTAGCTGAAGACACAAGCTGCCAAATGGTGGAAAGATTAAGATAAGAGTTGCGCAGAGTCTAGAATTGGAATGCAGATATATTGTCTACTCTCTGCTCCCAGTACGTTCTCTACAATGGGGAGACCGGGTGCTCAGTCCACAGGCGTTAGCCCAATCTCCTGGCCGCTTGCCATTTTAACTCAACATCTTGCCCTCAAGCCCACATGTCCGACCCTGGCCTGTTGCAATGTTCCACTGAAGCCCAACAGAAATTGGAGGATCAGCACCTCATCTTCCGATTAGGCACATTACAGCCCTCTGGACTCCACATTGAGTTCAACAATTTGGACTGTGACCTTTTGCCTCCATATTGATCCTTTTTATTATCCAAAATATTTGTTGTCCCAATAGAAACACCCTCCCCCCCTCCCCCACCGGACCATCTGTCACTTGCTCTTGAGCTTTGCTTTCACTGAGCACCGACCTTTGTTCACCTATTGACACATTCTGATCTTACCTTGATTGATTGATTGATATTTATTACCACATGTCCCGAAGTACAGTGAAAAATATTTTTCTGCGGCCAAGGGAACGTAAACAGTACATGCATAGTAGACAAAAGAATAATCAACAGAGTACAGTGACAAATGGTACCTTTATGCCACTATAAGCACCTTCTGTAGCCCTCTGCACTACTGTGGTAGTCTGTGTAGAGGTATTACGGTACCTGGTAATGCTGGAACACCATTGGTAGATATTGTACATTTCCTATTGGTCAAGCTGTATGGTAGCTCTGCCCTGCAAGGTGGGGTATAAGAGCCTGTGCCGCCCCAGCAGCCTTCTTTCTGTACCTGAGCTGCTGGGGGAAACATCTAGCTTATTAAAGCCTTCAGTTGGACTACAACCTCGCTTTAGTGGTCATTGATCATGTATCAATTTAATAAGCTAGATTTAAAAGGATGGAGCTCCGAATCAAGCCGGAGTGTCTGCAAGTTAGCCCCCACGCGGCGAACTCAGCGGCAACCTTCAAGCACTGGCTGGCGTGTTTTAAAGGGTATCTCAGAATGGCCGAAAACACATCCACGGGAGAACAGAAATTGCAAGTCCTGCACTCGAGGGTAAGCCTGGAAATTTACACCCTCATTGAGGATGCGAGGACTACACCCTCATCGAGGAGGAGGATGACTTTGATGCAGCAATGGAGCTGCTAAAAGGACATTATATTGCCCAGTAAATCAGGTCCACGCCCGACATTTGGTAGCAACGAGGCAACAAATCGCTGGGGAATCGCTGGAAGAATTCTACCGTGCGCTCCTGGTGTTGGGGAGAAACTGCAGCTGCCCGCAAGTTTCGGCGAGCGACCACACAGAACTCTTGATCTGGGATGCTTTCGTGGCAGGTATGCTGTCCGCCCAAATCCGCCAGCAATTGCTGGAAAAATACACCCTAGGCCTCAAGGAGGCACGGGCCCTTGCAGGCTCCCTGGATGTGGCCTCCAGAAACGCCCGCGCTTACGTTCCCGACCCCACGACAGCCCCCTGGGCAGCGTAGAACCCCTCTGCAGCCGACCCCGAGACATCCCCCATCCCCCCACAAGCTGTGCTGCAAGGTGGCCTGGCAACCCCGGGGGGCCCCGCTGCTACTTTTGCGGGCAGGCCAAGCACCCCCGGCATCGCTGCCCAGCCCGCGCATCCACGTGCAAGGAATGCGGTAAAAAGGGCCACTTCATGGTGGTATGCCAGGCCCGGGCGGTCGCCGCGGTCTCTGGCGGCGAATGTGGACCGCCACCACAAACCTCTCCACAGTCCCCGTGCGGTCACCTTCCTCCTCCAGGGCCACGTGCGGCCCCCGGGTGCTGCCATCTTGTCCCGTAGACGCTCCCTTCCCAGGTCAACCGTTTTCCCCACCAGCGCCATCTAGGGGTGTTGAAGCTGACACAGAGATCAAGGCCACGCTCCCGGAGTCACAGACACCCGAGCCTCCACCGGAGTCACCACCGAAACTTCGACGATCACAGAGGACGACCAGGGCCCCCGATCGACTGATTGCTTCATTTTAAAGTGTATAATTAATTATGAATCTGTAAATAGTTACAAAACGCTGTACAGAGGTATTACGGTACCTCCATAACTATAATTTCTACCATGTTACCATGTTGTAATATCAAGCCACCACCCCCACCGGACTCTTTTTTAACAGGGGGTGAATGTGGTAGTCTGTGTAGAAGTATTACGGTACATGGTAATGCTGGAACACCATTGGTAGATATTGTACGTTTCCTATTGGTCAAGATGTATGGTAGCTCTGCCCTGCAAGGCAGGGTATAAGAGCCCGTGCCGCCCCAGCAGCCTTCATTCTGTACCTGAGCTGCTGGGGGAAACATCGAGCTTATTAAAGCCTTCAGTTGGACTACAACCTCGCTTTAGTGGTCATTGATCGTGCATCAACTACCATTGACACTTCCTCTGTCGCATGCCCCACACATTTTTGTTGCATCTCTCCCAGCTCCCACCTATCACTGACCTATTCTGCTCCTGATGCACCACCTCTACTTATCCAGTATATCATCCATCACACTTCTCCCTCACTTTAACACTAAAGAGTCATACAGACACAAAATATTAACAAAATGTTAACCGATTCCGGTAATGGCGGGACTGACGTATGAGGAGAGATTGAATCAATTAGGATTGTTTATGCTGGAGTTCAGAAGAATGAGGGGGGAGATCTCACAGAAACCTATCAAATTCTAACAGGACTGGGCAGGGTAGATGCAGAAAGAATTTTGCCGATGGTGGATGTGTCCAGAACCAGGGGTCACAGTCTGAGGATACAGGGTAAACCATTGAGGACAGAGATGAGAAACCTCTCCACCCAGATAAGGGTCGACCTGTGGAATTCGTTACCACAGGGAGTAGTTGAAGCCAAAACATTGTATGTTTTCAAGAAGTTAGATAAAGGATTGGGGGGGCGAAGGGGACCAAAAGTTATGGGGGGAAAGTGGGATTAAGATGTTAAGTTGAATGAGCATCCATGATCGTAATGAATGGAAGAGCACGATTGACGGGCCGAATGGCCTCCTCCTGGTCCTATTTTCTATGTTTCAATGTTAACTCTGTTTCTCTCTTCTCAGATGCTGCCAGACCTGCTGAGTTTTACCAGCGTTTCCTGTTTTCACTGCAGATATCTCAGAGGTTTATATGGAGATTATAGAGACAGGGATGAGGCTGTTGAGGGGATTGTAAATGAGGATGAGCTGCGTTTGCAGCATCTGAAATGGTCATCGTCATTGACTTCATGCAATCTGTTAGCAGGCATTTTTAAAAGTCTGCCACCTTGTGGCAACATTCTCAAGCTGCACCCTGGGCTCTTGTGCATCCCAAATTTTAATCGCTCCACCTTACCAACCACGCTTTTGGCCACTTAGCTTCCAAGTTCTGCATTGCATTCCTAAACCTCTCTGTGTCTCGACCAATCCTTTTATAATTTAATTTAATAAACTTTATTGTCACAAGTAGGCTTACATTAACACAGCAATGAAGTTACTGTGAAAATCCCCTGGTCACCGCATTCCGGCGCCTGTTCGGGTACACGGAGGGAGAATTCAGGATGTCCAATTCACCTAACAAGCACGTCTTTCAGGACTTGTGGGAGGAAACCGGAGCACCCGGAGGAACCCCATGCAGACACGGGGAGAACGTGCAGACTCCGCACAGACAGTGACCCAGCGGGGAATCGAACCTGGGACCCTGGAGCTGTGAAGCGACAGTGCTAACCACTGTGCTACCATGCTAAGTTGTGTAAAAGCGGGTGCTCTGGTTTCCTTCCACAAGTCCCGAAAGACGTGCTTGTTAGGTGAATTGAACATTCTGAATTCTCCCTCTGTGTACCCGAACAGGCGCCGGAGTGTGGCGACTAGGGGATTTTCACAGTAACTTCATTGCAGTGTTAATGTAAACCTACTTGTGACATTAATAAATATAAGGATAAAGATAAAAGTGTGCTCTGGTTTCCGACCACAGTCCAAACATGTGTAGGTTAGGTAGATTGGCCATGCGGAATTGCCCTTGTGTGTCCAAAGATTAGAAAACGTTATGGGGATAGGGCGGGGGAGTGGGCTTAGGTAGGGTGCTCTTTCAGAGGGACAGTGCAGACTCGATGGGCCAAATGGCCTCCTTCTGCACTGTAGGGATTCTATGATCCTCTACCACTACGCACCCAGAATCCTCCCACCACTTCCTCTTGCAAACATCTCATCCAGTATCGAAGTATCGATCCCCTCCCCCCACCTTTCACACCTCCCAGGCCCATCAAAACCTGTTCCACCTGGCTCCAATGGCTGCGGCCCCTCACCCCGCCATACCCCCGTTCACAAGCCAACCGCCGCTTGCTAGTGTGACGACCCCTGCCAGCGCCTCCCCTCCTCCCTTCCCCACTCCTTAAAATCTACCTAAGCTATTGGTCATCTGTCCGACACATCTCCTTGTGTGGTTCGATGTCAAATTTTGTTATTACTCCTGTGAATGGTTAGCACTGTTGCTTCACAGCGCCATCATCCCAGGTTCGATTCCCGGCATGGATCACTGTCTGTGCTGAGTCTGCACGTTCTCCCCATGTCTGCGTGGGTTTCCTACGGGTGTTCTGGTTGCCTCCCACAAGTCCCGAAAGACATGCTTGTTAGGTGAATTGGACATTCTTTTTTTTTAAATATATTTTATTAAAGTTTTCAAACACAATTTTTTCCCTGACACATCAAAAAAAAAGGTAACATGATAACTACAAAATAACATTGTTTAACTAACATGGTAAACTAACCAGATAACACAAAGTAATACTCCCCCCCGCCCCCTCTCCCCCTCCAAAAACCCAAACAATTTGCATCCCCCCCCCCACCTCCACCCCCGGGTTGTTGCTGCTGGCCATCTATCTTCCCTCTAACGTTCCACTAGGTAGTCGAGGAACGGTTGCCACCGTCTGGTGAACTGAACCCTTGAGCCGATCCTCTCAGCGCAAACTTCATCTGCTCTAGTTTTACGAACCCCGCCATATCGTTTATCCAGGCCTCCAGTCCGGGGGGTTTTGCTTCCTTCCACATGAGTAAAATCCTACGCCGGGCTACTAGGGACGCAAAGGCCACGACATCGGCCTCTTTCGCCTCCTGCACTCCCGGCTCATCCGCTACTCCAAATATAGCTAACCCCCAGCCTGGCTTGTCCCGGACCTTCACCACCTTCGAGATCACTCCCGTCACTCCCCTCCAATACCCCTCCAGTGCCGGACACGACCAAAACATATGTCTGTGGTTCGCCGGGCTTCCCCCGCACCTCCCACACTTGTCCTCCACTCCGAAGAACCTGCTCAACCTTGCTCCCGTTATGTGTGCTCTATGCAGCACCTTAAATTGGATCAGGCTAAGCCTGGCACACGAGGAAGAGGAATTTACCCTGCTTCGGGCATCAGCCCACAAACCCTCCTCAATCTCCTCCCCGAGCTCTTCTTCCCATTTTCCCTTCAGTTCGCCCACCAGCTCCTCCCCCTCTTCTCTCATCTCCCGGTATATCTCTGACACTTTACCCTCCCCGACCCACACCTCCGAAAGCACCCTGTCCTGGATCCCTTGTGTCGGGAGCAGCGGAAATTCCCTCACCAGTTGTTTCGTGAACGCTCTCACCTGCATATATCTAAAGAAATTTCCCCGGGGCAGCTCATACTTTTCCTCCAGCGCTCCCAAGCTCGCAAATGTCCCGTCTATAAATAAATCTCCCACTCTCCTGATTCCTACCCGATGCCAGCTCTGGAATCCTCCGTCCAGCCTCCCTGGGGCAAACCTATGGTTGTTCCTGATCGGGGACCACACCGAGGCTCCCAGCACACCCCTCTGTCGCCTCCATTGCCCCCAGATACTTAATGTTGCCGCCACCACTGGGTTTGTGGTAAATTATTTTGGGGAGAGCGGTAGTGGCGCTGTCACCAGCGCTTTTAAACTCGTCCCTTTGCAGGACTTCATCTCCAACCTTTTCCACGCCGCTCCCTCTCCCTCTATCATCCATTTACGAATCATCGCCACGTTGGCGGCCCAGTAGTAGTCGCCCAAATTCGGCATCGCCAGTCCCCCTCTGTCTCTGCTACGTTGTAGAAACCCCCTCCTTACCCTCGGGGCCTTCCCTGCCCACACGAAGCTCGTGATGCTCCCATCTATTTTTTTAAAGAAGGCCTTAGTGATCAGTATAGGGAGACATTGGAACACAAATAAGAACCTCGGGAGGACCATCATCTTAATTGCCTGCACTCTGCCCGCCAGTGACAGCGGCTGCATGTCCCACCTTTTGAAATCCTCTTCCATTTGTTCCACCAACCGTGTCAGATTGAGTCTGTGTAAGGTTCCCCAGCTCCTGGCTATCTGAATCCCCAGGTATCAGAAGTTTCTTTCCACTCTCCTTAGCGGTAGGCCATCTATCCCTCTACTCTGGTCCTCAGGGTGACAAAAAGCTCACTCTTTCCCATGTTAAGCCTATATCCCGAGAAATCTCCAAACTCCCTCAATATCTGCATGACCTCTGTCATCCCCCCCACTGGGTCCGTCACATACAGCAGTAGGTCATCCGCGTAGAGTGACACTCGGTGTTCCTCTCCCCCTCTAATTACCCCTCTCCGTTTTCTGGAGTCTCTCAGCGCTATGGCCAGTGGTTCAATTGCCAGCGTGAACAGTAATGGGGACAACGGGCATCCCTGTCTTGTTCCCCTGTATAGTCGAAAATACTCCGACCTTTGCCGACCTGTGACCACACTTGCTGTTGGGGCCCCATAGAGGAGTTTAACCCATCTGACAACCCGTCCCCGAACCCGAACCTCCTCAGCACCTCCCATAGATACTCCCACTCCACCCTATCAAATGCCTTTTCTGCATCCATTGCCGCCACTATCTCTGCCTCCCCCTCTGCTGGGGGCATCATTATCACCCCTAATAGCCGTCGCACGTTGACATTTAGTTGTCTCCCCTTTACGAACCCTGTCTAGTCTTTGTGCACCACCCCCGGGACACAATCCTCTATCCTCGTTGCCAGCACCTTTGCTAGCAACTTGGCATCCACATTTAGCAGTGAGATAGGCCTATCGGACCCGCACTGCAGCGGATCTTTATCCCACTTCAAGATTAGTGATATCGTCGCCTCCGACATTGTCGGGGGTAGGGTCCCCCCTTCTCTGGCCTCATTAAAGGTCCTTACCAGCAGCGGGGCCAACAAGTCCACATATTTTCTATAAAATTCCACCGGGAACCCATCTGGTCCCGGGGCCTTCCCTGCCTGCATGTTCCCCAGCCCCTTGGTAACCTCGTCCACCCCAATCGGCGCCCCCAGGCCTTCCACCTCCTGCTCCTCCACCCTCGGGAACCTTAATTGGTCCCAAAACTGCCGCATTATCTTCCCTGCTCTCCGCACCGTGGCTCCCATTTCATCCCTAATTCCCCCTATCTTCCTCGCCGCTGTCCTCTTTCGCAGCTGATGGGCCAACAGGCGACTCGCCTTTTCCCCATATTCATATCTCATCCCCTGTGCCTTCCTCCACTGTGCCTCCGCCCTCCTTGTGGTCAACAGGTCGAACTCCGTCTGGAGTCGTCGCCTCTCCCTGTATAGTCCTTCATCCGGGGCCTCCGCATATTTTTTATCTACCCTCAAAATCTCCCCCAGTAATCTTTCCCTTTCCTTGGCCTCTATTTTCCCCTTGTGGGCCCTGATGGAGATCAGCTCTCCTCTGACCACCGCCTTTAGTGCTTCCCATACTACTCCCACTCGGACCTCCCCGTCGTCATTGGCCTCCAGGTACCTCTCGATACATCATCACAGCCTTCCGCAGACTCCCTCATCCGCCAGTAATCCCACATCTAATCGCCAGAGTGCACGCTGCTCCCTCTCCTCTCCTAATTCCAGGTCCACCCAGTGTGGGGCATGATCTGAAACAGCTATAGCTGAGTACTCAGTTCCTTCCACCCTCGAGATCAATGACCTTCCCAAAACAAAGAAATCTATCCGGGAGTACATCTTGTGAACATGGGAGAAGAAGGAGAACTCCTTGGCCATCGGCCTAACAAATCGCCATGGATCCACTCCCCCCATTTGGTCCATAAACCCCTTAAGCACCTTGGCCGCTGCCGGCCTTTTTCCGGTCTTAGATCTAGATCTATATAACCCTGGGTCCAACACGGTGTTGAAGCCCCCCCCCCATTATCAGGTTTGCTACCTCCAGGTCCGGGATACGTCCCAGCATCCGCTTCATAAATCCCGCATCATCCCAATTCGGGGCATATATGTTAACCAACATGACCTCCATTCCCTGCAGTCTGCCACTCACCATCACATATCTGCCTCCGCTGTCTGCTACAATGTTCCTAGCCTCGAATGTCACCCGTTTCCCCACCAGTATGGCCACCCCTCTGTTCTTTGCATCCAGCCCTGAGTGGAACACCTGTCCCACCCATCCTTTCCTTAACATAACTTGGTCCGCCACCTTCAGGTGCGTCTCCTGAAGCATGGCCACGTCTGCCCTCAGTCCTTTCAAGTGCGCGAACACTCGGGCCCTCTTAATCGGCCCATTTAGGCCTCTCACGTTCCACGTGATCAGCCAAACTGGGGGGCTGCCTGCCCCCCTCCCCTGTTGACTAGCCATCACCCTCCCTGGGCCAGTCCCACGTCCCGGTTCCGCGCACCCACCCGTTCCCCAGGCGGCGCATTCCCGTCCCAACCACCTTTTCCTTTACCAGTTCCTCTTCGATCTCTGCAGCAGCAACCCAGTTATCCTCCTTCCCCCCCCCCCCCGCTAGATCCCCATCGAGCATGCTTACTCCCCCCATATTGCTTCCGAAAGTCAGCTGACTTCAACTGACCCCGGCTTCTCCCACTCTCTCCTTGACCCCCCCGTGCGGGGAACTCCCATCCACCTTGCGCCTATCTTCCCGCCATCAACTTTCTGGCACGGGAACAAGAACAATAAGCCCCGTGTTCTCTAGAGCTGTCCCGCCCCTCGTGGCGCAGCTCCCTCTGCCGCCCCACTCCCATTCCCCATCCCCCGCCTATGTCTCTTCTTCCCCCCCACCGGCGCCCACATTTCTCAGTGTCCCCCCCTCCCCAATTTACATCTATATATACATCAGCATTGTCATTTCCCCTCCAACATCAGTCCCTCAGTTCTGATCCAGTTTCTCGTTTTTAATGAAGGTCCATGCTTCTTCCGCCGTTTCGAAGTAGTGATGCCTCTCCTGGTGCGTGACCCACAGTCGCGCCGGCTGCAACAAATCCTGAACTTCACCTTCTTCTTGTGTCGCACCTCCTTGGCTCGATTAAAACTCGCCCTCCTTCTCGCCACCTCCGCACTCCAATCCTGGTACACCCGTACCACCGCATTCTCCCATCTACTACTCCGTACCTTTTTGGCCCATCTCAGAACCACCTCTCTGTCATTGAAGCGATGAAATTGCACGATCGTCGCCCTAGGTGGTCCTCCCGCCTTTGGTCTCCTCGCAGGGACCCGATGGGCCCCTTCCACTTCCAAGTGGCCCGAGGGGGCCTCAGCTCCCATTAGCGAGCATAGCATCGTGCTCACGTAAGCCCCGCCGTCTGCTCCTTCCACTCCCTCGGGGAGACCCAGGATCCGAAGGTTCTTTCTCCGTGATCTGTTTTCTAGGACTTCAATCCTTTCAATGCACTTTTTGTGGAGCGCCTCGTGCGTCTGCATTTTGACCGCCAGGCCCAGGATCTCGTCCTCGTTGTCCGTCACCTTCTGCTCCACCACACGGAGCTCCATCTCCTGGGTCCTTTGTGTCTCCTTAAGCCCCTCAATTGCTTGTAGCATCGGGGCCAGCACCTCCTTCTTAAGCAGCTCCACACACCGTCTCAAAAATTAATCTTGGTCCGGCCCCCATGTCGCCTGGGCTCCCTCCGCCGCCATCTTGCTCCTTTTCCCTTCTGCCCCTGTCCTTGAGGATTCTTCGCGATCTGGCCGCCGCCACCGATATTTTTCTTTTTCGTTGGGGGGGGGGGGGACTCCCTGTTGTCTCACCCCACACCAGGTTTCGTCCCGAAAAAATTTCCCGTTGGGGCTCTTAAAAGAGCCCGAAGGTCCGTTCGAGCTGGAGCCGCCGAAACGTGCGGCTTAGCTGGTCATCGCCGCAACCGGAAGTGTGAATTGGACATTCTGAATTCTCCCTCAGTGTACCCGAACAGGCGCTGGAATGTGGCGACTAGGGGATTTTCACAGTAACTTCATTGCCATGTTAATGTAAGCCTACTTGTGACACTAATAAAGATTACCCCTATCCTATTACAACCTTAGTTTAACCTGAAGTAGTGTTTATTTTTATCTACTATGTACCATTCAGTTACTGTACATCTGTATATTACCCTTGTGCCAAGGCAATAAAGCTCATACCACAAGCCTGACACTGAAGATCAGGCTGTGGCCCTTGCTCCTGCATTGTGTTCAGGTTCAAATATCTGATCAAACCCGAGCGTGGCAAAAACAACTTGTATTTGCATCGTCCTTTCCCATAATCCCACAGCACTTCAAACGAGGAACCAGACACCATTTAACAGAGACAAATGGTGATATTAAGAGAAGTTTGGACAGAGATTTTAAGTGGTGAATTAAGGGATTGAGGTGGAAAGGATAAGGGAAGGGAGGGAATTCCAAGTGTTTAGGGTCCAGAAGGTGAAGAAAATCAGAGATACACAGAGATCGGAACTGGGGGTATGCAGAGTTCGGAGGGATGTGGGGTTGGAGTAGGATGCAGAGATATGGCAAGGTCATGGAGGGATTTGAACGCCAGAATAAGAAATTTAAAAGTGTACACAAAGGTGTCAACAGAGCACATTCCAGTTCAACATTTTCAAATTTTACTTCTGGAACCATCCTTTCTAGTTATTGCTGATGAACTCCTCAACTCTGCTAGGGGCTAAATCGATGGTGGGCATCCTACCACATGCCCACATGCGGCCCATCAGAGTTCTGAGTGCGGCCCAGGGGATATTTTGTCGACCGCTGCCCATGTGGAGGGTTGCCACATTCTGCTGATTTCCGCCCATGTAGCTTTTTTCCTACCGGTGGGCCTGAAGTGATTTGCCCGTAAAGCAAGAGAAAGTGAAGTGAGGTGCGTGATGATGGCTCACAACATTGACTGTGAGAGCCATGCACTCCCTCTGTGTCCAAAGTGTAAAACATTTTTTTACTTTATCATTCGAAGTTGACACTTCTATTAATATGCAAATATTATGCATTTTCTATAACTTGTTTTGAAGCATTCGGTGTGTATTAAATGTATTTTGGTGTGGCACAGTGGCGCAGTGGTTAGCACTGCTGCCTCACGGCATCAAGGACCCGGGTTCGATCCTGACCCCGGGTCACTGTCCATGTGGAGTTTGCACATTCTCCCCGTGTCTACATGGGTTTTGCCCCCACAACCCAAGGATGTGCAGGGTATGCGGATTGGCCACACTAAATTGCCCCCTAATTGGAAAATGTTTTAAAATAATTAAATGTTTTTAATCTCATTCAGAGGGTCATGGTTCGGGAACAAGCCTGATTTCAATCTTGCGGGGTTGCCTATCACTGGTCTAAATTGACATCTTTTGTATCAGCAAAAATCAGGAACTACCCACTTGGAGCTCCAGGGTGTTGGTGAATCCCCAAAGGGCCCCGGAGACAGTGCGGATATGAAAACTCAACAAATGTTCCTTCCGCACATCAGGTGCTGCGGTGCTGGGAAATGTCATTTGGGGTAAACTTCCTTACGGGGAGAGATCTATGAGAATTACCCCGTATGCCTCAGCAAGGTTGACACTGGCACTGGGCCAGGGAGCAGAGAGAAATGCCAAGGTTGGAAATTAAATAGTTGGAAATTGCATTTTAGTCTCGGCTCTTCCCATCTTCCCTTAAATAAACACAGAGAATGAAAACTTCCTCAGCCGGGCAGAAATTTCCACATTTGCTTCAAATAAGCTTTGCACTCCATTAAATGCAGTCCTTTGGAGTCCTGAATTTCAATTTCAGTTTCACATTCTGTTCTGATTCACTTCCCCGTGTTTTCAAAGAAATTGGACTTTGGCTGCTTACAGTAAGCTCCACCTCTTAAAGTGGTCATCTCTTTAGTGACTTAGAGGATGCTTATAACCTCAATAGTAATTATCATGTAAATTACATCAGCTCGACAGGCTGAAAATAAATTTCTGCGTATTAAAGATATCAAGGATTATAGGGGTAGTGCAAGAAAATGGCATCGAGGGGCGGCGCACTGGTTAGCACTGCTGCCTCGTGCCGCCGAGGAACCAGGTTCGATCCCGGCCCTGGGTCACTGTCCGCGTGGAGTTTGCACAGTCTCCCCGTGCCTGTGTGGGTCTCACTCCCACAACCCAAAGATGTGCAGGGTAGGTGGATTGGCCACGCTAAATTGCCCCTTAATTGGAAAAATTAAAAAAACGTTTTTTAATAAAGAAAATGACATTGATGCGGAGGATCAGCCTTGAGGGGCCGAATGGCCTAAGCCTCTGTCCCCCATGTTCCTAAAACTCGTCACACAACTGAAATTGATACAGATTAAAATCAAGGTGCGCACCAAACTAATGTCAACATTGTTGCATTCTGCGTTACGACATTCAACTATGAAATTGTCTCAGTTTGTCATCTCTTTGAAACGTGTAAAATTCTTAGCGGGATAGGCAGCGTAGCAGAGGAGTGGTGGTTTCCCATGGCTGGACAGTCTAGAACTTGGTCATTGTTACAGGATAAAGGGGTGGCCATTTAGGATTGAAATGGGGAGACATTTCTTCATTCAAAGAGCTGTGAATCGTTGGAATTCTCCACCCAGGGGGCTGTGGATGTGAATCACTAAATATATTCAAGCCTGAGATTGCTCGATTTCTGGGCAGTAATGGAATCAGGACTACTGGGTCGCAGGTGGACGGTTACAGTTCACGCAAGGATTCTGAGTTGCGGGGGTAGCTTGCACTTTTTACACACATGTTGTAGTCTGGACCTCTGGATAGTGATGGCCGAGTCTCCAACTTTCTTTCCATGACATGGCTGACCCAGAGTCTCTCCCGATCTTACCATTTTGGTGTGTGTTGGAAGGATTTGCAGATTGATACTCGACCTGTCCGGCCACATTATGAACGCACCTTCCTTGCCCATTGGGTCCTTGGGTGGGACTTAAATTTGGAGCTTCTGCTTCAGAGGCAGGGACGCGAACCAGTGCGCTGCAGGACCACGCATGGATGTAAGGTAGGGAAGTGAAATTGAGATAGAACATCAGCTGTAAGCTTCTTGAATGGCAAAGCTGGTTCCAGGGGCCATATGGCCAGACCCTGCTCCTATTTTCTCTGTTCATAACCCTGTTTGGAAGGCGCTTACTCAGAATTTCTATCTTACTGATAATTAAGGAGAAAGCCTTGCATTTATATAAGAAGCTTATCACATTGTGGAAACACCTTTACATACTTTGAAATTATTGCTAAGTTGGCAATGGCGGCAGAATGAGATAAATGGGATAAATGAGCGTGGAGGCTGTTTGTAAATGGTATTAGTGACGGATGGTTGTCAGGTCATGAAAGTAACTTCTTGATTTCATGAATCATGACAATATAGACATGGTCAGTCTAGAATTTCATCCCAAGGACAAAACTTCCAACAATTAATTCCTCGAATATCAGCCTCCATTGTGCCTGTCAATGAATTGTGGTAATTTTCTTAGTCTAAATCATGATTGGATTGGATTGGATTTGTTTATTGTCACGTGTACCGAGGTACAGTGAAAAGTATTTTTCTGCGAGCAGCTCAACAGATCATTAAGTACATGGGAAGAAAAGGGAATAAAAGAAAATACATAATAGGGCAACACAACATATACAATGTAACTACATAAGCACTGGCATCGGATGAACCATACAGGATGTAGTGTTAATGAAATCAGTCCATAAGAGGGTAATTTAGGAGTCTGGTGACAGTGGGGAAGAAGCTGGTTTTGAGTCTGTTCGTGCGTGTTCTCAGACTTCTGTATCTCCTGCCCAATGAAGAAGTTGGAAGAGTGAGTAAGCCGGGTGGGAGGGATCTTTGATTATACTGCCCTCTTTCCCCAGGCAGCGGGAGGTGCAGATGGAGTCAATGGATGGGAGGCAGGTTTGTGTGATGGACTGGGCGGTGTTCACGACTCCCTGAAGTTTCTTGCGGTCCTGGGCCGAGCAGTTGCCATACCAGGCTGTGATGCAGCCCGATAGGATGCTTTCTATGCTGCTTTCTTGGTTCTATGCTTTCTATAACTCCTTCTAACCACAGGGAAATAACAAAATGGGAACAGACTATTTATTCAACCCAGCCAGCCCGTGAATATGTCTCACCCCATGCTGGAATTACACACCCTGTACCTCCAACACCCCCCCCCCCCCCCCCCCATTTCCTTCTTCCATCAATTTAATCCAATTTTGAATTTTGCCATATCACAGAATTGTTACGGTGCAGAAGGAAGCCGTTCGGTCCATCGTGTCTGCACCGTCTCTCCAAAACGAGCATCATGGCTTCACTGCCATTCCCCTGTCTTTTGCCCGTACCCCTGGACATTGTTTCTATCAGGTCCATGAGGCCCGATTTTAACCTGACAACCCACCGGGGTGTGGAATGGATTTTATATTCCATTGTCTCCAGTGTTCAGATAATATTGAGGCCATCTTTCCACTTCAATCAACAGTCCTTGAAGAGAGCACTGGAATCTCTCAATGATTTTTGCAAAGACGTTTCTCCTCCTCCCTCATGAAAATCTTTTGCATTTGACCTCATGTCGATGGGGCGGTATGGTGGCACAGTGGTTAGCACTGTTGCCTCACAGCGCCAAGGACCCAGGTTCAATTCCGACCTCGGGTGACTGTCTGTGTGGAGTGTGCATCTTCTCCCTGTGTCTACGTGGGTTTCCTCCGAGTGCTCCAGTTTCCTCCCACAGTCCAAAGATGTCCAGGTTAGGTGGATTAGCCGTGCTAAATTGCTCCTTGGTGTCCAAAGGATGTGCAGGTTGGGTGGGGTCATGGGGATAGGGCGGGGGAGTGGGCATAGGTAGGGTGCTCTTACAGAGGCTCGGTGCAGACCCGATGGGCCGAATGGCCTCATTCTGCACTGTAGGAATTCTGTGATGCCAGTAGGAATTCTATGATGCCTCCCCCACCCTCATCCTACACCCATCACTCAGTGTAAATCCCCAGTTCTATCATCGTACGTCCCACAATCTAATCCCAGATTGAATTTGGACACAGTGCAGCAGCTGCCCAGGCTGTGTTGCCCTTTTAAGGGGCTCGGAGCCCGATAGGAAGCTTTTGGTGCGCAGATCTGTGCCGGATCGAATCGAGCTGGTGTCACTGGGCTGATCGCTGGGTGCAGTTTGCAGGGTCGCCGAGGGACGGGAGCACCTTTCCCGGTGTGACAGCTGCAGTCGGTAACACCTTCGAGATCCAGTGCCGGGTGAGCCCCACAGAGACTTGGTGGCGGGAGCCAACTGCAAGTTATCAGCTGGAGTTTGAAACCAAAGTAGGTGTGTTTAAAACCCCATTAGATATGAAAGCAGGCATGAGAAGTTCAGGTTAGAAACTGACAAGTGGAGTGATTGATTTCCGAGATGCAAGTGAAAAGGATAAACTTTCAATTGAAATTTGCTCGAATGCTTATTTTCCCCCCTCCCAAATGCCCGTTTAACCGGGTCATATTGTGTTTGGTTGGTAACCGTGTTAAGTTTAAGAGGGTGGCGCCGCAGTGATCAATGTGCAGTGGAGTGGATCAGTAATTGGAGAGAGAGGAGAGTCCGTGCATTTTCTATTACCCAATAACCTGAATCAATGAACTGAAACTCCATAGATTTATAAGGGGTGTAACAACACATTTCTTCAATTCAATAACCGAGTGACATTTAACAAGGTTTCTCTCTTTCTCCCCTGGCATGATTTAGATAAATGTAACGGCTATGCCCAGGAATGAAATGAAACTGACAGTAGAAATGTCTGAAAATGAAAGTGAAACGAAGAGGGGCGGGGGGGAGATTTTTGTGCTTCATTCCCGTTTAGGTTGTAGGAAGTGCGCCAGTATTGTTGCCAACTTCTCTTTTGCTCAAGGGTTACATTCCTCCTGTGTTTCTGTCCATGCAGAATCTTCAAGCATCAATTGTTATTTTATTTATTTTTCCCAGACCGGGAATTGTGAGCCCCCCCGCCCCCCCCCCCCCCCGCTCTTCTTGACAGGGTGGATGTGCCAGCCTCACTGGTGACAGCACAGCAGGCCATTCGGCCCTTTCTATCCATGCCTGGGTGTGGGCTGGAGGCACAGAGGTGCAACCGCCTGGTTCAGAGGTTCCTGGGTAGCCCACTTTCAGACATTGGTCACCCCGCAACCTAAGGAGGTGCACAGTCATAGAGGGAGGTGCACAGTCAGAGGGGGAGGTGCACAGTCAGAGAGGGAATAGGTGACCATCAGTCAGAAGAAGGGGCATTGTGGGGGGGCTCCGCTGCACTGTCAGAGTTGGAGAGCAATAGCGGTTGGAGACTCGATGAGTGAGGGGCGCAGACGGGCGTGCCTGCAGCCGCAGACGTGACTCCAGGACGGTGTGTTGCCTCCCTGGTGTCTGGGTCAAGTGTGCCACTGAAGGGCTGCTCAACATTCTTGAGGGAGGAGGGTGAACAGTCAGAGGTCGTGGTTCACATTGGTACCAATGACCGAGGCAGAAAGAGGGACGAGGTCCTACCGCAAAATTTAGGGAGCTGGGTAGCAGATTGAAAAGCAGGACATCAAAGGCTGTAATTGCGCCCAGTGCCAGGTGCTAGTGAGTAGGAATAGGAGGATAGAGTGGATCAGTGCCTGCCTGAAGAGATGGTGCAGGACGGAGGGTTTCAGATCCTGGATCAACGTGGGCAAGTGTGAGGTCTTGCACTTTGGAAAAAAGAATAGAGGCATGGACTATTTTCTAAACTGTGACAAAATTCATAATGCTGAAGTGCAAAGGGACTTGGGAGTCCTAGTCCAGGATTCTCTAAAGGTAAACTTGCAGGTTGAGTCCGTAATTAAGAAAGCAAATGCAATGTTGTCATTCATCTCAAGAGGCTTGGAATATAAAAGCAGGGATGTACTTCTGAAGCTTTATAAAGCATTAGTTAGGCCCCATTTAGAATACTGTGAGCAATTTTGGGCCCCACACCTCCGGAAGGACATACTGGCACTGGAGCGGGTCCAGCGGAGATTCACACGAATGATCCCAGGAATGGTAGGCCTAACATACGATGAACGTCTGATGATCCTGGGATTATATTCATTGGAGTTTAGGAGGTTGAGGGGAGATCTAATAGAAACTTACAAGATAATGAATGGCTTAGATAGGGTGGACGTAGGGAAGTTGTTTCCATTAGCAGGGGAGACTAGGACCCGGGGGCACAGCCTTAGAATAAAAGGGAGTCACTTTAGAACAGAGATGAGGAGAAATTTCTTCAGCCAGAGAGTAGTGGGTCTGTGGAATTCATTGCCACAGAGAGCGGTGGAGGCCAGGACGTTGAGTGTCTTTAAGACAGAAGTTGATAAATTCTTGATTTCTCGAGGAATTAAGGGCTATGGAGAGAGAGCGGGTAAATGGAGTTGAAATCAGCCATGATTGAATGGTGGAGTGGACTCGATGGGCCGAGTGGCCTTACTTCCGCTCCTATGTCTTATGGTCTTATCACTAGTTCTGTTTCTGGGGAAGGTGAGGCCTGTTAAAGAGGTGCACTGAATGGGAAGCTGAATCTGAATGCGACCAATGTCCTTGCAGGGAGATTCGCTGGTGCTGTTGGGGAGGGCGGGGTTTAAACTAATTTGGCAGGGGGGTGGGTGACCGTGTGGAGGTAGAGTCGGGGGTGATGCACAGCTAAATATAGGAGATAAACCAAGTCAGTCTGGAAGGCAGAGGAAGTAGAGACATGTTCAGGCACAAGGGAATATGGCAAGGCTGGGTGGCATTTATTTTAATGCCAGGAATGTTCGGGTGAGGCTGATGAACTGCGGGAGTAGATTAACACATGGGAGAATGATAGCATTGTTATCACAGAGACATGGTTGAGGGAGGGGCGGGACTGGCAGCTCAATATTCATGGGTATAGAATCTTCAGGCGAGACAGGGGTGGGGGGGGGGGGGGGGGGGAGAGAGAGGAGGTGTCATAATAGTCATCAAGGAGTCAATTAGTGCAGTGAGGAGAGCTGATACGTCAATTGAAGCCATATGGATGGAATTTACAAACAAAAAAGGGTCAATTGCATTGCTGGGAGTGTGCTAGAGGCCCCCAAACAGTCCGGGAGAGATAGAAGAGCAGAGATGTTGGCAAATCTTAGGGAAGTGTGAAAACAATAGGGTACTAATAGGTGATTTCAAATTCCCCAATATTAATTGGAATAGGCAATGTGTGAATGGCTTAGAAGTGGCAGTATTCTGACAAGTGCATCCAGGAGAGCTTTTTGAGCTAGCACATAGATAGTCCTAAAAGAGAGGGGGAGGGACTTGACCTAGTTTTAGGGGATGAAGCTGTGTAGGTGGTGGAGGTGTCAACGCAGGTGAGCATTTTGATGACGATGACCATAACTCAATAAGACTTTCAGGTACTTATGGAAAAGGATAAAGGTAGACTGGAAGTAAAGGTCCTGAATTGGGGAGGGCTGATTTTAATAGAATAAGACAGGATCTGGCCAAATTAAGAAGTAACTTGTAAGATCGACATAATCTTTATTAATGTCACAAGTGGGCTTACAGTAACACTGCAATGAAGTTACTGTGAAAAGCTCCTAGTCGCCACACACCGGCCCCTGTTTGGGTACACAGAGGGAGAATTCAGAATGTCCACTTAACCTAACAGCACGTCTTTCGGGAGGAAACCGGAACACCCAGAGGAAGCCCACGCAGACGTGGGGCGAACGTGCAGACTCCACACAGACAGTGACCCCAGCCGGGAATCGAACCTGGGACCCTTTCGCTGTGAAGCAACCGTGCCAACCACTGTGCTACCGTGCCACCCATGAGAGCAGTGGGAGTCATTCAAAAAGGATATAGAGAGCGTACAAAGCCACCATGTTTCTGTAAAGGTAAAGGGTGGAACCAAAAGGTCTAGAGAACCCTGATGCCGAGGGAAATACAGGATTGGGTCAGGAAAAAGGGGAGCTTATGGCAGATTCAGGGAGCTCAAAACAGTGGATGTACGAGAGGAGTAGAAAGTGGAGGGGGGTACTTAAAAAAGAAATCAGGAGAGCGAAGAGGGGGCATGAAAAAATACTTGTGGGCAAAATAAAGGAGAATCCCAGGGTGTTTTATAAATATAATCAGGGAATGAATAGGGCCCTTTAAGGGACAAAGTGACAATCTGTGTGTGGAACTGAAAGATGTAGATGAGGTATTAAATGAGTATTTTGCATCTGTGTCCATTATGGAAAATGACAATGTAGGGATAGAAAGGAGAGGGGGGGGAGAACTGTGATATAATTGAACAGATTTGCATTGAGAGGGAGGAGATGTTAATGATTTTAATGGGATTAAAAGTGGATAAATCCCCAGGTCCAGATGAGATGTATCCCAGGTCGCTGTGTGAGGCAAGGGAGGAGATTGCAGGAGCTCTGATGCTAATTTTCAAATCCTCTCTGGCCCCAGGTGAGGTGCCAAAGGACTGGAGGACGGCTAATGAAAATGAAATGAAATTAAAATGAATGAAAACCGCTTATTGTCACAAGTAGGCTTCAAAAGTTACTGTGAAAAGCCCATTCCGGCGCCTGTTCAGGGAGGCTGGTACGGGAATTGAACCGTGCTGCTGGCCTGCCTTGGTCTGCTTTAAAAGACAGCGATTTAGCCCCTGTGCTAAACTAGCCCCTGTGCTAAACTAGCCCCTGTGCTAAACTATCCCCTAATGTGGTGCCATTATTCAAGGAGGGAAGTAGCGAAGAACCGGGTAATTAAAGGCCAGCGAGTCTAACATCAATGGCAGGGAAAATATCGAAAAAAATTCTGAGGGATAGAATTAATCTAATTTAGAGAGCCAAGGATTAATCAAGAATAGTCAGCATGGCTTTATGAAGGGGAGTTCATGTCTAACTAAAATTGATTGCATTTTTCAAGGAGGGGACTGGGAGTATAGATGAGGGCAATGCCATTGATGTAGTCTGTGTGGACTTCAGTAAGGCTTTTGACAAGGTCTCACATGGGAGACTGATCAGGAAGTTAAGAGCCTCTGGGGTCCAGGGCACTATGTCAAATTGGATCCATAATTGGCTTAGTGGCAGGAGGCAGAGGGTGTTGGTCAAAGATTGTTTTTATGAGTGGGAAGCTTGTGTCCAGTTGGTATATTGCAGGGATTGGTACTGGGTCCATTTGCTGTTTGTTGTGTACATTAATGATCTAGACAGGAATGTGGGTGGTATGATCAATGTTTGCAAATGAAACAAAAATTGGTGGTGTAAATAGCGAGGAGGAACGCCTTAGATTACAGGATGATATAGGCAGGCTGGTCAGATGGGTAGAACAGTGGCAAATGGAATTTAACCCTGAAAAGTGTGAAGTGATGCATTTTTGGAGGACTAACAAGACAAGGGAATACACAATGATTGAAGTATACAAAATTATGAAGGGCATAGATAGGGCAGATAGGAAGAATGTTTTCCCCTTAGTTGAGGGGTCAATGACCAGGGGTCACAGAATTAAGGTAATGGGCAGGAGATTTAGAGGTGATTTAAGGATAATCTTTTCACCCAGAGGGTTGTGGGAATCTGGAATTTGCTGCCTGAGAGATTGACAGTGGCGGGAACTCTCCCAACATTTAAGAAACATTGAGATAAGCACTTGTATTGCCGCGGCATGCAAGGCTACCAACCAAGTGCTGGAAAATGGGATTAGAATAAATAAATTCAGGGTGGCACAGTGGTTAGCACTGCTGCCTACGGCGCTGAGGACTCGGGTTCATGATGGCCAGCACAGATACTATGGGCCGAAGGGCCTCTTTCTGTGCTGTAAAACCCGATGACTTTGCCAGTCCCGCTCTCCAGTCCTTTAGCTCTGCAAATGTTTTCCCCATCAAATAATAACTCCGTTCCCTTTTGAAAGCCCCAATTGACTCTTCCTTTACCACACACTAGGGTAATGCAGTCCAGATCTTAAAGCTGAATTAAAAAGATTTTCTTCATGCCACCGTTGGTTTCAGTCTACCATTCACCTTAAATCTGTGGCCTCTGGTTGCCGATGCCTTCACCAATGGGGGCATTTTTTCACCACCTGCTCTGTCCAGATTTGTCATGATTTTGAATACCTTGACCAAATCTCCTATCAACCAGTCCCAACTGCCCCAGTCTATCTGCACAACAGAAGTTACCCATCCCTTGAACCATCCTGGAGTGTGTGCAGCAGGGTAGCACAGTGGTTAGCACTATGGCTTCACAGCGCCAGGGTCCCAGGTTCGATTCCCAGTTTGGGTCACTGCCTGTACGGAGCCTGCCCGTTCTCCCCGTGTCTCCGTGGGTTTCCTCCGGGTGCTCTGGTTTCCTCCCACAAGTCTCAAAAGACGTGCTGTTAGGTGAATTGGACATTCTGAATTCTCCCTCCGTGTACCCGAACAGGCGGTATAGTGTGGCGACTAGGGGCTTTTCACAGTAACTTCATTGCAGTGTTAATGTATACCTATTTGTGACACAAATAGCTTTTTCACACACACAGTGGCTGGGGTCTGGAATGTACTGCTTGGAAGTGTGGTGGAGACAGATTATATCGAGCCATTCAGGAGGCATTAAGATGGGTATTAGATGATTACTTGTGCTGCGGTACGGGGAAAAGGCAGGAGAATGGCACTCCTAATGCTCCTTTGGAGCGCTGGTGTGGACTGAATGCTGTAACAATTCTGTGGTTGTGTGATAGTCCAGTTGTAGTGTCTTATAATACTTTTATAACTGTTCATCACTGTTCTCTGTTTCTTATCACTCCGCAAATTTCATATCCATGTTCCCACTGTCCCTTTTACTCCCGAGACTTTCACTTCACTGGCAGGTCTGTGATGTGTCATCTTAACAAATGCCTTTTGGAAGTCCAGGTACACCACATCCAACACGTTAACTCCATCAGTCATCCCTGTCACCTCAAAAGGAACTCCAGCTAATTAAACATAACTTCCCTTTAAAAATGTCTGTTACTTTTCCTTAATCGATGAACATTTACCTGAGTGACTGTAAATTTTGTCTTGGATTATCGCTTCTCAAAGCTTTGTTGACAAGGTTAAACTGACTGGCAGGTAGTTGCTGAGTCTGTCCTTGCACTTTTACTGAATAAGGTTGTAACATTGGCAGTTGTCCAGAGCAATCTGGCTCCGCTGTTTTTGGGGGGTTTAAGATTACGACCAGCGTCTCAGCAATTTCCACTCTCACTTTCCCCAGAGTCCTTGGATGCATCTGATCCGGTGAGTCTAATATCTCCTTTTTAGCTATTAATTGTCTCAGCTACCTAATTTCTCACTAAGTCTTTGACAGCATCTTCCTTCGGCACGGACAGATGCCTCACTGCATATACTCCCCTGCCTTGCTGGTCCATAATTGGCCCCATCTTCTCTTTTACTATTTAGGTGCCTACAGAAGCCTTTAGGATGACCTTTCATGTTGGTCTCTTCTTGGACTCGTCTTTGCTCTTTATTCTTTCTTTTTGAACTTTCTGCAATCAGTCTGGTTATTACTTTCTGTTTCATCTCCCTCTCTATGGTTTTCATCATCCAGAGAGCTCTGGCTTTTGTTTGTTCTGCTTTCCCCAATCGTGGGAACGATCTTCGACCTTACCCGAACCATTTCATCTTTAAAGCATTGCTACTGCGCCAGCTAGTCTTTGATTTGTGTTTACCTGGGCCAGATGCGTTCTCACTCCACCAAAGTTTGCCCTCTTGCCCTTTTAATTATTCTTACCCTGGATTGCACCTCATCCTTTTCCATACTGAGCTTAAAATTTATAATGCTATGATTTTTATCTGTTAAATGGTACCCTATTGATTTTTGGATCCACTTGCCACAACATGCTGCTCATATATGGTCTGGTGGTAGAGATCCCAAGGTCCTGTCTAAGAAACCTTTGAACAGTCTTGGTGCTGTGGGCAGTCGGTGGTGCAGTGGTCAGCACTGCTGCCTCACGGCACTGAGGACCCGGTTTCGATCCCGGCCCCGAGTCACTGTCCGTGTGGAGTTTGCACATTCTTCCCATGTCTGCGTGGGTCTCCGGCAGCACGGTGATGCAGTGGTTATCACTGCAGCCTCATGGCGCCGAGGTCACAGGCTCGATCCCGGCTCTGGGTCAGTATCCGTGTGGAGTTTGCCCACTCTCCCCGTGTTTGCGTGGGTTTCACCCCCACAACCCAAAGATGTGCAGGGTAGGTGAATTGGCCACGCTAAATTGCCCCTTTAATTAAAACAAAAGAATTGGGTAATCTAAGTTAAGAACAGTTTTGGTGCCACAATACTTAATGGAGGTTGTTCTCACTGTGTTTCTTAACTTTATTGAATGTTTAGCAATTCCTATGAAGTCATTCTGCATTAGTGCTAGGATCAACTCCCAGGTAACTGTAATGGTTAACGTTTGCCTCTTGGCAATCTGTTTATGAAGATGCCTTGTTTAAAATGCATCATATTTCTTCATGTGGAGTCCGACCACAGTTTTGTGCGATACTGAGCCTACATTTAATTCAGTATTTGAATTAAACACAGCACAGATGACCAGTTATGATCTATTATTTACTATTTGGAATGTGAGGAGAACATATTTCACGCAGCAAGTGATAATGGCCCGAAACTCGCTGCCAATGAGGGTGGGATGCAGAGATGATCAATAATTTCAGAGAGAAATCGGATGGGCGCTTGTGGGAAATACATTTACAGGATTATGGGGGTGGACTGGGACTGACTGGATTGCTCATTGGACAGCATGGACTTGATGGGCTGCATGGCCTCCTTCTGTGCCGTTGTGACTAATAAGGGACAGCGAGCCACTGAACTGCGCGTGGAACCAGGAAAATCCCAGGTTCAAGCTGTGCTCTGCGCTGTTTCAGCCACACTCAGCAAGGGTAGTGTTGGGTCGAGGTGCAACTGGTTATAGTGGCTATGCTGTTGAACTAGTACTCCAGAGACGTTCAAATCCAACCACAACAGCAGGGAAAGTTTCATTTAATTAATTGATTTTTTTTCAGGATACAGTAGATAACTTCACATTTATGCATTTGCCTCCATGTATTTGCCCACTCACTCAACTTGTCCACATCACCTTGAAGCCTCTTTAATGTCCTCCTCAGCACTCCATTACCACCAAGTTTTTTGTTGTCAGAAAACTTAGAAAAATACTTTTGGTTCCCTCATTCAAATCATTTGATGTATATTGTGAATAGCTGGGGCCCAAGCACTGATACCTGTCAGACCCCACTAGTCACTGCCTGCCTCTTTGAAAAAGACCAATTTATTCCTACTCTGTTTCCTGTTTGCTTATCAATTCTTAATCCATGCCAGCGTATTACCCCCAATCCCATGCGTTTTAATTTTGGACGCGAACCTATAATGTGGGACTTTGCTTTATGAAAGTCCAAATACATCACAAACATGGGTAACCACAAGTTTGGTGAAAAGGTAGGTTTGAAGGAACAAAAACAGAAAATACTGGACAATCTCAGCAGGTCTGACAGCATCTGTGGAGAGGGAAGGAAGCTAACGTTTTGAGTCTGGGTGACTTTGTCAAAGCTGGTTTTAAGGAAGGCTGTAAGGGGGAGGGATTTCCAGAGGATGAGGCCTAGCTGGCTGGAAACAAACCAACAATGGTCAAGCAAAGGAGGGAGGATGCGGTGGTGGGATAGGGGACTGGGTGTGGGGGGTGGGGTGGGGTGGGGTGGGGGGGGGCTGGGGGGGTGGGGTGGGGTGGGGGGGGGCTGGGGGGGTGGGGGGGTGGGGTGGGGTGGGGGGGGTGGGGGGGGAGGCTGGGGGGGGTGGGGTGGGGGGGGTGGGGTGGGGTGGGGGGGGGAGGCTGGGGGGGTGGGGTGGGGGGGGCTGGGGGGGCTGGTGGGGTGGGGTGGGGTGGAGGGAGGGGGGTGGGGGGGTGGGGGGGGAGGCTGGGGGAGGGGGGGGAGGGAGGCGGCTGGGGGGGGGGGGAGGGAGGCTGCTGGGGGGGGGAAGGGAGGGAGGCTGGGGGAAGGGAGGGAGGCTGGGGGGAGGGGAGGGAGGCTAGGGGGGGGGAGGGGAGGGAGGCTAGGGGGGGGGAGGGGAGGGAGGCTAGGGGGGGGGAGGGGAGGGAGGCTAGGGGGGGGGAGGGGAGGGAGGCTAGGGGGGGGGAGGGGAGGGAGGCTAGGGGGGGGGAGGGGAGGGAGGCGAGGGGAGGGGGGAGGGGGGCGGGGGGAGGGGGGCGAGGGGAGGGGGGCGAGGGGAGGGGGGCGAGGGGAGGGGGGCGAGGGGAGGGGGGCGAGGGGAGGGGGGCGAGGGGAGGGGGGCGAGGGGAGGGGGGCGAGGGGAGGGGGGCGAGGGGAGGGGGGCGAGGGGAGGGGGGCGAGGGGAGGGGGGCGAGGGGAGGGGGGCGAGGGGAGGGGGGCGAGGGGAGGGGGGCGAGGGGAGGGGGGCGAGGGGAGGGGGGAGGGGGGAGGGGGGAGGGGGGCGAGGGGAGGGGGGCGGGGGGAGGGGGGCGAGGGGAGGGGGGGCGAGGGGAGGGGGGGCGAGGGGAGGGGGGGCGAGGGGAGGGGGGGCGAGGGGAGGGGGGGCGAGGGGAGGGGGGGCGAGGGGAGGGGGGGCGAGGGGAGGGGGGGCGAGGGGAGGGGGGGCGAGGGGAGGGGGGGCGAGGGGAGGGGGGGCGAGGGGAGGGGGGGCGAGGGGAGGGGGGGCGAGGGGAGGGGGGCGAGGGGAGGGAGGCTGGGGGGGGAGGGAGGCGAGGGGAGGGAGGCTGGGGGGGGAGGGAGGCTGGGGGGGGAGGGAGGCTAGGGAGGCTGGGGGGGGGAGGGAGGCTAGGGAGGGGAGGGAGGCTAGGGAGGGGAGGGAGGCTAGGGAGGGGAGGGAGGCTAGGGAGGGGAGGGAGGCTAGGGAGGGGAGGGAGGCTAGGGAGGGGAGGGAGGCTAGGGGGGGGAGGGAGGCTAGGGGGGGGAGGGAGGCTAGGTGGGGGGAGGGGAGGGAGGCTAGGGGGGGGAGGGGAGGGAGGCTTGGGGGGGGGAGGGGAGGGAGGCTAGGGGGGAGGGGAGGGAGGCTAGGGGGGAGGGGAGGGAGGCTAGGGGGGAGGGGAGGGAGGCTAGGGGGGAGGGAGGCTAGGGGAAGGAGGGAGGCTGGGGGGGGGGGGGGGGGGCGGGGGTGCACAAATGACCAGAGCCAGACTGTCTTTGCAACTCCCAGTGCACTTTCCTCAATACAGGGAGACCAAACACAGATTGGGTGACCGACTGCTATTTAAAACCCCCTTTTGTAAAGTCTGAGAATTCGAACCCTGACCTTCCGATCCCCGGTGGTTTTAATTCTCCGCCCTCTCCTACTCTGACCTCTCTGTCCCTGACCCCCTACGCTGCTCCAGTGAAACTTAATGAAAATTTGAGGAACAGTAGCCCATCTATCAGCTCAACACTTTACAGCTCAACACTGACTGAGTTCACCAATTTCAGATCTGAATCTCTACCGCCATTTTTTCATTACAGCATCAGCCAATGGTTCTATTTACACCGCACTTCCCCCACCCCCCTCCCCCCACCACCACGCTGACACCTTTTGTCCATTTTGTTTTGCCTTGAACCATCATCCCTGTTGTCATTGAACTCTCCTACCTTGCACCCTATCGCACATTGTACCTTTAGTCCTTCCCACTCCATCCCTTCTCACTGTCTCTGTCCTCCCTCATTTTGCTCGCTCAATGTTTCCAGTTTTGATAAAATGACACAACCTGACACCTTAACTCTCCACAGGTACTGCCACACCTATTGAGTGTTTTCAACATTTCCAATTTTAATTCCAGTTTTCAGCATTTGTCGTATTTTGCATTTGTGAAGAAAAGAATGATCATTGGGATGTCCTGAGTTGGATGTTCTGTCTGGCCAGCCAAAAGGACCAAAGTGGTCATTCTCAGCCCTGTACAGTGTTGTTTCACAAGGTGCTATATAAATGCAACTTTTCTATTTCCCCTTCACCAGGAAGGAGAGTTCAGTTTAAATTCTGCGTTTGACAAAATCTATCTCTACTTTCCTCAGACTTGCAGACCATGGCTACTAATGAGAATTCCACAGAGATCGATGAAGGCCTCTATTCCAGGCAATTGTAAGTACACTCGGCGTAAAGCAAACTCCTCTGGTTAAAAGAAACATGCTGGCAGAATGGAAACTAGATAGAGGTGAGGAACAGGACAGTCAAGTGGGCAAACAAGACTGATCTCCGTTATGAAGATAGATTGGAGAAATCAGGCATGTTTTCTGTGGAGAAAAGAAGGCGGAGGGAGATTTGACAATTCAAAATCACGAGGGGCCTGGACAGAGTAGATGGGAAGAAATTGTTTCCACTTGTGAAAGGATTGGGAATGAGAGCGCACAGATTTAAAGTAATCGGCAAAAGGAGAAAGAACCATAGTAGAACCATGGGCAGCACGGTAGCACAATGGTCAGCACTATGACTTCACAGCGCCAGGGTCCCAGGTTCGATTCCCGGCTTGGGTCACGTGCGGAGTCTGCACGTTCTCCCGTGTCTGCGCGGGTTTCCTCCGGGTGCTCCAGTTTCCGCCCACAAGTCCCGAAAGACGTGCTGTTGGGTAATTTGGGCATTCTGAATTCTTCCTCTGTGTACCCGAACAGGCACCGGAATGTGGCGACTTGGGGCTTTTCACAGTAACTTCATTGCAGTCTTCATGTAAGCCTACTTGTGACAATAAAGATTATTATTAATCGGCAAAAGGAGAAAGAACCATTTGAGGAAAAACCCGGGCAGCGCAGTGGCGCCGTGGTTAGCACAGCTGCCTCACAGCGCCGAGGCCCCAGGTTCGATCCCGGCTCTGGGACACTGTCCGTGTGGAGTTTGCACATTCTCCCCGTGTTTGCGTGGGTTTCGCCCCCACAACCCAAAGACGTGCAGGCTAGGTGGATTGGTCACACTAAAATTGCGCCTTAATTGGAAAAATGAATTGGGTACTCTAAATTTATTTTACAAAAAGACAAAAAAAAGGAAAAACCTATTCTCTCGGCGAGCGGTTCAGGTCTGGAATACACTGACTGGACTGTGGTGGAGGCAGGTTCAATTGAGATATTCAAATAAGAATTAGACTGCTACCTGTAAAGAAAGAATGTGATCTGTTAGATTTGTCCTTTATAACTATTGGAAGTTTCTCATGGATTCCAGTGAGGCCCGGTGGTTTATAGTCACTTAATAAGTTGTTACTTTGCTGAAAAAAGGGACGTGTGACCAAATAAATTGTCATTCCCCCATTACTGTTGGCGGTTTCTTGTGAGCTGCCCTGATGACTGTCACACCTTTGACGCATGTCTCTAGTTTTCCAGCAATCAACTTCTGTAACCAAACCATGCTAATTTGTTACTAAATTTGTTACTTTCTTCATTAAATGTGTTCCCTGAATTTATATGAAAATATTGTGTTTTCATTCAGCAACAGAAATTAAAGTGTTTTAAAAAAAAAATAAAAAAATTTGAGAGTATCCAATTAAGGGGCAATTTAACATGGCCAATCCACCTAACCAGCACATTTGGGTTGTGGGGAGTAAGACCCACGCAGACACGGGGAGAATGTGCAAACTCCACCCGGACAGTGACCTAGGGCCGGGTTCGAACCCGGGTCCCCAGCGCTGTGAGGCAGCTGTGCTAACCACTGTGCCACCCCCGAAATCAAAGAGTGTTGAGGAGAAACTTCTTTCTTCAAAAAAAGTCGTGAGGCAACCCACGACCACAAGTAGTTGTTGAGACAAATAGTACAGACCTATTTTCAAGTAAAACCGCATGCAAAGTAAAACTAGTTAAGCAAATGAGGAAGAAGGCTTCTGCAGAGTTTTGCTGTTCGGTTAGAAAAGGAAGGATAGAAGGAACCTGGGGTGTGTATAAATATTGTGATGACTGATTGGATCCAAAGCCTGTTTTTATGTGGTATGTTCAATGTCATTTACCTCTCTTTTTAAAAAAAAAAAATAATAATTCAGGCCAATGATTTTTGATGACTGACTAACTCCGCTCAATCCTTGGGAATGCCATGCGTCCCAGGATCCTTTGCAGGTGCTTTGAGGGTGATATTCTGTGACTCTGTCCATTTTTTAAATGAAAACCATGGAGTAAGAGGCTCTGAGTGTAGTGCTCTGTGGTAAACCACTGTTGCACCTGTATTAGGTGATGTACGGTAGGACCTGTACTACAGGTTCGCTGGTAGTCCCTGACTGCTGGCTCCGCCCAGGAGGCAGGGTATAAATATGCATGTCCTCCAGCCAGCAGCCATTTCGCCAGCTGCTGTGGGAGGCCACACATCTAATAGCAATAAAGCCTCAGTTGGATTCAACTATCGTCTTTGTCCAATTGATCGTGCCTCATGCTCGCAAATTCAAAGCAATGCCGGTTAAGAGGTGACGGGAATGGGGGGGCGAAATCCAGGGTAAAGTCAGGAGTTTCCGGCGGGATAAAATTGAGATAGGTAGGATGGAGTTGGCATGGGGCAGCGATTGTTGGCATAGGACAATGATTGTTGGCATAGGGCAGTGATTTTAATTTTGTCCACGTTCAGAGACAATACAGGTGTAAATTTGCCAGTCTCACCGTTGCGGGATAGTCACCGGCGGGATGGAAAATCTGACCGACCATTTAAAGGGCCGTTGCCCTCGGGCAAGATTTCCAGTCAAGGGCGCAACAGGAAACTCCCACTCCAGTGAGGCCGGCACATTCAGTGAAGTCATTTGAAGGTTAGGGTATTGGAGAACACACCAATGGAGATTGTTCCATGGGAATGAAACCTGGGAAGTGTGTAGGATTGGTTGCAGGGCAGAAACAAAATAGATGATGAAGTTGGAGGTGACCGTAAGATACAGAAGCTGCAGAGAAAGGTACTTCCGCCGGGATGAGTGGCTCTCTGGCCGTGACCAGACTCTACCTGAAGTTGCAAAACCTGTCGGAGCAGTAGACCAGTCACTAGTTGAGCAGAGAACAACAACGGAGGGGGTAGGAATGTTAGCTCATCAGCCACTCCAAAATTTACCCAACACAGCACCAGTTGAAACTTGTGGTGTAGAAATATGACCTTAACAGTCCAGAGTTGTCCAGGAATTTTGATGCCTAATTCTCAGAAACATCAGGAACTGGCTGAGGAAGACCGAGAGCAGGCTGGTCCGGGGATGTACACTGGGAGTTTAAACAAGCAGTTAACTGCTAGTTTGGGCTAAACTGTACCCATTATTATAGCAAGGGAATGTAAACAGTGGAAGAGAGGAGATTGAAAGTAAAGAAAGTATACGGCACTTCTCATGAACACCATAAGCTTTCCAAGTTCTTCACACAGTAGTTTTTAAAATGTAGAAACTCAGCAGCCAATTTGCGCATAGCAAGCTGCAACAATGTGATAATGATGAGATGATTTTTTTTTTTGTGGTGTTGATAGGGGGTTACATTTTTCCCCCTCCCCCGGGACTTAGTCCCAGGCAGAAGATTGCAGTACTGCTTCGGGCCACTGCAGCGCTGTGCCTGGCTGGGTTTGGCCGGCAGCTTTCGAGGTTGGACTTCCTTCCAAGGGTGGTTGGAAATCCTGCCCGCTGCCAATAAGGGGCGTTAAATGGTAATGCGAGTTTGAGAGTCGGCGGCTGTGCGCCTCGGGCACTCGCCATCCTTAAAACTCTACCCTATGTGCTGTTTTAACATCGGAAGTGAATTGATTGAACACGTACTTAACATGTAGAATAGAATCCCTACAGCGCAGAAGGAGGCCATTCAGCCCATCGAGTCTGCACCGACCCTTCGAAAGAGCACTCTACATAGGTCCAATCTCCCACCCTATCCCCGTAACCCCACCCAATCTTTGGACACTTGGGAGCAATTTATCATGACCAATCCACCTAACCTGCATATTTTGGACTGTGGGAGGAAACCGGAGCACCCGGAGGAAACCCACGCAGACAAGGGGAGAAAGTGCAAACTCCACACAGACAGTTACCCAAGGCCAGAATTGAACCTAGCTTCCTGGAGCTGTGAGGCAGCAGCGCTAACCACTGTTCTTTGTCAACCGAGTGATAAAGTCAGAAATTTTGGTCGAAAGACGAATGAAGTGCTGCTTTTTATTCTTTCTACGTCCAGTAGCTGTTGAGTGTTTGTTAATCCTCCTTTGTCCTGTAGCCACCTAAAATGGCTGATTCCCAATTAGAATGGTCAAACCCCGATCTAAAATGGCGAACGGAAGAGGCTGATGGGAAAATCAGCCAACAGGACTCAAACGGACAGCTGCAGGTAAAACAGTGTATTCGCCTCTGGGGAAATCGGCCCAGACCGATTCCTGCAGCCATCAACATCACAACAACCCAGCCATCTGCATATTAAGCAGCCATCCCAGGGAACAATTGCTACACATTAGCAACATAAAGCCGATCCAGACCTGAGGGCGCCAGCAGGGGCTGAGACAAAGAAAGGTAAACGACCACCCCTCGATCAAGGAATCGCCCCATTATTGGAGCATATCGAACCAAGTGATTGGGACCAAGTCCAATCACTTGGAACCAGGTACGAGGTCCGTCCCGAGAGGTGGGAAGCCCCTGGGGACTATAAGAATAGGGGCCAGGTTCAACTCGACCCTTCTCTTCCTGCTCGCAACCTTCGAGACCCTTCGACAAGAAAACTGTAAGTGTTATTCCTGCGATCACTACCAGATAGGCGCTCCTGACTATCGACTTGTACCAGCTTTGAATCCCGCAGGCTCAGACCCAATTCGAAAGACCATTCGTTTCCCTGACCTGGTAGGCCATCACCAAAGTTAAGTATTGGCCTTTAGTGGTTGGTAGGTAGTCTAGAAGTAGGATTATTGTATAAGTATTTATTGCTGTATATAATAAATGATCGTTTATTTAACTTTTACTAAGCGGTGTGCTGCATTATTAATCATTACTTGGACTTGAACCACGTGGCGGTATCAGAAAGATACCTGGTGACTCATGAGCAAAGATTACAGAATTAGAGCTAATAAAACTAAGGCTAAAACGAGCAACAGTCCCCAAGTTGGGACTCCGTAATTTCAATTGATCCACCTTCGAACTTAGTAATTAGTTAATTCATCAACGAAGTGAATAAGGATAGACTGATAGATAGGCGGTGTGTTGTAACTGCAACGTGGGAGTTAGTGGGATATATTGGAGTGAATTATTGGGTAAAGAATGCTGACGCAGCCAGCGACGCCCACATCCTATTAATGAATTTTTTTTAAAAATCTCCTTGTGGTTAGAGATTAACTTAGAGTGAGAGGGTGAGGATCCAGGTTCCATGATCCATGTGGGAGACAACAACCTTGATAGAGGTAGGATGCTCTGCCGAGAGACGTGGCCATCCCAGATGGCTACACATATAGTACCCACACAATCTGACCGTCTTATCCGGTTTGAGTACCGGGACCATCGCTGCCGCCCGATCGGCAAGCGTACTGGTGTAATGATTCAGAGTTCTTCGAGCCGGCTGAGATAGGGCTCAACTTTGGCAAACAAAGGGACCAGGCGAGGCCTGAAGTACCTTGGTTGTGCGTCCGACCTGAATCCTTGCCATGGCCCCTTTTATTTTCCTCAGTTCTGGTTGGAAGGCCTCAGGGTGTTTTCCCAGCACTTCGTATAGGCCCACAGATCCCATTTGGAAAATCTGCTGGCAGCCCAGGTATAGGCATTTTAGCCAATCGAGGCCTAGAAGGCTGAGGCCATGTCCCTTGACTATGATCAACGGAATCCGCACCGACTGTTGTCCGTAAACCACAGGAGTCATTATGGTTCCATGCATTCCTCCTCTGCATGGTCCAGCTACAAGGTGCAAGCCCTCGGTTGGCGCCTACCTCTGATGTGGCGCCAGGGCCACTGGCTGACTTGTGCCTTGCACTCCTTGCACCCCCTGTGTCTACATGCCCCAGAACGCCCAGGCTCCCCTTCCACAGACTCTGAGGAGGTATTCCGTTGGGACGTTTTGGTCCTTTACCAATGGACCTGGCCCCTATGGTACCCGGTCCATGTTGGTGGGGGGGGGGGGGGGGGAGCGGCAGTCCTCGGGTGTTTTCCTCCATCCCCTTGCACTCCCCTCTCAGCACCTTCGCAGGATTGTGAAATTTGGTCGGCCTGATGAAGGTCGGGGGTGACCGGCTAGCAACTTCCTCTGAGTAGCCATGTTATTTATGCCGCAGATCAAACGGTCGCACAGCATTTCAGAAAGCAAAGTTCTGTATTCACAATATTTGGCTAGCTCTCGTAGCCTTGTCAAAAACATGGTTATGGACACTCCAGGGGTCCAATCTTCCGAACAAAACTGGCATATTTGTAAAAAAAGAATTCTTCAGCCTTAGTCCAATGGTGAAAGGGAGGTGATGGTGTAGCAGCGCCGACAGTAGACCAGTTTTATCCTCGTCGCCTGTTTAGTAGGCCACAGTCCGAACCGAGATGGTCAAAAGAAAACTTGGTTTATTGCAAAGCAATTATATTGATAATCCGATCCCAGCCGGGTCTGCTCTGTCGGTTGCATACCTGGCCGACATTGTACAGATCTCAATCCTGAATGTCTTCGGGCTCCCCACCCCCACAGCGGGGGAGCTCGTATTCGGCAATATTCACGGGGGAGACTAATTGCTTCAATCTCATGGGTCTCACGCAGGTTATAACAAGGTCAAAGATTCAGGTGAGACTCTTCATCTGTATGATGTATATTTTAAATATGTAGATGGGTAAAACCTGTGTGCACAATGATGTTTAGCCATAGAATTTTCCAGGCTCTTTCTTTGACTCCAGTATTGTGAGAAAAACCCCAATTTTAAAATGGGTATTCAGTCAGTAATTCATTTGTTCTGGCAAGTGGACCGTTAATTCCATTCTCCTGTCCTGCTTTTAGTGTGTTTGCATTGACTACTGTTCCGAGCGGATGATTCCCAATTGTCCATTAGATGATCAAAAGAAATGTGGAATACATTAGAGCCTGCAAGCAGACCTGTGCTGACTAGGGATGAAATGGAGACACTGCTCATCAACGTGTGAGGGTTAACTGCACACGCAATGCATGGAATAGCAGGACAGGTCATGTCCTGAAACATCTGCGGTCTTTAGTCTTTTTGTCATCTGGTTCCATTGTGAATACATGAATACCACAGCAGTTTGAGATAACCATCGGCCGTGTCTCTTTGAGTTGGGAGAAGGTGCTGGCTTTAGGTCCCACACCAGAGACCTGAGCACATAACGTAGTCACTTCACTCCAGTTCTAAGGGAGAGCTCAGAAATAGGCGCAGGAGCAAGCCATTCGCCCCATGAGCCTGCTCCGCAGCAAGATCACAACCGATCTAATTGCAGCCTTAACGCCACTTTCCTGCCCACGCCCTCCTAAACTCTTGACTGTCCATCAAAAATTTGTCGAACTCTGCCTTCAATGCATTCGATGACTGCGCCTCCACTACTGTCTGCGGAAGAGAATTCCAAAGGCCGACGATTCCCCCCCGCCCCCCCCCCCCGCCCGATGATTCTCCGGGTCCCCATGGGCTGAGCGGCCGCCCGTTTTCGGCCAGTCCCACCGGCGTGGATTAGACAAGGTCCATACCGGCAGGACCTGGCTTCGAGGGTGGTTTGCAGAGTCCTCAGGGGGCCGTGGGGCAACCGGCCCCGGGGGGGGCCCCTACGAGGGCCTGGCCCGCAATCGAGGCCCACCGATCACGCGTGCCTGTGCCGTGGGGGCACTCTTTCCCTCAGCGCCGGCCTCTGTAAGGCTCCGCGATGGCCGGCGCACAGAAGAAACCCACTGCATGCGGCAGAACACGATGGTGCTCCTGTGCATGCGCCAACTTGTGCTAGCCGGCGGGGGCCCTTTGGCACCAGTTGGCGCAGCGCCAACCATTCCAGCGCCGGCCTAGCCCCCGGAAGTGTGGAGGATTCCGCACCTTCCAGGTGGCCCGACACCGGAGTGGTTCACGCCGCTCTTTGGCACTGGTACGGCCCACCCCGCGATTGCGGGAGAATCCCGCCCTCGAAATTCAGCAGTATGCTGGGTAAAATAATATCAATTCTAGTGAGTAAGTCAGAATAACCAGAAGCAAAAGGAGTTTTGAGGGAGTGAAGGTGAGACTAGAATGAAATGCATAGAATTAAGAACATAAGAACTCGGAGCAGGAGTAGGCCATCTGGCCCCTCGAGCCTGCTCCACCATTCAATGAGATCATGGCTGATCTTTTGTGGACTCAGCTCCACTTTCCGGCCTGAACACCATAACCCTTAATCCCTTTATTCTTCAAAAAACTATCTATCTTTATCTTAAAAACATTTAATGAATGAGCCTCTACTGCTTCACTGGGCAAGGAATTCCGTAGATTCACAACCCTTTGGGTGAAGAAGTTCCTCCTAAACTCAGTCCTAAATCTACTTCCCCTTATTTTGAGGCTATGCCCCCTAGTTCTGCTTTCACCCGCCAGTGGAAACAACCTGCCCGCATCTATCCTATCTATTCCCTTCATAATTTTATATGTTTCTATAAGATCCCCCCCCTCATCCTTCTAAATTCCAACGAGTACAGTCCCAGTCTACTCAACCTCTCCTCGTAATCCAACTCCTTCAGCTCTGGGATTAACCTAGTGAATCTCCTCTGCACAATCTCCAGTGCCAGCACGTCCTTTCTCAAGTAAGGAGACCAAAACTGAACACAATACCCCAGGTGTGGCCTCACTAACACCTTTATCCAATTGCAGCATAACCTCCCTAGTCTTAAACTCCATCCCTCTAGCAATGAAGGACAAAATTCCATTTGCCTTCTTAATCACCTGTTGCACCTGTAAACCAACTTTTAATTGAAGAGTTAAGTGCTTTTCCATCAAATTTAATTCCCATCGTGTGTGCATTGGCCAATTTTATATATTGGCAAGTGGCTTGCGTGGGAAATTCCTGAATTCCTCTGTGACTTTGTCATCCCAAGCAAGGTATAACTAGATTGGGTAACTGTGGCAATAGGTGAAACCTGTTATACCTGCATTGAAAGTCTAAAGTTGATCATATTTAAGCCATCAGAAATTCCAATTGGTGCAAATCATTGTGGTGACAGCCACAGAAACCTTATAGAAAATGTAATTTTCCCGTGTTTCCCTCTGAACTCTGTAGTAGTATTCATATCAACTGTAAAATACTTTGGATTTAGAGATTGTGAAAAGCTTTTTTAAAAAAAATCCACATTCCATTTTCTGTCTGAAATTACTCATTGTTTCCAAAAGTTCTGTCCAGTAACCAATTCAAATATTTGTAATGTTCAGACATACAACTGGTGCTGTCCAGCGTAATACCAACTTAATAATAAACCCGCCTCTTCTTTTAATTTCTCCTATTTTTCTTCTCGTTACCGCAGCTCTCTCATATTCTTTCAATGTTTTTCCATTTCGTCCCTGAGCTAATACCATTGGAAATAAGAGCAGAGAGAGAGACAATTTCACCCATTGCCCAAGAATTTCCTGTCAAAACAAGGGCCAACGGTATTCACTGGTCCATTTCAGTCTGAGTATCCTTTCTAATGTCATGATAAATATTAATTATTACCAGTTAATAATCTTTATTGTCACAAGTAGGCTTACATTGACACTGCAATGAAGTTACTGTGAAAATCCCCTAGTTGCCACATTCCGGCGCCTGTTCGGGTACACTGAGGGAGAATTCAGCATGTCCAAATTACCTAACAACACGTCTTTCGGGACTTGTGGGAGGAAACCGGAGCACCCGGAGGAAACCCACGCAGACACTGGGAGAATGTGCACTCTCCGCACTGACAGTGACCCAAGCCTGGAATCGAACCTGGGACCCTGGCGTTGAGGCAACAGTGCCTCCGTGTCGCCCTTAACCTCTCTGGCACTAATATGACTAGTGGGGAGTTTGACTCTGTCACGTTTTAATTATTGCAAATTTTTTTTTTTTTAAGTTTAAATGTTAAATGTAACTTTTTGGTCTTTCGATCTGTTTTCTCCTTTTCATAATCTCCTCTCTCTCTCTCTCGCTCCTCCTCTCTCCTCTCTCTCTCCTCTTTCTCTCTCTCTCCTCTTCTCTTTCTCTCTCTCTCCTCTTCTCTCTCCTCTCTCTCTCTCCTCTCTCTCTCTCCTCTCTCTCTCTCTCTCTCTCTCTCTCTCTCTCTCCTTTCTTTCTGTATGGGATTTGGCATTGAATTAATCCACTCGAGCATGTGCTTCCTTATTCATGACTAAACATGTCCCCAGTCCCATACCAACATGGCTGACTCCTAAGTTACCAACATGGCTGACTCCTAAGTTGCCCTCAGAGCTAGGCTAGGATGCCAATGGTTTGTGCTACAAAACTAGTACACAGAGCTGCAGCAGTTCCACAAGGCGGCTCACCAATAACACTGTAAATGCTCATCTTGCCAGCAACACTCACTCCAAGAATGAATTTAAAGAGAAAAGGACATCTAAAGCTGCTCTCTTAACTGTGGCCAACCATTGCACTGCCTAAATGTATTATTACCTCTTTGCTCTTGTACTCATTGGCCCTATTTTAGCATTCAGAAAGGCTAGTGCCCATGGCTTTATGTACCTGTACACCCACTTCAACAGAATTTGCGTCCACCAATTATTTAGTACACCAAATTTCCATGGCCAATTTATTCTTGAAGGTTCTTCTCTCTGGAGGTAATTGACTGGTTTCCTTGTGAAGAGGTTGAGGAGTACAAGGCTTCTCCATACAACTGCACGTAATTACTTTCCAGAGTATCAGTGGAGTAAGTAGTTTACAGTCTCTGCTCAGGGAGAGAACCTATAAGAGGACTTCAAGCCAATATGAGAATTAATGAGTCGTGTTGGTTTTGAATCTCTCCTGTAGATATGTGCTGGGCCATGAGGCCATGAAGAAGATGAAGAATTCGAACGTGTTGATCTCTGGGATGAAGGGGCTCGGTGTGGAGATCGCCAAGAACATCATCCTTGGGGGAGTGAAATCGGTCACGGTTCACGATGAAGGGAACACTGAATGGAATGACCTCTCCTCTCAGGTATGGTGGCCATTTCCTCAAACCTGAATCGGGCAGCTTCAAATGCTTCTTCTGATCAATGAGCCGTCAGTAGCATAGTGGGGGGCAGCACGGTAGCACAGTGGTTAGCACAGTTGCTTCACAGCTCTAGGGTCCCAGGTTCGATTCCCGGCTTGGGTCACTGTCTGTGCGGAGTCTGCACGCTCTCTCCGTGTGTGCGTGGGATTCCTCCGGGTGCTCCGATTTCCTCCCACAGTCCAAAGATGTGCGGGTTAGGAGGATTGGCTGTGCTAAATTATCCTTGGTGTCCAAAAAGGTTAGGTGGGGTTACTGGGTTATGGAGAGAGGGTGGAGGTGTGGGCTTGGGTAGGGTGCTCTTTCCAAGGGCCAGTGCAGACTCGAAGGGCCGAATGGCCTCCTTCAGCACTGTAAATTCTATGAACATAAAGGAATAAGAAGTCTTCCGTTGTTCTAGTATCCCGCCTCTGGCAATGACACGTAGGGTCAGGGGTGCAAAGAAGTGAAGATGAGGGGGGGGAAAGAATGGTGTAACGATTGTTACGATGTGTAACTCATTGGCTGGGCGGCAGGTGGCAGCCTGTTCAATAGTAACTTAGCGGCAATACTTGAAAAGGAAGGATTTGCAAGACTATAGAGAAAGGGCAGTGAGTGGGACAAATTAGTACCCCTTTGAGAAAGCCAACTAGGCACAATGACTCAACTAACCACTTAACAAATTTGTAAACATTAAAATATAAGACCATAAGCAGTTGGCCAATTGGCACATCCAGTATGGTGCACCATTCAATGCACTTATGACTGTTCATTTATGATAATCCTCAACTCACTTTCTTGCCTTATCCCCATACGCCTTGATTCCTTTACTGATTAAAAATCTGCCTTGAACACACTTAACGAACCAGCCTTTACAGTTCTCAACAGTAAAGATATTCACTAATAGATCCAATAAGGAATTTAGGGGAAATCTCTTCACTTGGAAAATGGTGAGGATGTGAATGTAGCTGCTGTGTGAAGTACTTAAGATGAATATCAGAGATACATTTAAGGGGAAGCTAGCTAACTGCATAGGGGAGAAAGGAGCAAAGGACCGTGCGTTCTATGTGATTCTTATCGTTTTAAACAGTGCCTTATCATGTCACCAAAACGTCTGAGCACTTCACAAAGTCAATTCATTTTGGAGGACCACGATTGAAGTTTAGGCAAATGCAACAGCAGTGTTGGAGGTGTCATCCTTAAGATGAGCCATTAAACTGAGAGGCCCACATATTGGATATTAAACACCAAGACATTTATTAAAGAAAGATCAGAGAGTTCCTGGTTTTCTAACATTCCTCGTTCAACTATTGTCCTCCTCCAAGAAAGAGACGAACCGGTTAGTCATTTCACTGCTCCTGTTGGCTCAAAGTGTTGCATTTATGCACATAACTGTGACAGCACGTTAGGGAGTAATCCATTGGAATGAAGTGCTTTGAAATGTGGCGTATTTGTACATTTGAGCAATATATCACTAACAGCAGCAATAAGGGGCGGGATTCTCCGACACCCTGCCGGGTTGGAGAATCGCCGGGGGGGGGGGGGCGTGAATCCTGCCCCCGCTGGCCGCCGAATTCTCCGGCGCCAGAGATTCAGCCGGGGTGGGAATCACGCCGCGCCGGTCGGCGGCCCCCCCCCCCCCCGGCGATTCTCCGGCCGGCGATGGGCCGAAGTCCCGCTGCTGTCATGCCAGTCCCGCCAGCGGGAATTAAACCACCTCTCTTACCGGCGGGACTGATGGCGCGGGGGGGGGGGGGGAGGCGCGGGCCGATCTGGCCCTGGGGGGGTGCTCCCATGGTGGCCTGGCCCGCGATCGGGGCCCACCGATCCACGGGCGGGCCTGTGCCGTGGGGGCATTCTTTTGCCTCTGCCATAGCCTCCGCCATGGCTGACGCGGAAGTAACTCCCCCCGGCTGGCGTGGCGCCAAAGGCCTTTCCCGCCGGCGCACCAACCACTCCGGCGCGGGCCGAGCCCCTCGAGGTGAGGGCTTGGCCCCTAAAGGCGCGGAGAAATCTGCACCTTTGGGGCGGCCCGATGCCGGAGTGGATCCCGCCACTCCATCCCGCCGGGACCCCCCGCCCCACCGGGAAGGGGAGAATCCCGGTCAAGATCAGTGTTTTTGACAGCATTGATTGATTGAATGACGTAGTTTGACCAGGACATTTATCGTTTTTCTTTGCCTATTCTGGTAGAGTTTAAGCATTTTCCAATCAGGACCTTTGATTTAATGCTTCATCTGTCTGCCAGTACAGCACTCCCCTACTCCACTGTATTGCCTGCTTATTTACACCCTCAAGTCCTGGTGTAGGGCTCTAGCCAGTAAATTCCTGCCTCAAAACGGGGTAGGTTCCCAGTTGAACCAAAAAAACAGGAAAGTGTGCTTTCCATAGGAAATTATACTAAAACAGAAAAAGCATGCGTCACAGTGCGAGAAGAATTTCCTGGTTTATCTGACTCCCATTTTTAGTTTTACCTGACAGAAGCAGATATCGGGAGGAACAGGGCGGAAATATCAGGGGGTCGCCTGGCAGAACTGAACAATCACGTTCCTGTATCCTCGCACACCAGGAGGCTAACTGAAGACTTCCTGTATCAATTCCAGGTAAAGTGGGAACATGTCCAGGGAAGATTTCTTTTGACACCATTCATGGATTGATGTCGGTATGTTGGGAAATGGAGTCCTTCCCTCATGAGCCCCTCGTGATGTCCTCAATCTTGCCCAGTTCACAGCTTGCCATTGTTTCCAGTACATATGTACTTGATCATACTGGCACCCACCAAGGAAGATTCCCTCGAAGTCTTTGGTTCAGAATTTCCTTTTAACTTTTTGCCTTGGAATGAGAGTTTTTGTTCCTTCACCAATTTTCTTTTTTCTTGAGTTCATCTCCACAGTCAATAAGTGGGCCATCCCCCAATTGGTCCATCCCCAATTTGCCATAGCCCTCAAAGAGGCCATAGACATCTCTTTGTCTCAGAGAGACAAGTGATTGGACAGTGGGCAGAGCGGTAGCACAGTGGTTAGCGCTATGGCTTCACAGCGCCCAAGGTCCCAGGTTCGATACCCGGCTTGGGTCACTGTCTGTGCAGAGTCTGCACGTTCTCCCCGTGTGTGCGTGGGTTTCCTCCGGGTGCTCCGGTTTCCTTCCAATTCGATTCGGCTCGATGGTTCGTGCTGCGTGTGCCGAGAGCTTGCCCTGGCAATGGGTTTACAGATTTTGGTTCACCGCAGGCCAACCCATATTTATTCTGCGAATGCCCGCTGATGGAGGAAGAGCTGTGTGCATCTGCTGTAGGCCTTGGGACGCCCTCAGGAAGCAGTAGCCGAGGGCCCAGTTGTGAAACTTTTACTGATGCTGATCCATCCACCCCACGTGTAAAATGTTCCATATTCTCCGTAGGTGGTGGTGTTGACCAGTTCCTCGCTGGAGGAGCAGCTGTGGGTCGGGGATTCCTGTCACAGGAGTAACATCAAATTCATCGTGGCGGACACGAAAGGCTTGTTCGGGTAAGGGCTCCCTCCCTGTTTGCAACAGTGAATGGATGTCAGTGGAATCTGATCACCTGTCATCTCCAGGTATTCGAACCATGAAGTCCATTTATTTTCTTGCATTTTTGCGTCGGCTGTGGCTCAATGTGTAGCGCACTCACCTGTGAATCAGAGGGTTCCAGGTTCAAGTCCCACCCCAGCACAAACGTCAAGGCTGAGGGTGCAGGTCCTAGGGTTTGACCTTTTGGATGATGCATTAACGTCGGGCTCTATCTGTCTGATCGGGTAGAGGTAAAGATCCCACGGTGCTGTTTCGCAGAAGAGTAGGGCAGTTGTCCCTTGTGTGTCCCCTAGTTTTGGAACCTCGTTCAAGAGGAAACCTCTTTCTACCTCTACACTCTCGGTACAAATTTCTGCTCAAGCTCATTGTTCAATCGCAAACATAAAATAATTTGTTTTCTGCATTAATAAATATTCACTGTATTTAAGAGTGCCAAGCTGGTGTGGTTTCATTAATGCAGCTAAAAATGGGTTTATCCCAAAATATTGTTATTGGGGCGTGTCCGGTCCAACACTTGTGAGGAACATGCAGGGAGCAAGAGCAAGGTCACTGGCCCTTTTGAGTCTGCACCCCCATTCAGCAAGATCATAGCTCACCTGACTGTGGGGACCAAAGGTTCACAGATGATGCAAAGCTAGGTGGGAACGTCTGTCATGAGGAAGATGCAAAGCAGCTTCAAGAGGATTTAGACCGACGTAGTAAGTGGGCAAGAACCTGACGGATGGAATATTAATGTGGGAAAATGTTGGAGGAACGGATGTGCAGAGTATTTCTCAACTGGTAAGAGATTGGAGAGTGTAGATGTACAAAGTCTTTGTCAGGGAGTCACTGAAGGGCAACATGGCTATTAGGAAGGCTAATGGTATGTTGGCCTTTATCGCAAGAGGACTTGAGTACAAGTCTTGCTTCAATTGTATAGAAACTTGGGTAGACCACACCTGGAGTATTATGTGCAGTTTCGGTATCCCTTACCTTAAGGAGGACATTATTGCCATAGGGGGAGTGCAGTGAAGGTTCACCAGACTTGGGATGGAGATTGGCGAAACAGGGCACAATGATCAGTCAATTGAGACAGCGATTTTTCAAGTATGGGCATTAAAGTCATTCCAGTTGGACATTTTTTGTTTGTAAATGATGTGAGCCCTTCCCCAAAGAGCTTGCATTGACCAATGGGCTGAATGTCATCTTTTGAATTCAGACGGCCTAAACTGTCAACCAGTTCAAAAAAACCAAACGCGTGTTTCTGTTTTATTGAACAGCCAAGTGTTCTGTGACTTTGGGAAGAGGTTCGTAGTGACTGACCCAAACAGCGAGGAGCTGCAGCATGCTACAGTAATGTGGATCACCAAGGTAACCTGCTTCCTTCACTGATGTGCAACTTTGTCTTGTCTCTTTCTGCCTCCCTGTGTTTTCCTGCTCGTCAGGGTGATGTCGCGAGGTGTCGTTTTCACTTTCTTTCCAGTGGGTGTTTGTGGAGAGCATTCTTTGCTCCAGCGAAAATTCAGGATTCTGTTGGATACAAAATAAATCCACTGACCCCCTCCCTGCGAAACATTTTGTCTGCTTTTCCAGCTGCTGCCTTCACCATTTTCCTCCCTGCTCCTGGTCCTGTGACCTGAGGTGACCCCAATGCACCATTTCCAATCTTAAATTTAGATTCATTGTCACGTGTAGCGAGGTGCAGTGAGAAGTATTGTTCCGCGTACAATCCAGGCAGATTGTTCCATGCATGAAAAACAGAGGACATACCAATAAATACACAATGGGCTGGATTCTCCCGAAATGGGGCCATGTCCCCATGCTGGCATTTTACTCTGAAGGTTCCTGGGGAAAAGATGAGCCGATTCATTGACATGCAGGGGTCTAGCAGGGACCCAGAGTAGTTCACGCCGTTTTGCTGCGGATACGGACCTCCACACTTCCGGTTTTGAGTCCGCGCATGTGCACGGTGGCGGACTCCAGCGGCCACGCCAAGCGCCATGGCGGGCATGGACCGCAGAGGCAGACATAGACATTAGAGCCCCCCCTCCCCCCGATCGGCCACGCGCCCGAGCGCTGCCCATAAGGCCCCCCCCTCCCCCTGGTGTCCGATTCCCTTACCCCCCCCCCCCAACCAGGGCGTCCGCGGACTGAGGACATGCAGAAGTCCCAACCAGCAATAGGTAGTTAGAACCACGCCGGTAGGAACTCGGCCGGTCGGGAGCTGAGGATCGCTGGGCTGGACTCTGTCCATGGCCCCCAAGCCGCACGGAGTACTCTGCGATCACGCTGATTCTCGGGTCCTGGAGAATCGCTGTGTCCGGATTTGAAATGAAATGAAATTAAATGAAAATCGCTTATTGTCACAAGTAGGCTTCAAATGAAGTTACTGTGAAAAACCCCTAGTCGCCACATTCCGGCGCCTGTTCAGGGAGGCTGTTACGGGAATCGAACTGTGCTGCTGGCTTGCTTTCAAAGCCAGCGATTTAGCCCTGTGCTAAACAGCCCGTGAAAGTTGATTCTCCGCCCCCGTGCTAAACGCGATTTCAGCGCGGAGTCGTAGACACCCAATCGGGTCTGTGACTGCATCCATCTGCCTGCTGCTGTTGACATGTGGGAGAAGTAATAGATTCAGGAGCAATGGTTGGGAAGTTTGTGCAGAACCCCACCAAAGGCAACTTCCCATGTGTCTAACTAGTGGTAGTTGAAATTCTCCCAAGACTGGTGAGCGGTCTGACAGGACGTCGTTGTGGTGTTCTTTGTGATTCTGTTATCAGGATGGATGTTGTAGTTTTCACAAAGATCACAGAAGCTAAATTCATTGACAAAGTTAACATTTATTTACACTACTTAATTATGCTCGACCACTTACTCCTATAGTAAACAATAATCTACAATCTACACTCCAGTAACACTAGTCTCTACACTCTTTATCTATATCTGTGCTCTGATCTCCCACTGTTCCGCAGCTCTCTCTCAGAAGTCTGAGTCAATGCTTTGTATAGTTCTGCATCTAGCTCCATCTAGTGGTTAATTATGACATGACATCAACCCTTTGTCCTCTGTAATGTCACAGTCGTGGATGGGTTGAGCTGAGTGGTGGAAAGATGGAGCTGAGTAGTGTCAGAATAAATGTTGGCAGCTGTCTTCAAGCGGTAACATGGGGAAGAGTAAGGACCCAGGGGGTGTCCATGGAGGCTGGAGGTGAGGGTGGATGAGAGACCATTGCTGTCGTTACAGGGAACAGTGCAATCAAGTGAGGATCGTCTGAGCTGGACAATAGAAGCAACACCACCATGCTTCTCAGCACATAGTGTGGTTGAAACAAAAGTATAATACACCCAAGAAGAAATTAGACAAGGATATGAGGTAGAAGGGAATCGATAGTTATAATGACAGATTTAAATGAGGGAGGAGGCTTCAGAGGAGCATAAAGATCGGTAATGGTCGGGCAGAATAGTCTGTCTTGTCGCCATATATCCTATGTAAAGTCCAGGCCACAAATAGTGTTCAAGAGACTCCAGGTAAAGGTAACAGCAAAATAGCTGAAGTAGGTACAGCAGGAAGGACAAATAAGAAGTGTGTTGTCAAAGACACAATCCGAGCAGAAGGGTAGGTGAGGGCCTTCCTCCTTTGCAGACAACAGCAACACCATCGTGGACCTCCGAAGAAGATTCATACTGGCCTAGAAACGTTAACTCCGTTTCTGTCGTCAGCGATGCTGTCGGACCTGCGGCCTTTTCCCCGCACTTTTGTCTGTTTGTACTATTACCGGAGGGCACTTGTTCGATTCACTGAGGGCTGACAGCCGGGAATCTCTTCGGTTTTCGCTGATTTTGCTCTCGGCCTCCTGATGCTCACACCGAGTGAGTCGGAGGACACTTGAAGCTTGAAAAGAAATTTAATGGAGTTGCTGTGATCGTTTTTATTTTAGAACAATCCCGGCCTGGTGACTTGTTTGGACGAGAGGAGGCATGGATTTCAGACCGGGGATTACGTAACGTTCTCTGAGATTCAGGGCATGACTGAACTGAATAACTGCAAACCCATTGAAGTCCAGGTTAATGGTAAGCAGCTTAGAATGCAGGTTCTATTGTGCTCTGGGAAACACTGGAGGGCGGTAAAGCTCTACGATGAAATCTTACTGTGTTAGAAAGCAGCAACGAAGGGAGGAGGAGTTTTCCTGAGTGCGGGGAAAAGCTTTTTTGTAATGTCAAGGCTCCACTTTTGAATGCTCCTTTGCCTAAGTTACTTATTAACCTCGGCCCTCAGTTTGCCTCTTGCTCATATTAACTTTTGCCTCCTTGTCTGTTGCAGTTCAATAAGTCCCAGATGAGATTTATTTCTGCTGCTGTGGTGTGTCTTGCTAGAAGGGGGCTTCATTGATTGGATGACCTCTTTTCTCGTGTCTTTCGTTGTGGAAAATGAAGGAAGGCCATTCAGTCCATCAGACCTGTGCTCGTTCTTTGAAAGAACAATCTAAGGAGTTGAACTCGCCTGCTCCCTGCCCATAGCCACGCTTTTCAAGTACTTATTTTGAATGTTAATATTGGATCTGCTTCCTCTGCCCTCTCGGGAAACGCTTCCTGATATCATCATCAGCTGCTGTGTCATTTATTAAAAAGAAACTCTTCTCATCTTCCCAAACTCCCACCACGACTCAGTTTGTTTACCAATTATCTTAATTCTGCAGCCTCCTAACAATGGAAACTCTTTTAAAAAAAATTATTTTTTAAATCATCATCTCCTTTTTAATTCAAAGCAATGGGCTGAGTAGTTCGCAATCCAGGCAGCCCTGACATATTGAAAGGTTATAGCCACGGAATCTCAAGATGAACGTCGCTGCTTGACTCTTGGGTATTAGTAAAATCTCACGGGGAATCTCTTTTTAAAAAATACTGCAATGTTTTATTCACTTCACTTTTCAGTAACATTTCCTCGGTCCCTGTTTTCCCATCCCCTTTTCCGTTGTATTTATAGGTCTTCTTTTTTGTGTCTCTTAAGATCCTTATTCCTTCTTGATATGTGACACGAGCAACTTCAGCGATTACAAGAAAGGCGGGATTGCGACAGAGGTGAAAATGCCGCAGGAGTTGACTTTTGTAAGTTTGCACTGTGCCCAGCCTGTGTTACCAGATCTGACCCGTTTTCCATTGTTACTTCACAACCTCCTAGACATGAAGGGCATGGTAGCATAATACTTGTATTACTGGACTTGATCGGCAACTTAACAGGCCTGTGTTTTGAGCTGGCATTTGAAGAACGCTACACAAAGATTAGGACAAGCTGGTGGGATAAACCAAGGTCCCTCACTTCGCAGCTGATCATAGAATTCCAACAGTGCAGAAGGAGACCATTCGGTCCATCGAGTCTGCACTGACCCTCCAAAAGAGCACCCTACCGAGGTCCACTCCCCCACCCATTCCTGCACATCACTGGACAATTTATCATGGTCAGTCCACCTAACCTGCACACCTTTGGACTGTGGGAGGAAACCGGAGTACCCGGAGGAAACCCACGCAGACACGGAGAGAACATTCAAACTCCACACAGTCACCCACATAAGACTGGCATTGTGAGGCAGCAATGCCGCTGCCCTGATAATTCCAACTGCTGGTTAAATGTTTAAAAATGGGGCAGAAAGGTGGCGCAGTGGTTAGCACTGCAGCCTCACGGCGCCAAGGTCCCAGGTTCGATCCTGGCTCTGGGTCACTGTCCGTGTGGAGTTTGCACATTATCTCCACGTTTGCGTGGGTTTCACCCCTACAACCCAAAGATGTGCAGGCTAGGTGGATTGGCCACGCTAAATTGCCCCTTAATTGGTAAAATGAATTAGCTAATCTAAATTAATTTTTAAAAATGAATTGTTTCTGCCCCCCCCCCCGCGCGCGCGATCACGAGCATTATCCCGTGGTTGCTGAAAATACCATTTTCAGAAGTGAATGTTGTTGTAAGTATATTCGTGGTCATTCATGTTTCTGTGAGAGGCCTTTATTGAACCAATCTCAAGATGTCTGCCTCCAGTTGCAGCCTCATGGCAGAGTCACATTGGTTTCTTAAAACTCATTTGTGGGAAGTGGGTGTCGCTGGTGGGAAGTGGGTGTCGCTGGACAGGCCAGCATTTATTGGCTATCCCTCATGACTGTGCCAAGCCAGTTGTGCAGCATTGCATTTCCAAAACCCAAACAACCATCCTGTGAATTTGTCAGCCACAAGCCGATGCTCTTTCTCCCCCTTCCAGGATATTTTCATGACCGGCACTTTAGGAATACAAGGAGGCCAGTCTGCACTCTGGGCCTACTCTACCATTTAGTTCAATCATTGCTGGTCTGTGCCTCAATTCCATTTTCGCATCTTTGCTCCATATCCCTGGGGGCCGGAGGGCCGAGGGGGACAAAAATATATCAATCTCCGAACACTCGCACAAACTGCAAGAATGTGGCTCGCCACCAGTCATTCGGTGGCAATTAAGAACAGGTAATAACATCCTGGTCTCCGGTAACACCCACTCCCGTGGAAAAATAGAAGTCTTCATATCGCCAACTAAGACCATAAAACATGGGAGCAGAAGTTGGCCATTCAGCCCATTGCGTACTCCACCATTCAGTGAGATTTGATGATAATCCTCAAATCCACTGTCCCCATTATCCCCACAACCCTCGATTCCCTTACTGATTAGAAATCTGCCTATCTCAGCCGTGAATACACATAACAACCCAGTCTCTACAACTCTCTGCGGGTAAGAATTCTACAAGATTCACTGAGAGAAGCAATTCCTCCTCATCTCTGTATTAAATGGGCGACTCTTTACTCTGAGATTAAGCTCTCTGGTCCCAGACTCTCCCACAAGGGGAAACAATTTCTCAGCATCTACGCTGTCAAGCCCCTTGAGAATCCTATCTGTCTCAATAAGATTGCCTCTCATTCTTCTGAACTCCAATGAGTACAGGCTCAATATCTCCTCATGAGAAAATCCCCCCCCATACCGGGATCAACCTAGTGAACATTTGTCTGAACATCCCAAGCTTTCAGAGGCGAGAATTCCAAACATCGTTTCCCGATTTGCCTCCTGAATGGAACAGCTCCAATTTCAGGATTGCGTCCTCTTGTTCTGGATATCCCGATGTAAGGAAACGGTTTCTCTGTATCTACACAATCATTGTGAACACCTCGTTTAAATCGCCCCTCAGTCTCCCGCACTCGAGGGAAAACAAACCCACACTGTGGAACATCTTCTCATAATCTAACCCTCTGAGTCCGAGTATGCCCTGAAAACCATTGCCCCCTATTGATGAGGCAAATTGAATTATGAGAGGTATTGATGTGGGGAATTGGTGAGACTTTGCAGTTCTTGATTTAACATGTGTTACAGCTGCTGTTGTGTAGTTCTCTGTGGTATGGTTGTGGGCCGCATTTCAGTGTGTCCCTTGCCAATGCCCCCTAAGTGAAAGCACTGTGTTCCAGAGGAACCTTCCAATCCCGGGTTCTTCACTTCCTCTTACCTTTTTGATCACAGAAACCCTTACGTGAGGCATTGAAGGAGCCTACGTACCAGATTTCAGACTTCGGGAAGGTGAACAGACACAAAACTCTGCATATCGCGTTCCAAGCTCTCCATCAGTTTGTGAAAGAGTACGGCTGTCTCCCCAAACCCTGGGGAACGGTGAGTTTTCCCATTAACCACGGTTACATATTGTCCTCGGATAGCAAACCTCCATTTAGTAGCATCCCGTTACTGTTCATAGACTCCTCCACGCAGTGTGACTGAAATCCGTGTGGATTCTTTGTCAACCTATCAGCCTTGGTTCAGCGGGCAGCACTCTCACCGCTAACTCAGAAGATTGTGGGTTGAAGACCCAATTCGGAGACATGAGCATATAGTCCAGGCTGAGATGCATTGCAGTACTTAGCGAGTGCTGCAATGTTGGAGGTGCTACCATTTGGTTGAGGCATTAGACCAGATGAATGTAAAAAAGCCCACAACACTATTTTGAAGAGGATCAGGGAAGTTTTGCCCCGTGTCATGACCAATATTCATCCTTCCATTAACGTCACCAAAACAGATGATCAGGCCATTGTCACCTTGTTATTTGTGGTCATGCACAAATTGACCGCTACATTTGCTGCATTATTGCAGTGAAGCCATTTTAAAAAGGATCTCATTGGCTGTGCAGTGTTTTGTAATGTCCATCCTTTGGTTGGAAAAGAAGCTGTATAAATGCAAGTCCTCGGGCGGCAAAGTGGTTAGCACTGCTGTCTCACGGCGCCTAAGACCCAGGTTCAATCCGGCTCTGGGTCACTGCCTGTGTGGAGTTTAACCCGTGCCTGCGTGGGTTTAACCCCACAACCCAAAGATGTTCATGTTGGGTGGATTGGCCACGCTAAATTGCCCCTTAATTTGGAACAAAAACGTTTCTAGTAAATGCAAGTCCTTTCTTGTGCCAGAAGAAAATTCCAAATGTTGGTCCATGGCTAAACAAAGTTTTTCCCGTTCTTCATTTTGTCAAACTAGCTACCAAATTTCTATTCCTGAAAGAGCGAAAGTTGATGAGCAGACGTTACATTTGAAATATTCATTTTACTTTATTAGCTCTTCCCGCTTCTCTTGTAGGACGATGCAGAACGTTTAGTAGCCGCCGCAAACAAACTGAGCAAGGAGGACCCGTCAATCCTGAATGAAGAGCCCCTGAATGAGGGGCTAGTGAGAAAGCTGGCCAATGTTGCCACGGGCAACCTGAGTCCCATCAATGCATTCATTGGTGGTATCACAGCACAGGAAGTGATGAAGGTAAAAGGGAAGTGAAGTTAAATATAGACACTCTGTGACACGTGAGAGCTTGTTTTTGCTTTGATTTGGAACTGCAATGTAAAGTGCTAAAAAGGCACTTGGATCCCATTAGTTTCTGGGGCGATCGCTACCATGTTATAACTAAAAGCAGCAAGTGGACTCTGGGTTGGGCTCTGATTGGGTGGAGAAGGGAGAAATTATAGAAAATGACTTTATAACATAAGCGCTAAGAGCCAATACCTGGACTCGGGGCGGCACGGTAGGACAATGGTTAGCACTGCTGCCTCACCACTCCAGGGTCCCGGGTTCAATTCCGGCCTCGGATGACTGTCTGTGTGGAGGTTTCACTTTCTCCCCTTGTCTGTGTGGGTTTCCTCCGGGTGCTCCGGTTTTCTCCCACAATCCAAAGATGTGCAGGTTGGATTGGCCACGCTAAATTGCTCCTTAGTATCTAAAAGGTTAGGTGGAGTTATGGGGATAGGGTGGAGGCATGGCCTTAAGTAGGGCGCTCTTTCCAAGGGCCAGAGCAGACTCGATGGGCCAAATGTCCTCCTTCTGCACTGTAAATTCTATGACTATGACCTCCCAGAATAAAGGCAGCCATAACCTCAGTTAATAATGTCTTCCTAGTGGCGGGTGGTAATCTTTCACTCTTTCTATTGATCACTGCCCTTGGTGTTGTTTCAGGCCTGTAGTGGAAAGTTTGTGCCCCTCAACCAGTGGATGTACTTTGATGCACTTGAGTGTTTGCCTGAAGAAAGTGAAGACTTCCTTTCAACTGAAGAAAGTTGCCAACCTGTGAGTATCTACAGGGCTCCACACTACATGCCACTGGCTCAGTCTATCTCTTTATGCCATCTACGTGAAGCCTTTTTGTAAATAAATACGTTATGCAATGATTGTCCATTTAAGGGCAACACAGCAGAGTAAGGGTCACCTGGCCTGGGTGTCCAATCAGGACTCTGTGGGCAAAAGCCCCAATGGGAGGAATTCTCCGAGGCAGAGAGATATTTTAGAATTAGCTGCCAACATACTGCTGCTTTTGTGGATCATTGTAAATAAATCCCTTTCACAAATTAAGTCTCTAAAAGTGCATTGTTACACATTACCTATCAAATTGCTTAGAATATCCAGTACGAAGACAGGCCATATGATACAACTGGTCTCTACTAGAGTTTATGCTCCATTTGAATCTTCATATAACCCCATCAACATATTTTTCCTGTTTCTTTCTTCCTCAAGTGTTTATCTAGCTTCCCCTTAATACATTTATTCTACTTGTTGTCATGATATGCAGACATGCATATAATGAGATACAGACAGCAGCTAATGAACACAGAGAACAGGGTATAACCAATCAGCAGGCAGAACACTTGGCGGTGGTTCCCCACTATAAAAGGCACGAGGCACTCACACTCCGCCTCTTTCCACTGGGGACATCTACAGAGTGAGTCAGGTGTATATATCATATAACACCTACAGCACGTGGCTAAGAGCTAGTCTGGTTCAATCAGACAGAGTAATCACACTTGGGTTAGCAGAGAGTCGAACTCACAGAGAACTGAGCTAACTGTGTGACATGTTCAATAAATCAAATTGAACTAACTTCAAGGTCTGGAGTATCTTTCAGTTATAGCTACATCCAGTTGCAGCCTGTGTTATCTCAGTGTGCTTAACACGACACTTGTCTCATTTATTCCTTGTGGCAGTGAGCAACACTCCCTCTAGGCTGTGAGGGTGCATGATTACTCTGCAATCCAGAACTTACCATTCAGGAGACAAACAGAAGAAGAAGAAGATCCCTTGAAAGATCTCCGCATGTGTGGCGTAGTGACAATCTTAAAGGGACCTAGCAGTGCAACAAATGGGCTGTGCACAGCGCAGGGAGATTAGAGGGGACATTAGTAGCGAATTCTGCATTCTCACCACTTCTCTGATAAAGAGGTTTCTCCTGAATTTCCTATTGGATTTATTTGTGGTCTTCTCTAATTTTTTTCCCTCCACAAATGGAAGAATATTCTCTCCAGGTGTCCGATCAAACCCTTACATTATTCTTAAAGTCCTCTCCCTTCTCTGTTGTTTTGGAGAAAAGAGCCTCCTGCCTGTTCAATCTTTCCTGATGGTTCTGATGCCATCTTTGCAATTCCTTTTCACACCTAAATCAGTACCTCGAAAGCACTTCTATAATTTGCAAATCAGAATTGTACCCAGTACTCCCAAGTGTGGCTCAATCAAGGTTCTGTCCAAGTTCAACATAACATCTCTGGATTTCAAACCAAGCAGCCTAGAGACCAAGGCCAATGTTTGGTTTTGCTCTTTTTATGGTCTTTTAGTAGTTTGTGTTTCTGAATCCCAAGGCTCCTCTACCCCATTTAAACTTTTACTTTCTGGGCAGCACGGTGGAGCAGTGGTTAGCACTGCTGCCTCACAATGCCGAGGTCCCAGATTCAAACCCGGCCCTGGGCACTGTCCATGAGGAGTTTGCACATTCTCCCTGTGTCTGTGTGGGTCTCGCCTCCACAACCCAAAGATGGTTAGGCCACATTTGAACGTTGATTAGGCCATATTTTGAATACTGTGTCCAATCCTGGTCACCACACTACCAGAAGGGCGTGGAGGCTTTGGAGAGAGTACAGAAAAGGTTTACCAGGATGTTGCCTGGTATGGAGGGTATTAGCTATGAGGAGAGATTGAATAAACTGGGATTGTTCTCCCTGGAGAGACGAAGGTTGAGGGGCGACCTGATAGAAGTTTATAAAATTATTAGGGATATAGATAGGGTGAACAGTTGGAGGTTTTTTCCCAGGGTGGAAATGCCAATTTCAAGGGGGCACAAGTTCAAGGTGAGGGGGGAAAGGTTCAGTGGAGATGTGCGGGGGAGGTTTTTTTACACAGAGGGTGGTGGTGGCCTGGAATGCACTGACAAGTGAGGTGGTTGAGGCAGATACATTAATGACCTTGAAGACTTATCTGGAGAGGCACATGAACAGACAGAGTATAGAAGAATACAGGCGGTTTGTCTCAAAAGGACACGTGATTGGCGCAGGCTTGGAGGGGCGGAGGGCCTGTTCCTGTGCTGTTTTGTTCTTTGTATGTGCGAGATAGGTGGATTGGCCACGTTAAATTTCCCCTTAATTGGAAAAAAAAAAGTTGGAAACTCTAAATTAAAGACACAACTCTCACTTTCTAAGGAAGAGGTGACGTTATTATTTAGCCCACCAAAATACACCTCCTCACACTTTTCCGTATGGAAATTGCATTTACCAATTACATTCCCGTTGATACATGAATAAGAATAGTAGTTTCCGATGGGCGAACAGGGAAGCAAAGGCCCCGCTCCTCATGAAGAGGTATGGCTGCTCTGATATTCCGAAGACCATCACTAGTGGGCATGGCTCCACCCTCCCTTCCACAACCCTGGACATGGCCTCAAGAAGAACGTCCAGTACCTGCCCAGAACATGTGGTGTGGCTGGCCGGGCCTCCCTGGCATCGTTCGTATTTGCCCTCTGTAGCGCACAAAGACTCCGAGAGACGAATAGAGTGAAGTCGATGAGGCTTTATTAAGCGTGACTGTTCCCCCGCAGTTCAGTAGTAGACTGCCTGCGGGGGAGGACTCCTGGTACTTATACTCCGCCTTCAGGGCGGAGCTAGAGGTCAACGTCCAACCAGGACCCGGGATCTGTCAGCCAATGACATCACGGCTTCACAGTCCCACATGACCCCTAATGCATACTACCACATTCACCCCTTGTTAAAAATGAACCGGGCGGGGTGATGCTTCGCATGGTGGTAAGGGTTTACAAGGCTGGTCCTGGGAGGAAAACGTTTGCATGTTATTACAGTATGTACAAGGTTTTTTTTTTTTTTTGTTTCGAACTATTTACAGTAATCGTCAGGAAAGAAAAGACAATGTTCTCGTTAAAAGTCCACATATTGTAGTGTTAGATCGACGCCACGAGTCGGTCGGGCGGTCTGGTCGTCCGTGTCGATCGCCTCGGCCCCGGTGGTGGTGGTGGTGCTTGTTCCGGTGTTGTCGTCTCCGGGAGCCTTACGGTTTCAGCTTGGGCTTCACTCCTGGTCGGGCCTGGGAGGAGGACCGATCCTCCTGGGAAGGGGGCGGTCGCAGGGTGCGGCGGTGGCAGGAAGGGGGGTGATTGGGGTCGGGGGGGGGGGGTGTGTGTTGCCGGCGGGCGCCAGATCTCGTAGGGAGACCGTGTCCTGTCGGCCGTCGGGGTACTCCACGTAAGCGTACTGCGGGTTCGCGTGAAGGAGGTGAACCCTTTCGACCAACGGGTCCGACTTGTGCGCCCGCACATGTTTTCGGAGCAAGATGGGTCCTGGGGCTGCCAGCCAGGTCGGCAGCGACGTTCCAGAGGAGGACTTCCTGGGGAAGACAAGGAGGCGCTCATGAGGCGTTTGGTTAGTACTAGTACAGAGTAGTGACCGGATGGAGTGGAGGGCGTCCGGGAGGACCTCCTGCCACCGTGAAACTGGGAGGTCCCTGGACCGTAGGACCAGTAGGACGGTCTTCCAGACCGTGCCGTTCTCCCTCTCTACTTGCCCGTTCCCCCGGGGGTTGTAGCTGGTCGTCCTGCTCGAGGCTATACCGTTGCTGAGCAGGAACTGGCGCAGCTCGTCACTCATGAAGGAGGACCCCCTGTCGCTGTGGACGTATGCGGGGCAACCAAACAGTGTGAATATGGTGTTCAGGGCTTTAATGACTGTGGCCGCGGTCATGTCAGAGCAGGGGATGGCGAATGGGAAGCGGGAGTACTCGTCCACCACATTATGGAAGTATATGTTCCGGTCGGTGGAGGGGAGGGGTCCTTTGAAATCCAGACTAAGGCGTTCAAAGGGGCGGGAAGCCTTAATCAGGTGCGCACCATCCGGCCTGAAAAAATGCGGTTTGCACTCTGCGCAGATGTGGCAGTTCCTTGTGACTGTACGGACCTCCTCTAAAGAGTATGGGAGGTTGCGGGACTTAATAAAGTGGTAGAACCGAGTGACCCCCGGGTGGCAGAGGTCCTCGTGGAGGGTTTGGAGGCGGTTAATTTGTGCGTTGGCACATGTGCCGCGGGATAGGGCATCGGACGGCTCGTTCAGCTTTCCGGGACGATACAAGATCTCGTAGTTGAAGGTGGAGAGCTCGATCCTCCTCCACCTTAAGATCTTGTTGTTTTTGATTTTGCCCCGCTGTGCATTATCGAACATGAAGGCTACCGACCGTTGGTCCGTGAGGAGAGTGAATCTCCTGCCGGCCAGGTAATGCCTCCAATGTCGCACCGCTTCCACTATGGCTTGGGCTTCCTTTTTCACTGGAGTGGCAGATTTCTGAAGCGTGGAGGGTCCGGGAGAAAAAGGCCACGGGTCTGCCCGCTTGGTTAAGGGTGGCCGCTAGAGCTACGTCGGAGGCGTCGCTCTCGACCTGGAAGGGGAGGGACTCGTCGATGGCGCGCATCGTGGCCTTTGCGATATCCGCTTTGATGCGGCTGAAGGCCTGGCATACCTCTGTCGACAGAGGCTTGCCAGGTCAGGTCACGACAGGTCGTGGTCTGTATTAGGGGGCGGGCCTTGTCTGCGTACTGGGGGACCCACTGGGCATAGTATGAAAAGAACCCCAGGCAGCGTTTTAGGGCTTTTGAGCAGTGCGGGAGGGGAAATTCCATGAGGGCGCGCATACGTTCGGGGTCGGGGCCTATTATCCCATTGCGCACTACGTAGCCCAGGATGGCTAGCCGGTTTGTGCTAAAAAAGCACTTGTCCTCGTTGTACGTGAGGTTCAAGGCTTTAGCGGTCTGGAGGAATTTTTGGAGGTTGGCGTCGTGGTCCTGCTGATCGTGGCCGCAGATGGTTACATTGTCAAGATACGGGAACGTGGCCCGTAACCCGTGTTGATCAACCATTCGGTCCATCTCTCGTTGGAAGACCGAGACCCCGTTTGTGACGCCAAATGGGACCCTTGGGAAATGGTATAATCGCCCGTCTGCCTCGAAGGCTGTGTACTTGCGGTCACTTGGGCGGATGGGGAGCTGATGGTAGGCGGACTTGAGGTCCACGGTGGAGAAGACTTTATATTGGGCAATCCGATTGACCATGTCGGATATGCGGGGGAGAGGGTACGCGTCTAGTTGTGTGTACCTGTTTTTTTTTTTTTAAATAATATTTTATTGAAAATTTTTGGTCAACCAACACAGTACATTGTGCATCCTTTACACAACATTGTAACAATACAGATAATAATGACCTTTTTTAAATTTAAACAAAAACAACAACAAATAAATAAATATTAAATAATAAAAACTAGCCCTAATTGGCAACTGCCTTGTCTCAGGCCACACACCGCCCCCCCCCATCCCTCCTCCCCCCCCCCCCCCCCATCCCTCCCCCCCCCTCCCCCCATCCCTCTTCCCCCCCCCCCCCCATCCTCCCCCATCCCTCTCCCCCCCCCCATCCCTCCCCCCAATCCCCCCCCCCCAATCCCTCCCCCCCCAAGTCCTGGGCCGCTGCTGCTGCCTTCTTTGTTCTCCCCTATCTATCTTTCCGCAAGATATTCGCCGAACGGTTGCCACCGCCTAGTAAACCCTTGAGCCGACCCCCTTAGGACGAACTTAATCCGCTCTAACTTTATGAACCCCGCCATATCATTTATCCAGGTCTCCACCCCCGGGGGCTTGGCTTCTTTCCACATTAGCAATATTCTGCGCCGGGCTACTAGGGACGCAAAGGCCAAAACATCGGCCTCTTTCGCCTCCTGCACTCCCGGCTCTTGTGCAACCCCAAATATAGCCAACCCCCAGCTTGGTTCGACCCGGACTCCTACTACTTTCGAAAGCACCTTTGTCACCCCCATCCAAAACCCCTGTAGTGCCGGGCATGAACAAAACATGTGGGTATGATTCGCTGGGCTTCTCGAGCACCTCGCACACCTATCCTCCACCCCAAAAAATTTACTGAGCCGTGTTCCATTCATATGTGCCCTGTGTAATACCTTAAACTGAATCAGGCTTAGCCTGGCGCACGAGGACGACGAGTTTACCCTGTTTAGGGCATCTGCCCACATCCCCTCCTCAATCTCCTCCCCTAGCTCTTCTTCCCATTTCCCTTTTAGTTCGTCCATCATAGTCTCCCCTTCGTCTCTCATTTCCCTATATATATCCGACACCTTACCGTCCCCCACCCATTTCTTTGAGATGACTCTGTCCTGCACCTCTTGTGTCGGGAGCTGCGGGAATTCCCTCACCTGCTGCCTCGCAAAAGCCCTCAATTGCATGTACCTGAATGCATTCCCTTGGGGCAACCCATATTTCTCGGTCAGCGCTCCCAGACTCGCAAACTTCCCATCCACAAATAGATCTTTCAATTGCGTTATACCTGCTCTTTGCCACATTCCATATCCCCCATCCATTCCCCCCGGGGCAAACCTATGGTTGTTTCTTATCGGGGACCCCCCCAGTGCTCCGGTCTTTCCCCTATGTCGTCTCCACTGTCCCCAAATCTTCAGTGTAGCTACCACCACCGGACTCGTGGTATAGTTCCTTGGTGAGAACGGCAATGGGGCTGTCACCATAGCCTGCAGGCTGGTCCCCCTACAGGACGCCCTCTCTAATCTCTTCCACGCCGCTCCTTCCTCCTCTCCCATCCACTTACTCACCATTGAAATATTAGCGGCCCAATAATACTCACTTAGGCTCGGTAGTGCCAGCCCCCCCCCCCCTATCCCTACTACGCTGTAAGAATCCCTTCCTCACTCTCGGAGTCTTCCCGGCCCAAACAAAACCCATGATACTCTTTTCTATCCTTTTGAAAAAAGCCTTCGTGATGACCACCAGGAGACACTGAAACACAAAAAGGAATCTCGGGAGGACCACCATCTTAACCGCCTGCACCCTCCCTGCCATTGACAATGCTACCATATCCCATCTCTTGAAATCTTCCTCCATCTGTTCCACCAACCGTGTCAAATTTAGCCTGTGCAATGTGCCCCAATTCTTAGCTATCTGGATCCCCAGGTAACGAAAGTCTCTTGTTACCTTCCTCAACGGTAGGTCTTCTATTTCTCTACTCTGCTCCCCTGGATGCACCACAAACAGCTCACTCTTTCCCATGTTCAATTTATACCCTGAAAAATCCCCAAACTCCCCAAGTATCCGCATTATTTCTGGCATCCCCTCCGCTGGGTCCGCCACATATAGTAGCAGATCATCGGCATATAAAGATACCCGGTGTTCTTCTCCTCCCCTAAGTATTCCCCTCCATCCCTTGGAACCTCTCAGCGCTATCGCCAGGGGCTCAATCGCCAGTGCAAACAGTAATGGGGACAGAGGACATCCCTGCCTTGTCCCTCTATGGAGCCGAAAATATGCCGATCCCCGTCCATTCGTGACCACACTCGCCACTGGGGCCCTATACAACAGCTGCACCCATCTAACATACCCCTCTCCGAACCCAAATCTCCTCAACACCTCCCACAGATAATCCCACTCCACTCTATCAAATGCTTTCTCGGCATCCATCGCCACTACTATCTCCGTTTCACCCTCTGGTGGGGCCATCATCATTACCCCTAACAACCTCCGTATGTTCGTGTTCAGCTGTCTCCCCTTCACAAACCCAGTTTGGTCCTCATGAACCACCCCCGGGACACATTCCTCTATTCTCATTGCCATTACCTTGGCCAAGACCTTGGCATCTACATTGAGGAGGGAGATTGGTCTGTAGGACCCGCATTGTAGCGGATCCTTTTCCTTCTTTAAAAGAAGCGATATCGTTGCTTCTGACATAGTCGGGGGCAGTTGTCCCCTTTCCTTTGCCTCGTTGAAGGTCCTCGTCAGTAGCGGGGCGAGCAAGTCCAAATATTTTCTGTAAAATTCAACTGGGAATCCGTCCGGTCCCGGGGCCTTTCCCGTCTGCATGTTCCTAATTCCTTTCACCACTTCTTCTACTGTGATCTATGCTCCCAATCCCATTCTTTCCTGCTCTTCCACCTTGGGAATTTCCAGCCGATCCAAAAACTCCATCATTCTCTCCCTCCCATCCGGGGGTTGAGCTTCATACAATTTTTTATAAAATGTCTTAAACACTTCATTCACTCTCTCCGCTCCCCGCTCCGTCTCTCCATCTTCGTCTCTCACCCCCCCTATTTCCCTCGCTGCTCCCCTTTTCCTCAATTGGTGTGCCAGCAATCTGCTCGCCTTCTCTCCATATTCATACTGTACACCCTGCGCCTTCCTCCATTGTGCCTCTGCAGTGCCTGTGGTCAGCAAGTCAAATTCCACATGCAGCCTTTGCCTTTCCCTATACAGTCCCTCCTCCAGTGCTTCCGCATACTGTCTGTCCACCCTCAAAAGTTCTTGCAACAACCGCTCCCGTTCCTTACTCTCCTGCTTCCCTTTATGTGTCCTTATTGATATCAGCTCCCCCCTAACCACCGCCTTCAACGCCTCCCAAACCACTCCCACCTGAACCTCCCCATTGTCATTGAGTTCCAAGTACTTTTCAATGCATCCCCTCACCCTTAAGCACACCCCCTCATCTGCCATTAGTCCCATATCCATTCTCCAGGGTGGACGCCCTCTTGTTTCCTCCCCTATCTCCAAGTCTACCCAGTGTGGGGCATGATCCGAAATGGCTATAGCCGTATATTCCGTTCCCCTCACCCTCGGGATCAATGCCCTGCCCAACACAAAAAAGTCTATGCGTGAATAGACTTTATGGACATAGGAGAAAAACGAGAACTCCTTACTCCTAGGTCTACTGAATCTCCACGGGTCCACCCCTCCCATCTGCTCCATAAAATCCTTAAGCACCTTGGCTGCTGCCGGCCTCCTACCAGTCCTGGACTTCGACCTATCCAGCCTTGGTTCCAACACCGTGTTAAAGTCTCCCCCCATTATCAGCTTTCCGGTCTCTAGGTCTGGGATGCGTCCTAGCATTCGCCTCATAAAATTGGCATCGTCCCAATTCGGGGCATACACGTTTACCAAAACCACCATCTCTCCCTGTAATTTGCCACTCACCATCACGTATCTGCCCCCGTTATCCGCCACTATAGTCTTTGCCTCGAACATTACCCGCTTCCCCACTAATATAGCCACCCCCCTGTTTTTCGCATCCAGCCCCGAATGGAACACCTGCCCTACCCATCCTTTGCGCAACCTAACCTGATCTATCAGTTTCAGGTGCGTTTCCTGTAACATGACCACATCTGCTTTAAGTTTCTTAAGGTGTGCGAGTACTCGTGCCCTCTTTATCGGCCCGTTAAGCCCCCTCACGTTCCACGTGATCAGCCGAGTTGGGGGGCTTCCCACCCCCCCCCCCCCTTGCCGGTTAGCCATCATCTTTTTCCAGCTTCTCGCCCAGTTCCCACGCGGCTGTATTTCTCCCAGACGGTGCCCCCCCGCCCATCCTTTCCCGCACCCACTCCCCCCTTTCCCCAGCAGCAGCAACCCAGTAATTCCCCCCTCCCCCCCCCCCCCCCCCCCCCCCGCTAGACCCCCCCGCTAGCGTAATTACTCCCCCCATGTTGCTCCCAGAAGTCAGCAAACTGTGGCTGATCACGGCTCGCCCCGTGCGGCGCCCCCTCCTTCCTGCTTCTCTATTCCCGCCATAATTATCATAGCGCGGGAACCAAGCCCGCGCCTCTCCCTCGGCCCCGCCTCCCATGGCCAACGCCCCATCTCCTCTCCCTCCCCACCTCCCACCATCACCACCTGTGGGAGAAAGAAAAGTTACCATACCGCAGGATTAATCATACAATCCCTCTTCGCCCCCCCCCCCCCCCACTAGTCCCACCACTTTGTCCAAACGTTCATTTTCGTAGTCCAATCATTCCAATTTTTCTTCTACAATAAAAGTCCACGCTTCATCCGCCGTCTCAAAGTAGTGGTGCCTCCCTTGATATGTGACCCACAGTCTTGCCGGTTGCAGCATTCCAAACTTTATCTTTTTTTTGTGAAGTACCGCTTTGGCCCGATTAAAGCTCGCCCTCCTTCTCGCCACCTCCGCACTCCAATCTTGATAGACGCGGATCACCGCGTTCTCCCATTTACTACACCGAGTTTTCTTCGCCCATCTAAGGACCATTTCTCTATCCTTAAAACGGAGAAATCTCACCACTATGGCTCTGGGAGCTTCTCCTGCTCTCGATCCTCGCACCATAACTCGGTATGCTCCCTCCACCTCCAACGGACCCGTCGGGGCCTCCACTCCCATTAACGAGTGCAGCATCGTGCTCACATATGCCCCGACGTCCGCCCCCTCCACACCTTCAGGAAGGCCAAGAATCCTCAAGTTGTTCCTCCTTGCGTTATTTTCCAGTGCCTCCAACCTCTCCACAGATCGTTTCTGGTGTGCCTCCTGTATCTCCGACTTCACCACCAGGCCCTGTATATCGTTTTCATTCTCTGCTGCTTTCGCCTTCACGACCCGAAGCTCCTGCTCCTGGGTCTTTTGTTCCTCTTTCAGCCCTTCAATCGCCTGTAATATCGGGGCCAACAACTCTTTCTTCATTTCCTTTTTTATCTCCTCCACGAAGCGTTTCAAAAACTCTTGTTGTTCAGGGCCCCATATGAAACTGCCACCTTCCGACGCCATCTTGGTTTCTGCTTGCCTTCCTTGCCGTTGTTCCAAAGGATCCGCTGCAATCCGGCCACTTTCCTCTCCTTTTTCCATCCGTGTCCAGGGGGAACACCCTTCTGGTTTACCGCACGGTGTTTTCAGCCGTTAAAATTGCCGTTGGGGCTCCTATCAAGAGCCCAAAAGTCCGTTTCACAGGGAGCTGCCGAAACGTGCGACTCAGCTGGTCATCGCCGCACCCGGAAGTCGTTGTGTGTACCTGTTGATGGTCTGGCTATAGTCTATGACCATCCTTTGCTTCTCCCCTGTCTTTACTACTACCACCTGTGCTCTCTAGGGACGATTGCTGGCCTGGATTATGCCTTCCTTTAGTAGCCGCTGGACTTCGGACCGAATGAAGGTCCGGTCCTGGGCGCTGTACCGTCTGCTCCTAGTGGCGACGGGTTTGCAATCCGGGGTGAGGTTTGCAAACCAGGATGGGGGTTGCACCTTGAGGGTTGCAAAGCCGCAGATAGTGAGTGGGGGTATTGGGCCGCCGAATTTGAAGGTTAGGCTCTGTAGATTGCACTGGGAGTCTAATCCCAGTAATGTGGGGGTGCAGAGTTGGGGAAGGACGTAGAGCCTATAGTTTTTGAACTCCCTCCCTTGCACCGTTAGGGTAACTATGCAGAAGCCTTTCATCTGTACGGAGTGGGATCCTGCAGCTAGGGAAATCTTTTGTGCGCTGGGACGGATGGTCAAAGAACAGCGCCTTACCGTGTCGGGGTGGATAAAGCTCTCCGTGCTCCCGGAGTCGACCAGGCATGGTGTCTCGTGCCCGTTTATCAGCACCGTTGTCGTCGTCGTCTGGAGCGTCCGGGGCCGTGCTTGGTCCAGCGTCATTGAAGCCAGACGTGGTTGTAATGGTTGAGCGTCTTCTTCGAACCCCGTGGAGCCGTCGACACTGAGGTCCGTTGTTGCCGTCCAAGATGGCGTCGGGGGTGAACAAGATGGCTGCCCCCATGCATCGCACATGGCTGGGGGGTCACAAGATGGCGGCGGGGGTGGACAAAATGGCCGCCCCCATGCGTCGCACAGGTCTGGGGTGGTCCAAGATGGCGGCGCCCTTCCTCCCCTCGTGGTGGCCGGGACCCAAAATGGCGGCGCCTGCGGGTCGCGCTGGGGGGGTTGGGGAGCGTTAGGAACGCGCAGGGCTCCCTCTTCTCTGGGGACAGCGGTGGCCGGGACCCAAAGTGGTAGCGCCGGCGGATGGGGGGGGGGGGGGGGGGGGGGAGCGTAAACGGCGTGCAGGGCTCCCTGTTCTCCGGGGCGAGCGGTGGTCGGGACCCAGAGTGGTAGCGCCGGCGGGTCATACATGGGGCGCTGGGGGGGTTGGGGAGCGTAAACGGCGTGCAGGGCTCCCTGTTCTCCCAGGGCAGCGGCGACCTCGCGGGACCGGCACACAGCCGCGAAATGGCCCTTTTTCCAGCAGCTCTTGCAGATCGCTGCGCGGGCCGGGCAGCGCTGCCGGGGGTGTTTCGCCTGGCCGCAGAAATAGCAGCGGGCTCCCCCGGTGCGACTTGGCGTTTGAACCGTGCAAGCCTGTGGGGTGTCCGGGGGGGGGGGTGGGTTTGTCGCGACGGGTGCGTATGGAGCCCAATGGGCTGCCGCGCGGTCGGGGCCGTAGGCGCGGGTATTTCGCGCGGCCACGTCTAGGGAGGCTGCTAGGGCCCGTGCCTCTGAGTCCTAGCGACTCTTTTTCTAGAAGTCTTTGGCGGATTTGGGAGGAGTTCATACCTGCCACAAAAGCATCGCGCATTAACATGTCCGTGTGTTCATTTGCGTTCACCGGCGGGCAGCTGCAGGCCCGTCCCAAAATTAGTAGCGCGGCGTAGAATTCATCTATCGATTCTCCAGTACTTTGCCGTCTCGTTGCGAGTTGATAGCGAGCGTAGATCTGGTTTACTGGGCGAACATAGAGACTTTTTAGTGCTGCGAACGCCGTCTGGAAATCCTCTGCGTCTTCGATGAGGGAGAAAATCTCCGTGCTTAACCTCGAGTGCAGGACCTGTAGTTTTTGGTCTTCTGTGACCCGGCCGGTGGCCGTTCTGAGGTAGGCCTCGAAACAAGTCTGCCAGTGCTTGAAAGCTGCTGCTGCGTTCACTGCGTGGGGGCTGATCCTCAGGCATTCCGGGATGATCCTGAGCTCCATAGTCCTTTAGTCACGCTTAATAAATTGTAGCGCACAAAGATTCCGAGAGACGAATAGAGTGAAGTCGATGAGGCTTTATTAAGCGTGACTGTTCCCCCACAGTTCAGTAGTAGACTGCCTGCGGGGGAGGACTCCTGGTACTTATACTCCGCCTTCAGGGCGGAGCTAGAGGTCAACATCCAACCAGGACCCGGGATCTGTCAGCCAATGACATCACGGCTTCACAGTCCCATATGACCCCTAATGCATACTACCACACCCTCCACCTCCAGGAAGAATCATTGTCTTCTTGTTCGGTATGCTCTGTGCACCACCTTGTGCTCAGCCCTACGCATGAGGAGGTAAAGTTTGCCCTGTGCAGTGCTTTGACCCAGAGTCCTCCCCCTATCTCCCTGCCTAGTTCTTCCTCCCACTTTTTCATTGTCTCACCCAGGGGTGAGCGTACCTCGTCTAACAGTTGCCCAAACATGTCCGCACAGTTCCCCTCCCCTAGGTCACCCACGTTCAGTAGTCTTTCTCATGGTGACTGCGGAGTCAAGAGAAACACGGAGGACAGGCAGAAGGGAGGAAAACTACAAGAGACCAGTTTGCTGGCAAATGAATGCCTGAACCACACTGTATATAAACCACTGTAAGTGGGTGTTTTGACCAAGTCTGGCAATGTGACGTCTACAAGGGAAGTATTTTCGTTATGGGAGGCTATTGTTACAGTTGTCGGTTGTAACTTCTTCTTTGTTGATATATGTGATGGTCTTGTTTGGCCCTGTGAATTTGTGAATTAAAATGTTAAAAGTGCAATAAAAATATTTTTTTCTAAATGAGTAGGAATAAGAAAAAGAGACAGCCTTGTATTGACGTAGCCCCTTCCGTGGCCCTGTGGCCAATTAAGTGCTTTTTTCATAGATTATCATAGAATATACAGTGCAGAAGGAGGCCATTCGGCCCATCAAGTCTGCACCGGCTCTTGGAAAGAGCACCCTACCCTAGGTCAACACCTCCACCCTATCCCTGATCCCCATTACCCAGTAACCCCACCCAACACTAAGGGCAATTTTGGACACTAAGGGCAATTTATCATGGCCAATCCACCTAACCTGCACATCTTTGGACTGTGGGAGGAAACCGGAGCACCCGGAGGAAACCCATGCACACACTGGGAGGATGTGCAGACTCCGCACAGACAGTGACCCAAGCTGGAATCGAACCTGGGACCCTGGAGCTGTGAAGCAATTGTGCTATCCACAATGCTACCGTGCTGCCCTGTTGAAGAGTAGCCACTGCTGAAAACGGGACAACCAATTTGCACACAGCAAGATCCCACGATCAGCGAGAAATATGTTGGGTGTTTATGGGGTAAATATTGGCCAAGACACCTGGCTTTTCTTCAGAGTGTGCTGTGGGATCTTCGCCATCCACCTGAGAGGAGTTAATGCCTGATCCAGGAGGCTGATGCCTACGATGCGTCACTCAAGTCCCTGAGCCATCTGATTTGGAGGAGGTGAGAGTCCTACCCCACAGAGCTATGGCTGAGAGAGGGCAGCCTCCGTTTTCATGAACTTCTATTCTGATTGATCACATTTAACGATCGAGATCGAATCATTTGATAAATTCCGAGGAGTTGCTAAACAAGTTTTTAAAATGAGGTGTGAGGACAATGGGCGAATGTTAGTTCCTCTGCTAATCAGGTTCGTTTGCCACAGTGATTAGGGGTTGGCATTTATTGATGTGTGTATCCAACAGATGACTTTGGGGCAGTCATCAGCTGCTTCAAATAGGTTACAATGGTTAAAAAGTTGCTCGATTCTTTGGCCACTTTCAAATAGAGATACCTTTTGCCAGGAAGTTAGCATGCGGAAATAGCGTTAATGAATTCCTGACGCAGTGTTCTTTCTGTGATGGTTAACCTCCTACTCCCCCTCTAATGTTCGAGATACAGCACACGTTCTGCTTTTTAATTGGATTTAGTCTTGGAGCTAGAGGGGCAGGAGTCTCCCATTTATGATGGGTGGTCCGAGGAAATGTTGTCTCTGAGGGTCGTGACTCTTTGACCCCTCTCTGAGTGGTCAGGAGGCGGGATCATTTGAGTTTTTAAGGCCGAGGTCGTTAAATCCTTAATGAACAAGGGAGTCGCCCGTTAACAGGCGATGAGACAGGAATGTGAAGCTGAGGTTAAAATTAGAGCTGCTGTGATCTTATTGAATGGCAAGAGGGACCAAATAGCCTATTCCTGCTCTTAATTTGTACCTTCGTAATCGTCCAGCACAGAAGGAGGCCTTTCATCCCATCATGTGGAGATGCCGGCGTTGGACTGGGGTGAGCACAGTACGAAGTCTTACAACACCAGGTTAAAGTCCAACAGGTTTGTTTCGATGTCACTAGCTTTCGGAGCGCTGCTCCTTCCTCAGGTGAATGAAGAGGTCTGTTCCAGAAACATATATATAGACAGATTCAAAGATGCCAAACAATGCTAGGAATGCGACCATTAGCAGGTGATTAAATCCTTACAGATCCAGAGATTGGGTAACCCCAGGTTAAAGAGGTGTGAATTGTATCAAGCCAGGACAGTTGGTAGGATTTTGCAGGCCAGATGGTGGGGGATGAATGTAATGCGACATGAATCCCAGGTCCCGGTTGAGGCCGCACTCACGTGTGCGGAACTTGGCTATAAGTTTCTGCTCGGCGATTCTGCGTTGTCGCGGGTCTTGAAGGCCGCCTTGGAGAACGCTTACCCGGAGATCAGTGGCTGAATGCCCTTGACTGCTGAAGTGTTCCCCGACTGGAAGGGAACATTCCTGCCTGGTGATTGTTGCGCGATGTCCGTTCATTCATTGTCGCAGCGTCTGCATGGTCTCGCCAATGTACCACGCTTCGGGACATCCTTTCCTGCAGCGTATGAGGTAGACAACGTTGGCCGAGTCGCATGAGTATGTACCGCGTACCTGGTGGGTGGTGTTCTCACGTGTAATAGTGGTATCCATGTCGATGATCTGGCACGTCTTGCAGAGATTGCCATGACAGGGTTGTGTGGTGTCGTGGTCACTGTTCTGAAGACTGGGTAGTTTGCTGCAAACAATGGTTCGTTTGAGGTTGCGCGGTTGTTTGAAGGCAAGTAGTGGGGGTGTGGGGATGACCTTGGCAAGATGTTCATCGTCATCAATGACGTGTTGAAGGCTGTGAAGAAGATGACGTAGTTTCTCCGCTCCGGGGAAGTACTGGACGACGAAGGGTATTCTGTCGGTTGTGTCCCATGTTTGTCTTCTGAGGAGGTCGGTCCGGTTTTTCGCTGTGGCGCGTTGGAACTGTCGCTCGATGAGTCGAGTGCCATATCCTGTTCGTACGAGGGCATCTTTCAACGTCTGTAGATGTCTGTTACGCTCCTCCTCGTCTGAGCAGATCCTGTGTATACGGAGCGCTTGTCCATAGGGGATGGCTTCTTTAATGTGTTTAGGGTGGAAGCTGGAGAAGTGGAGCATCATGAGGTTATCTGTGGGTTTGCGGTAAAGCGAAGTGCTGAGGTGACCGTCCTTGTTTCACCCCATCATAACTGTACTCGCTCTTCTAAAAGCTCAGACTGTCCCTAACCTGTATTTTCTGGTTCTGCACAGAGAGGCTGTCGTTACGATGGGCAGATCGCGATATTTGGAGCTGACTTTCAGGAGAAGCTGAAAACACAGAAATACTTCCTGGTAAGTGGAGGACGAGGCCTGAGATTGAGTTTGCTTTGTAGCCTTATTCTCTCATGAAACATTGGTGCTCAATCGCTTGGTCGATTTCCACGACACCTTAAGTGAATCCCCTCACCCATTCAACTTGGCGGCGTGAGAGCATGGGACATTCTAGACCCGTGGCCGAACTCCGATCAAAGCTTCTGTGGATCCACAGTCAAGTCCTCTACCACCCCCCCCCCCCCCCCCCTTCCCTCCCCTCCCCTCCCAGTGCTCCCTGTTTGCCCCACCAGCGGGGCCTTATTCCTTCGCATATCCAATGTGACGATCAATATTGAATTAACAGGGTTAGACTTTGAGGCGAGGTCGCATAAACTAGGCTTGTTTTCCATGGCATATAAGAAGGTTAAGGGACGATTTGATTTGAAGTTTCTATAATGTTGAAAGGAACTGGTAGGGTAGATAGAGATAAACTTTTTCTTCTGGTAGGAGACGAGTTTCCAGAATTCTTTATTTTCTTTATAAATTTAGAGTGCCCAATTCATTTTTTTCCAATTAAGGGGCAATTTAGCATGGCCAATCCACCTAGCCTGCACATCTTTTGGGTTGTGGGGGCGGAACCCGCGCAAACAAGGGGAGAATGTGGAAACTCCACACGGACAGTGACCCAGAGCCGGGATCGAACCTGGGACCTCGGCGCCGTGAGGCAGCAGTGCTAACCACTGCGCCACCGTGCTGCCCACTGGTTTCCAGAATTCTAAGCCTCTTCCGACAATAAAGGATCTTAAAATAAGTATCTGTCGAGCAGTTGTCCTCTGAATCTTTTCCAGAGCCTCAGAACCCCGACATAGGAGGCGACCAATGAAGACTCCATTTCAAATGCAGTCAGGCCAAAGCCTTTCAGGACATGACTTACAGAGTCGTAAATAGCGTAAACACCCAACAAATTTCAGAGGACAGAGACGAAGAGAAAGTATTTTCTCTCAAGAGGGGCGTGTGTCCCTGGACCTCTCTCCCTTAAAAGGCAGTGGACGCAGAGACTTTGAATATTTTTAAGGCAGCGCGAGGTAAATTCTTGATAAACAAAGGGATTAATCAGGGTTAGGCAGGAATTAGAGGTTGAGGTTCCAATCAGGTGGTGCCATGATCTTATTGAATGGCAGAGCAGGCTCGAGAGGCCGAATGGCTTACTCCTGCTCCTCACTCATATCTCAGTCATGTCTGTTTGTACGCCATTTGGCACCAAAGCCATTTCAGATGATATTGGGGGGGAAAAGGTCTAAAGTCTGGTCAGAAGGTTAGATTTTACGGAAGATCTTAAAAGTAGGAGGGAGCATTTTGGGAGGCGATTCCAGAATTCGTAGCTGAAGGCCTGGCCACCGGTTGTGGGGTGAAGGATACCGGAAACTTTCCAATCAAGTTAAAGACTGCAGCTCGATCGGGATGGGAGGAAGACTGCGGAGCTTTCGCCAGGTTTTCATTTACGAAAAGTGGCGCCGAGAGGTTGTGTGAGGGGAATTGGACCTGGGGCTAGTGGAACAGGAATGAGAGTTTTGGGGGGATGGGTGGGAAGTCAGATTGAAGATTGGGTGTTGCGGAGATGAAAACTCCCCACGGGTTGGGATTTATAATCTTTATTATTGTGTTATGGGCCAGGGTTTAGAGAACCCCAAAGTGTATCATGGAGTTCACCTGACCCACAACGTTTACTAGATTGTGGTATGGGGAGCACACGACCCACTCTACAGGTGTGGTACAGCAGAAATGGAAAAGCAGCTTTAAAGCAAAACAATGTTTATTCTATGAACTCAAGTTAACCTTTTTAAAACATACGGTGAACATCTTAGCAACCATTAATTCAAATATAACCCCCAAAGAATACAACACTAAGTAATCCTTAAGCTGTCCTTTTAACATCCATAAGACGTTAAAGCACATCAGGTTTAAGTCACTACTGAGAGCAGTTATTAGTTTTAAATCACCAAAGGATCGATTTAAGGTCTTTAGATTACAGAGAGAGACTAACACACCTTCTGGCGGGGACTGCAGCTATCCAGCTCTGAAAACGAAACTAAAACACACCCTGCAGCAAACAGCCGAAAACGAAAGTAAAAAGCTGACAGACAGCCCAGCTCCACCCACACTCTGACATCACTGATTAAACACCCATTTCTTAAAGGTACATTTCTTAAACACCCATTTCTTAAAGGTACTCTCACATGACAATTGTCACAAGTAGGCTTGCATTAACACTGCAATGAAGTTACCGTGAAAATCCCCTAGTCGCCACACTCCGGCACCTGTTTGGGACTCTCCTCTGGCTGGGATTTGGGACCCCCTCAGGAATAGGACACACCGTCAGTGTCAAATTTCTAAACGACCGACTGCTACAAAATAACTTCCTCAAGAGTAGAATGTTTTCCAAGGACTTCCGGTGGCGGCTTTGAAGGAGTAAGTCGCACATTTGGTAGCTCCCATTTGGGTCGGACTTTTGGACCTTTTGCCCCGATTTTTTTACCAGACTTGATTTGAAAAATTGATGACGAGGCAATTGTGGACTGAATTCCCACATCAGTGCATGGAGAGGAGGACTAGGAGTGCTCGCAAAGGCAGAAACAGAAGAACAGAAAAGGCTTGGGCTGAAGCTGCAGCAGGACAGCATGGCGGAGGACTGGGCCTCTGGCTTGTCGACCCAGCGCTCAACGTAGCAGCTGATGCAAGTTATCCAGGAGGGCTTCGCCAAGCAGAAGCAGGACTGCTTGGACCTGTTTAAAGAGGCAATTTCGCGGCTGGAACTTAGACTGGATGCCCAAAATCGGGCGATCCAGAAAGTAGAGAATGCGCTGGCTGACCAGGAGGAACGTCGAACAGCGGTGGAGTTGGAGGTGGGGATGCTGAGGGACCAGCAGAAAAGGCTCCTGGAGAAGGTGGAGGACCGAAAGAACAGGTCCCGTCGGCAGAGCTTGAGGATCGTTGGGCTCCTGGAGGGATCCTAAGGAGCGGACACTGGGGCATGCATCGTGGGCATGTTCGAGAAGCTGCTGGGGGATTAAATGAAATGAAAATGAAAATCGCTTATTGTCACGAGTAGGCTTCAATGAAGTTACTGTGAAAAGCCCCTAGTCGCCACATTCCGCCGCCTGTTCGGGGAGGCTGGTACGGGAATCGAACCGTGCTGCTGGCCTGCCTTGGTCTGCTTTAAAAGCCAGCGATTTAGCCTAGTGTGCTAAACCAGCCCCTGGGGCATTCCCCCAACTCTTGGAGGTGGACAGGGCTCACTGAGCGCTCGCAAGGAAGCCGCGGATGGGAGACCCCCCCCCCCCCCTTCCCGAGGACAATGGTGGTGAGATTCCACAGGTATCTGGATAAGGAGCGTGTTTTACAGTGGGCCAAGCAGACACGGAGCTGCAAATGGGACAACAGTATCCTGCGGATCTATCAAGATCTGAGTGCGGAGGTGGCCAGGAGAAAACCGGAGCTTAACCAGATAAGGTCGACACTTTTCAAGAAAAAGGTGAAGTTCGGGCTGTTGTATCCAGCCCGCCTCTGGGTCACTTTTATACGAGGAACAACATTTCTATTTCGAGTTGCCTGAGGAAGCGCTGGACTTCGCGAAAAGGAAAGGACTGGTGTCGGACTGAGAACTTTGAACTTTGAATTTTGCTGTAACGTTTATGTTTTTAAGAAAAAAAAGTTTCTTGTTTTTTGTTTTTTCGGACGTTATTTGTAATGCCTGCTGTATGGATCTGGGGCCAGTTACAGAGCTGACTGAGGTAAAGTTTGCATTTGCACTGTTGGGGGATGGAGGTGTGTTTGTTCAGATGCCGGATCTTTTGCTTGATCTTTTCGTGTTCAACTTGTTTTTTTTCCTCTGTCGGGCAATTGTGTTGGGATTGTTTTTCATTTGAATATGTATGCATGAGCGGGGGGGAGAGGGAACAATAGTTGGGAGAATGTTTGGCGCCGGGGCGAGGGCCACCAAGCTAGCTGGGCGGGCTAGCTTACGGAAGCGTAGTGGAGGGTGAGCAGATGTTAGGCTTATCAAAGGGGTTGATTTTTTTTTTTCTGCTGTTATTTGGGAGGGGGGAAAAATGTTCTGCTGACGAGGGAGGGACTTTTGCTGAGGGACAGAGAGGAGGTCGGGGCGGAGGCTGCCTGGGGGCGGGCCGGAGGTGGCGTGGGGTGCGGGCTGGCGACTGGCCCAAGAGTGGGGATGGCTGAGCAGCGAAGCGGGGGGGGAGGGCGATGAGCCCCCCCAACTAGAGTGATCATCTGGAATGTAAGAGGGCTCAATGGGCCGGTTAAGAGGGCATGTTGTTCGAGCATTTGAGAGGACTGAAGGCGGACGTGGTAATGCTGCAGGTGACGCACCTGAGAGTAGCCGACCAGATTAGAGTGAGGAAAGGTTGGGTCAGACAGGTTTTTCACTCTGGACTGGATTCGAAGACCAAAAGGGTCGCGATCCTGATCAACAAACAGAAGAACAGTTTTGGATGGGGGAGGCCGGTACATTATGGTCAGTAGGAAATTGGAGGGGGTGCAGGTGGTACTAGTAAATGTATATGCGCCAAACTGGGACAATGTGTTTATAAAGAGGATGCTGGGGAAGATACTGGACCTGGGTTAGCATAAGGTGGTCATGGGAGGGGACGTTAACACAGTTATTGACCCTGGTTTAGACCGGTCAAGCTCAAAAACGGGCAGGGTGCCAGCAACGGCTAAGGAGCTAAAAGGGTTCATGGAGCAGAGGGTTGGGTTGGGGGGGGGCGGACCCATGGAGATTTGGGCAGCCGAGGGTGATGGAGTTCTCCCTCCACTCGTGTGCATAAAGTGTACTCCCGGATCGATTTCTTAATTCTGAGCAGGGCTTTACTGACTGGGTAGTGGACACAGGGTACTCGGCAATCACAATCTCAGACCATGCTCCGCACTGGGTTGACCTAGAGGTTAGTAAAGTCAGTAATCCGCGCCGCGCTGGAGGTTAGACGTGGGACTTTTAGCAGACGAGGAGGTGTGCAGGCGGTTGAGGAAATGTAGGAGGACCGACTGGTAAAGGAGATACTACAGGTCGACAGGAGGTACGTGGAGACCCCAGAGGCAGGGCTTCAAAGGGAACGGCGGAGGCTGCAGGCGGAGTTCGGCTTGTTAACCACAGAAAGGACGATAGGGCAGCTGAGAAAGGCGAGGGGGGTGATTTATGAGCATTGAGAGAAGGCCAGCAGATTGCTTGCACAGCAGCTTAGAAAGAGGGAGGCAGCCAGGGAGATAGGGAAAATAAAGGATGGAGACGGGAACCTGGTGGGAGACTCAGCAGGAGTGAATAAGGCGTTAAGGAGTTTTATAGGCTGTATGGATCGGAACCCCCACCTGGGCCGGAGGGGATGAAGCACTTCCTGATGTGTTGGGTGTTCCGGATCACTTAAAGGTCACCAACACTTGAAATAGTGCAATACTATTTTATTGAATCATTAACTGTTTAAACATACTCAGACTGTGGGTTAATATGATACCAGCTTTAACTAAAGACCTTTGCCTTGTTCTAACCAGTCGATGCACTCAGCACATGGTGAATGTCTGTGTTACAGGCTGTGAGCTCTGTCCTCCTAGCTAGCTGCAACTTGAATGAGCGGGAACTCTGATGCTCCCTGTCTTTATAGTGCGTGTGCTCTCACTGGTGATTGGCTGCGGCGTTGTGTGTGTTGATTGGTCCCACTGTGCGTCCATCAGTGTGTGTCTGCACCATGATATACTGGTTATATTATGACACTTCCTAGGGGGGGGCGAATTTCCCGAAGGTGGACGGGGAGCTGGTAGAAGGGTTGGGGGACCCGATCGGGATCGAAGAGATAGTGGAGTAAATACAGTCGGGTAAAGCCCCGGGGCCGGATGGGTACCCAGTGGAGTTCTATAAAACATTCTCTGAGGATATTGGGGCCGCTGTTGATGAGGACATTCAATGAGGCAAGGGTGAGAGGGGTCCTTCCCCTGGCGATGTCACAGGCCACGATCTCGCTGATCCTGATGCGGGATAAGGATCCGGAGCTGTGTGGGTCATACATGCCGATATCCCTATTGAATGTGGACGCCAAACTGCTGGCCAAAATATTGTCCTCTAGGATTGAAGATTGTGTTGCGGACGTGATTGGGGAGGACCAGTCGGGGCTCGTTAAGGGAAGGCAGTTGGTGTCCAATGTAATAAGGTTGCTAAATTCAATCATGATGCCCCCAGAAGGTGGAGGTAGTGGTCGCAATGGACGCAGAGACGGCTTTTGATCGAGTAGAATGCAGTGTGAGGTACTGGGACGATTCGGATTTGGGCGGGGCTTTATTGACTGGGTCAGGTTGCTGTATTAGGCTCCTGTGGTGAGCGTACGGACGAATAGGATGGCAATTGCACCAAGAGCCTCAAGGGGCTAGAAGGGGTTGGTCCGGGGGGGGGTGGGGTGTTGGTCGGGGGGGGGGGTGGGGGGAGCACCGAGTCTCGCTTTACACAGACAACCTGCTCCTGTATGTATCGGATCCAGTGGAGGTGATGGAAGTAATCATGGGGATTCTGGGAGAATTTGGCCGGTTTTCGGGGTTTAAACTAAATATGGGGAAAAGCGAGATGTTTGCGATCCAGATAAGGGGACACGGGAGGGGACTGGGTGAACCGCCCTTTAGAGTGGTAGGGGGAAGCTTTCGGTATCCAGGCATCCAAGTGGCACGGGAATGGGAACGGCTGTACAAACTTAATCTGACCCGTCTGGTGGACCAAATGAAGGACGGTTTTCGGAGGTGGGACGCGCTTCCGTTGTCACTAGCTGGGAAGATCCAGACGGTGAAGATGACAGCCCTTCCGAGATTCCTGTTTGTGTTCCAGTGTCTCCCCATCTTTATTCCGCGGACCTTTTTAAAACGGGTTAACAAAGTTATCACGGGCTTTGTATGGGCGAGCAAGACCCTGCGGGTAAAAAAGGGGATGCTTGAGCGGAGCCAGGGAGAGGGCGGGCTGGCGCTACCAAACTTCAGTAACTATTATTGGGCGACGAATATAGCCATGATCAGGAAGTGGGTGGTGGGGGAGGGGTCGGCATGGGAGCGTATGGAGGCGGCTTCATGCAAGGGCACCAGTCTGGGGGCATTGATAACGGCTCCTCTGCCGTTCCCGCCGGCACGGTACTCCACCAGCCCCGTGGTGGTGGCAGCCCTGAGAGTCTGGGGGCAATGGAGGAGGCATGTGGGAGCAGAGGGAGCATCGGTCTGGTCTCCAATCTGCAATAATCACCGGTTTGCTCCGGGAAGGATGGACACGGGGAGGGGGGGGGGGCGGGTTCGGAGATGGCAGAGGGCAGGAATCGTGAGGATGGGGGATATGTTTATTGAGGGAGCTTTCCTAGCTTGAGGGAGCTGGAGGAGAAATTCGGATTGGCGAGGGGAAACAGATTCCGATACCTGCAGGTGCGGGACTTTGTACGCAGACAGGTCTCAACCTTCCCGCTCCTACCACCAAGGGGGATACAGGAGATGGTACTTTCCAGAGTGTGGGTGGGAGAAGGGAAGGTCTCCAACATCTATAAGGAGCTCATTGGGTCAGAGGACACGAAGACTGAGGAGCTAAAGCACAAGTGGGAAGAGGAGTTCGGAGGAGAGATAGAGGATGGTCTCTGGGCAGATGCGTTGAGTAGAGTCAACGCGCCCACAACATGCACCAGGCTCAGCCTGATACAGTTTAAGGTCGTTCACCGGGCTCACATGACAGTGACCCGGATGAGCAGGTTCCTTGGTGTAGAAGACAGGTGTGCGAGGGGGGCCAGCGAACCATGTCCACATGTTTCGGACATGCCCAAAGCTCAGGGGATTCTGGCCGGCGTTTGCAGACGTTATGTCCACTATGTTTAAAAACAAGGTTGGCACCGAGTCTGGAGGTGCCGATTTTTGGGGTGTCGGAAGATCCGGGAATCCAGGAGGAGAAAGAGGCAGACGTTCTGACCTTTGCTTCCCTGGTAGCCCGAAGACATATTGTCAGTTTGGAGGGACTCAAAGCCCCCGAAGTCGGAGACCTGGCTATCGGACATAGCTAGCTTTCTCTGTTTGGAGAAAATCAAGTTCGCCCTGAGAGGGTCACTGTTAGGGTTCACCCGGAGGTGGCAATCGTTCGTCGACTTCTTTGCAGAAAATTAATCGTCAACACAAGGGGGGGTGGAGAGGGGTTAGTTTAGCTTCGAGTAGGGGGTTAATAAAGGTGGGACCTGTAAGGGAGGAAGCGGGCTTTTGGCACTATGTTTATAGACTCATGTACATTGTTTATTTTGTCGTTGTTGTTAAACCAAAAATACCTCAATAAAATGTTTTTTTTTAAAAAAAGAGTAGAATGTTTCCCCCTCATTGTTAGACTGCATCAGCTTGTCCTCCTCCTGGTTACAGGCTATTGTAACTTTTAAGAAGAGGGTACATGCATCTGAAATTTTAATTTTATTTAGAAAGCTAAGCTGCGACATGGAAGTGAGATCTCCTTGCGTGAATGTGTGCTTGGAGACTCCCAGAGATAAAGTTGATGGAGATTTTAAAGTGGTCACTTACAGGTGCAGTATCTGTAAAGCCTATAGGTGGCAGTGTGATTAGCATTGGCAATGTTAAACACAGTAAGGAGTCTGACGACACCAGGGGCGGCACGTGGCGCAGTGGTTAGCATTGGGATTACGGCGCTGAGGACCCGGGTTCGAATCTCGGCCCTGGGTCACTGTCCGTGTGACGTTTGCACGTTCTTCCCGTGTCTGTGTGGGTTTCAGCAGCGGCCCCAAAACAGATCCTTGTGGTACACCACTAGTAACTGGACTCCAGTCTGAACATTTCCCATCAGCCACCACCCTCTGACTTCTTACAGCTAGCCAATTTCTGATTCAAACCGCTAAATCACCCTCAAGCCCATGCCTCCGTATTTTCTGCAATAGCCTACCGTGGGGAACCTTATCAAACGCTTTACTGAAATCCATATACACCACATCAACTGCTTTATACCCTTGTCCACCTGTTTGGTCACCTTCTCAAAGAACTCAATAAGGTTTGTGAGGCACGACCTACCCTTCACAAAACCGTGTTGACTATCTCTAATCAAATTATTCCTTTCTAGATGATTAAATCCTATCTCTTATAATCCTTTCCAAGACTTTGCCCACAACAGAAGTAAGGCTCACTGGTCTATAGTTACCGGGGTTGTCTCTACTCCCCTTCTTGAACAAGGGCATTTGCTGTCCTCCAGTCTTCTGGCACTATTCCTGTAGACAATGACGACATAAAGATCAAAGCCAAAGGCTCAGCAATCTCCTCCCTAGCTTCCCAGAGAATCCTAGGATAAATCCCATCCGGCCCAGGGGACTTGTCTATTTTCACACTTTCCAGAATTGCTGACACCTCCTCCTTATGAACCTCAATCCCATATAGTCTAGTAGCCTGTATCTCCGTATTCTCCTCGACAACATTGTCTTTTCCTGTGTGAATACTGGCAAAAAATATTCATTTAGCGCCTCTCCTATCTCCTCGGACACGCAGAACTTCCCACTACTGTACAAAACTCTGGTGCGGCCGCATTTGGAGTATTGCGTGCAATTCTGGTCGCCGCATTATAGGAAGGATGTGGAAGCATTGGAAAGGGTGCAGAGGAGATTTACCAGGATGTTGCTGGTATGGAGGGAAGATCTTATGAGGAAAGGCTGAGGGACTTGAGGCTGTTTTCGTCAGAGAGAAGGTTAAGAGGAGACTTAATAGAGGCATACAAAATGATCAGAGGATTGGATAGGGTGGACAGTGAGAGCCTTTTTCCTCAGATGGTGATGTCTAGCACGAGGGGACATAGCTTTAAATTGAGGGGAGATAGATATAGGACGGTATAGATATAGATGTCAGAGGTAGGTTCTTTACTCCGAGAGTAGTAAGGGCGTGGAATGCCCTGCCTGCAACAGTAGTGGACTCGCCAACATTAGGGGCATTTAAATGGTTATTGGATAAACATATGGTTGATAATGGAATAGTGTAGATGGGCTTTAGATTGGTTTCACAGGTCGGCGCAACATTGAGGGCCGAAGGGCCTGTACTGCGCTGTAATGTTCTATGTTCTACTTGCCTTTCCCTCTGTGGGTAACATGCTGCCTGTTCTCGGAGAGTTGCTTCACCCGTGCTCTGCTCCTAGGTCGGTGCCGGTGCCATTGGGTGTGAGCTGCTGAAGAATTTTGCCATGATTGGCCTGGGAGCAGGAGAAGGCGGGGCCATTACTGTGACCGACATGGACACCATCGAAAGGTCGAACCTCAACCGGCAGTTCCTCTTCAGACCCGGCGATATTACGGTGAGTCGAAATGAGCTGCTTTGGTGTTAATTCAGTGCAGAGGTTAAAAGGAGGGTGGTTGGCTGTGAGCCTGGTGTAGGCCGAGCAGGGAAGCTGCTTTGACGCTAAAGAAGCTCAACATCATTCAGAACTAAGCAGTCACTTGATTGGAATCCTGCCCATCACCTTAATCATTTACTTCGTCCACCATCTGAGCACAGTGGCCACAGTGTGTACCATCTACAAAATGGGCTGTAGAAACCCACCAGGACTCCAGCGACAGCACCTGTAGAAGACAAGGGCAACGGGGTCTTGGAAACAACACAACCTACAAGTTTCAGCCCTCCCCCAGCAGGTCGCTCACCCCTCCCCCAGCAGGTCGCTCACCCCTCCCCCAGCAGGTCGCTCACCCCTCCCCCAGCAAGTCGCTCACCCCGCCCCCAGCAAGTCGCTCACCCCGCCCCCAGCAAGTCGGTCACCCCGCCCCCAGCAAGTCGCTCGCCCCGCCCCCAGCAAGTCGCTCGCCCCTCCCCAGCAAGTCCCTCCCCCAGCAAGTCGTTCACCCCCCCCTCTCTATTTGGTCTCGTATTGCTGTTTCCTTCATAAACGCTGGGTCAAATGTCGAAGAACTTTAAACATCATTAAGAGAGTCCATTCACCGCCCAAACTGCACTGGTTCATGAAGGTGGCTCACCACCACCTGCTCAAGGGCAACTATGATCGTTCTTGGGCGCGATCCAACAGCCACGCTGCGCCCAAAAAGCAGCTTGTGGCAGTTGAGAGCTGGGCGACCCCGCTACTGGAATCTACCCGGCTCGCCACTCCTCGCGAGATCTCTCTCGCCCACACACACACACACCCTCCACCCGTACATACACACCCTACCCTCACACATTCCTTACACACCCACACACACACACACCCTACCCACACACATACCCTCTACCCGCACATACTAACCCTACCCACACACTTCCCTTACCCACACATGCACACGTATCCCACACACACCCCACCCACACACATCCCTTACACACACACATGCACATATATCCCCTACCCACACACACACTCACACATATACCACACACACACACCCTACCCACACACACACACCCTGGGGCGAGATGTGCAAAAATCATTGAAGGTGATCGGGCAGTTTGAGAAATGGTTTAAAATAAAAACATTCAGGATCTTGGACTTTCTAAAGAGAGAGCCAGACTACAAAAACAAGGAAGTAATGACAAAACTTTTTATAAAACTCTGGCTCAGCCTTAAATGGAGTATGCGCCCTATTCTGAGCACCACACTTTAGTAAAGGTGCGAGTCGCGGAAAGGTTTACATGAATGTATCCAGGCATCGGGGCATTGAGTTCACCCACAGATTGAAGGAGCTGGGCATGTTCCTCCTCACAGAAGAGGAGATTCGATAGAGGTGTTCAAATTCACGACGGTTGCAGACAGACTAGGTAAGGAGGAAGTGAAAACACAGATTGGAGGTGATTGGCATGGGAGCACCAATGACGGGAAGAGAAGGGAATTGCAAATGCAAGCACCAGGCAGTACAGCACAGGAACAGGCCCTTCAGCCCTCCAAGCCTGTGCCGATCATAATACATCTAAACTAAAACCTTCTGCATTTCCGGGGTCCGTATCCCTCTATTCCCATCCTATTCACGTATTCGACATCATAAATGCCATTATCGTATCTGCTTCCACCACCACCTCCGGCAGTGTTTACCAGCCTCTCATCACCCTCTGTGGAAGGGAGAGTATTTGAGGATTACTGGGAAAGAGCGGGAAACTGGGACTAGCTGAGTTACTCTTGGGGAGTGTTACGTGGACATAACGCACCGGACTGTGAATATTAAGGTCCAAGCCAATTGGTGAACACTTGTCCTGTGCAGTCTCACACTCTACTCCCATACGCGGCATCCCCAATTTATATGTGCTCCTGGTACTAAATTAAACAATGCCCTTCACAATGTAATTAACACAAATAGCCTCCTTCTGTGGTGTGACCATTCCACGATTCCAATCCCTAGTTTGGGCCAGATGTTTGGGTGCTTTTCACTCGGCAGTGACTGGACATTCCACAAGGTGGCAGCAGCATTCCACTGGAGAGCATTGATTGAGAGTGAAGTGTATTTCTGCACCTCCCGCAGCTCCACACTCGTGGAGAGCATGGATCAGTGACCGGGCTGGCACCGCGTCAACCTCATTCTCCAGCCTCTGCTTCCTGTCAGCCCGGCCTCCCCACTGCCACTGTTGGATCAGCAAATTGGGTTTGAGTCGCCCTCTGTCTGGATTGACATCTCAAAAATACATCCACTGATTTAGCACCGTGGACCAGGTGTACGGGCGGGCCCCTCTCCCCCCTTCTCCTTCACTTTCTCCTGAGTCCATCCATTTTTCCATGATGTGCTGCATTTGATTTGTCAAATGTTTCTGAAATATATATTGGATGCGATCCAGGCAGCCCAGTTATCCTGGGCAACGAATGGTTTGGGACTTGGCCTTTCAAAGTCCAGCTGACCCGATTACTCTTCTCTTCCATTCTGAAAATCTCATTAATTAAGAACATCTTTTATTCGATACTTTAACTGCTCCAATCTCCAGGTAATGCTGACTCGACAGATGTTTATACGTTAACGGGTCGAATGTTCTTTATCCATCCATCCAAAAAGTGTTTTTACATTGAACGCACCCGAAGGTGAGCCAACACCAAACTCACCGACCTTTTCCGCGTGAACATCTGAGGACCGTTCCAGGAGCTGTCCAAGTCAGTACATTGACACTCTGTGGCCCAATACCTATATCACACCCAGAAATACCTGAACAGCGAAACACAATCCACCCCGAGCGTTTCGGAGAAACGACGCTCGACCTGTCAAAGAAATTCAATCATTCGAATGAAGCAATATAAATAGCATTGTAAACTTCGGAAATTAGTACTTAAACAATGCTGATTTTCACATCTCTTTTGAGTCCAGAAACTCATTTTTGAGCTAAATTCTTCCCTGAGGAAAGAAGCTTGATCGGGGGAAGGGTTTGCGATCGGGGATGGTAATCAGGGACGGGTTTGCGATCGGGGACGGGTTTGCGATCGGGGACGGTAATCAGGGACAGGTTTGCGATCGGGGACGGGTTTGCGATCGGGGACGGCGATCAGGGACGGGTTTGCGATCGGGGACGGGTTTGCGATCGGGGACGGGTTTGTGATCAAGGACGGCGATCGTGGGCGGGTTTGCGATCGGGGACGGATTGGCGATCAGGGATGGCGATCGGGGACGGGTTTGCGATCGGGGACGGGTTTGCGATCGAGGATGGCGATCGGGGACGGGTTTGCGATCGGGGACGGGTTTGCAATCGGTGACGGCGATTGGGGACGGGTTTGCGATTGGGGACGGGTTTGCGATTAGGGACGGGACGGGTTTGCGATCGGGGACGGGTTTGTGATCAAGGATGGCGATCGTGGGCGGGTTTGCGATCGGGGACGGGTTTGCGATCGGGGACGGGTTGGCGATCGAGGATGGCGATCGGGGCCGGGTTTGCGATCGGGGCCGGGGTTACGATTAGGGACGGGACGGGTTTGCGATCGGGGACGGGTTTGTGATCAAGGACGGCGATCGTGGGCGGGTTTGCGATCGGGGACGGATTGGCGATCAGGGATGGCGATCGGGGACGGGTTTGCGATCGGGGACGGGTTTGCGATCGAGGATGGCGATTGGGGACGGGTTTGCGATTGGGGACGGGTTTGCGATTAGGGACGGGACGGGTTTGCGATCGGGGACGGGTTTGTGATCAAGGATGGCGATCGTGGGCGGGTTTGCGATCGGGGACGGGTTTGCGATCGGGGACATGATGGCGATCGGGGACGGATTTGCGATCGGGGACGGGTTTGCAATCGGGGACGGGTTTGCGATTAGGGACGGGACGGGTTTGCGATTAGGGACGGGACGGGTTTGCGATCGGGGACGGGTTTGTGATCAAGGACGGCGATCGTGGGCGGGTTTGCGATCGGGGACGGGTTGGCGATCAGGGATGGCGATCGGGGACGGGTTTGCGATCGGGGACGGGTTTGCGATCGGGGACGGGTTTGCGATCGGGGATGGGTTTGCGATCGGGTCCGGGTTGGCGATCGAGGATGGCGATCGGGGCCGGGTTTGCGATCGGGGGCGGGCTTGCGATCGGGGGCGGGCTTGCGATCGGGGGCGGGTTGGGGACGGGTTTGCGATCGGGGGCGGGTTTGCGATCGGAGACGGGTTTGCGATCGGGGCCGGGTTGGGGACGGGTTTGCGATCGGGGCCGGGTTTGCGATCGGGGACGGGTTTGCGATCGGGGCCGGGTTGGGGACGGGTTTGCGATCGGGGACGGGTTTGCGATCGGGGACGGGTTTGCGATCGGGGCCGGGTTGGGGACGGGTTTGCGATCGGGGACGGGTTTGCGATCGGGGCCGGGTTGGGGACGGGTTTGCGATCGGGGGCGGGTTTGCGATCGGGGCCGGGTTGGGGACGGGTTTGCGATCGGGGGCGGGTTTGCGATCGGGGACGGGTTTGCGATCGGGGCCGGGTTGGGGACGGGTTTGCGATCGGGGATGGCGATCGGGGCCGGGTTTGCGATCGGGGCCGGGTTTGCGATCGGGGGCGGGCTTGCGATCGGGAACGGGTTTGCGATCGGGGACGGGTTTGCGATCGGGGACGGGTTTGTGATCAAGGACGGCGATCGTGGGCGGGTTTGCAATCGGGGACGGGTTGGCGATCAGGGATGGCGATCGGGGACGGGTTTGCGATCGGGGATGGGTTTGCGATCGGGGACGGGTTGGCGATCGAGGATGGCGATCGGGGCCGGGTTTGCGATCGGGGCCGGGTTTGCGATCGGGGTCGGGCTTGCGATCGGGGGCGGGTTTGAGATCGGGGCCGGGTTGGGGGCGGGTTTGCGATCGGGGACGGGTTTGCGATCGGGGCCGGGTTGGGGACGGGTTTGCGATCGGGGCCGGGTTTGCGATCGGGGCCGGGTTTGCGATCGGGGACGGGTTTGCGATCGGGGCCGGGTTGGGGACGGGTTTGCGATCGGGGACGGGTTTGCGATCGGGGACGGGTTTGCGATCGGGGACGGGTTTGCGATCGGGGACGGGTTTGCGATCGGGGCCGGGTTGGGGACGGGTTTGCGATCGGGGACGGGTTTGCGATCGGGGACGGGTTTGCGATCGGGGGCGGGTTTGCGATCGGGGCCGGGTTGGGGACGGGTTTGCTATCGGGGGCGGGTTTGCGATCGGGGACGGGTTTGCGATCGGGGCCGGGTTGGGGACGGGTTTGCGATCGGGGCCGGGTTTGCGATCGGGGCCGGGTTTGCGATCGGGGCCGGGTTGGGGACGGGTTTGCGATCGGGGACGGGTTTGCGATCGGGGCCGGGTTGGGGACGGGTTTGCGATCGGGGCCGGGTTTGCGATCGGGGCCGGGTTGGGGACGGGTTTGCGATCGGGGCCGGGTTGGGGACGGGTTTGCGATCGGGGCCGGGTTTGCGATCGGGGCCGGGTTGGGGCCGGGTTTGCGATCGGGGCCGGGTTGGGGACGGGTTTGCGATCGGGGACGGGTTTGCGATCGGGGACGGGTTTGCGATCGGGGTTGGCAATCAGGGACGGGTTTTGTGGTACCCTCAAATGACGCAAAGCGAGTAAACGGTAAAGAGGGCTTTAATAAGCTAAGAACTGGCCTAGTGCCGAGACGTGTGCTAACAGAGGTGCCACCCACAAGGCTGCCCCTTGTATACGGCTCCCAGATGGGCGGAGCTGGAGGGGGAGTCCCCCAGTGTTCCAAGCCCGGTCTTAAAGGGGACATCACCTTACATGATGACAACTGCTCATCACATTCACCCCCTGTTTAAAAAATAAAAAAAATCCGGCAGGGGTGAAGTGCCATCATAAGTCCATTCGTCTTGGAGGACTGATCGTCCTTATCGACCTCCTCAGCTTAGGCGGTGGTGCGGCCGACACGGACGTCTTAGTTGAGGGTACGTCCGGGAGCACGGTGGTCGGAGCCTTGGTCCGGGTTGGGGTAAGGGGGAATAGGTGGGGCCGGGGTTGTGGTGCCGGCGCCGGCAGAGTGTGTAGAGGGGAGGCGCTAGGGGACGTGCGCGGTAGGTGCCCACCAACGTGCAGTGGGGCCGGGAGGGGGTGTGTAGTGGGGGAACCAGCCAGATCCCGGAGGGAAACCGTATCTTGCCTGCCGTCGGGGTTCTCGACGTCGGCGTAACTGGGGTTGGCGTGGAGTAATCGGACCTTCTCAATCAGGGGTCCGTTTTATGGCTCCTCGCGTGCCTCCGGAGAAGAACAGGTCCCGGAGCCGTCAGCCAAGGTGGAAGCGAGACCCCGGAGGTAGACTTCCTGGGGAAGACAAACAATCTGTTGTGAGGGGTCTCATTCGTGGCTGTGCAGACGAGTGACCTAATGGAGTGTAGGGCGTCGGGCAGGACCTCCTGCCAGCGGGTAGTTGGGAGACTTCTCGACCACAGGGCCAGAAGGACAGCCTTCCACAATGTCGCGTTCTCCCTCTCCACCTGCCCGTTTCCCCACGGGTTATAACTGGTCGTTCTGCTCGAGGCGATGTCTTTGCTGAGCAGATACTGATGCAGTTCATCGCTCATGAACGATGTACCCCGGTCGCTGTGGATATAAGCGGGGAAACCGAACAGGGTGAAGATGCCGCGCAGTGCCTTTATCATGGTGGCAGAGGTCATGTTGGGACAGGGAATGGCGAATGGGAAGGGGGAGAACTCATCGATAATGGTGAGGAAATAGGCATTGCGATTGGTGGACGGGAGGGGCCCCTTGTAATCCACGCTCAGTCGCTCAATGGGCCCCGAGGCCTTCACGTGCCGAGCCTTGTCTGGCCAGTAGATGTGCAGTTTGCCCTCCGCACAGATCTGGCAGGCCCTGGTCATGGCCTTGACCTACTTGGTTGAGTAAGGTAGGTTGCGGGACTTAATAAAGTGGACGAGCCGGGTCACCCCCGGGTGGCAGAGGCCTCCACAATGGCTTGTGCCTCCTTCTCGACTGCAGTGTGTCGAATCTCTGAGGCGGTAAGGGTCCGGGAGAAGAACTACTGGCCTGCCTGCCTGGTTGAGGGTAGCAGCCAGGGCGATGTCTGACGCATCGCTCTCTACCTGGAAGGGGATAGTTTCATCCACCGCGCGCATAGCGGCCTTGGTGATATCGGCCTTGATGCGGCTGAAGTCCGATTGGGCCTCAGCTGACAGGGGAAATATCGTGGTCTTTGAGTGGGCGGGCTTTGTCCGCATATTTGGGGACCCACTGGGCGTAGTAGGAGAAGAGCCCCAAGCACCGTTTGAGGGCCTTGAGGCTGCGGGGGAGGGGGAGTTCCTTTTACGGGGCGCATGCGGTCGGGGTCGGGACCTAGGACCCCGTTTTCCACGACATAGCCGAGGATGGCCAGCCGGGTGGTGTGGAAAATGCATTTGCCCTTGTTATAGGTCAGGTTGAGGGCTCGGGCGGTCTGGAGGAACTTTTTGAGGTTAGCGTCATGGTCCTGCTCGTCATGGCCGCAGATGGTGACATTGTCCAAGTACGGGTATGTAGCCCGCAAACCGTACTGGTCCACCATTTGGTCCATCGCCCTTTGAAAGACGCAGACCCCATTTGTGAGGCCGAAGGGGACCCTGAGGAAGTGGAAGAGCCGGCCGGCTGCTTCGAAGGCAGTATAGGGGCGGTCTTTTGGTCGGATGGGGAGCTGGTGGTAGGCGGATTTGAGGTTGACCGTGGAAAATACTCTGTATTGGGCGATCCGATTGACCATTTCTGCTATGTGAGGAAGGGGGTACGCATCAAGCTGCGTGAAGCAGTTTATGGTCTGGCTATAATCCACGACCATCCGTTTCTTATCCCCGGACCGGACTACCACCACTTGTGCTCTCCAGGAGCTGTTGCTAGCCTCGATAACCCCCTCTCCCAATAAACGCTGGACCTCTGACTTGATAAAAGTCATGTCTTGGGCACTGTACTGCCAGCTCCTGGTGGCGACGGGCTTACAGTCGGGAGTGAGGTTCGCGAATAGCGAGGGGGTGTGACTTTTAGTGTCGCAAGGCTGCATACCGTGAGGGGGGGGGCAAGGGTCCGCCGAACTTCAGCGTCAGGCTTCGGTGGCTGCACTGGAATTCCAGTCCGAGCAGCAGGGGGGGGGGCGCAGAGGTGGGGGAGGATATAAAATTTGCCTCCCTGGATCGAGACTTCCGCGATACAGTACCCCTTGATTTGTACCGAGTGGGACCCGGATGCGAGGGCTATGGTCTGGGACGTGGGATGGGTGCGCAAGGAGCAGTGCCTTACCGTTTCTGGATGAATAAAGCTCTCCGTGCTCCCGGAGTCGAAGAGGCATACAGTGTCGCGCCCGTTGACTTGGATCTTCATCATCGAGTTTTGCAGATGTTTCGGCCGGGTTTGGTCGAGGGTGATCGCTCCCACTCGCGGGTATTCCGAGTCCTCAGCCGAGTCGGACTCATAAAATGGCCGCCGTCGGTTGCACATGTCGGGTCGAGAAGATGGCCGCCGACAAGATGGCCGCTCCCATGATTCGCATGAGGCGGATGACGCGTCAGAAGGGAGCGTGTCGGGTCGGTGCGCAGCCGCATTGCGAGGCCTGTGGGCCTGAGAGCCTGATTTTCGGGCCGACTGTTCTTTGTTCTTCTGGCCCCTGGGTCTGGCCAGGCAGCCCCTCGCAAAATGCCCCTTCTTCCCGCAGTCGATGCAGACCGCGGAGCTGACTGGGCAGCGTGGGCGTTGGCCCTGCACGCAGAAGTAGCACGGTGTGCCCCCAGGATGAGTGGGTCGCTGCGCGGCGCAGGCCCGTAACGTGGCTGAGTCTGAGGAAGTCCGAGGGGGGCTCGCAGAGTCCGCGGGGTACGTACCCAAATTATGTCAGGCCACCTCCAGCGAGGAGGCGAGCGTTAGCGTGTCCTGGAGGTCTTTTGCCCCGTTTTCGAGTAGCCGCTGCCGGATGTAGGTCGAGCGGATGCCGGACACGAAAGCGTCTCTGATGTGTAGGTTCATATGGGTTTCCCCTGTCACATCCTGTATCATAGAATTTACAGTGCAGAAGGAGGCCATTCAGCCCATCGAGTCTGCACCGGCCCTTGGAAAGAGCACCCTACCCAAGGTCAACACCTCCACCCTATCCCCATAACCCAGTAACCCCACCCAACACTAAGGACAATTTTGGACACTCAGGGCAATTTATCATGTCCAATCCACCTAACCTGCACATCTTTGGACTGTGGGAGGAAACCCACGCACACACTGGGAGGATGTGCAGACTCCGCACAGACAGTGACCCAAGCCGGAATCGAACCTGGGACCCTGGAGCTGTGAAGCAATTATGCTATCCACAATGCTACCGTGCTGACCATCCTGATGGTCACAGTCCCTGGCAAGCCCGGTGCGTTTTTCAACGAATTAGTCTAGCGATTTCCCCCGAGCGCTGCCGGCAGATAGAGAGTAGATGCCTGGCGTGTACCTCGTTGATGGGTTTGACGAACCGCTTGTGGAGTAACCCGACCGCCTCTTCATAAGTAGTCGCCTTTTCGAGCGTGGTGACTCACCCGGGCGTGGAGTAGGCGCAGCTTGCATGGCCCCAGGATGGGGGTCTCTGAGGAGTCCAGATAGGCCTCGAAACATTGGAGCCAGTATTTAAAATTTTCTTTTGCCTTCGGTGTCCGTGCTTCCAGGTTGAGCTTCTCTGGTTTTAGGACTGCGTCCATCCTGATGTAGTTCAGCTTATTAAATTGTGGTACCCTCAATAACGACGCTTAGCGAGTAAACGGTAAAGAGGGCTTTAATAAGCTAAGGACTAGCCTGGTGGCGAGACGTGTGCTAACAGAGGTGCCACCCACAAGGCGGCCCCTTGTATATGGCTCCCAGATGGGCGGAGCCGGAGGCGGAGTCCCCCAGGGTTCCAAGCCCGGTCTTAAAGGGGACATCACCTTACATGATGACAAGGGTACAGTATTACAGTGACCGTTCATCACAGGTTTGCGATCGGGGATGGCAATCGGGGACGGGTTTGCGATCGGGGATGGCAATCGGGAATGGGTTTGCGATTAGGGACGGCAATCGGGAACGGGTTTGCGATTAGGGACGGCAATCAGGGACGGGTTTGCAATCTGGGACGGGTTTGCGATTGGGGATGGCAATCGTGGACGGGTTTGCGATCGGGGACGGCAATCCGGGACAGGTTGCGATCGGGAACGGGATTGAGATTGGGGATGGCAAACCGGGACGGGTTTGCGATCGGGGACGGGTTTGCAAACGGGGACTGCAATCCGGGACAGATTGCGACCGGGGACGGGATTGCGATCGGGAATGGCAATCAGGGATGGGTTTGCGATCGGGGATGTGTTTCACTGCCGGGAGAGAGAAGGAATCGGTCCTTCCCTTCAGTTTTCCTCCTTCCCCCTTCTCGTGGAGAAGGAGCCAGTAATTACATTGTGTCTCCCAGGGTGACATGACCACAAATAGAAACCCATGGTGTGTAAGTAATGGTGTGGGGGCATCAAACAACCTATTGTATTTATATAGCACCTTTTATTGCAGTAAAAGCTGGGCACTTCACAAGAGTGGTTTCAAACAGAATCAGGACTGAGCCACGCAAGGCGATGTTAGCGCAGATGACCAAACAATGCAGGTTTTTAAGGACTGTGGCATTGAGATATAGGGAGTGAGTTCCAGAACTTGGGACCTCGGCCACTGAAGGCAAGTCTGCCAATCGTGGAGTGATTAAAATTGGTTATGTTTAGTTACCTTGGAAGTTTCTAGGGCCACGTTCAAAGCAAAGTGACAGGATTTGTAACTGGAAGGACCCTGAGCAAAACAATTTGAGACTCCGCTCTGGTAGCTTGGCGATGGCGCAAACTTGCACAAGAATTTAGCGCCTGTCGCTGTCTTGCTGGCACCACAAGAATAGCTGGTTTGAGGAAAGTCACACACGGCTGTGGAAGGATTCAAAGTGAACGGAGATAATATGGAGGGGGTTTGGGACACTGACTAACCTTGTCCTGACTGGGAGCGTTTTTATTACCCAGTATCTCCCCACCACCAGCAACCTACCCATCACCACCACCAGCCCTGGCACCCATCAAAACAAATTCATATGGAGCACGAGAAATTGAAGAAAAAAAAAAGAGAACTTGAAAGAAGAGACCAGTTATTTATGTCTTAAATTTTAAAAGATCTGCTGTTTGGATAAAATTTCCGTGGAATATTTGCAAAGCTCCATCGAATCATCTGATCCATGTGCATCGAGTTCTGCTACTCTCCTGATTCGGTCAGTGTAGGCGACGGAGCACTTGTGTGTGTGTGTGTGTGTGTGTGTGTGTGTGTGTAACGGAGCTTGGTGTCTGGGGGTCCCTTATTAGTTTGTGCATGGGAGCCAGCAGGAGCAATCTCGCAGCAGAGCATCGAAGAGCCTGATGGTGCGGCGTGGATTTGAAATGGGAGATATTGTTAACTTGATCGTGGACACAAAGGGGAGTGGAGGCGTGGCGGATGCCATCATTAGTCGAGATGATCGACCACTGGAGTCACGATCTTGTGAGGTCTGGAGAAGAGGGTTTGACAGTGTATCTGGAGAGTATATTAACCCTGGGAATAATGGGGTAAAGAAGGTCTTGCACGTGCATAGCACTTTTTGTGGCTTCAGGATATCCCAAAGCAGTTTATAATTGTTTAAGTAAATATAATTGTTGAAGCAAATATAGTCAGTGTTGTAACACAGGAACGAGGAACCCAATTTGTGAACAGCATGTTCCCACAATCTTTTTAGCACGACAGGTTGAACGTCCCTTATCCAACTAGAGGCTTTTCACAGTAACTTCATTGAAGCCTACTTGTGACAATAAGTGATTATTATTATTATTAAAATTCCCAAAACCGAAAAAAATCTGCACTTTCTTTTGAGCACCGATGTGACGCCACGAGTGGGAAATCCCACAAAGCTCTGGGAAGGTTCCCGGGAGATGCGTTGGTCCCAACGCACCGCACATGGGCAGGTCCTGGGAACCGGCCGTTTCGCCCCCTTAAATTATAATCCGAAAAATCCCGAAATCCGATACACACTTGGCCCCAAGCATTTTGGATAAGGAACGCTCAACCTGTATTTCCCTCCTCTTTTCTTTTCAAAGCAGTGCCAAGGAATCTTTAGCCTAGGAGGGCAGATGGGTCGTGGGTTTAATATCTCACTCCAAAGGATGGCACCTCCCAACAGTGTTGCACCCCCCCCCCCCCCCATGTTGGTGTCTAAAAAATGTTACCTTACGCCTCCTTCCTCCTTCCAGCTGGGGGAGCTGTTGGAATGTTTCCATTTGCATTCCTGGGCTGCGGAGACAGGTAATGTGGCAAGTATCCCGTTCCTGAACACCACGCAGCTGCCCCTTTGGCAACGTGCGATTGAAACAAATTCTTTCAAGGCATGTGGGCGTCGCTGTCTGGGCCAGAATTTGTTGCCCGTCCCTACTTTTCCCCGGGGACTGAGTGGCTCGCTAGGCCCATTTCGGATCCACTGGATCTGGAGTCACATGGAGGCCAGACCAGGTAAAGTTGGCAGATTTACTTCCCTCAAGGACATGTGAACCAGATGGGATTTTATGACAACCGCCAATGGTTGCATGGTCAGCATTTGACTTTCAGGCTGGGACTTTCCGGGATTCTCCGATCCGGGTTTACTCCGTCACCACTGCCAGCGAGGACGGAGAATTCGGCACTCAGCCAAAACTCCATCCACTGCCCCGAGACCGGAGAATCCCGCCGGTGTGAACGGATGGGGAATTCCGGCCTTAATTCCAGATTAAGAAAAAAAAAAAATTGAATTCCAATTCCACCACCTGCCGTGGTGGGGCTCGACCCCGAGTTCCCAGAGCATTGCCCCGGGACTCTGGGTTACTAGTCCAGCAACAATACAACTGCGTCATCACCTCCCCTGCATGGGTGCGTGCGTGTGGGCTTTAGTGAGCGATGCCACTGTGGTCAAACAGCCTGCTGAAGTACACTTTCCGGCGCGTGATAAATGGAGTCTAGAGCATTGCGCTCACTAACCCGAAGGCAGCTTCCTCTGCCAGCCAGTTGTGCGATTTGTGCCCAGGCTGCTCACTGCCAATTTCCTTTCTCTGTTGTCTGAATGACTGCATTGTGTTCCCTAAAACCCGACCTCTAATTATAAGCACATGTCCTGCAGAGACTCTTCAACTGATTCTTCCTATTCCAACATCTTTATGGACTTTGGTTCTATGCCCGTACCCACCGCCGAGTTGGTGGAATTGCTGTGCTGTTTTCCCCATCAAGATACCGCACTGACCTTTGAAATATTTGTTTCCATGCAGAGCTTTTCTGCTGTGCAGCAAACTTTCTTTTCTGTCCCTGGAGTGCTTTTTGTTTATTTTTTTTGTTGTCTCGTGATTCTACTCGAAGGATCAGAGACCAAAGGCTGACCACATGAGAAGTCGGGCAGCAAGACCTCACAACAACAACAACCATTTGCTTCAAACGGAGGTGTAAATAAAGAGAACCAAGTGTTTGATGGAAGCATAATCAGAGATGAACGCCTGGCCAGGCATTAGGAGGAGGGATCAACAAAAGCTTGGTCCAAGAGATGCCTCTTTATGGAGATTGTTGAGGGAAGAGTTGGAGGAGATTAGAGAAAGACCTCCAGCTCGGACATCAGGTCTGGTAACTTGAGGCGGGACAATTAATGGTGGGGGAAAGTGCAAGAGGACAGAGTCTGCGACGAAGGAGGATTTTTGGGGGAGTGAGGTTGTAGGGTCGGAGGAGGTGACAGCGAACAGGAGAGGCAAATGGACAAATTTAATTCGAACACCTAACGTTATTTGTGGCCTTGGGGGCTGAGAACCATTGTAGGCCAGTGGGCACAGGAGTAGATGGGAGAAGACAGTAGAGCTTTAGTTGAGTTGAAGTTTATAGAAGGAGGTAGTGTCATAATATGCACCCATGCACATCATGAGGTAAAGACAGGCAGTGACAGACACCCAGGTTAGCCAATCAACACACAGGACAGAACACAACCAATCACCAGGCAGAACACTAGAGGGGGCCTTCCCACTACAAAACACATGAGGCATCAGCACTCCGCCTCTTTCCACTGGTGACAACTGTAGTGAGAGTCAGGGTGTATATATCAGTCAGCACCTTCTACACGTGGATCAGAGCTAGTCTGGTCTAGTTAGTTAGAGTTAGTATACTTAGAGTAGCGTGGGAGGGGCGTGGCTGGGGGGCAGGGAGGGACGTGGGGGGTGCGGGGAGGGAAGTGAGGGGGGTGGGGTGCAGGGAGGGACGTGGGGGGTGCGGGGAGGGAAGTGAGGGGGGTGGGGTGCAGGGAGGGATGTGGGTGGTGTGCGGGGGGGGAAATGGGGGGTGGGGGGGGACGTGGGGGATGGGGTACTGCATCGCCACTCTAACTGTCCAGGGCGTAGAGCTCAGCGGCTTCCGGCTCTACGTCCTCCCCAACCTGTGCGCTGCCTTGCTACTCGGCCTGGACCTCCAGTGCAACCTCCAGAGCCTAACCCTGAAATTTGGCGGGCCCCTACCACCCCTCACCATCTGCGGCCTTGCGACCCTTGAGGTCGACCCGCCTTCCCTGTTTGCAAACCTCACCCCGGATTGCAAACCCGTTGCCACCAGGAGCACATGGTACAGCGCCCAGGACAGGACCTTCAGCAGGTCTGAGGTCCAGCGGTTGCTGCGGGAAGGTATCATCAAGCCCAGCAACAGCCCCTGGAGAGCCCAAGTGGTAGTGGTAAAAACCAGGGAGAAAAACTGGATGGTCGTTGACTACAGCCAGACCATCAATCAGTACACGCAGCTAAATGCGTACCCCCTCCCACGCATATCTGATCTGGTCAATCAGATTGCACAGTACCGGGTCTTCTCGATAGTGGACCTGAAACCTGCCTACCACCAGCTCCCCATCCGTAAGCGGTCCACCCATACACTGCGTTTGAAGCAGACGGCCACCTTTACCATTTCCTTAGGGTTCCCTTCGGCGTCACCAACGGGGTCTCGGTCTTCCAACGGGAGATGGACCGAATGGTTGACTGGTACGGGCTGCAGGCCACTTTCCCGTACCTGGACAACGTCATCATCTGCGGCCACGACCAGCAGGACCACGACGCTAACCTTTCCATATTGCTCCACACTGCCACATTCCTCAACCTAACTTACAACAAGGAGAAGTGTGTGTTCAGCACGAACCGATTAGCCATCCTCGGCTATGTGGTTCAGAACGGAGTTCTAGGGCCCGACCCCGATCGCATGCGCCCCCTCATAGAATTCCCCCTCCCCCACTGCCGCAAGGCCCTCAAACGATGCCTGCGGTTCTTTGCGCATTACGCCCAGTGGGTCCCAAACTATGCAGACAAGGCCCACCCACTCATTCAATCCACCGCTTTCCCACTGACGGCCGAGGCTCACCAGGCCTTCAACCGTATCAAGGCCTACATCGCCAAGGCCGCGATGCACGCGGTCGACGAGTCGCTCCCCTTCAAAGTCGAGAGCGATGCATCAGACATTCCACTGGCTGCCACCCTCAACCAGGCGGGCAGGCCCGTGGCATTCTTTTCCCGCACCCTCCATGCCTCCGAAATTCGGCACTCCCCCGTCGAAAAGGAGGCCCAAGCGATTGTTGAAGCTGTGCAACATTGGAGCCATTACCTGGCCAGCAGGAGATTCACTCTCCTCACTGACCAACGGTCGGTAACCTTCACGTTTAACAACACACAGCGGGGTAAGATCAAAAATGATAAAATCTTGAGGTGCAGGATCGAGCTCTCCACCTACAATTACGAGATTTTGTATCACAACGGTAAGCTCAACGAGCCCCCCGATGCCCTGTCCCGATGTACATGTGCCAGCACACAAGTGGACCGTCTCCGGACTCTGCACGACGATCTCTGTCACCCGGGGTCACCCGCTTTTACTACTTCATTAAGGCCCACAATCTGCCTTACTCCATCAAGGAAGTCAGGGCTATCACCAGAGACTGCCAGGTTTGCGCGGAGTGTAAACCGCACTTCTACCGGCCAGACCGTGCACGACTGGTGAAGGCCTCCCTCAGCCTGGACTTCAAAGGGCCCCTCCCCTCCACCAACCGCAACACGTACTTTCTTAATGTGGTCGATGAGTATTCCCGATTCCCCTTCGCCGTCCCATGCCCCGACATGACGTCTGCCAACGTCATCAAAGTCCTCAACCCCATCTTCGCTCTGTTCGGTTTCCCCGCCTACGTCCACAGCGACCGGGTATCCTCATTTGAGAGCGATGAGTTGCGCCAGTACCTGCTCAACAGGGGCATTGCCTCGAGTAGGACGACCAGCTACAACCCCAGGGGAAACGGGCAGGTGGAGCGGGAGAATGGGACGGTCTGGAGGGCCGTCCATCTGGCCCTACAGTCCAGAAAACTCCCGGCCTCCCGCTGGTAGGAGGTCCTCCCGCTGGCAGGAGGTCCTCCCCGACGCACTTCACTCCATTCGGTTGCTCCTGTGCACCGCGACATGAACGTCTCTTTGCCTTCCGCAGGAAGTCCACCTCCGGGGTTTCGCTCCCAACGTGGCTGGCAGTTCCAGGACCCATTCTCCTCCGCAAGCACGTGCGGCTCCACAAGGCGGTCCCGTTGGTTGAGAGGGTACAGCTACTCCAAGCAAACCCGCAGTACGCCGACGTAGCGTACTCCGACGGCCGCCAAGACACAGTCTCCCTCAGGGATCTGGCACCAGCTGGGTCCCCGTCCCCCGTCCCTTCCCCTAGCACACCCCACCGCAGCCCCCGCTCCAGGACAATCCATCCTCCCCTTGCTCCCACCGGGGATGAAGAGGATTTTGACAAGCTCCCGGAGTCACCGAAGACCAAGCCGACGCCTGAGTCGCCACCAGCACTGCGGCGCTCTCAACGACAGATCAAGGCGCCCGAACGTCTAAATTTGTAACCTTCTCTGTAATTTTAAAACCAATCTGTATGTATATAGTTTTCCACCCCCCGCTGGACTCATTTTAACAGGGGGTGAATGTGGTAGTCACCACTGTTGTATTATATTGTATATATGGTTCTTAGGGTAAGGCCCCTGTATTACAGGTACGGGGGAAGATCCCTGCCTGCTGGCTCCGCCCAGGAGGTGGAGCATAAATGTGTGTGCTCTCCGAACAGCAGCCATTTCGTCAGCTGCTGTAGGAGTCCACACATCTCTGTGTAATAAAGCCCTGGTTACATTCTACTCTCGTCTAGTTGTAATTGATAGTGCATCAGTGTGTGTGGGAGCAGGGAGTGTGTGTGGGGGACAGAGAAAGCCGCGGGGGGACAGGGAGGGGGACAGGGAAGGGTGTGTGGGGGCAGGGGAGGGTGTGTGGGGGCAGGGGAGGGGGTGTGTGGGGGCAGGGGGTGTGTGGGGGCAGGGGGTGTGTGGGGGCAGGGGGTGTGTGGGGGCAGGGGAGGGGGTGTGTGGGGGCAGGGGAGGGGGTGTGTGGGGGCAGGGGAGGGGGTGTGTGGGGGGAGGGGAGGGGGTGTGTGGGGGGAGGGGGTGTGTGGGGGGGAGGGGGTGTGTGGGGGGAGGGGAGGGGGTGTGTGGGGGGAGGGGGTGTGTGGGGGCAGGGAGGGCCGTGTGGGGCAGTGAGTTGGTTAGGGAGGTGAATTTTATTGACAAATTGTTGGCGGCGGAGGCGAGCCGGGGTGGGGGGGTTGTAGAATAACACTAATAAAGTCTGCCCTGTATTTTTTAAACACTGGATAGAAAATGAAGTCCCGGACAGCAGCAACAGCAGTGAGAAAGATGAATCCTTCTCTGCGAATCACAGCCCATGAGAACCGCGTTGGACCAGAGACTAAGAACGTCTACAATGAGGATTTCTTTGACAATCTGGATGGAGTGGCAAATGCATTGGATAACGTGGAAACACGTAAGTGGTTCTATGAATGAAGGTTGACTATCAGATCAATTTTGACCCTTATATAAAATAATACAAAGGCACTTTTGCATCAACAAGCAGAAACCCACACATTGCTGCATTTCTTCATGGATTACAAACTGACTTGCACTTATATTGGGCCTTTTGCAGCTTCAGGCTATCCCTACATTCGTTACTGCCAGTGGTACTATTGAAGTGTAGCACTACTGCAGTGTAGGAAAATGCAAAAGCCAATTTGTGCACAACAAGCTCCCGTGGGGCATCACGGTGGCATAGTGGTTAGCACAATTGCTTCATAGCTCCAGGGTCCCAGGTACGATTCCCGGCATGGGTCACTGTCTGTGCGGAGTCTGCACGTCCTCCCCGTGTCTGTGTGGGTTTCCTCCGGGTGCTCCGGTTTTCTCCCACAGTCCAAAGATGTGCAGGTTAGGTGGATTGGCCACGATAAATTGCCCCTTAAGTGTCCAAAATTGCCCTTCGTGTTGGTTGGGGTTACTGGGTTATGGGGATAGGGTGGAGGTGTTGACCTTGGGTAGGGTGCTCTTTCCAAGAGCTGGTGCAGACTCGATGGGCCGAGTGGCCCCCTTCTGCATTGTAACTTCTATGAAAAGTTATATAACAATACAACAAGCACTGTCATAGTCATCACAACACCGAAGGATGCCGTTCGGCCCACCTTACCTGTGCCAGTTTTTAGTAGAACCTTCCAATTTAGCCCCACTCCTCTGTTGATGCTTTTAATGATGCTGGTCGGGGGACATACTGTGGCCAGTACATCAGGGAGAACTCTCCTGTCCCACCTTTTCTAAATAATGGGCACTTTGAGTCCACCTGCGAGGGTAAACAGTTTAATGTTTGGTCCGAAAGACTGCACCTCTGACAGTCCAGCCCTCCCTCAGTGCTGCATTAGAGTACCAGCCTCGATTATCTGCCCAAGACTGTGGTGTGAAACATAAGTGCAGAACCTTTGTGACCCAGAGGCGAGAGTGCTCCCACTGAGCAACAACCATAAGCCTCGACATTTTTTTTCATAAACTTGTTGCTCTTTTTAGCCTTAGTTTTATTAGCTCTGATTATGTCACCTTTGCTCACGTGTCGCCAGGTATCCTTCTGATACCGCCACGTGGTTCAAGCTCGAGTTATGATTAATAAGTCAGCACACCGCTTAGTAAGATTGAAATCAACGGTCATTTATTATGTACAGCAATAGATACTTACACAATAATCCTACTATCTATCTCAAAACCTACCACTACTGGCCAATACTTAACTTTAGGAGATGGCCCACCAGGTCAGGGAAACAAATAGTTTATCGAATTGGATCTGGCTGATGGATTCAAAAGGCTGATACGGGTCGATGGCTAGGAATCTCTATCGGGTAGCGATCACTGGAGTCAGACTTACGGTTCTTTGTTGAAGGTTCTTGCGAAGGTTGCGAGCAGGTGAAGAAGGGAGAGAGAGAGAGATCTGAACTTGGCCCCTCACTTTATAGAGCCCAGGGGCTTCCCACCTCTCGGGGTGGCCCTTGACCCTGAGTCCCAAGTGATTGGACTTGTTCCCAATCACTGGGTTCGATATGCTCCAATAATGGGGCGATTCCTCGATCGGGGGGTGGTCGTTCACCTTTCTTTGTTTCGGCCACTGCAGGCACTGACAGGTCTGGCCCGGCATTCAATTGCTAATATGTTGCAATTGTTCCCGGGGATAGCCGATTAAACTGCAGATGAACTGGGTTGATGTGCTGCTAACAGTCTTGGGTATCGATCTGGGCCGACTTCCCCAGAGCCGAATACGCTATTCTGTCTGCAGCTGTCCGTTGGTGTCCTGTTGGCTGCTTTTCCCATCAGCCTTTTCGGTTAGCCATTTTAAATCGGGTTTTAGCCAAATTAATAGGGAATCAGCCATTTTAGGTGACTACAAACTTCTTTGCGTGATTAATCTTTGCTCTCATCCTCGCTGGCCACAGAAATGTTCATTTGGAGAAGAAAGTCTCTTGTCAACAGGGCAGCACGATAGCATAATGGTTAGCACAGTTGCTTCACAGCTCCAGGGTCCCAGGTTCGATTGCCGGCTTGGGTCACTGTCTGTGCGGAGTCTGCACGTTCTCCCCGTGTCTGCGTGGGTTTCCTCCGGGTGCTCCGGTTTCCTCCCACAAACCCAAACATGTGCAGGTTAGGTGGATTGGCCAAGGTGCCAGGCTGGCTACCAGGGTACCCAGGTGGCAGGGTACCACCCTGCCCAAAGGGCATGCAGCTGGGGGCCTCCGATCCCCTGGGAGAACCCCACGAGTGCTGTTTAGTCTGGTCCCCCATTTGTGGGGACCAGTGCTGAACGGCGCTCGCCCAAGGTCTCTGAGGCAAAGGGATTGAATCCCAAAGCCTCAGGTACCACAGGAATCTGCGCATTAGAGCAAGACTTACTGCCTCGCTCCAATATGCAGATTTTCCAAAATGTGATCCCGCCCATTGTGGACGGAATTTACATCGCAACGTCTCGCGAGATTGTGTTGAATCTCGCGAAGGCAAGTTGCTGCTGTGGGTCTGGAGTCACATGTAGGCCAGACCGTGCAAGAGTGGCAGATTTCCTTTCCTAAAAGGCATTCGTGAAGCAGCTGGGTTTTTACAACAATCTGTGATCGTTATCATGGTCACTGTGGTAGTCGGTGTAGCGGTATTACGGTACCTAATAATGCTGGAACACCATTGGTAGATATTGTATGTTTGCCATTGGTCAAGCTGTATGGTAGCTCTGCCCAGCAAGGCGGGGTATAAGATCCCTTGCCGCCCCAGCAGCTTTCTTTCTGTACCTGAGATGCTGGGGGAAACATCTAGCTTATTAAAGCCTTCAGTTGGACTACAACCTCGCTTTAGTAGTCATTGATCGTGCATCAGTCACTATTACTGAGACTAATGTTTAACTCCCGGTTTATTTGTTGAATTCAAATTCCACCAGCTGCCGTGTTGGGATTTGAACCCTTGTCCCCAGAGCATTGACCTGGGCCTCTGGATTACTAGTCCATGACATAATCTTTCCTCTTTATTCGTGTCACAAGTAGGCTTACATTAACACTGCAATGAAGTTACTGTGAAAATCCCCGAGTCCCCACACTCCGGCGCCTGTTCGGGTACACTGAGGGAGAATTCAGAATGTCCAATTCACCTAATGAGCACGTCTTTCGGGATTTGTGGGAGGAAACCGGAGCACCCGGAGGAAACCCACGCAGACACGGGGAGAACAGGCAGACTCCACACAGACAGTGACCCAAGCCGGGAATCGAACCCGGGTCCCTGGCGATGTGAATCAACAGTGCTAACCACTGTGCTACCATCACCACGCCACCACCGGCTCCAGCAATAGTAAACGCAAGTTGTTGCTGTAATGGCGTATGTTTCGAGAGGAATTTTGCTGATAATACCCTCTTTGCTTCCAGGGCGATACACGGATAGCCGGTGTGTGTTGTTTCGGAAACCACTGCTGGAATCGGGTACCTTGGGCACGAAAGGAAATGTACAGGTCATCGTTCCTTGTCTTACGGAGTCCTATGGCTCCAGTGGGGACCCTCCGGAAAATTCTTTTCCCATCTGTACGCTCACGAATTTTCCCAATGCTATTCAGCATACGTTGCAGGTAATTACAGAGAAGGTGAACGTTGTGTTGAGAGGCGGTGAATACCGTTTGAATTGCGTCAGAGGGAGTGGAGGCATTTTGGAGCTTTACTGCTAATCAGAATATGTGTAGATATTCCTAAATTAAAAAGGTTCAATCTGGTGTTGTGCTGGTCAGGGAGGGGCTATTCTATATTCTATTGTCAGGAATGTTTTGCCATCTGCAACACGGTAGATATTGCTTCATAGCTGCACAGCATTTGTTGGGTGAATATATATTCCAAACTGTAGGCATCCTGGGCGGAATTCCCCACCCCTTGCTGGGTGGGACAATCGCCGGGGCACCGCGCGAATCGCGCCACGCCGCCCTGACCCCCGCACACGATTCTCCCCGCCCCCCCCCCCCCGAAACCAGCGGCGCACAAATCACACACATGATCTGCCTCTTTCCAGTGGAGACAGTCAGTGAGTACAGACACAGGGTTGATTCAATATTACACCCACCACGTGGATTGCAGCAACTGGTTAGTCAGTCTGGGTAGCTATAGTAGGATTAGCAGTAGTGTCAAACCCGAGTAATAGAAGTGTAAATAGTTTAATAAACGTGTTGACGTTATCTCCACGTCTGAACCTTCCTTTGTCAAGTGCACCACAAGGAAGCCGCTTATGTTACACCTACAACATAACAAATCAACACTGTTAAACTTAGCGGGCCCCAAGGCAGTCAAAACATTTGAATTCTTGGGAGGGAGAGAAAGAGCACCGGGAGATATTGTTCAAAAAATGCCGGTGAAAAATATCATATCGCACAGACACATCTTCATCACTGCTAACCAAAAACTCGACGTGTCCATCCAGTCTTGTGCCACAACTTCAAAAATCCAGAAAGTGTGCTTTCGGCTCCCTCACTGACGAACCTTTGAGAGATCGCAACGTCTGTGGAATCTATAGTGATGTGTATAAACAGTTGCTGTGAGAGAAAAATCTAACGCTAGAATCTAGCATCTGGATGCAAAATGAGCAGTCGGAAAGAAGCACTGAAGAGCTGAGGGGGAATGAAAAGTTCGGGGGTGCAGAACACGCCCTGCTCCAACTGTGGCGGCCATCACTAAGAACAGAAGTGTGTGGTTTGCAACTACTAAACGGTGTAACAACTATGGCAAGCGGAACCACTTTGCCAAATGCTGCAGGTCCAAGTCACAGCAACCCGTTTCTGCCAATAGCCGTAGTGCAACAGGCTACTTCTCCAGAGTGCGGAACACAAACGGTGTGAATGTGCTGGAGCCCAATCAGAGCACCCAGAACACTGAGCCTCACAAGACGCTCTATTGCGAGAGTGTTGACTCCATCTTCACACATAGCAATGCAAAACTCAAAGTCAAGATCGACACTGGAGTGAAGTGCAATGTCTTGCCCAAATTGAGCCATATGCTGTACCGGATTCCACCAGCAAGATGAAGCTTGTGGCATACGGCAGACAAACCATCCATTTGGAAGGGGTGGCCACTCTTCATTACACGCAGGGTAACTTCCCGTTTCCTGTCACTCAACCAAGACATAAAGCCGCTCTTGGGTCTCCAGGACAGCATCGCGCTGGGGTTAATCCGCCTTGGTCCAGACGTACACACTCTGCAACATCAGGCCCCAGATGTGTGCAGGTTAGGAGGTTGCAGAGATGGGGTGGGGCAGTGGGATCTCTTTCAGAGGGTCGGTGCAGACGCGATGGGCTGAATGGCCTCATTCTGCACTGTAGGGGTTCTATGGCTCCATGTGCACTGTGCAACATGCTCAAGCCTCATCGAACCAAAGAGCCACCACGCCTACATTCACAGCAGCAGACATGGTCGAATGGAACAGAAAACAGCAAGTGGTCCTGGTTGACTCGTACCCTGGTTGGTGGGAAATCGGATATCTGCCCGATTAGAAAAGCAGCACAGTCATCGGTAAGCTGCAGAGACACTCCGCTGCACGATGCATTGCCAGAGGATAATGATGGGTAATGCTCGACAGCTTGCCCCCAGGAAGTCAAAGACTTTGCGCAATCACAGCACTTTGGACACATCACAAGTTGCCGCCTCCACCCAAAATCGAACGGTCTTGCAGAATGGGCTGTACGATCAGCAAAGTATCTCCTTGAGAAATGTGTTCCAGATAACATGGACTTTTATGTTGCACTAAACCTGGGAAATATGGCGAAACAGGGCTTGCTCTCGTCAACACCGAGACTATTCTGCGGGTGTACCTGAACCATGATCCCTTCGCCAAAGCCCTTCTGCAACCAAAGATGGAGACAAATGCAGACACCACCCTCATTAAACGGCGACAAAGGGTACGAAGCACTGCAGAGCCAGGCCAGGCGGTCAAGATCGAAACCATGACAAACTGGTGGTGGTACACAGCCATGTCCCATTACCAAACAGCCATGTGGTTGCCTCGGTTGGTGCTCTCTACATCAGGGACCAGTGTCAGATGCAGGTGCCCGAACCAGCACCACCTCTTCCCCCCCCCCCGCCCAGAGGCCAACACACCGAGTCTGCAACCTATTCCCCCTGCACCACTGGCGATGGAGGCAATGCCCGAGGTTAGTGCAACAAGCCCTGCAGCCACTGGGCACACCACGGGGACACCGATGGTATCTGCCTTAAGGACAACACCCTGAGGCCCGGCTTAGGTCATTGTCTGTGCGGAGTCTGCACCCTCTCCCCGTGTCTGCGTGGGTTTCTTCCGTGTCTTCCGGTTTCCTCCCACAATTCCCGAAAGGCGTGCTGCTAGATAATTTGGACATTCTGAATTCTCCCTCCGTGTACCCGAACTGGCGCCGGAATGTGGCGACTAGGGGATTTTCACAGTAACTTCATTGCAGTTCACTGCAGTGTTAATGCAAGCCTACTTGTGACAATAAAGATTATTATTATTATTATAAACCGGGAAGGTGTAGGCCTGGCGGTCATGGGTATATTGCGATGATGCGGACATAGGGACTGACATGTCATTAACGTGGGATTTCACCCCCAACATGGGCGCAAACACAGCTTATAAAAGCTTCTAAGATTGTTGAATAAACCCTTCTGATTGGTAGTCCCTTCTCATCAGTCTACAACCCAGCAGCTTCTATAATGTGTGCCTTCTGTGTTTCTGGGTGACTTTATCCTTTTTCGTGAAGTCTGAGACAGAAAGGTGTCTGTGGGGCAGCATGGTGGCACAGCGGTGAGCACTGCTGCCTCATGGCACCAGGAACCCAAGTTCATTTCCGACGTTGGGTGACTGTGTGGAGTTTGCATGTTCTCCCCGTGTCTGAGAGCGTTTCCTCCCAAGTCCAGAGATTTGCAGGTCAGGTGGGTTGACGGAGATGAGGCAAGGGAGTGAGCCGAGGTAGGACGCTCTTTCAGAGGATCGGTGCAGACTGGATGGGCCGAATGGCCTCCTTCTGCAATGTAGGGATTCGATGGAAGAGGAATGTGACTAACAGGAAATGGAGATGACTTGTACGTCTCCTCAAATACTAAGCAATCTGCCATGACAAGAAACGTAAGCAAAATTTCTGATTTATAAGATGAAGAATACTTTGTCTTGGATTGAGCAGTGTGTTATTATCACAGCCACAGGATTTAGTGAAATATAAACAGAAAATGCTGGAATTACTCCGAACTGGCAACATCTGTGGAAGAAAAATGGAGTGAATGTTTCAGCTTGACAATCCTTCTTCAGATCATGCCGATGACCCGAGACCGTGAACTGTTTCTCTGCACAGATGCTGCCTGACCCTCTGACTCTTTCTGTTTGATTTATTCCACATTTCCAGCGTCTGCAGTATTTTTGCTTTGCGAAATTACGTTTTAATGGTTTGATATTCTCTGGCTTTTATTGTGGTTTTTGGGATTGATGTTCCCTGTTTCTGTTCGGTTTTAACTCTCTCAAAACCCACTCGGTTCAAATTGAGACAATCTGCTCCCTCGACGTGAAATGTTAGGTTCTTGGGCTTTTCAAGTCGAGGACAGAAAGCAAAATGGTCCCATTGTCATGGCAGGTATCGGGAAGGAGCTGGAGGGGAAATGGGGAACATGTGGGTAAGCCACATTGCTAGCTACATGTCAGGTGACTTGGTACATCCACCAGAGACATTCAGTAAGTATGGAAGATGAGTTTAAAAAAAACCTCTACAGTGCAGAAGGAGGCCATTCAGCCCCTCGAGTCTACACCAACCCTCTGAACGAGCAGCCTATCTAGGCCCACTCCCTGTTACCCCACCTAACCTTTGGACAGACTATAGTCCCACAATTCGCAGGGGTTGCATTCCCACTAAACTTTGCAAACGACAAAATCGCAAATGGCAAACATGTTTTGCAATGGGAGTTGATCAGATACATTCCAGCAATCTTAAAACGTTACATGTTTAAAGAATCCGAAGCATTAAAAACTATGGGTGAGATTGTGTGTGTGTGTGTCACATACACTGGGGATAATGTGTGCTCAGACAAGAAGTCAAGAAGAATGTAAAATTTGTCACACTTCCAGTACTTCAAAGTGGAGGTGGTCGGTGATCAAGGCCTAAATTGCAGGAACACTTGAGTGTCCATGTGCAGACACCAGTACACAACGCCACGGGCAGAGTGCGCGTTCTACTGCAGCAAATATTTCATGTAAATATTTCCTTGTTTTAAACTTTATTTAGAAGGGTCTTTTTTTTTGGCATTTTCCAAAGATGGCTTCCATCTTTTATTTTTTTTAACTGGTAAGCGGACATTTGGTCACACAATGGGTGAACTGGTAGTGGGTGAACTGGTGTTCAGAGACTTAGCGAGTTCGCAAAAGAAGAAGTTGAGACTTTACAGTGACACAAAGAAAAGGAAATTCTGGGATTGGGTGAGATTGAGGATGCTAACGTATATTAGAGATTGTGTGGGAGGGTCAGAACATTGGGACAATGGTATCCTTGTCAATATTTGTCCCTCAATCAAAGTCACGTTTGAAAAAAAAAATTATCTGATCGTTATCACAATGCAGTTTATAGGATCTTGCTGTGTGCAAATTGGCTGCAGCGTTTCCTGCATTACAGCAGTCACTCCACTTCAGCAATATTTAATTGGCTGTAATGCACTTTTTGTCGTCATGAGATAATGATGGGCACTATATAAATGCAAATTATTCTAAATGAGATGATGGTCAGTTGAAGTCATGTACTATCAGAAGATTAGGTTATAGAAGGGGCTAAATCGCTGGCTTTTAAAGCAGACCAAGGCAGGCCAGCAGCACTGTTCAATTTCCATACCAGCCTCCCCGAACAGGCGCCAGAATGTGGCGACTAGGGGCTTTTCACAGTAACTTCATTTGAAGCCTACTTGTGACAATAAGCGGTTTTCATTCATTTTCTCATTTCAGTATGAAGTTTATAGAATGTGTCGGATTGAAGGGGAAGGGAACGTATTAGAAGGGCAGCTTTAATTGTTCATTGTCCTTTTCCTTCAGGCACACAGAAAATGTTTAAAAGTTTGGTGTCCTGGAATCGAGATAGGGAGCAACCATTAATTACAGTGTTCAGCGCACCTTTGCATATATATATTGTCAGACTCAGTAATAGCACATGACATGATTAATCAGCAGCTGCTGCCTGGATCCATGGTAAAAGGCCATGTGGGGAAGACATGGAGCTGAGGCACTCAATCAGGGGGTGGCAGCCTCATCGTTGTAAAGACCGGACTCTTGAAGGAGGATGGGCAGTGGTTGGGAAACACTGGAGGAAGAGTGATGGATGAGTTGATCAGGGATGAGAGGCACGGCGAGCTGGTGGTAAGATAGAAACCGGAGGTTGCAGGATGAGAACTGCTACTGCCACCAGGACACCTGAAGACTACTGAGCGGAAGGATGAAAGAAAATATCACGTAAGCCTGGGTGACCTAGATGAGGCTGAATCTATTGACTTATGGTGGCACCGCTATTTTCAGCATGAAGGCAGATGTTGGGTAAATTCCCTGTCAATCACACCTGGAGACTGCATGTCAGGAGGTGACTGGGATTGATTTTCTGTGCATAATTTCTGGATGACTATCCTCCACTTTCTAAGTAGACTCTGTGGACTGTTTGCTGTGTGGCACTGTTTAAATAGATTTTAGGTAAATAGTTTTCTGCAAGTTGACTATTTGTTATGATGCTTGCTGTACCTTCCAGCCATTCTCTTATGAGGAAAGGTTGGACAGGTTAGGCTTGTACCCACTGCAGTGTCGAAGAGTAAGAGGCGACTTGATTGAAACATTTAAGACCCGGAGGGGTCTTGACAGGGTTGATGTGGAAAGGATGTTTCCTCTTGCAGGAGAATCTGGAACTAGAAGCCACTATTTAAAAATAAGGAGTTGTCCATTTAAGACAGAGATGAGGATTTTTTTTCTTTTGTCAGAGGGTTGTGAGACTTTAGAATTCTCTTCCTCAAAGGGAGGGGGGGTGGGTTGAGGCAGAGTCGTTGAATACTTTTAAGGCAGAAGTGGATAGATTTTTGACAAGCAAAGGAGTAAAAGGTTATAGGAGGTAGGCAGCAATGTGAATTTGAGGGTAGCATTCGATCTGCCATGATTGTATTGAATGACGGGGCGGGGCCGAGTGACCTACTCCTGCTCCTAATTCAGATGTTCTGCAACTTAAAAATTTTTTTTTAAGAGTACCCAATTCATTTATTCCAATTAAGGGGCAATTCAGCATGGCCAATCCACCTACCTTGCACATCTTTGGGTTTTTGGGGGCGAAACCCACGCAAACACGGGGAAAATGTGCAAACTCTACACGGACAGTGACCCAGAACCGGGATTGAACCTGGGACCTCGGTGCCGTGAGGCAGCAGCGCTATCACTTTGCCACCGTGCTCCCCTTGCAACTTGCTGGCTCACACAATGGCTGACAGTAGGCAGTGCATAAAGTAACTGGAAATTAATCAAATGATACAATCAGGAGTACATAAAATGAGTTTTTGTAAATTTGCCAATGATGAAAGCATTAGCTGAAGTGTTGAACCAAAGTGTAGCTGGTGCTACATAATATCACAGGCTACAAGGAAAAAATTTATAACGCTATCCAACCTCCCGTGATGTTACATCCGAGGAGTCCCGACCTAGTTTAGTCTTTAGCGGATGCAAATCTAATTTATCTTCCAATTTAAAGTTGGGTCTGTATTTCTTGTGTACACCTCTGTATCAATGACATTAGAAATCCCAATTGGGATGGCTCGTGCATTGGGAAAAGCTTATGTTTTCTTTTGTGCAATGTCCCTTTCATACCAAAATGGACTGAGGAGTATTTTGAAAGAGGGGAGGTGGTGACATGGTGGTATTGTCAATGGACTAGTGAACCAGATGTCATGATATCCATATTAACATATCATGGTGCAATCACACACACACACTGATGGACAGGTAGACGGACCAATCAACACACACACAACATCACAGCCAATCACCAGTGAGAGCACACGCACTATAAAACAGGGAACACCACAGTTCCCGCTCATTCTACCAGGAGATAGCTCAGAGCACAGAGCTCACAGCGTGCCACGCAGACATACACCATGTGCTGAGTGCCTCTCTAAGATAGTGCTAGGGCTGGGTCCACAGGTTAACTGGTGAAGTACGAACCACAGCCAGAAGTTAATAGTTATTATTCTACAGAATAATAAAACAGAGTTGTACCATCTACAACCGTGTTGGTTCGTTTGTGTATCGGAACACCCAGCACGACACGATACCAGGCCTGGAAACTCGCCAGCGACTGTGAGACCTACCTGCACCTCTTCAGAGATCTGCCATCCTGCACCATGGACACCATCAGCCCGCCGCAGCCGTTCCAAATAGCTGGAAACCTCGGCGTCAACTGGAAGCTGTTTAAACAGCGCTTCCAGCTCTTCCTAGAAGCCACTGACAGGGAGAATGCATCGGACACCAGGAAGACCGCCCTCCTCCTCTCCACAGCGGGGAAACACACCATCCACATCTACAATTCCCTGGCATTCGCGGAAGGTGAGGACTAGACGAAGTACAAGGCGGTCCTTCTAAAATTTGAGGAACACTTCAGCGTGGAAGTTAATGAGAGCTTCGAGAGGTACCTCTTCCAGCAGCGCCTGCAGGGTGAGGATGAGCCTTTTCAAACTTATTTGACACACCTCCGTATCCTCGCGCAGTCCTGTGGCTAAGAGGCCACCTCCGACTCCATGATTCGGGATCAGATAGTTTTTGGGGTCACCTCGGACACCCTATGCCTGCAGCATCTCAAAATAAAGCACCTCACCCTGGCCACCGCCATCGAAACCTGCGTCCTCCACGAAAACCCGACCAGCCGGTACTCCCAATTCCAGGCGGCCGAATCGGCATGGCAGGGGTCCTACGAGGCGGAGCGGGTCCAGTCGATAGAGTTCCTCCCGGCCCGCGACCCGGACGAGGGCAGCCATTTTGCACGCTTTTCGAGGCCTCCCGCGCTTGTACGCGCCAAAAGAGCGGACGTCGACGCAGAGGGACGTGATGCGCAGGCGCGCTCTACGCAGGACCGCACCGCGCATGCGCGGTGGCGCAACGAACACCATGATGTCACGACATGCGGCAACTGTGGATCCGCACACTTAAAGCGGCAATGTCCAGCCAAAACGCGACAATGCCTCCACTGTGGCAGGATGGGCCACTACGCTGCCTGCTGTCGAGCAGCTCAACCTGCCACCTCTCCGCAATTCCGCCAGCCTCGCAGGGACGTGCGGGCCATTCAGCCCCCATACACCGAGTCATACCCTGACGATGTGCAGACCGGTGATACCGACGACCGGGAACCCTTCCGCGTTGCGGTAATAGACAGGAACCAGATGTCCCTAAGTAGGACCCACCAGCCGATGCCAGTGCCCAGCATTAATCCGGGCGATGAATGTGCGCCACCCTAACGGTCAACCGATCACCAATCACATTCCGCTTAGGCACTGGTGCCTCCGCCAATCTCATTGCATGGTCAGCCTTCCAGACCTTGAAGGTTAAACCACCGATTTGGACATCCCACTGTCAGCTGGTTGATTACAACGGGAACGTTATCCCGGCCATGGGGTCCTGCCAGCTCGAGGTTGCACACAATTCATACACAGCCACACTGTCTTTGAGATAGTTGGATCCTCGAAGGACTCTCTGTTAGGCGCACAGGCGTGCAAGATCCTCCACCTCGTTCAGTGGGTACACATTCTGTCTCCAGAAGGCACGTCTGATTTCCCGGATGCAGACTTTAGGGCGCAGCTCCACTCGCTCCTCGCCCACAACCAGGAGGTTTTCGAGGGCATGGGCACACTGCCCTACACTTACAGAATACGGCTCAAACCGGACGCCACCCCGGTCATTCACGCACCTCGTAGAGTCCCAGCACCACTCAAGGACCACGTCAAGCAGCAGCTGCAGGACCAAGGAGTGCTTTCCCGGGTCACGGAGCAAACGCCATGGGTCAGCTCCATGGTGTGCGTAAAAAAGCCCTCCAGCGAGCTCCGGATCTGCATCAACCCGAAAGACCTGAACAATAACATCATGAGGGAACACTACCCCATACCCAAACGGGAAGAGAACACGAGCGAAATGGCCCGGACTAAAATTTTCACCAAGCTTGATGCCTCAAAGGGTTTTTGGCAGATTCAACTGGATCAGTCCAGCAGGAAGCTATGCTCTTTCAACACTCCCTTTGGCAGATACTGCTACAATAGAATGCCGTTTGGCATCATCTCGGCATCCGAGGTGTTCCATCGCATCATGGAACAGATGATGGAGGGCATCGAAGGGATGCGAGTCTATATTGACGACGTCATCATCTGGTCCACCACACCACAGGAGCACATCAGTCGTCTCCAGCGCGTCTTTGCACGGATACGAGATCACGGCCTGCGCCTCAACCGAGCCAAGTGCTCTTTTGGCCAAACTGAGCTAAAGTTTCTGGGGGACCACATCTCCCGGTCGGGTGTGCGGCCGGATGCCGACAAAGTGGCAGCTATCGCAGCCATGCCGCAGCCGGCAGACCAGAAGGCAATGCTACGCTTTCTCGGGATGGTCAACTTCCTGGGGAAGTTTATTCCCAACCTTGCCTCGCACACAACGGCTCTTCGCCACCTGGTCAAGATGCCCGCACACCAGAAGGAGCTCATGATCAAGCTCACCACAGCCCCGGTATTGGCGTTCTTCGACACTACTCGGGACACAAAGATCTCGACTGATGCCAGCCAGTCCGGCATTGGGGCGGTACTCCTGCAACGGGACGACACTGCATCATGGGCCCCGGTCGCCTATGCCTCGCGGGCCATGACCCCCACAGAACAGCGCTATGCGCAGATTGAAAAGGAGTGCCTGGATTTGTTGACCGGCATCGACAAATTCCACGACTATGTGTATGGTCTTCCGCAGTTCACTGTGGAGACCGACCATCGCCCCCTGGTCGGCATCATTCAGAAGGACCTCAATGAGATGACCCCTCGCCTCCAGCGCATTCTGCTCAAGCTCCGGAGGTACGACTTCCAACCTGTCTACACCCCGGGAAAGGACCTCATCATCGCGGATGGCCTGTCCAGAGCAGTGAGCACACCGCCCGAATCGGAGGGGTTCGTTTGTCAGGTCGACGCACAAGTAGACTTCACATCGGCCAATCTGCCGGCTACTGATGCACGTCTGGCCCACATTCGCCGTGAGACTGCGGCTGACCCACTTCTACAACGTGTGATGCGCCACATGACGGAAGGGTGGTTCAAGGGGCAGTGCCCACAATTCTACAATGTCCGGGACGACTTGGCCGTCATTGATGGTGTCCTCCTAAAGTTGGACCGGATTGTGATCCCACACAGCATGCACCGGCTTGGCCTCGAACAATTGCACGAAGGCCATCTCGGGGTTGAAAAGTGCAGACGGAGGGCCCGAGAGGCGGTATACTGGCCGGGCATCAGTGACGACATCGCTAACATGGTGCTCAACTACCCACCTGCCAAAGGTTTCAGCCGGCGCAACCCCCTGAGACGCTTCAGCCCCATGAGTTGGTCACGTCCCCCTGGGCAAAGGTGAGTGTGGACCTCTTTCATGCGTTCGGCAGGGACTACGTCATTATAATTGACTATTTTTCCAATTATCCAGAGGTCATACGCCTGCACGACTTGACATCATCAGCTGTCATCAGAGCATGCAAAGAAACCTTCGGTCGCCATGGAATTCCGCTCACCGTCATGTCTGACAACGGGCCCTGTTTTGCGAGCCAAGAATGGTCTTTTGCCGCTTCATACGGCTTCACACACGTGACGTCCAGCCCTTTACATCCCCAGTCAAATGGCAAGGCGGAAAAGGGCGTCCATATCGTGAAGCGGCTCCTCTGCAAGGCTGCTGATGCCGGATCTGACTTCTGTTTAGCCCTGCTGGCCTATCGCTCGGCCCCACTGTCCACGGGCCTCTCACCAGCCCAGCTGTTGATGGGTCGCACCCTCAGGCCCACTGTGCCATCCATTCATGTTCCTAAACCCGACCATGCTCCAGTACTGCAAAGGATGCGACAGCAGCGTGCTCCGCAGAAGGTGGCACATGACGCTCGGGCAACTGTTTTCCTGCCCTGGCGCCTGGAGACAACGTCTGCATACACCTACCGGAGGGTGGCTGTTCAGCAATTGCCGGGGTTCTCCACCGCGTGGCTCCCCGCTCGTTCCTGGTTCACATGCCTGATGGCTCCATTCGCCGGGGTAATCGGCGGGCCCTTCGTCTGCTTCCACGCTCGCTACGTGATCATGCACCGGTGCCACGCCCTCCTGTTGTCCCTGATGTTGACTTCGTGGAGCTTCCTGCCACTCTGCCTTTTCCTCTCTCGCCTGTGGCCAGGCCCATTCCTCAGCCGGTGGATCCTGACCCACCCTTGAGGCGGTCAACCCAAATTCGTCGCCCACCTAATTGACTGGACTTATGAGCCTGTTTGCACATTGGACTCACTGATTTGTTGTGCAATAATGTTAACGTGTTTCTTTCTTGTCGTTCCAGGAGTTCTCTTTTGATATTTAATGATTGCACTTGTTTTGTTTGTGGTACAACCTCGTTGCTCTGTTGCACCTGACACGTTCCCATGTATATAGTTTAGCCTCATGTACATGTTGTAAATATTGTCCACACATACTCAGATGCACTCAGTACACACCAATATTTATTACCATGTAGGCACATATCCTTGTGAAAAGGGGGGATGTCATGATATCCATATTAACATATCATGGCGCAATCACACACACGCACTGATGGACAGGTAGATGGACCAACCAACATACACACAACATCACAGCCAATCACCAGTGAGAGCACACGCACTATAAAACAGAGAACACCACAGTTCCCGTTCATTCTACCAGGAGATAGCTCAGAGCACAGAGCTCACAGCGTGCCACTCAGACATAGACCATGTGCTGAGTACCTCACCAAGATAGTGCTAGGGCTGGGTCCACAGGTTAGCTGGTGAATTACGAACCACAGCCAGAAGTTAATAGTTATTATTGTACAGAATAATAAAACAGAGTTGTACCATCTACAACCGTGTTGGTTCATTTGTGTATCGGAACACCCAACACGACACCAGAGACCCAACATAATGCTCTGGGGACACAGGTTCAAATCCCACCACTGCAGATGGTGAAATTTGAATTCAATAAAAATCTGGAATTAAAAGTCTAATGAAATGAAATGAAATGAAGTAGAGTACTTGTCACAAGTAGGCTTCAATGAAGTTACTGTGAAAAGCCCCTAGTCGCCACATTCCAGCGCCTGTTCGGGGAGGCTGGTACAGGAATTGAACCGTGCTGCTGGCCTGCTTGGTCTGCTTTAAAAGCCAGCGATTTAGCCCAGTGTGCTAAACCAGCCCCGCGATGACCATGAAACCATTTAGATTGTCATTTAAAAAATACATCTGGTTCACTAATGTCCTTTAGGGAAGGAAATCTGCCATCCTTACCTGGTCTGGCCTACATGTGACAGCAATGTGATTGACTCTTAACTGCCCCCTTCAGGGCAATTTGGGATGGGCAACAATTGCTGGCACAGCCAGTGACGCCCATGACCCTTGAACAAAAATGTTTTAAAATTTCCTGATTATGAGGATTCCATAATTCCATAATTAGGTTGCAAGAAACGCATGACCTGAGGTTGCCATGGGAAAGAACATCGAAGAAATAAAAGGTAAATTGAAAGCTAATTGCAGTGAGGTTCAGTCATCCTGTGGTTCTGTTTGTCAGAATTTGGGTGGAACAAAACCAAGCAAGGTTCTTTCCAAATGGAACAGTTTTTTATTTAACATTTTTAGACAGATCCTGGTATCGAAACAGGGCTCTGAAAATAGAGCAGAGACTGAGTTCCTCTGTGTGTGTTGTACAGTTGGAAAGGACAGAACATTGAAGACGGGATGGGCAGGGAATTATGGATTCCACAATACCCATTGCTGCTGTCGAGACCAGCAGATCTCTGGGAATTCTGTATCATCATGACTGTCACGACCTGAGTTAGAGAGGGTTCATAGACTTGTGCCTTATTAACTGTGTCTGGGGGCTTCAGATGGAATACATAGCTGGTGGATGTGATTCGGGCCAAAATGATTGAGTGGGAAGTGAATGATCCTCCAGGCCAGATTGCGGGTAGCCCCACCTCTGGGCCGGCAGTGATGGGAGTGCTTGTAACTACATGAGATTTATCTTCATTGTATCGACTATTTGAAATGGAATTTCCCTTTTTTAATTTGAAATATCCATCATCTATTGATTATGTTTGAATTGTACTGATTTTACTTGTTTGTTAAAGTAAAGGTTTTAAGAAGTGTCCTGTTTTCCTTTGTCATTGTGGGGATTCCTTTCATTTAAAAAGTTATCCGACAGTTGTACAAACACTAACATAAATTTGCCAGAAATAGTAATTTTATTTTACAATTGTGACTTTTGGTCAGAATTAGATTAATAACACATTGGAGGGTTTTTAATTGCACTCTGCTTTCTGTGGTTTCTAAGCCATGTACACTGCGCTGTAGATGTGTCCAGCATGTTTGATATAAGGGTTGAATTTGAAGCTGCTAATTAAAAGGATTTCTCAACCTTATCACATTTGGACTCCTTTCTCATGAAGAGCAGAGGTCGGCACATTGACAGAAAATTACCAGCACACTACTCCTGGTGCAGATACAATTTTTAAGAACCCTCCAACTCTTTGCTTTACATTTCACATACTCTTAACTAATTCCCAGATTCCCTCCAAATGTCCCCACTGTCATCTCAAAATGATCCTTATTTCCCCCGCCCTCACGTTTTGCAGAAATAGAAGACTAATTCCTAAACTTCCCCAATGCGGTAGCATTTCCCAAATTCTCTCATGTGGTAGTATCTGACTCCTGAACACCCCATCTCACCCAGCACTTGCCCTGCCACCCCCACCTCCCACCATTTCCTGGTGTAATTACAAACCAAATTCCAATCCCCCCCCCCCCCCCCCCCCACACACACACACACACACACAATGAGGTTGTGGCCATGACGTCCCAGTTTTCCTTGTGTGGTCTCATACCTGCTTTCGCTAATCCCATTTAGATTGTGGGTTGTTTGATGCACGACCGTCAGAAATGGATAAATAACTATATGCACCATAGTCTCGCACAGGAGACATTTCCCAGCGGAACTCTTCATTTCTGGCTGCATGGGTTTTGTTGCATTGGAGCTACTTTGGGCATCAAGGTTAAATCTCACGGAATCCAGGGTGAGGTAGCCAATTGGATACAAAATTGGCTTGGCGACCGAAGCTAAAGGATGGCTGTGGAGGGTTGTTTTTCAAACTGGAGGCCTGTGACCAGTGGTGTACCTCGGGGATCGGCGCTGGGTCCTCTGTTATTTGTTCTGTATATATGAATGATTTGGATGAGAATGTTGGAGGCATGGTTAGTGAGTTTGCAGATGACACCAAGATTGGTGGCACAGTGGATAGTGAAGACGGTTATAAAAGATTGCAACAGGATCTTGACAGTGGGCCGATGAATGGCAGATAATTTGGATAAATGTGAGGCGATGCATTTTGGGAGATCAAATCAGGACAAGACCTACTCAGTTCATGGTAGGGAATTGGGGAGAGTTACAGAACAAAAAGATCTAGGGGTACAGGTTCATAGCTCCTTGAAGATGGAGTCGCAGGTGGACAGGGTGGTGAAGAAGGCATTCGCCATGCTAGGTTTTATTGGTCAAAATATTGAATACAGGAGTTGAGACACCTTGTTGAAGTTGTACAAGGCATTGGTAAGACCACACATGTAATACTGTGTTCAGTTGTGTTCACCCTATTATAGGAAGAATATTGTTAAACTAGAAAGAGTGCAGAAGAGATTTACGAGGATGGTACCAGGACTTGATGGTCTGAGTTATAAGGAGAGGTTGGATAGGCTGGGACTTTTTCCCTGGAGTGTAGGAGGATTAGGGGTGATCTTATAGTGGTCTATAAAATAATGAGAGGTATTAGATAAGGTAGATAGTCAACATCTTTTCCCAAAGGTAAAGGAGTCTAGAACTAGAGGGCATAGGTTTAAGGTGAGAGGGGAGAGATACAAGAGAGACCATAGGGGACATTTCTTCACACAGAGGGTGGTGAGCATCTGGAACGAGCTGCCAGAGGCAGTGGTAGAGGCGGGTACAATTTTTTCCTTTAAAAAGCAGATAGACAGTTACATGGGCAGGGTGGGTGTGGAGGGATATGAGCCACATGCGGGCAAGTGGGACTAGCTTAGTGATACAAACTGGGCGACATGGACAAGCTGGGCCTGTTTCCATGCTGTAAACATCCATGACTCTAAAACATCTATCACTACATTCCCAATACCGTGCTACCATCATTGAAACCCCCGCTATCAACATCCTGGGGGTTACCATTGACCAGAAACTGAACTAAACTAGTCATATCAATACTGTAGCTACAAGAGCAGGTCAGGGTCTGGGAATTCTACGGCGAGTAACTCACCTCCTGACTCCCCAAAGCCTGTTCACCATCTACAAGGCCCAAGTCAGGAGTGTGATGGAACACTCTCCACTTGCCTGGATGAGTGCAGCTCCAACAACACTCACTCAACACCATCCAGGACAAAGCAGCCTATTTGATTGGTACCCCTTCCACAAACATTCACCATCAATGCACAGTGGCAGCCGTGTGTACCATCTACAATACGCACTGCAGGAACTCACCAGGGCTCCTTACACAACACCTTCCAAACCCATGAATGCTACCATCTGGAAGGAAAGAGCAACGGACACGCAGGAAAACCAGCTCCTGGATCTTCCCCTCCAACCACCCTTGCTTGGAAATATATCGGCCATTCCTTCACTGGGCCTTGGCCAAAGTCCTGGAACTCCCTAACATCACTGTGGACGTACCTACCTACATGGACTGCAGCGGTTCAAGAAGGCAGCTCACAACTACCTTCTCAAGAGCAAATAGGGATGGACAACAAATGCCGATCTAGTCAGAAACGCCCACATCCAATGAATGAATAAAAATACCATTGACATCACGGCTGTTGTCACCACAAAAGAGGTGTGCATCTGTGTGGTTCTCGATAGTACCACTGAAACGTCAAAATACTTCAGACTTGTTTTTTGATGTGCAGAGACCATTTCTGCAAAATATGACATTCATTTTGAGCCAATGTCATTCCACAATGAAAGGTGAGGTGAGATGTTCCCAGTGAGGAGATGTGGAATTCAGTGGAAATACATAGGAAGTAGAAGCCATTCAGCGCCTCTTGTTTTCTTGGCCATTAACTTAAGCCGTAGTTGATCTGCACCTTAACTCCATGTTGCTATTTTTCTGATTATCCCTTAAAATCCGCAAATATCTATTGATCTTGGAAGGACCAATTATCACCAGAAAAGGGACTCGGATCAACCCCTGCCGGTGCCCCCAATGTGTGAGGAGAATGTGAGGTGATGGATGGCAGCCTCTCTGCCAGCTCATTCGCCAACATCCTTGTTCCCCGACGCAGGTCCAGCTCCCGATTTGGAATGGGCTGCATCGCAAGATTCGGCGCCGACCATGTTTTTTGGTTGTTGGTGCTATTGGCTGAGGGAAAGATGATGGGCATTGACAGAACGATATGAAGGAAGTCCTGCATTTATATAGCACCTTCAATGACCACAGGATGTCTCCAAACATTTTACAGGCAATGAATAACTTTTTTTTCAATTTCAGTTAGCACACGGCTCGCTCTCGAACAGCAATATGATTATAATCAATTCACCTGTTTTCTGTTTTTTATTTTTAAAAATCTTTATTGTCACAAGTAGGCTTATATTAACACTGCAATGAAGTTACTGTGAAAAGCCCCTAGTCGCCACACTCCGGCGCCTGTTCAGGTACACCGAGGGAGAATTCAGAATGTCCAATTCACCTAACAAGCACATCTTTCGGGACTTGTGGGAGGAAACCGGAGCACCCGGAGGAAACCCACGCAGACACTGGGAGAACGTGCAGACTCCGCACAGACAGTGACCCAAGCTGGGAATCGAACCTAGAACCCTGGCGCTGTGAAGCAACAGTGCTGACTACTGTGCTATCCAAATTGATTTGTGGTGTAGATATTGGCTGGGATAACGCCCCTGTTCTTCAAAAGAGTGCCATTGGATCATTTTTGTAAATAAATTTAGAGTACCCAATTAATTTTTTCCAATTAGGGGCAATTTAGTGTGACATTCCACCTGCCCAGCACATCTTTGGATTGTGGGGGCGAAACCCACGCAAACACTGAGAGAATGCAAACTCCACACGGACAGTGACCCAGAGCCGGGATCGAACCTGGAACCTCGGTGACGTGAGGCAGCAGTGCTAACCACTGCACCAACGTGCTGCCCTTCCATTGGATCTTTTACATCCACCCAAGCAGGTAGTGGTGGCCTCGGTTTAATAGCACGTCCAAAACATTGCACCTTTGACAGTGCACACTCCCTCAGTATTGCAGTGGAGTGTCCGCCCTGATTTGTGTACAAAAGTCCCGAAGTGAAAAATGAAAATCGCTTATTGTCACGAATAGGCTTCAATGAAGTTACTGTGAAAAGGCCGTAGTCGCCATATTCCGGCGCCTGTTCGGGGAGGCTGGTACGGGAATTGAACCGTGCTGCTGGCCTGCCTTGGTCTGCTTTAAAAGCCAGCGATTTAGCCCAGTGAGCTAAACCAGCCCCTTACATAAATGGGGCAAGGGTGATACCAGCTGAGCTACAGCTGATCCGAAGACTCCACCCAACTGTTATATGAAGAGAATGTTGAACGAAATCCCCTCACGGAAGGTAAACCAGACAGGAATAATATGAAAAATCAATAACTGGCCCACAGCCAAGAGACTGACGGCCCCTTTACAGCTGTTGGTTCGGTGGTTTGAAGTTTAGAAATTCCTATTCCAGATGTAACCAACCTGCAGAAACCCGTCAGGATTTTAGGGGCCATGTTTAAATTGAACTATAACATTCAGAATCATCGACGAAGTGGCCGCTCATTTTTTTGTTTCAATCCCAACTAAACCAAGTAGTGGCTGGGGTCAACTGAGTGGTGTACAGGCACCATTCCCCCTCTCCTCTCCTCTCCCAAGATCCAGACAATTCGTGCAGCCATTTTGGCCACATCATAATGGCCACATCTGTAATGTCAGCTCGTGGGACATCAGTCATTAAGATTGATCCTCAGCGGTTGCATAAAGGACTCACTCGGGAAGGATTACCGACCCCCCCCCCCCCCCCCCTCCCGCCCCTCCCCCGACCGTGACACCACGAGTGAAGCATGGACACTTGACTTTTCTGTGAAGTGCATGGTCACCACGAAGGCTCCGCAAAGGCCCCCTTAAAATGGCAGAGCCCAGTCACCCAGTCATTGAACCGAGTCGCAGGAGGGCTGTCTGGGGCAGAGGCAGCAGACTGTTCCATTTACAGGCTACAATTAATGGCCATCTCTGTGATGGCTCGTCTGTTTAGCGGGACAGTGTTGTGCGGGCAAAGTGTTCTTTGCAACCCTTTTAAGCTTTTGCGACAAGTTTCAAAGTCTTAAGGAAGAGTGTTGCATCGAGTGCATGGTCAATATTATCTTTGTTCTACCGTCTGCCCAAACAATATCTTACAAAAACAGAGCCAAAGTTGAAAACCCTTTATTTGATCATGGCTGCACTCAGACAGATATGAGAGTTTGATTTGCTCAAGTGCAAGATCGATTAGTGTGTTTGACTAAAATTCCTTTCGAGCCCTACTTTACTGCGACAACAGTCGCTGGCTTGTCTCGAGCACGCAGAACAATTTAACGCAAGCAGATTTAACATGTGACGGGCGGGAGATTAAAATCTGCGAGGTCTGCCCAATTTCTGTGTGAAACCAGCCTGGTTGAATAGTCACGATTGGTGGGGTTTGAGGGTATTGCTAACATTGCTCTTTTGGGAGCTATCTAGCCCTTGCCACAGCCACACATTCTTTTTTACATTTTAAAAAAATAACATGTTTTGCAAGTCTGAGCTAAGAAAGTGGGAATGTTTCTGTATTGTGTGAAAGCTGATATTTTTAGAAACTGTGATCAATTCATTCTGTGCAGGAAAAGCTCAGCAGATGGTGATGGAATGCGCTGTTTAAGAATGGCTTGCACGATGCACTGTTGCTGGAATGAATAACACGACTCGCTGGTTAACCTATTTTTGCACAATCGGTAGTGGGTCGTATGGACTGGAAGGTTAACCCTTTCACCACCAGTGTGGCCCCACGACCTGGCCTGACTTAACACTTCTTTGGGAAGGGATGGAAGTTGTGTTGCCTGGTAACGAAAGAAACAACCCCATGTTAGGAATCTTATACCCGCAAAATGTGGCTATGTTCTCCTCAACAAAGACATTTTCCGTCAGGCAATAATCGGGAATTGAAAACAAATGCTCTGGAATATGAAGCTCGTCTCAGTAATGTTGTCCATTAAAATGATGAAGCATAGCTGCAGAAGTAGGCCATTCGGCCCATCAAGACTGCTCTGCCGTTCAATGAATCATGACTGATCTAATGTGATGATCCTCAACTCCTTATACCCATAACGCTTGATTTCCTTACTGATTATTGAGTGTTGTAAAAACCCATCTGGTTCACTGATGCCCTTTAATGGAAGGCAATCGGCCATCCTTACCTGATCTGGCCTACTTGTGACTCCAGACAAACAGCAACGCGATTGACTCTTAATTGTGCTCAAAGAGAAGTTAGAGATGAGCAGCAAATGCTCCTGAAAGAATAAAATAAATCTTCCCCATCCTGTCCCCCAATGGCCAAACTCCCAAGTTAGCTTTAAAGAGAAAAGGGGCCTAGGCCAGAGGGTTTATTCTGAGCATTCATCTGCATCCTGGGGCAGCACGGTAGCATAGTGGTTAGCACAATTGCTTCACAGCTCCAGGGCCCCAGGTTCGGTTTCCGGCTTGGGTCACTGTCTGTGCGGAGTCTGCATGTTCTCCCCGTGTCTGTGTGGGTTTCCTCCGGGTGCTCCGGTTTCCTCCCACAGTCCAAAGATGTGCGGATTAGGTGGATTGGCCATGCTAAATTGCCCTTAGTGTCCAAAATTGCCCTTAATGTTGGGTGGGGTTACTGGGTTGTGGGGATGAGGTGGAGGTGTAGGCTTGGGTGGGGTGCTCTTTCCAAGAGCCTGTGCAGACTTGATGGGCCGAATGGCCTCCTTCTGCACTGTAATTTCTGAATTACTGACCATCCATAGTAGCACATTTCAATGATAGATATTTGTCAGAAGTAATCCTTTCAATGCAGTCCATGGATTGGATTAATAATGTGCTAAATTAAAGTGTTTCTCTTTTAACTCTTTTCTGCCTTCCCCCGTGACCTCCTCCAAAATACATTTCATCCAGGCTAGTCCAAACCAAGGCCATCTTGTTCAGGGGATGAAGGATCTGTGACACTTTTTGAAGCAGAACTGGGAGTTCAAGTATCTTGGTCAATATTCCTTCCTCAATCAACACCATAAAGAACAGTGGGTCGTGTTCTTTTGTTACCAGGCAACACAATTTCTATCCCTTCCCAAAGAAGTGTCCAATCCTGGCCAGGCCATTGGGGGGATTTCATAGAAACCTATAAAATTCTAACAGGCCTGGACAGAGTGGATGCAGAAAGGATGTTCCCGAGGATGGTGGTGTCCAGAACCAGGGGGGGCACAGTGTGAGGATACGGGATAGACAATTTATGACCGAGATGAAGAGAAATTTCTTCACCCAGAGAGTGATGAGCCTGTGGAATTCATTACCACAGGAAGCAATTGAGGTCAAAACATTATGTTTTCAAGAAGCAGTTAGATATAGCACTTCGGGGACCCAAAAGGATATGGGGGGAAAGCGGGATTAGGCTATTGAGTTAGATAATCAGGTGTGATCGTGATGAATGGCGAAGCAGGCTCGAAGGGCTGCTCCTATTTTCTATGTTTCAATGAAACAAGATTGGCCTTTGCTGCTCATGCGACATTGCTGATACAGGATGGCTGTCAATATTAAGCCTCTGTTATTCAGAACTGAACTGGGCGAACCATATAACCACCGTGGTGGCAAGAGGCAGGTCAGGGGCTGGGAATCCTGTGATGAGTAACTCACTCCCTGACTCCCTAAAGTCTGTATACCATCTACAATGCACACGTAAGGTGGATGGAATGCTCTTCACTTACCAGGATGAGTGCAGCTTCAACAACAATTAAGGAGCTCAACGTCGTCCAGGACAAAGCAGCCTGTTTGATTGTCACCCCAACCACAAACATTCACTCCCTCCACCTCCGGTGGCAGCCGTGTGTACCATCTACAAGGTGCACTGCAGGAACTCACCAGGGCTCCTTACACTGCATCTGACAAACCCACGGCCGCTACCATCTAGAAGGACAAAGGAAGCAGATACATGGGAACACCGACACCTGGAAATTGCCTTCCAAATCACTCACCATCCTGACTTGGAAATATATCACTGTTCCTTTACTGTCACTGGGTCAAGAGCCTGGAGCTCCCTCCCTAACAGCACTGTGGGTGTACCTACACCACAGGGACTGTGCAGCGATTCAAGAAGGCAGCCCACCCCCACCTTCTCAAGGGCAATTAGGGATGGGCAATAAATGTTGGCCCAGCCAGAGACGTCCCAGGAATGAGTAGAAAGGAAATAACTGATGTGGTGATATGCATCACTGTAAATACACTAAGACTACGTAAACACTAGAGGGAGCACCAGAGACATCATGACATGCAGACATACAGCAATGAACACATAGAATAGGACACGACCAACGGGCAGTTAAGACACCCAGAGGTGACACTACCACAAGGGGGCAACCCATATAAAAGGACAGGGCACACATGCTCTTTCTCTTTCCACAGGCGACACTCCGAGAGAAGCACAGGGGCAGATCGGAAGCATCACACCCAACGCATGGCTTAGAGCAGACTGGTTAGTTCGATTGAGTTACGATAGCAAGATTAACAGGAGAGTCGAACTCGAGGAGAATTGTTAACTGTTCAATAAATGTGTTAAACCTATCTCCAAGTCTGAACCTTCCTTTGTCAGAGCGTACATCAAGGAAGCAGCTTATGCTACATGAAGAAGCATAACACAACATTTCATTCATAAGAACTAGGAGCAGGAGTAGGCCATCTGGCCCCTCGAGCCTGCTCCACAATTCAATGAGATCATGGCTGATCTTTTGTGGACTCAGCTACACTTTCCGGCCCGAACACCATAACCCTTAATCCCTTTATTCTTCAAAAAACGATCGATCTTTATCTTAAAAACATTTAATGAAGGAGCCTCTACTGCTTCACTGGGCAAGGAATTCCATAGATTCACAACCCTTTGGGTGAAGAAGTTCCTCCTAAACTCAGTCCTAAATCTACTTCCCCTTATTTTGAGGCTATGCCCCCTAGTCCTGCTTTCACCCGCCAGTGGAAACAACCTGCCCGCATCTATCCTATCTATTCCCTTCATAATTTTATATGTTTCTATAAGATCATCCTTCTAAATTCCAACGAATACAGTCCCAGTCTACTCAACCTCTCCTCGTAATCCAACTCCTTCAGCTCTGGGATTAACCTAGTGAATCTCCTCTGTACACCCTCCAGTGCCAATACGTCCTTTCTCAAGTAAGGAGACCAAAACTGAACACAGTACTCACTAACACGTTATACAATTGCAACATAACCTCCCTAGTCTTAAACTCCATCCCTCTAGCATTGAAGGACAAAATTCCATTTGCCTTCTTAATCACCTGTTGCACCTGTAAACCAACTTTTTGCGATTCATACACCAGCACACCCAGGTCTCTCTGCACAGCAGCATGTTTTAATATTTTATCATTTAAATAATAATCCCTTTTGCTGTTATTCCTACCAAAATGGATAACCTCACATTTGTCAACATTGTATTCCATCTGCCAGACCCTAGTCCATTCACTTAGCCTATCCAAATCCCTCTGCAGACTTCCAGTATCCTCTGCACTTTTTGCTTTACCACTCATCTTAGTGTCATCTGCAAACTTGGACACACTGCCCTTGGTCCCCAACTCCAAATCATCTATGTAAATTGTGAACAATTGTGGGCTCAACACTGATCCCTGAGGAACACCACTAGCTACTGATTGCCAGCCGGAGAAACACCCATTAATCCCCACTCTTTGCTTTCTATTAATTAACCAATCCTCTCTCCATGCTACTACTTTCCCCTTAATGCAATGCATCTTTATCTTATGCAGCAACCTTTTGTGTGGCACCTTGTCAAAGGCTTTCTGGAAATCCAGATATACCACATCCATTGGCTCCCCGTTATCTACCGCACTGGTAATGTCCTCAAAAAATTCCACTAAATTAGTTAGGCACGACCTGCCCTTTATGAACCCATGCTGCGTCTGCACAATGGGACAATTTCCATCCAGATGCCTCACTATTTCTTCCTTGATGATAGATTCCAGCATCTTCCCTACTACCAAAGTTAAGCTCACTGGCCTATAATTACCCGCTTTCTGCCTACCTCCTTTTTTAAACAGTACATTCGCTATATGTCTGCATGTCATGATGTCTCTGGTGCTCCCTCTAGTGTTTACTTAGTCTTAGTGTATTTACATTAACCCCTTGTGTATTTACGGTGATGCAGATCACCACAACTGAGTGTAACATTTTGAGATGTTTCACAGTGACAGCTCCTTGATTGACACAATTACGCTCCGAAAGCGAGTGACATCGAAACAAACCTGTTGGACTTTAACCTGGTGCTGTAAGACTTCTTACTGTGCTCACCCCAGTCCAACGCCGGCATCTCCACATCACAATTACCTTTGTTACAGTCAGGTCAGAAGCGGGAAATGACTCTCCTCTCATTCCACCCCTTGTTTGACTGCAACAAGATTTGTACGAGAATTTGCTTGCCCCGGTGTTCTGTGTTCCTGTGGATTTTTGGTTTTCTGATATTTCTATGTACATACGCAAAATGCCCCCTTTAATGAATATATATATATTTAAAAGTATTTGCTTGCCAATTCAATGAGTTTTTAATTGTTTAAGCTGTGACTATAAACAACACACAGTGACAGGCTTTCTTCTAAGTTTTTTTTCCCAAATTTTCTTGTAAGGATAAAGGAAAGGAGATAGTATTTATTGTACTTAACACCTTCTAAATAAAATAATAAAAGTCTCCAACTTTCACATAATAATACAAGAGTTCACTAGCAAACCAATAAGTTATAAACCGGGAGGGCAGGTTAAATAGTTTGAGTCCAAAAGAAGGTGGATTTGCTAGACTGTTACCTTGGATGGTTTCAGTCTGCGCCCCATGGATTCTATGAATTTGGCATCAGGTTTAAAGATGTTAACAGTTGATTTCTATTTGTTTTCATTGAGTCATCAGCTGCTGGGTTGATTTTGCTTTAAGCACTGGTCCAAAGCAGGGGTTTCAACAGGCAGGGCTCAGGTTTGCAGGATGGATGTAGGGAGAGAGAGAGCAAGTAAGTGCCCATTCAGTGTCCTCCTTCTGTATCTTTTCTTTTTCTAATTGGTCTGGAGAAAAACACCATCTGAAGACAAAAAGAAAGTTGGCTCTTCACACGATACCCTGTCACCAACTGACCAGTTACCCAAATATGGGCATGACAAATTGTTTCCCGGTCCATGGTTCAGAGATGATTGGATTATGACTCGAGGACATCGTACCACAGGCAGGTCCATTGCCCGAAGTGATTGCATCTAATGGAATAATTGTTTGTGGCCTGGCAGTGGTGATGGGGCTTAATTTTTGTTGTTGCAATGTCTTTTACTCTCTCTATAAATAAGCGACTGATTGCACTGATTATACGTACAAAACGTCCATGCAATAATGGTATACATTTCCGGGCTAAACTAAAAATGTCAAGTCTGAGCTTTGTAGATTTTTGTTAGGAAAGGTGATTAAGGATTATGGAACCAAGACAGGTAAACGGGTTAAACTGCAGATCAGCTGTAAGGTAATCGAAAGGTGGAACAGGCCTGAGGAAAAGAATGTCCTCCTCTTGTTTCTATTATGTCTCTGAGAGGTTCCAAGACACTTCGCAGTGATTGAACGATTGCGCAGTTACTGTGTTATGGTTTAATATAATCATTTCATGGAACTGGTAGATCCCACATACATCACCAAGGTGATGATGGGTCAGTTCACACGATGGACGGCATGGTGGCACAGTGGTTAGCACTGCAGCCTCACAGCGCACTGCAGCCTCACAGCGCCAGAGACCCGGGTTCAATTCCGGCCTTGGGTGACTGTGTGGAGTTGGTACGTTCTCCCCGTGTCTGCGTGGATTTCCACCGGGCGCTCCGGTTTCCTCCCACAAGTCCTGAAAGATGTACTGTTAGGTGAATTGGACATTCTGAATTCTCCCTCACTGTACCCGAACAGGCGCCAGAGTGTGGCGACAAGGGGATTTTCGCAGTAACTTCATTGCAGTAATAAAGATTATTATTATTATCCTGGACTTTTTTTAGAACACACAGTACAGAAGGAGGCCATTTGGCCCATCGGGTCTGCACCGACCCACTTAAGCCCTCACTTCCACCCTATCAACGTAACCCAATAACCCCTCCTAACCTTTTTGGTCACTAAGGGCAATTTATCATGGCCAATCCACCTAACCTGCACATTTTTGGACTGTGGGAGGAAACCGGAGCACCCGGAGGAAACCCACGCACACACTGGGAGAACGTGCAGACTCCGCACAGACAGTGACCCAGCGGGGAATCGAACCTGGGACCCTGTGAAGCCACAGTGCTATCCACTTGTGCTACCGAGCTGCCCACATTAGCACAAGTCGATAGCACTGTGGATAGCACTGGACTGTGCAGTTAATTAGCGAAATAGAGAAACACTCTGGTCAACATTTCAAATGTGTAGCCTGAACGGATCCTGATAATGGGTTCACAATATCCCATCTCCGACTTCAGCTGTTGCACATTTCCAGTATTTTCTGTGCTTTTTAAAAAAAAAAACACTTCAGATCATAAACTTTCTGAAGTAGTAAATTCAACGGATAAACTCCGTGGGGGCAAATGTACAGAGAGTTTCTGTTGGTTCATCAACTCTTCCACCAACGTTGGGAGCCCAGCAGAAATAAATCCCGAGTTTCTTTATTTCTGTCCCGCAGTCCACTTGTGGCACGATCCACGTGTTTTGTCTGCAAACCTCACCGTGCATCAATTCTCCACAGCGAGTAATATTCTCCAGCTCCTTGTGGCCCTGCTGAACCCCTCCAAGTCTCTCCCTGTGCAGAAACGCCTACTCGAACTTTCCACTACACCTCCAGAGGCATAGCCCTCTGCCATCTACAATCAACATTCTAGAACTCTCTCCCTAAAACCCATTATCTTCCGCCGTGCCTTTCGTTACCTCCCTCAACTGTCTACCAATTTCTTAGTGTCTGTTTATTTTTGTTTTTTGTCAAGCATCTTGGAATATAAAGACATGCTTCGTATCAGAAAAGGACTTTATTTATTGAGTGGCCTTAAAGCATTCATCGAATTTTAAAAGACTGAACCGCAGGATCTTTGAAAAAAACTGACCTAACAGCAACTTTTAGGGTAGTTAAATATTTGCATAACTATATCTTACAAATTCCAAACCCATTAAAACAGAGTCTGGCTGTCTGAAAGAACCCAAGAGTGACAATCAGCTTAGAGGAATGTGAATGAGCCATTGATGGTTAACAATTGTTCATTTGTAGGGCAGCATGGTGGCACAGTGGGTTAGCACTGCGGCCTCACGGTGCCGAGGTTCCAGGTTCGATCCCGGCTCTGGGTCACTGTCCGTGTGGAGTTTGCACATTCTCCCCGTGTTTGCGTGGGTTTCGCCCCCACAACCCAAAGATGTGCAGGGTAGGTGGATTGGCCAGGCTAAATTGCCCCTTAATTAGAAAAATTGAATTGGGTACTCTAAATTTATTTTAAAAAACAAAAAACAAAAAAAACAATTGTTCATTTGTAAAATTGTGAGGAAAGGATACTTCACCCCAGTGTGATCACTCTGACCAACAGGTATTTTTATGTTAAAACAAGGGACTTCCTGTGGCGGCCATGGTGTGAGTGGTCACACATTTGGTAGCTCCTGCTCGTGGCGGTGTTTTTGGACCTTTTCCCCGGCTAATGGGTGGACATGTTGAGGGGAAAAGGTGCAGGAGTGGTGGAAAAAGAGGGTGTCCCACCAGTGGATGGATTTGTGGACCTTGAGTGGTTTTAAAAGAAAGTTGGAGCGAGAAGCTGTACCTGCGACACAGAGGAAGATGGCGGAGGGTAACGGACCAGCCCTAGCATCTCAGTGGTCGATAGAGCAGCTGGTGGACTTCTTGAATGAGAAGTTCACTCAGCAGAGGAAGGAGATTCTGGAGGACCTGGCAAGGAAGGTGATCCGATTATGGGGGATCGACTGCCAGGAAACGAGGCTGGAGGCTCAGAACCAGGTGATCCAGAGAGTAGAGGAGAGGTGGGGGAGCACGAGGAGCAGCTCACATCGATGGCGGTCAAGTTGGGGTGATGTGGGATACTCAGAGGCGGCTGCAGGAGAAGGTGGAGCACCGGCCCCGGAGGCAGAACCTGAGAGGATCGTGGGGTTGCCGGAGGGCAGCGAGGGAGTGGATGCTCGTTCGTGGCTCGGATGTTCGAGAAGCTGATGATGAGAGAGGGGAACTTTGAGCGATCCTTGGAGGTGGACCGGGGGCATAGAGCGCAGATGAGGAAGCCGCAGGGTACGAGCCACCGAGGGCGATGGCGGTGTGGCCGCACCGGGTTTTAGATAAGGAGCAGATCCAGCGGTGGGCCAGGCAGACGAGGCGATGTACCTGGGAGGGTAATGAGTTTTGAGTGCACCAGGATCTGGGTGCAGAACTGGCCAAGAGGAGAGCGGTGTTCGATAGGGTGAAGGCTGCCCTCTTTAAGAAGGGGGTGAAGTTTGGAATGCTTTACCCGGCTCGCCTATGTAAATGTAAATCGCTTATTGTCACGAGTAGGCTTCAAATGAAGTTACTGTGAAAAGCCCCTAGTCGCCACATTCCAGCGCCTGTTCGGGGAGGCTGATACGGGAATCGAACCGTGCTGCTGGCCTCCCTTGGTCTGCTTTCAAAGCCAGCGATTTAGCCCTGTGCTAAACAGCCCCTGAATAAACGGGTAGCTTTTGAAATGGGGAGCATAGTGGCAGACGTTGGAGGGAGGTACGTTATGGTGAGTGGGATAAACTCGGTTTGTTCTTGTTTTGTTACGTTTCCTTTGTAACATAAGCGGCTTCCTTGTGTTGCATTTGTCAAGGAAAGTTCAGACGTGTAAATAACTTCAACTCATTTATTTACACTATGTACACTTTTATAACTTGAGTTCGACACTACGGCTAATCCTATTATAGCTACCCAAACTGACTAACCAGCTGCTGTCTTCCACGTGGTGGGTGTAATATTTAATCAACCCTGTGCCTCTCCTCACTGACTGTCTCCACTGGCCAAAGGGCAGATCATGTGTGTGGTGTCCTTTATATATGGGTTGGTGTAATGCCCCCCTGTGGTCGTGTCACCTCCTTGTGTATCGTGAATGTCCATTGGTCGCCTCCTATCTAACTTATCTATTGGTTGAGTGTGTGTGTGTGATGTTTCTGGTGCTCCCTCTAGTGTCTGGCTAGCTTACATGTATTTACAGTGATGCACATCACCGCAGTTCTCACTGGAACGACGGAGGTTGAGGGGCGACCTGATAGAGGTCTACAAAATTATGAGGGGCATCGACAGACTGGATAGTCAGAGGCTTTTTCCAAGGGTAGAGGGGTCAATTACTAGGGGGCATAGGTTTAAGGTGCGAGGGGCAAGGTTTAGAGGAGATGTACGAGGCAAGTTTTTTACACAGAGGGCAGTGGGTGCCTGGAACTCGCTGCCGGAGGAGGTGGCGGAAGCAGGGACGATAGTGACATTTGAGGGGCATCTTCACAAATACATGAATAGGATGGGAATAGAAGGATATGGACCCAGGAAGTGTAGAAGATTGTAGTCTAGTCGGGCAACATGGTCGGCGCAGGCTTGGAGGGCCGAAGGGTCTGTTCCTGTGCTGTACTTTTCTTTGTTCCTTGATATTGGGAGGGATGCCGGTGGTATTGGTGAATGTTTATGCCCCGAACTGGGATGATGTAGAGTTCATGAGGCGGGTGTTGGGGAAGACCCCAGACCTGGACCCGCACCGGTTGATAATTGGGGGGGGGGGGGGGGGATTTTAACACCGTTCTGGATCCACAGTTGGATCAGTCGAGTCTGAGGTCGGTAGGAGTATTGGCGATGGCGAAGGAACTGAGAGGGTTTATGGAGCGCATGGCGGGGGGGGGGTGATCCGTGGAGGTTTGGCAGACCAAGGTTGAAGGAATGTTCTATTATCTCCCAAGTACATGGGCTGTACTCCCGAATCGACTATTCTGTGTTGGATGGGACGTTGTTCGCGGGGCTGGTCGGTTCAGAGTACTCGGCAGTGGTAGTATCGGACCATGCGCCGCACTGGTGGACTTGCAAATAAACCGGTGGGGGGTGGGCAGCACCCACAGTTGAGGTTGGATGTGGGCTGCTGACCGATGAGGAGGTTTGTGAGCGGGTGAGGGCCACCATTTGGGGATATGTGGAGCTAAACTACACGGGGGAGGTTTCGGACGCCACGCTGCGGGAGGCATTGAAGGCGGAATGGAATCCGGAAAGAGGAGGCTGTGTTGGGTCATGGGTGCCGTTGGGGCTGATAGAGTCGATGGCAACGTATGTTGGTGCGCACCCGATCACGTGTGGCGTTGGAGTGTGTGCACCATTTTATCATGTTTACATGATCCTATTCTGTTTCTCTCTCAGTCTCTGGTGGGGCGATATGAGTATCTCGTTGTGTCTAATGGTTGTACGAAGCCAGTTATCATTCCCTGTTCCATTCTGTACTCGTGTAGGTTAAGGAGTTTCTGTTATGTTCCCCCTTATTTGCTTATGGTGACGTATTATTTTGTAGCTTTGTTGCATTATTATATAAAATGTAAAATCTCAAGGAACCTACTTTTTAAAAAATGGGAGATGGTAGTGTACTGATCATGTTGCTGCACTAGTTATCCAGAGGCCCAGGTTAATAGTCTGGGGATATTGGTTCAAATCCCACCATGGCAACGAGTGAAATTTAAGTTAAATTCACAAAATCTGGACTAGAAAGCGAGCTTCAATAATGATGCCCATGAAACGATCATCAGTTGTTGTTGTTTTATAAAAACCCCATCTGGTTCACTGTCCTTTACGGCGGGAAATCTGCCAAGCTTACCTGGTCTAGCCTCCATGTGACTCCAGATCCACAGCAATGTGGTTGACTCTTAGCTGCTCGATGAAATGGCCTAGCAAGCCACTCAGCTCAAAGGCAACTATTCAAGACCAGCAGGTACCTGGGAAACCCATCACCTGGAGGTTTCCCTCCAAATCACTCACCATCCTGACTTGGAAGCATATCGGCGTTGTTTCACTGTCACTGGGGGGTCAAAATCCCTGACAGCACTGTGGGTGTACTGACGCCTCAGGGACTGCAAGCAGTTCAAGAATCATTGAATCCCTACAGTCAAGCGGGAGGCCAATCGGCCCATTGAGTCTGCACCGACCCTCTGAAAGAGCTCCCTACCTGGGCCCCATCACCCACCCTATCCCCGTAACCCCACCTAGGGGCAATTTAGCATGTCCAATCCACCTAACCTGTACATCATTGGACCGTGGGAGGAAACCGGAGCACCCGGAAGGAAACCCACGCCGACACGGGGAGAAGGTGCAGACTCCGCACAAGACAGTGACCCAAGGCCACAATTGAACCCGGCTGCCTGGCACTGTTAGACAGCAGTGCTAACCACTGTGCCACCGTGTCACCCCAGGCGACTCACCACCAACTTCTGAAGGACAACTAAGGATGGGCAAGAAAATGCTGGCCTAACCAGCGAAGCCCACATCCATAATAAAATTAGGGATGGCCAACACTCGCTGGACTTGCCAATGATTCTCACATCCCGTGGAGGAACAGAGAAAGATCAGATCGGTGGCCCGTTGCTGTGCACATGCAGAGGGATTTGAAAGTGCAGGCTCCCAGGGCTGAGCAAGGGCACAGTATAAGTGGCTTTGGGACCGATTTTCCAGCCCCTTTCCACCAGCAGGATCCTACAAACTTTACCCCTGCCGCGGGCTCCACGGGCCATTCAAAATGGCAGAGACTCCAGCGGGACTAGAATATCTCGCTGGCGGGCAATGGCGAGTCGCCTCTACCGCAAGAATACCTGCCACCGGGGGAGGGGCGGGGGTGTCGCTGGTAAACATCAGCCTTTGCCTTTTACTCATGGGGCAGTATTTTGGGTTGGATAGACATTGAGGTCAAATGCAGGTCATGACACCGCACTACGTCGGGAACAGTGACCTGGCAGTGATTTTAATTCGATTGGCCAATTACTGGCCTGAGGGCCTACTCGCCGTCCAATTAAGGTTGGCTCTGGTAGCTGGAGGGCGAGTAGGAAGCCTAGCAGCATGGCAGGCGGTTGCAGCCAGAAATTGCAGGTCTGGGCGAGAGAGCGAGCACCTCCATCTTGTGCTGCTCTGGATGGTGGGCTCAAAGTCAGCCTGGAGACCCTAGCAACCGCCGTTGGTACCATCAGGAGGCCAATGCCAGACAGTTGCCATCCTCTTGACACCATGGGAGATTCGATATTCCATGGGAGATTTGACATTCCCACTCGGCCTCTGATCCACAGTCTTAATTGACCTACTTTTGTTAAACTAGCTACCTGCCCCTCACAAGCAGGTAGCCGTTCCACCCCGAGCTCAGCCTTCCTCAGTATAGCTCGGGGGTGGCATGGTGCCAATAAAGTGACACGCTGGCCCAACAACAACACAGTCTACCCACCTTCGATGCTGCATTCCTATCGGGGTGACAATTATGCCCATAGTTTGAGAAGAGACAATTCCTCAGGAAAATAAAATGGAACGGAAGGGAGCGTGGGGACGGGTTTGTGGTTTTATTCATTCCTGGGGTGTGGGCATCGCTGGCTGGGCCAGCATTTATTGCCCGTCGCTAATTACCCTCGAACTGAGCGGCTTGCTCGGCCTTGTCAGAGAGCAGCTAAGAATCACCCACGTTGCTGTAGGATTGGAGTCACGTGTAGGCCAGACCAGAGAAAGATGGCAGATTTCCTTCCTTAAAGGGCATTAGTGAACCAGGTGGGTTTTCCCGACAGCCAACAATGGCTTCATAGCCATTTTTATTGGATTCAGATGTCACCATCTGCTGTGGTGGCATTCGAACCCGGGGTCCCCAGAGCATTTCCCTGGGCATCTGAATTACTAGCCCAGTGACAGCACCAGCACGCACCCCCCCCCCACCCCCCCTCAAATACTGGCTCTGTGAGAGTGGGTCTGGTTGACTTTCACCCATCTCTGCACAAGAAAGTCTGTGTACAAGTAAAGCTGTTGCGACCAGCTAATTAAATGTTCTCCTCCTGTCGACTTTTAAACAGCAACAGAACTCTTTTTTGTGTGTGTGTGTGTGTGTGTGTGTGTGATGGAGGAGGTGGTGTTTGGTTCTGAGTTGCATTAAGATCTGGCTTGAACTTGACTGGTTTCAGTGCTTGTTCTCAGGCACAGCTCACTATTTGTTATTGTCTGATTTCACTTCCTGTCTCCCCTGGCTGCACTCAAATTCAGCCCGAGAAATTGGCACCTCTCTCGATGTCAGACCTTTATAGAATAATATTACCCTGAGGTTTCTGCAATGGAAAGATGCATTGCTCCGTGTTGTGCCTCATAAAAAGGATTGTTCCTCAATTCTCACTGTTCGTCATCTGGCCATTGAGCCCCCCCCCCCCACCCCCCTCACCCCATAATCTCTCCTCCCTTCTGGTACACGTTATGCCTAATCTCTTCTAAACTTCCTCATTAGAGCCCAGTAGACGCGCGGTATCCCGAGAACAAACGCAGGCGACTGGCCAAAAATGGACTGTGAATGATACTTCTCGACTTAATTGCCTTTCTATTGAGTTTCTCCTCCAGACTTCGGGAGTGGGGGGGGGGGGGGGGGGCTGGTTAACCCTTTCATCGATAGGAGAGTTGTGTTTTCGCGTTGGTGGGCCAGCTACCCTGCCACACTTTGAATCAGGTGTGCTGGGTGACCGACTCGTATGGAATAAACCAAGGGGCACTTTGACGGTGATTTTTGGGGGGGGGGGGTTGCAGTCTGCCATCAGAGCTGTGAGGGGAGGTTGTGGTGTTGGAGAGCATATCTCCCCCTGGTGGCCATTAACCACAGTACATCTGATGACAAAGAAATAGAATCACCCGAGGAAGGAGCAGCGCTCCGAAAGCTAGTGACATCGAAACAAACCTGTTGGACTTTAACCTGTTGTTCTAAGACTTCTTAAAGAAATAGAAGGAAAGGCAAGAAAGGGCTCCGTCTCCGAGAGAAAAAAAATAACCCCTTAAGGGGTGACAGACAATCAAAATAAGGGGCAGTCTCTTAGAATATGGCATAGTTGGCCATATTGTCGGCTTTTGGCTCAAAAGGAATGATCCAACTCCGCATGTGAGGCCCGTGATTAACTGCAGACCATACTAAGGGCAAGGACGCACGAAGTAGACTCTCCCGCTTGAATTTCATACCCACTGCAGTGTAAAACGCCATTGCCTGCATTGGCACACTCGATATTTGAAGTTTAAGCAGTTTTGAGAGAGCTGAATGTTTTACTTTTGCAGCTCTCTGGGCAGCGAACATCGCAGGAGCTGGATGTGTATCTTAACCCCCCAACACGGCCTGCTCCATATACAGATGCTGGCCTGTGAGCTGCTTTGTATAACCGACCCTTAATGTTTAATATACAATCCAGTCCCATGATTTAAGGGGGTCTCCGTAGGTGAAGCTGGGAGAGGAAGTGCCTTTAACATCTGGCTAGAGTCTTGCACAAGTGTTTAGAAATTGAAGTCAAATGTTTGTGTCTTTGAGCCACACACGGTGGATGCTGAATTGCTATTTTCAAACTTTTAAGTCGAGCAATTACAGTTTAGCAAACTGAGGAAGTGCGCGTTAAGATGTAAAACCATGATACCGTGTCACTGAGATTGGAAGCTGTGTTTCTCCGGATGGGGTTGGTGTTCTCGTGAAAAGTAGAATTGGCCTCAACAAACGGGGAACAGGATGGGAACCGTCCTTGCTCCTCGTCGCCACACAGCGACCCCTGCTGGAGCATCAGGGAAGGGCAGTCATCAAGCTCCACTTGAGAGTGTGGCAGAAGCCATTATCCAAAGTTTAGACAAGGCCGTAGACACAGGCAAGGTATAGGAGGGAGACCAATGCCCATGGAAGCCATTCCCAGCAAAGAGTTAATTGTCATAAGTAGGCTTCAAATGAAATGACTGTGAAAAGCCCCTAGTCACCACATTCCGGCGCCTGTTCGGGGAGGCTGGTACGGGAATTGAACCCACGCTGCTGGCCTGCCTTGGTCTGCTTTCAAAGCCAGCGATTTAGCCTTGTGCTAAACAGACCCTTTTTGAGGTATCATTTCATCTTTTGAACGCCTCCTCATTTGACTTGCGGTAAGAGTTTGTCGATCCCATTACTGTTGATGTTGAGGACACTGAGCTTCCCTCCAGCTCTGTGTTAGTATCAAACTTCCCTCCGCTATTGTAATGGAACACCCATCCATTGAAGCGATTGTACGGTAACATTGCTAGCACCTGTTTACGTTCTGTTCCATGGCCATAGGTGACATGATGAAGTTACCAGAGTGGGGGAAAAAAGGGTTTTGGCTATGTTTATGAAGAAAGGCTTTCATTTATATAGCAACTTTCACAACTTTAAAATGTCGCGAAGCGGTTTATAGTCGCTTAAGTACCTTTTTTTCTGAGGTGTCGTCACTGTTGTAATGGAAAGGTGTCAGGTAATGTGCACACCACAAGGCCTCACAAACAGCAACGAGACCAGATAATTTGATGTAATGGTGTTGGGTGAGGGATAAATATAAAACCTGGGAGAAATTCCCTTTGTTTCTTCAAAATAGTGCCAAGAGAATGTTTGCACCCAGCTGAGAAGCACTTTGGTTTAAGCTCCCTTCCGAAAAACTACTCTGCTGACAGTGCAGCAGTTGCCCCGTACGGCATAAAGAATGTCAGGCTTGCGTTTGTGCTCCTGTCCCTGGAATGGATCTTCTATTACTCCCCAAAGCCTGTCTACCATCTACCAGTCACACGTCAGGAGTGTGATGGAGTACTCTCCACTTGCCTAGATGAGTGCAGCTCCAACAACACTCAAGAAGCTCGACATCATCCAGGATAAAATAGCCCACTTGATTGGCGCCCCTTCCAACACCAACACACAGTGGCAGCAGTGTATGCCATCTACAAGATGCATTCCTGCAAATCACCAAGACTCCTTTGACAGCACCTTCCAAACCCGTGACCTCTACCACCTCAAAGAGCAGCAGATGCACGGAAACACCAGCGCCTGCATGTTCCCTTCCAAGTCACTCACCATCCTGACTTGGAACTATATCGGCCATTCCTTCATTGTGGCTGGGTCAAAATCCTGGAACTCCCTCCCTAACAGCACTGCGGGTGTACCTACCCTACATGGACTGCAGCGGCTCAGCACCATCTTCTCAAGGGCAATTAGGGATGGCAATAAAGATGGCAGTGCCACCCACTTCCCATGAAATAAGTTTGAAAAATCCTGAACCTCGTAACTCAAAAGGCAAGCGTGCAATGCAAGGCAGGAAAAATCCAGAACACGCTCAGCAACTGAGGCACAACAGCCGGATACACAGCCGGTTCTACAAATATGAACGTTTTCTGCACATGTTGTGCAAGTCGCATATCATCGGATTGGGAATCAAACTTGAGTTCAAAATTCAAACTTGAGCCAAAGCGGATGATTCCAAGATTCGCAAAAAACACTGGAACCATTATGAAGCAGCTGTCCTTTGAATCAAAGCACTACTGTGTTTGAGCGAGTCCGAACCATAGAGTAGAATCATTACAGTGCAGGAGGGGGCCCATTCGGTCTGCACCGACCCCACCGAAAGAGCACCCTGCCTAGGCCCATAACCCAGTAACCCCACCTAACCTTTTGGACACGAGGGGCAGTTTAGCACGGCCAATCCACCTAACTTGCAACTCTTTGGACTGTGGGAGGAAACTGTGGTTAGGTGGATTGGCCATGATAAATTGCCCTTAGTGTCCAAAATTGCCCTTAGTGTTGGATGGGGTTACTGGGTTATGGCAATAGGGTGGAGGTGTTGACCTTGGGTAGGGTGCTCTTTCTCCAAGAGCCGGTGCAGACTCGATGCAGACTCGATGGGCCGAATGGCCTCCTTCTGCATTGTAAATCCTATGAAACCGGAGCGCCCGGAGGAAACCCACGCTGATACGAGAAGAACGTGCAAACTCCAAGCAGACAGTCACCCAAATTGAACCCGGGTCCCTGGATGTCCGCTATTGTTCAATTTTGGAAGCTAAATGTTTGTCCTTATTACATGCAAGCCTTTCCCAGCAAAGAGTCGATGCATTCAGATAGCAAGGGAGATCATTTGCTTCCACAAAGGAAGCAAATATACCCAGTGCCTTTTTAAATCAGTTTTCATGGGTGTCCTGTGATGTATTCACATTTTACAATCTGTTTAAGGAGATTAAGCATTCTGCAAGTATGCTGCAGGACTGCAGACTATCAAGAGAACTACATCCATATTGGAAGATAAGTTTGGGAGCCTTAATGTCATCTTTCAGAACTTGATGATGTGTTGATACCTTAAACACTCAATTTATTTCATTAATATTGAGTATATCGTTTAATGTTTTGAATGGCTCCCCATTTGAGTTGAACTGAACTCATGTGGAGACAGTAAGTGGAGCGGAAACAGGCATTTGGAAACTCTGTCCTTGAAATTTAGTTATCAAATGGCAGGCAGCACAACTTTGAATGAAAAATAAGGATGAAAGTAGATGCCGAATTTAATTGTGTCTTCTTTCCTACAATCTTAAATTGCGCATCTGCTGAGGAAGAGTAAAATTCTAAACATAGAGAAGAGACTTGCTGATGAGATCAAGTCGCTGTTGAATGGGGGAACACAAGTCTAGTAAGAGTCGAAACGGAAGGACAAACTCTTTTGTCTTTCAAATCATTATTATCTGCCAAGCGACAATTTTGTTTTTTTCTGTTGAAATATAAATTTTGAAGGAGGTCTTCAAAAGTGAAAGACCACAGGGGGAATACACAGAGCAAGTCACGGAACATGGAAGAGTAAGAAAAGTGGGGGAGGGGGGAACAAACACACCCAAGAGGAACACGGGGGACAGACAGAAGGGAGGACAACTGCAAGAGACGGGTTTGCTGGCAAATTAATGCCGGAACCACACTGTACATAAACCGCTGTAAATAGGTGTTTTGGCTATGCCTGCCAATGGAAAGTCCACCAGAGAAGTATATTTATTTGGGGGTTACAGTCATTGTTTGGAACTTCTTATTTTGAAATATGTGTTGGTTTTGTTTGGCTTTGTGAATTTGTGTTATAAGATGCAAAAAGGTCAATAAAAATATTTTCCAAAAAAAAGTGAAAGAGTGCGCAAGGCAAAATGGCATCTTTGGTTCCGTTTATCCTGATTTGAACTGAACGTCTTTGGACTGAATCAAGTCCAAAACTGAAAATGCCCAATCTTTAAAATAGACATTAGGCTGAAATCAGGGGCGAAATCAGGCCCGCCCGCGCCGGTTGCCGAATTCTCCGGCACCGGATATTCGGTGGGGGCGGGAATCGCGCCGCGCCAGTTGGCGGCCCCCCCCCCCCCCCCCCCCCCCCCCGCGCGAGTCTCCGGCCCGGATGGACCAAAGTCCCGCTGCTAGAATGCCTGTCCCACCGGCGTAGATTAAACCACCTACCTTACCGGCGGGACAAGGCGGCTCGGGCGGGCTCCGGGGTCCTGGGGGGGGGGGGGGCGCGGGGTGATCTGGCCCCGGGGGATGCCCCCACGGTGGCCTGGCCCGCGATCGGGGCCCGCCGATCCGCGGGCGGGCCTGTGCCGTGGGGGCACTCTTTTCCTTCCGCCTTCGCCACGGTCTTCACCATGGCGGAGGCGGAAGAGACTCCCTCCACAGCGCATGCGGGGAATGCTGTGAGCGGCCGCTAACGCTCCCGCGCATGCGCCGCCCGGAGATGTCATTTCCGCGCCAGCAGGTGGGGCACCAAAGGCCTTTTCCACCAGCTGGCGGGGCGGAAATTAGTCTGGCGCGGGCCTTGCCCCTTAAGGTTGGTGCTCGGCCCCCCAAGATGCGGAGGGTCCGCACCTTTGGGGCAGCGCAATGCCCGACTGATTTGCGCCGTTTTGGGTGCCGGTCGGCGGACATCATGCCGATACCGGAGAATTTCGCCCCATAATTCACTCCCAAGACCAGACGACACTCATACCAAGTTACTTATGCCCTCTGGTTTGTGCCCCTCATTGTGACCGGTTTGAGGGCACAATGTCAGATACCCGGGAAGCAGATTCCACAGCAAGAGCTGAAATCAAGAAGCAAAAGAACAAGGTTAGAGAGGAGGGAAATCCTTTTGATTGTGAAGCACAGGTGAGGAAGGGCAAGCTTCAGTACTTTTAAAGTGATGACGATCTTGCTCCCAAGTAGCAATTTCTTCAGCCAGAGGGTAGTGAATCTGTGGAACTCTTTGCCTCAGTAGGCTGTGGAGGCCAAATCACCGAGTATCTTTAAGACAGAGATAGATAGGTTTATGATCAATAAGGGGATCAGGGTTATGGGGCGAAGGCAGGAGAATAGGGATGAGAAAAATATCAGCCATGATTGAACGGCGGAGCAGATTTGATGGGCCGTGTGGCCTAATTCTGCTCCTATGTCTTTTGGCCTTATGGTCTTAAGTAAATTGTCCATGTCCTCATCTATTGCTTTTATTTGAGAACTCCTGTAATGCGACCACATATTCCACCTCATAACTGGTATCTATGGAGTTAATTGGACTCTGGAGGATATGCTTAAAGCCGTTGTGCCTTGTAAACATTAAAGGAACAGCGCAGGATAAGGTTCGATGTGAAATGTATATTATTTGAAAGTACTCCCTGATGTATGCTGGCCTTGTCAAGATCGCCTCTTGGCTGTTGATGGGAAGTCTGTGTTTATATGCAGAGCTTGGTGTATGTCAAATGTCCAAGGGCCAGTTCAGTTTAATTTAAACAAATGGGAACTAACATCCTCTATATTTGATGGTTTTCGAATGGAATTTCTAACCGGGTCCTTTGCGTTTATTCCTGTGCATGCAATTAATGTTTGGATGGATGAGCACGAGGGACATATTTTACTGACTCATTAATTAGCCTGGCACTTCAGTGCGATACTGTGGGAGGTGCTGCACTGCCGGTGGTGGCATCTTGTGGATGAGATGGTCAGTCAGGACTCCGCCTCCCTGTCAAATGGATGTAAATGATGGATAGAGAAGCAGTGAAATTATCCTGGTGGCCTCACCAATATTTCCCTAACCAGATAACAATCAGTCTTGACTGTCATGTTTCCTACATTGCAGCAGTAACAATACTTCAATGAGTTGTTTACTGGTGTAAATTGCTTTGGGACAAGGGTGCGGAAGACACAATATAAATGCAAGTCTCACTCTCTCTCGGTCTCACTCTCTCTCGGTCTCACTCTCTCTCCTCTCGGTCTCACTCTCCTCGGTCTCACTCTCTCTGTTTTTCTCTCGCTCTTTCATTCTCTCTCTGTCTCACTCTCTCTGTCTAACATTCTCTCTCAGTCTCACTCTTTCTTTCACTCTCTCTCTCTCTTTCAGTCTCTCAGTTTCTGTTTCTATGCCTTTCTCTGCCTTTCCACCTTTGTCTTTTTCTCTCATACTTTTATTTGTCTCTTCCTTATTTCCTCCTTCTCTTCCTCATTTCCCTTTTTTCCTCAGTGGAGATAAGGGAGACCCATGCAGCGTCCTTGCTGTACTGATGTGGTGTATGTAGAACACAATAATTTTGATTTCTTATCTTCCCATTGCGGCCTACATTATTTTTCATGCCCCATTAGGCTTTTCTTGGTTTTGAACTTTGCAGCCAAGATTATGGGCATTGGGAGGTGAAAGGGTCCACTTTGACCCGAAGGTCTTCCATTCCCCCATCCCTCGCTGGGACACAGTGTTCCCTCGTTCAGCACCTCTTGGAATGGAATTTAAACTGAGGGTGGTGTAGGATTCGCCCCTAATCCATCCCCGCCACATTGTGCTGAGTAATGCCATGGCACTATTGACATGACGAGTACAATCAGTCATGTACTTCCCAAATACTTATCCATGAATCTGGCTGCTCTTCAACACTGGCTATGTTTTTGTTATGCCACCTTCGGCAAGTATGCGGTCAATTCCAGCCCCACATGCCCCAGAGTCACCACGCAAGTGAATTAACCAATAATTCCCAAAGTCTTTGTCTCCTGGCTGTCCGATAATTTCATCACCAAGTTTGTAAGTGGAAACAAGTTACTGTTTATTTATACCAAGAACTATCATGAGGTATGCAGCAAATGCAACTGGATAACTGCAAGCTAATACCTACTACCCCCTTGAACTGTCCCACCCTCTACCCAAACACACAAGACAGACAAACACAGAGGGGTGGAAAGGGGTAAAAAATAATAAGGATGAAGGTCAAAAGATGAGAATCTTTGCTTCAGATTGTGGTTCTTTAGTATACTTCCCCCACAGCACGCTGGTTAATCAAAGTCCTTGGTTTGCAGCCTGTAATGATCTTCTCTAGTTTAAAAAAAATTGAGTACCCAATTCATTCTTTTTTTCCAATTAAGGGGCAATTTCGCGTGGCCAATCCACCTAACCTGCACATCTTTGGGTTTGTGGTGGTGAGACCCAGGCAGACACGGGGAGAATGTGCAAATTCCACACGGACAGTGACCCGGGGCCGGGATCCAACCCGGGTCCTCGGCGCCGTGAGGCAGCAGTGCTAGCCACTGCACCACCGCGCTGCCCGCTCTGTAGTTTAGAAATGTATTACTCACAGCTTTTCCTGGACAGGCCCCTTTGCTTCACGTTTGTGGCCTATTTCAAGGCCTCTGCCTTGTCTGTGGACGTTTTGGTTGGTTCTCCCCTACTTGCACAGCCTGTAATAGTTTTCCTGCCAGTTCAGATACATAGCCTTTCTGGAGAAAACAGAGAGGGCAGAGGACAGCAGTCCTTCCTCAGGGCTGCCAGTTCAAACTGAAACCCAAAACTCACCCCTTGCAGCTCTGAAACATTCCAGTAGGATCAGATCCAATCACCACTTGTTACCGGGCAGAGTACAACCTTTTGGGCCAATTCATTGGCCACCAGCCAAATCAATCAAACCGAGTCATCACTGATGCTGGCCAATCTCTGTAGTTAATACCGGTCTGTATGCAATCAGCAATTTAAATCAACACAGTCTTCTGGATCCTTCTGTTTGAATTAAAGGCACAGGCCACTGCTTTCTTATGCTTGAATTAAGGTGTCAGGCTGACTTAAAGACACATGCCCATAAATGATCCATGGATCAAAAATGTAATGGCAAAAACAAAAGAAAGGAGAAATAAGAGAATAAATGGGAACATTAAGGGATGATCCTTGCACTTTTTCCATACTAGATATTGGTTGGGCCCACTAATATAAATATGATTAGATTAAATTATGTGGATCATTGATCAAATAACATCAACTCCGTTTGGAGGAAAACTCTTCGCCAACTCGAGGATCTCCAATAGTTTTTTTAACTTTACCTGCTAGTTTCCCCCCCCCCCCTTTCTCTGAAGCTGCTGCCTCCTGAAGTTGCAGCTGTGCAAACATCGTGTAGGTCGGGTCGGTGTGACTCGGGTAACTTTATCGAGTATCACCACTGACCCAAACAACTTTCAGCCAACAAATTTCAAGAAGGAGCTTATTGATATAAATCGGGGACATGACCCCATCCCCTGTTCTGCACGCCCCGGGTCTCGCTCCCTCCCCCCCCAATCCTTTTCTACCATGACAGCAACGTAGCCAAAACCTGGAATGGAATCTGGTTGGTCGATGGGGCACCAGTTGGTGCTTTTGCCCAGGCTGGGAGCTACCAGGGTAGTGTTGTGCATTGTGGGTCACTCAGGAAGTCCAGGCTGCCATGGCAACACGCACTTTTTCATCCGTGTTGTAGTCTGGAACTATGCGTAGTGAAGGTCGAAGCTCCAATGTTCATTCCATCACATGACTAATTGCTTGCCAGCGGTGTGTGCTGGGAGGATTTTTCAGATTGATAATCAACCTGTTTGGCCACATTATGAACGCACCTTCCTTGGCCATCAAATCCTGGGGCGGGACTCGAACCCAATACCCCAGCGTTTCTGGCTCAGAGGCAGGGGAGCTCTCCACTGGGGCCATAAGACCATCCAGCTGGAGGGGCGGGGGGCGGAGGCTGTATTTTTTACCTGTGATTAGGCACTGAAATACTGAATGTTTTTATTTGCAGTGGGCTCGGGATGAATTTGAAGGATTGTTCAAACAGCCAGCAGTAAACGTCAACAAGTATTTTGAGTGAGTATTTGATTTTTGCACCAATTGGTTAAATTTAGCTGGCTCTGTCTTTGTGAGAGGATTTGGCGCAAACCAAAGAGATAACAGCTCATGAAAACGCTCGCAGGATCGAGCTGAATTTGATTTGTGTCTCCGCAGTGAGTCAGAATTAAGGGAATATGAAGTGTTTTCAGTGCATGTTGCAAAACACTATTGGGTTACAGTTCCACGTGGAGATTTTCCATTGCCGACCGTTGGCTGATCTAAATTGCAAAGTTGAAGGTTTTTAACTTGCCAGATGCCGAGCCGTAGAGGTGGAGCAAGTGTGGAGAAGGAGCTGACGGGAAACTGGGGGAGAGGAGGGGAAGGGGGGTGAGAAGCTGAGTGGAGTGTGGGCCGATGGAGGAGGGAAGGGGTAGTGGAGAAGACGAGACAGGGAGGGGTGTGTGCGGGGCGGGGGGGGGGGCTGTTGAAGGAGGAGGCCTCCCCATCTGGAACCATCAAATACATCTGGGTCTCCAGGCGGGAAGTGGCTAAAGTAAATACAAGTCAAAGCTGTTTGGCTTTCCTCCGCTGTCTCGCTGTAATAAAGTTCTCTTCATTGGGACTGATGCCCATTCGTGGCATGTGCTTGAGTCTACCCAGGACCCAGACTGCCGGGGCCTGCAGTTTATTTTCCCTCTGAATTTAAACGAAGGAATTGTCTTAACAAGGTAATAGTTCCAACCTAACAGTTTACTGAAGGGATTGTTTATCTCGTCTCTTGACAGTAAGTTAAGTAGGCGGAACTTCAATAAACACTGTAACTGTCAAACAGCCGTTAATTCTGTACTTTTGATTTACATGCATTTTCTTTCTCCCCATTGCCACTCCTTTGCTTATGTTTTGCCTCTGTTACCTGATCTTGTTGACATAACCTTTTCACAGAATCACAGAAAAATGAGTGCAGCCCATCGAGTCTGCACCGACACAGGAAAAATACCTGACCTACCTACCCAATCCCATTGGCCAGCACCAAGCCCACAGCCTTTATGTTATGACGTGCCAAGTGCTCATCCGGGTACTTTTTAAAGGATGTGAGGCAACCCGCCTCGACCGCCATCCCAGGCCGTGCATTCCAGACCGTCAGCACCCTCTGGGTCAAAAGGTTTTTCCTCAAATCTGCCCTAAACCCTCTGCCCCTCACCTGGAACTTGTGCCCCCTCATATCTGACCCTTCAACTAAGGGGAACAGCTGCTCCCTTTCCACCCTGTCCATGCCCCTCCTAATCTTGTGCACCTCGATCAGGTCGCCCCTCAGTCTTCTCCGCTCCAGCAAAATCAGCCCAACCCAAGCCTATCCAACCTCTCTCCATAGCTTAAATGTTCCATGCCAGGCAACATCTTGGTGATTCTCCTCTGCACCCCCTCCAGTGAAATCCCATCCTTCCTATAATGTGGCGACCAGAATTGCACACAGTGCTCCAGCTGTGGCCTCACCAAGGTTCTGTACAACTCCAACATGACCTCCCTCCTTGTGTAATCTATGTCTCGATTGATGAAGGCACGTGACACAGATGCCTTTTTCACCACCCTAGTTTGGAGTGCCCAATTCATTTTTTCCAATTAAGGGAAATTTAGCGTGGTCAATCCACCTACCCTGCACATCTTTGGGTTGTGGGGGCGAAACCCACGCAAACACGGGGAGAATGTGTAAACTCCACACGGACAGTGACCCAGAGCCAGGATCGAACCTGGGACCCCGGCGCCATGAGGCAGCAGTGCTAACCACTGCGCCACCATGCTGCCCTCCCGCCTTCAGAGATCTGCGGATAAACACGGGAAGGTCACAAAAAGACATCCTTCTTCTGCACTGTTGGGAATTCTATTCTATTCTATTCAAACTTGTGGGACATATCCTTGGAGGGCAGTGGAGATAAAGCAGGGGAATGGGACTGACTGGATTGTTCTACAGAGAGCTGGCATGGGCTCGATGGGCTGAATTGCCTACTTCTGTCCAGTAACGATCCAAAAACCCATTGGAGGGTGGCGGGGAGGGGTACCACCGATCGAGAGCCTGAAAGCGGCTTCATGGTGCTGAGTGGCAGGGCAGGCTGGCACTGGGCTACGCCGGCCAACCATATGATCCATCTGCATACAAGTGGCCCCTTTGTTTCAAGACGTCATCCAGCCTGTCTGAGAACAGACAGCAGGGAGCAGCTTTGCAAGGGAAAGAATCAAAAGAGCAATTAGTTCACAAATCGAGAGGTAAACAAATAGCAGCTGATCGATTTAGGCCAAATTCACTCGGATTTTTCGGGGAGGGTGGGTGGGTAGGGAACAAAGTTACCGGAAGAAATAGAGTTAACTCTGAGACCGATCGCCGCTGAACATTACCTCTTTCCACTTTCCACCCTTGTCAGCCGCACATCTGCAACTCATTTTGAGTGTTTGCTCACTAACTGCTGGTCTCCACGACCACAGAGAGGCAGCTTCTTAAACGTGCTTTGTTCTGCAAAGTTGTGAAATGAGTTCATGTAGCCCACTCTGCCAGATCCTGCTCCCGTGGACAGGGCCTGGGGGGTTGGGCACTGTAATGGTGGGGGGTTTATAAAATGGTGTTTCTAATCAGGGCCGTCCAGCTTTGCTGACAAGAGCTTTCCTATAATTCTTGGTATCCGGAGAGATGATCAAAGAACAAGGCAACGCTACGAGCAGGTCCATGCATTTAAGCCCTGGAATCTGGTTCTGTGAAGTGGTAAGAGGTCGATTGGTGCTTGCAGCGTCCGGTGTTAACCCTTCAATGACTGCATTTTATTGAGGGTTTTCCTTTATTCCTTCGAAGCAGGCGGGTGTCGCTGAGAAGGGCAACATTTATCACCCATCCATGGTTGACAATCAGTAAAAAGAAAGTAAGACTTGTGATGCATGATCAATTGCACAAAGACTAAAGTTGGGTACAACTGTGGCTTTATTACAGTCAGATGCGTGGCCTCCTGCTGCAGCTGGCGAAATGGCAGGGCCCTGGAGGTCATGCATATTTATACAGTTCTCTGTGGGCGGAGCCAGCCGGCAGGAGCTACTGGCGAACCTGTAGAGCAGGTCCTACCTTACATCTCCTATTACAGTGGTTCACCACATTCACCCCCTGTTAAAAATGAGTCCGGCGGGGGTGACGTGAAACTATATACAATTAGTGCAATTATGTACAGTGGTAGGGAAAGACAAGTCCATGTTCACGGTCCGGAGTCTGTCAAAGGTTCAGCCGGTCCGGTGCTTTGGTGCTTCATTGGGAGCGGCGTAACGGTGGCGGCGAAGTCAGTGCTGGCGGTGGTGGAGGTGGCACCGATGGCGGTGCTGATGCTGGCCAGTCATCGGGGAACTCCGGGAGCATGCAGAAGTCCTCTTCGTCATCTTATGCGGAAAAGGGGAGGGGGGTGTGGTCTGGTGGGGTCAATATTGGTGGCGCGATGGGAGGTGTGGGGGGGGGGGGCGCATTGATGGGGGTGTGTGTTGGGGTGGAACCTGACGGTGCCAGGTCCCTGAGTGAAACAGTATCTTGGCGGCCGTCGGGGAACTCAACGTAGGCATATTGAGGGTTGGCGTGGAGCAGGTGAACCCTGTCCACCAAGGGGTCCACCTAGTGGAGTCGGACGTGCCTACGGGGAAGGACCGGTCCTGGAGCAGTGAGCCAAGTCGGGAGCGACACCCCGGATGTGGACTTCCTGGGGAAGGTAAAAACACGTTCATGGGGTGTGTTATTAGTGGTGGTGCACAATAGTGACCGGATGGAGTACAGAGCGTCAGCGAGAGGCTGGGAGGTTCTTGGACCAGTGGGCCAGCTAGACGGCCCTCCAAACCGTCCCATTCTCCCGTTCTACTTGCCCATTTCCCTGGGGGTTGTAGCTGGTCATCCTGCTGGAGGCTATACCCCTGCTGAGCAGGAACTGATGCAGCTCATCGCTCATGAATGAGGATCCCCTGTCACTGTGGATATAGGCGGGGAAACCGAACAGAGCAAAGATGGTGCCGAGGGCCTTGATGACGGTGGCAGACTTCATATCGGGGCATGGGATGGCGAAGGAGAATCTGGTGGAGGACTCATCGAACACACTGAGAATGTACGTGTTACGGTCGGTGAAGGGGAGGGGCCCTTTGAAACCCACGCTGAGGCGTTCGAAGGGGCGGGAAACCTTCACCAGGTGCGCACGATCCGGCCGGTAGACATGCGGCTTGCACTCCGCACAGACCTGGCAGTCCCTGGTGACTGTCCTTACTTCCTCGACGGAGTAGGGCAGATTGCGAGCTTTGACCAGATGGTAAAATCGAGTGACCCCTGGGTGACAAAGGCTGTCGTGTAGGGCCCGGAGTTGGTCCACTTGTGCGCTGGCACATGTACCTCGGGAGAGGGCGTCTGGGGGCTCGTTGAGTTTACTGAGGCGATACAAGATCTCGTAATTATAGGTGGAGAGCTCGATTCTCCACCGCAAGATTTTATCATTTTTGATCTTGCCCCGCTGTGTGTTATTGAACATGAAGGCTACCGACCGTTGGTCCGTAAGGAGAGTGAATCTCTTACCGGCCAGGTAATGCCTCCAATGCCGCACAGCTTCAACGATAGCTTGGGCCTCCTTTTCAACGGATGAATGTCGAATTTCCAAGGCATGAAGGGTGCGGGAAAAGAATGCCACGGGTCTGCCTGCCTGGTTAAGAGTGGCGGCAAGGGCGACGTCTGAAGCGTCGCTTTCTACTTGGAAAGGCAGTGACTCATCCACTGCGCGCATCCCTGCCTTGGCAACGTCTGCTCTGATGCGGGCAAAAGCATCCTCGGCCACAAGGGGGAATTGGGTGGACTGAATGAGTGGGCGGGTCTTGTCCGCATAGTTTGGGACCCACTGAGCGAAGTAGGAAAAGAACCCCAGGCAGCGTTTGAGGGCCTTGGGGCAGTGGGGGAGGAGAAGTTCCATGAGGGGGCGCATACGGTCGGGGTCGGGCCCGAGAAGACCATTTTGGACTACATAGCTGAGAATGGCTAACCGGGTCGTGCTGAACACACACTTCTCTTTGATGTAGGTCAGGTTGAGAAGAGTGGCAGTGCGGAGGAATTTATCAAGGTTGGCATCGTGGTCCTGCTGGTCATGGCCGCAGATTATCTAAGTACGGAAAGGTGGCCCGCAAACCGTACTGGTCGACCATTCGGTCCATCTCTCTTTGGAAGACCGAGACCCCATTTGTGACACCGAAAGGGACCCTAAGGAAGTGGTAGAGGCGACTGTCCGCCTCAAAGGCAGTGTATGGCCGGTCCGACTTCCGGATGGGAAACTGATGGTAGGCGGATTTCAGGTGAACTGCTGAGAAGACCCGGTACTGCGCAATCTGATTGATCATTTCAGATATGCGTGGGAGGGGGTACGCGTCGAGCTGCGTGTACCGATTGATGGTCTGGCTGTAGTCCACGACCATCCTGTGTTTCTCCCCAGTTTTACCCACTACCACTTGGGCTCTCCAGGGGCTGTTGCTGGCCTCGATAATACCCTCCTTAAGCAGTCGCTGGACTTCGGACCTGATGAAGGTCTTGTCCTGGGTGCTGTACCGTCTGCTCCTAGTGGCAACAGGCTTGCAATCCACAGTTAGATTGGCAAAAAGGGAGGGGGGATCGACCTTGAGGGTCGCGAGGCCGCAAACGGTAAGGGGGGGTAAGGGCACACCGAAATTGAGGGTGAGGCTCTGGAGGTTGCACTGGAAGTCCAGGCCCAACAGGAGTGCAGCGCAGAGATTAGGAAGGACATAGAGGCGGAAGTTACTAAATTCTACACCCTGGACTGTGAGGGTGACTGTACAAAAGCCTCGGATCGGGACGGAGTGGGATCCGGATGCTAGGGAGTTCCTTTGATTGGCAGGGTGGACTGCGAGGGAGCAGCGCCTTACCGTATCTGGGTGAACGAAGCTTTTGGTGCTCCTGGAGTCCAGCAGGCACGAGGTTGCGTGGATGTTGATTTTAACCGTCGTCGACGCAGTGGCCAGGTTGTGCAGGTGAGATTGGTCCAGCGTCATCGAAGCGAGCTGCGGGTAGCCATCGAATGCTTCGATGTCAGGATGTCCGGAGACCCTGTGGGGGACCAGATGGCGGCGCCCATGGTGCGCACATTGCGGGGTCGGGACAAGATGGCGGCGCCCATGGGGCGCACATTTCGGGGTCGGGACAAGAGGCGCCATGGGGCGCACGTGGCCGAAGGAGGACAAGATGGTGGCGCCCATTGGTCGCACATGGACCCGGGAGGAGAAGATGGCGGCTCCCATTGTGCGTTTGGCGTGGGGGAGGGGGCGATAGTGGGCGCGATCGCAGTCACTGCGCGGGCCTGGCACACCGCCACGAAGTAGCCCGTTTTACTGCAGGCTTTACAAACTGCAGTGCGGGCCGGGCATTGTTGGCGGGGGTGCTTCTGCTGACCGCAGAAGTAGCAGCGGGGACCCCCGGGGTGCGCGGATCGGCATGCAGCGCAGGCTTATTGGGAAGGCAGGGCCTCGGCTGAGGAGGTCGTCAGCGGGGTCAAGGAGGGGTAGGAAGGAGTAGAAGGGCGGACAGCGTGGCGGGAGGGGTACGATTGTTCGTTACGGGATGCGACCGCCGTGGAGAGTGCCAAAGTTTTTCTCTCCGCCAGTTCGAGCGTGGCCCCTTCCAGTAATCGTTCTCGGGTGCGGTCCGACGCAATCCCCGTCACGAAGGCATCGCGCATGAGGAGATTCACATGTTCGTCGGCCGTAACGGCCTGACAGTCACAGTCCCGGACGAGTGGAATTAGGGCCTGCCAGGCGTCTTCGATGGACTCACCAGGTAGTTGCGGGCAAGTGGCGAGTACATGCCTGGCGAAGAGCGTGTTCGCCTTCTGCGCATAGTGTTCCTGAAGGGGTTCCATTGCGAGACTTCCGGTTGCGGCTATGCAGAGCTAAGTCGCATGTTCGGCAGCTCCCGCTTGGAACGGACTTTTGGGCTCTTTTCAGAGCCCCCAACGGCATTTTTTCGACATTTCCCGGTGTGGGAAGAAGACTGCAACATTTCCCCGACAGTGTATGGCTTGGACCAGGAGCGGGGCGACTAAAAAAGTGGTGGTGAACCCAAAGAAAGTGCGAGGGAAGAAGAGCAAGGTGGCGGCGGGTGGGGACCAGGCTGCGTGGATGCAGTGGGCGCAGGAGCAGCAGGAGGTTATCCAGCACTGCTTCAGGGAGCTCAAAGCGGACCTGCTGGAGCCGATAAGCTGCTGGAGACCCAGACGGCCCAGGGGGTGGCGATCCGCGAGGTCCGACAAAAGATCTCTGATAACAAGGACGAGATCTTGGGCCTAGCAGTAAAGGCGGAGGCGCACAAGGCGCTCCACAAGAAATGGCAGGAACGGTTCGAGGAGATGGAGAACCGGTCGAGGCGGAAGAATCTGCGGATCCTGGGCCTCCCGGAGGGGTTGGAGGGGTCAGACGTGGGGGCCTATGTGGTCACCATGTTAAACCCGCTGATGGGAGCGGGGTCCTTCCAGGGGCCCCTGGAGCTGGAAGGGGCCCATAGAGTGCTAGCGAGGAGGCCCAAGGCTAACGAGCCTCCGCGGGCGGTGCTGGTGTGGTTTCATCGGTTCGCTGATCGAGAGTGTGTACTCAGGTGGGCCAAGAAAGAGAGGAGCAGCAGGTGGGAGAACGCGGAGGTTCGAATATATCAGGACTGGAGCGCGGAGATGGCGAAGAAGAGGGCCGGGTACAACCGGGCGAAGGCAGAGCTGCACAGGAAGGGGGTAAAGTTTGGCATGCTGTAGCCAACGCGACTGTGGGTCACCTACAAGGACCGGCACCATTATTTTGAGTCCCCGGAGGAGGAGTGGGCCTTTGTTCAGGCCGAGAAGCTGGACACAAACTGAGGGTCGGGATGGGGGGTCGGGCGTGGGGATGGTCGGGGATTGTTGTTGCTGTGTTACATTTTGAGGGGGGGTTCTTTGTTCTTGTTTCTTTTTGGTTTGATGTGGGTGGTTAGGGTGGGTTGGGCACTGTTTTGGTTGGGTCTGTCGGGTAGGCTCTTGGAGGGGGGCAAGTAAACAGAGTAGGGGGTGGATGGTCGGTAGGGGGGATGGGGGCCCCGTGGGGGAGGGTGAGGCCCGAGTCGGAGGTGAGGGGGCTGGGCCTGTAAAAAGAGCTGCGCCAGAAGAGGGCTTTTTCCCGCGCTGAAGGCTGGAGGGGGCGGGGCTGGGGCGGGGAAGCGTTTTTTTTCCCCGCGCTTGGGATGGAAGGGGGAGGCCGAGAGCCTGCTGGTGGGTAATGGAGGGGGAGGGGAATTCCCACAATGGGAGGAGTCGAAGGAGAGGCGGGAGCGGCCGGGGTCAGCAGGAGTCAGCTGACTTGCGGGAGTGCAATGGGGGTAGCAAAACTGCTAGGATGGGTCCTAGCTGGAGGGGAGGTGGGGGGGGGGGGGGGGGGGGAACTGGGTTGCCGTTGGCATGGTCAAGGGGATCTGAGGGGGTTGGGATGGGGTTCTACCGCCGTGGGGAACGGGCCGGGCGTGGGGTGCGGGCGCGTGGCTGGCCGAGGAGGGGTTATGGCTAGTCGGCGGGGGAGGGGGGCGGGTAGCCCCCTGATCCGGCTGATGAACTGGAATGTAAGGGGACTGAACGGGCCGGTTAAGCGGGCTCGGGTGTTCGCACACTTGAAGGGGCTGAAGGCGGATGTGGTCATGCTCCAGGAGACACACCTGAAGGTGGCAGACCAGGTAAGATTGAGGAAGGAGTGGGTAGGTCAGGTGTTTCATTCGGGGCTGGATGCCAAAAATCGGGGGGTGGCAATCTTGGTGGGAAAAAAGGTGTCGTTCGAGGTGTCGAGCATTGTGACAGACAATGGCGGCAGGTACGTAATGGTAAGTGGTAAGCTGCAAGGGGAGAGGGTGGTGCTGGTCAACGTGTACGCCCCGAACTGGGACGATGCAGGTTTTATGCGGCGCATGTTGGGTCGGATCCCGTACTTGGAAGTGGGGGGCCTGATAATGTGGGGGGGACTTTAACATGGTGTTGGATCCGGCACTGGATCGCTCCAGGTCTAGGACGGGTAGGAAGCCGACGGCGGCTAGAGTGCTGAGGGGGTTTATGGACCAGATGGGAGGGGTGGACCCTTAGAGATTTGCAAGGCCGGGGGCTAGGGAATTTTCATTCTTCTCGCACGTTCATAAGGCCCATTCCCGGATCGACTTTTTTGTTATGAGCAGGGCGCTGATAGCGAGAGTAGAGGATACCGAGTACGCGGCGATAGCCATTTCAGAGCACGCCCCGCATTGCGTAGACCTAGAGCTGGGGCAGGAGAGGGACCAGCGCCCGTTGTGGTGCTTGGAGGTGGGGCTGTTGGCGGACGAGGAGGTGGGGGAGCGTGTCCGAGGAAGCATAGAGAGATACCTGGAGGCCAACGATAACGGGGAGGTCCGAGTGGGGATGGTATGGGAGGCGCTGAAGGTGGTGGTTAGGGGAGAGCTGATCTCCATTAGGGCCCACAAGGAGAGGAGAGAGCAGAGGGAGAGGGAGAGGCTGGTGGGGGAGATGGTGAGGGTAGACAGGAGGTACGCAGAGGTGCCGGAGGAGGGACTGTTGAGGGAGAGGCGTATCCTCCAGGCCGAATTCGACCTGTTGACCACCAGGAAGGCGGAGGTGCAGTGGAGGAAGGCCCAGGGGGCGGTTTATGAATATGGGGAAAAGGCAAGCCGGATGCTGGCGCATCAGCTTCGGAAGCGGGACGCAGCTTGGGAGATCGGGGGAGTTAAGGATAGGGGAGGGAGTGTGGCATGGAGTGGGGTTGGCATCAATGGGGTCTTCAGGGACTTTTAGGAGGAACAGTATCGGTCCGAGCCCCCACAGGAGGAGGGAGGGATGGGGCGCTTTCTGGACCAATTGAGGTTTCCGAAGGTGGAGGAGGGACTGGTGGCGGGATTGGGGGCCCCGATTGGGCTGGAGGAGCTGATCAAAGGGATAGGGAGCATGCAGGCGGGGCAGGCACCAGGGCCGGACGGTTTCCCGGTCGAATTCTACAAAAAATATGTGGACCTGTTGGGCCCGTTGCTGGTTAGGACCTTCAATGAGGCAAGTGAGGGGGGGGCCTTGCCCCCGACGATGTCCCGGGCATTGATCTCCTTGATCCTGAAGCGGGACAAGGATCCCCTGCAGTGTGAGTCTTACAGGCCAATTACGTTGTTAAATGTAGATGCTAAGGTGCTGGCGAAGGTCTTAGCCACAAGAATTGAGGATTGGGTGCCGCAATTTGACAACGAAGACCAGACGGGGTTCGTGAAGGGGAGGCAGTTGAACGCGAATGTTCGGAGGCTCCTGAACATTATTATGATGCCAGCGAGGGAGGGGGAGGCGGTGATAGTGGTGGCGATGGACGCTAAGAAGGTCTTCGTTAGGGTACAGTGGGGCTACTTGTGGGAGGTACTGAAGAGGTTCGGGTTTGGGGAGGGGTTCGTCAGGTGGGTTAGGCTGTTGTACGAGGTCCCGATGGCAAGTGTGGCCACGAACAAGAAGAGGTCTGAGTACTTTTGGTTGCACCGAGGGACGAGGCAGGGGTGTCCCCTGTCCCCCCTGCTCTTCGCACTGGCGATTGAACCCCTGGCTTTGGCACTGAGGGAGTCGAGGAACTGGAGGGGGTTGGTGCGGGGTGGGGAGGAGCATAGGGTGTCGCGCTATGCGGACAACTTGCTGTTATATGTGGCGGACCCGGTGGGGGGAATGCCGGAGGTAATGAGGATCCTCAGGGAGTTCGGGGATTTCTCTGGGTACAAGCTCAACATGGGGAAGAGCGAGTTGTTTGTGGTTCACCCAGGGGACCAGGAGAGGGGGATTGGCGAGCTCCCACTAAAAAGGGCGGAGAGGAGCTTCAGGTATTTGGGGGTCCAGGTGGCCAGGAGCTGGGGGGCCCTGCATAGACTTAATTTCATGAGGCTAGTGGAGCAAATGGAGGAGGAGTTTAAGAGGTGGGACGCGTTGCCGCTGTCCCTGGCGGGTAGGGTGCAGTCAGTCAAGATGACGGTGCTCCCAAGGTTTTTGTTCCTCTTCCAGTGCCTCCCCATTCTTATCCCGAAGGCCTTCTTTAGGCGGGTCAACAGGAGCATAACGGGGTTTGTGTGGGCGCGAGGGACTCCGAGGGTGAGAAGGGTGTTCCTGGAGCGGAGTAGGGATGGGGGGGGGCTGGCGCTGCCCAACCTCTGTGGGTACTACTGGGCCGCCAATGCGGCGATAGTGCGCAAGTGGGTGATGGAGTGGGAGGGGGCTGCATGGAAGAGGCTGGAGACGGCGTCTTGTGAGGGTACGAGTCTGGAGGCGCTGGCAACGGCACCGCTGCCGCTCCCTCCAATGAGGCATACCACGAGCCCGGTGGTGGCGGCTACCCTCAAAATCTGGGGGCAGTGGAGGCGGCACAGGGGGGAGGTGGGGGCCTCGGTGTGGACCCCGATACGGGGGAACCACAGGTTTGTCCCAGGGACAATAGATGGAGGGTTTTCGGGGTGGCACAGGGCAGGGATAAGAAGGTTGGGGGACCTGTTTGTGGATGGTAAGTTTGCGAGCCTTGGTGAGCTGGAGGAGAAGTACAGGCTCCCCCCGGGGAACACTTTTAGGTATCTACAGGTAAGGGGTTTGCCAGGCGGCAAGTGGTGGAATTCCCGCTGCTGCTGCCACGCACGGTACAGGACAGGGTGCTCTCGGGGGGGGTGGGTTGGAGAGGGGAAGATCTTGGCAACATACCAGGTGATGCAGGAGGAGGCGGCCTCGGTGGAGGAGCTGAAAGATAAGTGGGAGGAGGAATTGGGGGAGGAGATCGAGGAGGGGACGTGGGCAGATGCCCTTGGGAGGGTGAACTCTTCCTCTTTGTACGCGAGGCTCAGCCTCATACAGTTTAAGGTGCTGCACAGGGCACACATGACCGGGACAAGGATGAGCCGGTTTTTTGGGGGTGAGGACAGGTGTGTTAGGTGCTCAGGGAGCCCAGCAAATCACACCCATATGTTCTGGGCATGCCCAGCGCTGGAGGAATTTTGGAAGGGCGTAGCGAGGACGGTGTAGAGGGTGGTAGGATCCAGGGTCAAACAGGGCTGAGGGCTCGCAATATTTGGGGTTGCAGGGGAGCCGGGAGTGCAGGAGGTGAAAGAGGCCGGTATTCTGGCCTTTGCGTCCCTGGTAGCCTGGCGAAGGATTTTTCTTCAGTGGAAGGATGTGAGGCCCCCAAGCGTGGAATCCTGGATCAACGATATGGCGGGGTTTATTAAATTGGAGAGGGTGAAATTTGCCGTAAGGGGATCGGTGCAAGGGTTTTTCAGGCGGTGGCAACCGTTCTTGGGCTTCCTGGCAGAACGGTAGACAATGGTCAGCAGCAACGAGGGGGGGGGGTTCTATTTTATTTTTGTTTGTCTATACAGGGGGATCTGAGGGGGTGTATATATTTGCAATGTTTGCTCGGTGTTAATTTGGGGTGTTAATTTATTATTTATGTATAGGGGGGAGGGGGTACGGGGTTGTTTTGTTTGGTTTTGTACTTAATTCTACTTAATTTTACATTTTGTTGTTGATATTTTGTGAAAACTTTAATAAAAATTATTTTCAAAAAACAAAAAGGAGTTCCATTGCTTTTGTGTAATTCGTGGCGTCAACGGGAACAGGCTGGAGCACAGTCTGGAGTACAGGACATTTATCTTCTGAGCCTCCGTTGGCTCGGGGTCCGCAGCCTTGATGTTGGCCTCAAAACATGCTAGCCAGTGAGTAAAGTCTTTTCTGGCATTGGGCGAGTGCGGATCCAGCTGCAGGCGATCGGGCTTAATTCTGATATCCATTCTGTGGAAAATCTGACTGTAATAAATTGATGCACGATCAATTGCACAAAGACGAAAGTTGGGTACAACTGTGGCTTTATTACAGTCAGATGCGTGGCCTCCTGCTGCAGCTGGCGAAATGGCAGGGCACTGGAGGTCATGCATATTTATATAGTTCTCCCTGGGCGGAGCCAGCCGGCAGGAGCTACCGGCGAACCTGTAGTGCAGGTCCTACCTTACATCTCCTATTACAGTGGTTCACCACAACTTGTGTAATAACTTTGGCTCACCAGCTGGGTATGAAACAACTGACGTTTATTTACAACATACTATCGCACAGAGTCTCACAGGTTCATGGCTGCCTGTCAGCATCCGGAATCGATGAGGCAAAAAGCCCGCGCTTGCTCGGGTGAACCCCCATCCTGGTCCTCTGATTGGTATTTCGGCCGATCACCCCCTTAAAGGGGCCAGGCACCACATCCCTCCCTTTCTAAGTCCTTTTGTGCAATGATAACAGTTAAACTATACAGCTCCCAACCAGTTTAACATTTAACCCATTCGACCAGTCCATCATAGATTTAGTCTCTCTGGTGTTTTCCAATTTCTGACAGAGTGGTGTTACTCCATCGACTTTGGTGCTTCTGCTGCGGTATTTACTGCAGGAACTGCTGCACCTGGTATCTCCTCCGGTATTGGTAACTCCGCGTCACCCATTTCTGTGGTGAGGGCAGGCTCTCCTGTCACACTGGGTACTTGACCACTCGGACAACCAACAATGTTTCCTGTTGGCAATATGGTTTGGGGCAGTTGTACTGGCAGTTGGGACACCTCCCATCTATGCAAGTGGTCCACATGTTTCCTGATAATTCCATCTTGTACATTCACTTCATAGACCGCCGTCCGTCTTGGCTACAACAGCTCTTGGTTCGCTTCCGAAGTTTCTGGCAAACACCGGGTTCACCAGTGGCTAATTACCTTGCAGCTTTGCCTGGATCGTGATTTTTCTTTCGATTGATCTGACTGGCCTCTACCCTCCCTGGCAAATTTGGAAACACCGGGCTTAGTCTTGTCCTAAGACGCCGGCCCATCAATAACTCTGCTGGCAGCCCTCCTGTGGTTGAGTGCGGCGTTGTCTGGTATCTTAGAAGAAATCGAGACATTCTGGAATCGCACCTGACTGCTTTTTAAGACCGGCCCAGAAGGTTAGAACTGCACGTTCAGCCAGTCCATTGGATGCCGGGTGGTGTGGCGCAGGCCGGATATGCCTTCTGCCATTCGTGAAGGAAAATCTGAAATTCAGCACGCGTGAGGCTGTTCCATTATCCAACACGATTGCTTCAGATATCCCACAGGATGCAGAACACTGACACCATTTCTCAGCTCTGGCATGCGATGTCGTAGACCTTTCATTTCAAACACTTCCATCCACTTCAAATGGGCATCCAACAGGAGCAAAAACATTGTGCCCAAAAATGGCCCCACATAATCAACGTGGACACGCACCCATGGCTGACCAGGCCATTCCCAAGGGTGCAAAGGGACTGTAGCAGGAAACTTATGCAACTGGCCCTGGGCGCAGTGCTTCACTAACCTCTCAAATTCGGCATCTGTGCCAGGCCACTGCGGTACATAACTCCTGCCAAGCGTCTTCATTTTTGACACACCTGGATGGGCACAATATAATTCAGCCACATGGCCGTGCTTCGAATAGTTCTTCCTCTGTCTGCTTGGCTGTCTCCCATACACACTGTGGAAAAGGGGGTTTGTGCTGAGCCTACCCATTGGATTTAATTCAGAGGTGGTTATCTACCATTGTGTGGGAGTGTGTTGCGCGATTGGAGAGGCGGGAGTTCTTTGTCGCAAAGTTGAGTCCGGCCAACAGCTATTTAAACCATGAACCAGTTCAGCTGCAGAATCTGTGTATATGCGGTGACCCAAGCAGTCCAAAGGTGTGAAGGTTAGGTGGATTATCCATGATCAATTGCCCCATAGTTTCCAAAGATGTGCAGGTTAGGTGCGGTTACGGGGTTAGGGTGGGCAATTGGACCTGCACTTTCAGAGGATCAGTGCAGGCTTGTTGGACCGAATGGCCTCCTTCTGCACTGTAGGAATTCCAAAGATTCTATGGATTCTATGATCGCAAAAAGATTGTGGATGAGAAAGGTAATTCAGCCCCCAGTCCTTTATCCATCCTCACAGAGTTGAGTCCAGTAGTTTCAGAAACTATTCCAGGGACACACACCACACGGTTGAGGGGGGAGAGCTGACTGGTGGTGATTTAACCTGAGGATCACCGCACCTCAGCAAGTGGCAAGGTTGAGAAGGCAGGGCCTTCATGAATAACCTCAGCCAGTACGGGAATTGAACCTGCGCTGTTGGCCTCTCTCTGGATCACAATCCAGTGGTCCAGCCAACTGAGCTAAACCGGCCTCTGGAATCTGCTGTGTGCTTCCTATATTATGGCAAACCGCCTTTCTCAAAATGCCACCATTGACGAGGAGATTCAACACTGGAGGAAACAACTGCACCAGCTCAACTTTCTTCGGCAAACGACGGCAGTGAGTGTTTGACAACAAAGGCCTCCTCATGTCAACAAAACGTATAACAGAGCATTTGTGGTTAGCTCATTGTGGTAATGCAGTGAGACATTGGCTGTGTATCAGCGACTGGTAAGAGCGCTGGAGAAATTCCATCAGCCGTGTCACCGTCGCAACCTCAGCATTCAATGGCAGGTCCACTGGACAAACACTGGTGTCTTTGAAATCAGCTCCACAAGTATTTCGGCAAAACTACTGCAAAAATCAACATCGGCAGACTGAACTCTTATGTCCGAATGTCTGAACAATATTCTTCCCCACCAGGTCCTGTTTGCTCAACTCTCAAATGGCAAACGTTCCAGGGGAGGACAAAGAAAACATTTCAAAGACCCTCTCTGAAACACGGCAGCACTGATGACTGGGCGGAGATTGCCACCAGCAATATAGCAACAACTTGTCTCTCAAGCTGCATCATCCTTTGAGCCTAAACACCTTTGTGATGAGGCAAAGCAATGATACAGAAGGCAAGAAAAAGGAAGCAAATCCTGCCCTCCTGATGTCATTACATCCTGGGACATCCTGCCACACGTACCCAAGGATCTGTGGGTCGAGAGGCGGCTTGTTCAGTCACATGAAGACCCACGGCAGAAACCCACGATCCTGAGAACACTTCATCCTCGAATCAAAGGACAACCGACGATGGTAACTTCTCAGCCGCATCCTCTTAAAGGCCGAAAAGCCCAATTTTCAATGCACAGAAACGGAACAGGGAATGATTTAATCTAAAGCTTTTTGATGTGCCTTTGTCAATCTCGCTCTTTCACTTGCTCTCCATCCTTCACCCACTTTTTAACATCTGAACATGAGAATAGCATGTTAAAAATGCAAGCTGCAAAGATTTATATCCAACTCCTGTAATCCTTCAGTTGAGTTATTCTGTGCTCTTTGAAATATTTTCAATGTACATTGCCGTTCTTTACTGACAATGAGCTATCAAAACTTGAATTTTCATTTAACTCTTGAAATACAAAGACTTATGCTGAGACATTTGATGTTCGCCAACTCTCCGACCTTTTGGTTTTCCATTGACATTCTTCTGCAGTTGCCCGTTTAAAATTCTCATCTTTCGGTTCAAACTCCTCCCTGGCTTTATCCCTCCCAATCTCTGTGACTCTCTCTGGCTGTGATGCTCTAAGACAGGCCCTTTGAGCATCGCTGTCTTCCTGTGTGTCCACCATGGCTCAGGTGGTAACACTCCCGCCACAGGGTCACATGGTTCCAGGTTCAACTCCAGAACATGAGGTCAAAGAGAGAGGGCGACAGCCCTGCACTGTCGAAGATGGCATCTTTTGAAAGAGGCGTTAAATCAAGGACCCATCTGCCTGCTCAGATGGAGGTAATAAAATCCATGGCATTCTTTTCAAGGAGAGGGGGTGATGTTCTCCTCAATATCTTGGCCAATATTTATCCCAATTAACATCGCACAAAAATAACCCAGATTATTGCTGTTGGTGGGAGTTTGCTGTGTGCAAATTGGAAGCTGTTTTGCTGCATTACAATAATTGTTAATAATTTGTTAATTTTGTTGTTAAGATACACAGGTGAAGGGCATTGTTTTATTAAGTACATTGAGCATACCTAAATAGGAGATAGCTGGGACACTGGGGGCGTAATTCTCCCATCGGGAGTCTAAGTGCCGGCGCCGGAGTGAAAACCGGAGTGTTTCACTCCAGCGTCGGACCCCGCTCCTAGCCCCCTATTCTCCCGCCGCCGGAGAGCTAGGAGCGGCGTCGCGTCATTTACATCCTTGGCGCCTCGTAAATGATGCGGCTGGCGCCGCGTAAATGACGTCACCCGCGCATGCGCGGTTGCCATCCTCCCCGAGGCCGCCCCACAAGAAGATGTCGGATGGATCTTGCGGGGCAACGGAGGAAAGGAGGTCCTCCTTCAGAGTGGCCAGCCCGCCAATTGGTGGGCACCGATTGCGGGCCAGACCCCATTCGAGGCCCCCCCCCCCCCCCGGTGCAGGAACCCCCCTCCTCCCCCCACAGGCCGCCTCCCCAGCGTTCCCGGGCTGTTCCCGCCGGCAGCGGCCAGGTGTGGACGGCGCCGGCGGGAACCCGTCGTATTGGGCAGGCCGCTCGGTCCATCCTGGGCCGGAGAATCGCCGCTCGCCCGTTGCAAACGTCAAGCGGTGGTTCTCCCAGCGGCCAGCCGTGATTCACGCCGCGCCGGTTTGGGGGGGGGGTGGGAGAATCGCGTGCGGGCGTCGGGGCGGCGTGGCGGGACACGTGCGGCACCCCGGCGATTCTCCCACCCGGTGTGTGGGGGGAGAATTCCTCCCTGGGTGTTTGGGAGGAGAGCTATGAGACGGGAAAAAATCCAGAAACTCTTTCATAAAGGAAAAGCTGTGACTTAATTTTGACTACATTAACCGCTTGGACTCGATTAACAACAGTTTCTAGATTCCATTGGCTTTAAAGCGTTGTGACAAGCCAGTTATTGTAAGAAGTGGTGGGTAAATGCAAGTCTTCCTTTTTCCTTCAATGCATAATTGCCAACTTTATTCCGTTGTCCAGGCTCTAAACTGTGGAATTCCTTCTCTAAACTCTGCCTCCTTCTCTGCCTCCCCAACTCCTCGATCTAATTTTGGGTCAACTCTCCAAATGTCTCCTTTTGTGCTCACTTTCCAATTTTGGTGGCTTTGCTCCTGTGAGATGCTTTAGTTTAGTTGACTATGTTAACGGTGCACATTGTTACTGATAGTAAGTGAAAGAGAGAGGCTCAAGTGAAGGAGAGGGAAAAAATGAGGTTATGAAAGGAATGGACTAAAGCAACAGGAGAGACAAAGAGCAGCAGACTAAAGGGAAGTGCAGTAAAAGACCTTCGCAAGAAATGCCAAATAGTTTGGGAGTTCGGCTCGGCATTTGGCTATGTTTCAAAGTGACTAAAAATCAATTTAATCAATCCCCTCGTTAGCTGTATTATAGGTCTAGCTCATTGTCCCAAAAGGTAAGGCTCCTCCTGCTGCATAGAGGTACAGGGCCCTTTGAATGGGAGCCCTTAGCTAAATGGCTGCGACGAGAAGATCAAAATCGAAATGTTGAAGCTGGTGCCTTCAGCAGCCAAGGGCATAAGCTCTGGAATTCCCTCCCTCAGTCTTTCTTTCTCTATCCCTCCCCTCCTTTAAGTCACTCTTCGAAACCAACTCTTTAAGCCAAGCTGCTGGTCCTCTGCAGCAATACCTCCTTAGATGACTCTGTGTCAAACCTTGTTTGATAGTGCTCCTGTGATGTGCCCAGGAAGGTTTTAGAAACAGACAGAGAAAGTAGAATCAGGAGGAGACCATTCGGCCCTTCGAGCCTGCTGCGCCATTCATTATGGTCATGGCTGATCATCAAATTCAATATCCTGAATCGCCTTCCCCATGATCCCTTTAGCCCAAGACCTATAATCTAATTCTCTCTGGAAATCACACAACGTTTGACCTTAACTACTTTCTGTGGTAGTGAATTCCACAAATTCTCCTCGCCTCAGTCCTAAAAGGTTTACCCCTTATCCTCAAACTATGACCCCCAGTTCTGGACTCCCCCACCATCGGGAACATTCTTTCTGAATCTACCCTGTCTGATCCTGTTAGAATTTTGTACGTTTTTATGAGATCCCCTCTCACTCTTCTAAACTCCAATGAATATAATCCTAACTGACATAGTCTCTCCTCATACGACAGTCCCGCCATCCCAGGAATCGGCCTGGTAAACCTTCGCTGCACTCCCTCCATAGCAAGAACATCCTTCCTCAGATAAGGACACCAAAACTCCAGGTGTGGCCTCACTATACTCAAATCCTCTCACTATGAAGGTCATAGTTTTTTTAAATTTAGAGTTTCCAATTCTTTTTTTTCCAATTAAGGGGCAATTTAGCATAGCTAATTCACCTGCCCTGCACATCTTTTTGGGTTGTGAGGGTGAGACCCACACAGACACAGGGAGAATGTGCAAACTCCACACGAACAGTCACCTGGGGCCAGGATTGAACCTGGCCAGTATACTTTGATACTCTATTTTTGTCAATACCTTGGCCCACCTTTGCTGAATTTTAAACAGTTCCCAATCCTCTGGTCTATTGCTTTTTCTTGCCAATTTGTATGCTTCTTTTTTGAATCTAATACTATCTCTAATTTTCCTTGTAAGCCATGGCTTGGTCATAGTTGTCTTTCCACTCTTGCATCAAATAGGAATAAACAACTTTCGGAGTTCACCTATTCCTTGAATGCCTGCCATTGTCTGTCCACTGTCCTTCCTTTCAGCAATGATTCCCAGTCCACCTTAGCCAGCTCATGCCTCATATCATCATAGTTACCTTTATTGAGATCCAGGACCCTTGTCTCAGAATCACCTACCTCACTATCCACCTTGATAAAGAATGTTACGGATGCCTGGTCAGCTCTCAACAATGACTAAGAGACTGGACCAGATGCCATAACCTATTTAAGTTTTAATGGGGCGCGGAAAGATAGATTTGTTCCAAGAGTGATAATGTAAGGAATAAGGCTTGGTTATTTTATAAATAAACTTTATTAAAACAAAAGAAAAGAAAACAATATTTCAAACTTTTACTTCAGCTCCAACACTAACAGATTACATGCAATTTCTTAACCTTAACACACTGGATCCCATTAAACAACACTGTACATGAAATTGCAGCTCTTGTTCCACTTACACAAGCAGACAAAAGCAATACTTGCATTTGCGAAGCAATTTTCCTTCTGTTAGGGACATTGGTTCAGAACACATTTCCAAAGCCTGCCTCGGTGGCAACTTTTATGACCTCTCTCGTCAATTTCCACAGCCTTCTTCTATAACTGTTCAGAACAGCATTCTTTCTCTCTCCCTCTCTGAGCTCTGCCCAGCTCCTCAAACAAAGGTTATCTTGGGTTTCCAGATTTGGACCTATTATTGTTATTTTGGTTGATTGCCCACTCTTGTTTATGCATTTATATATGGCATTTATATGCAACTAACCTTCCATTGACAGACAAATAGGTGATCAGACTCTGTGATGGGCTGATGGCTGGTCAAACAAGGTTGTCCGAATGACAATGGATCTTGAGTGGATCATCCTGGCTGAACTGGGGCATCCTGTGTATTCCCACTAACGAGGTTAAATCTCAATGTGACATGGTAACTCAGGCTGTCGGTGTCTCCCTCTGACTCTGCTGCTAGCCATCTTTTCCCTCAATCTGTTTAACCCCTAAATTGCCTGCTACATCTTGGAGCCCATTTCTGAACCCAAGTTCCTAATATCTCCCTATCATGAGAGTACTTCTACCATATTATGGTCACTCGTTCCCAAGGGTCCTCTCACAACTAGATTGCCAACTAATCCTTTCTCATTGCCCAATACCTAGCCCAAAATGGCCTCTTCCCTTGTTGGTTTGTCAACTTATTGCTCCATAAAACCATCCCATATACACACTCCACAAATTGCTCCTCTATTGTACTCTGACTAATTTGACTCACCCAATCTATATGCAGATTGAAATCATCCATAATCACAGATGTTCCTTTAAAACATGCATCTCTGATTTCCCCATATTGCCACTGCAGTGTGGTGGTCTGTATACCACCCCCACGAATGTGTTTTGCCTCTTGGTGTTTCTTAACTCGACCCAGACAGATTCCACATCTTTCCTCAATATTGTATCAATATCTTCCTTAATCAACAATGATGTGGAGATGCCGGCGTTGGACTGGGGTGAGCACAGTGAGAAGTCTTACAACACCAGGGTAAAGTCCAACAGGTTTGTTTCAAATCACTAGTTTTCGGAGCACTGCTCCTTCCTCACCTGAGGAAGGAGCTGCGCTTCGAAAGCTAGTGATTCGAAACAAATCTGTTGGACTTTAACCTGGTGTTGGAAGACTTCTTACTGTTAATCAACAATGCAACTCGACCACCCTTTCCTTTCTGTCTGTCCTTCCTAAAAACTGAATAGCCCTCGATGTTTAATTCTCATCCTTGGTCACCGGAAGGGTGCTATATAAATCCAGGTGGTTGTTGTGAATATTAGGGCCACTTCAGAAGGTTTCTTGCTTTCTTTGCAGTTTGCAAATGATGGCATCTGACACATCTGGAATTATTTGCAGTATTCTGCTGCAGAATGTAAAGTTAAAGGAAGGAGTGGGCTTTTTTTTTTAAATGTCGCTTTAAAAAAAAATTGTTACTGTTTCCCTTCATATCCAACTGTTTGCCCTCAACTTGACATTATGGGTGTAGGTAGTAATAACGATAACTCCTCTTTACATTGAACAGAGAGCCTTCTTTCATTGATCACACAATGATGCTACAGCAAGGTCAGGCTTTGGAAATCCTGGAAGGTGTTTACAAGAGCCTGGATACCAATAAGCCCAAGTCCTGGTTCGACTGCGTGGCCTGGGCCAGGAGACATTGGCAGACACAATACACCAACAGCATCCGGCAGCTCCTGCACAATTTCCCTTCGGACCAGGTACGGCGGTGGGGGGGGGCAACGGAGGCCGTCTGGGGCATTGGAATAAATCAGCGTTTCAGCGCTGAGGCTGAACAAGAGTAATTACTCTGGCAGAGAGGTTTAATAGGAAGAGATTTTCATATGGAGCCTTGTCACAGACTGAACAATATCTTTTTTAAGACAGATAACAGACTTGTCTTTTTTTCCCCCTGAGCAGGATAGGGGTTACTGAAAGGTAATGTGTACTGCAGTATGATTCATCATAGTGTATGTGCTTAAAAACTGCTATTTTCTGATTTTCCTTTATGCTGAAGTTTCCACTTGCCCAATGCTGGCCCTTTAACTACTTCAGATATTCATCTTCAACACCTAGAACACAGAACATAGAACACAGAACATAGAACATTACAGCGCAGTACAGGCCCTTCGGCCCTCGATGTTGCGCCGACCTGTGAAACCACTCTAAAGCCCATCTACACTATTCCCTTATCGTCCATATGTCTATCCAATGACCATTTGAATGCCCTAAGTGTTGACGAGTCCACTACTGTTGCAGGCAGGGCATTCCACGCCCTTACTACTCTCTGAGTAAAGAACCTACCTCTGACATCTGTCTTATATCTATCTCTCCTCAATTTAAAGCTATGTCCCCTCGTGCTAGACATCACCATCCGAGGAAAAAGGAAAAAGGCTCTCACTGTCCACCCTATCCAATCCTCTGATCATCTTGTATGCCTCAATTAAGTCACCTCTTAACCTTCTCTCTGACGAAAACGGCCTCAAGTCCCTCAGTCTTTCCTCATAAGATCTTCCCTCCATACCAGGCAACATTCTGGTAAATCTCCTCTGCACCCTTTCCAATGCTTCCACATCCTTCCTATAATGCGGCGACCAGAATTGCACGCAATATCCCAAATGCGGTTTTGTACAGCTGCAACATGACCTCATGGCTCTGAAACTCAATCCCTCTACCAATAAAACCGAACACACCATACGCCTTCTTAACAACTCTCTCAACCTGGGTGGCAACTTTCAGGGATCTATGTACATGGACACCGAGATCTCTCTGCTCATCCACACTGCCAAGAACCTTACCATTAGCCCAGTACTCTGTCTTCCTTTTATTCCTTCCAAAATGAAGCATCTCGCACTTTTCTGCATTAAACTCCATTTGCCACCTCTCAGCCCAGCGCTGCAGCTTATCTATGTCCCTCTGTAACTTGTAACATCCTTCCGCACTGTCCACAACTCCACCGACTTTAGTGTCATCTGAAAATTTACTCACCCATCCTTCTACACCCTCCTCCAGGTCATTTATAAAAATGACAAACAGCAGTGGCCCCAAAACAGATCCTTGTGGTACACCACTAGTAACTGGACTCCAGTCTGAACATTTCCCATCAACCACCACCCTTTGTCTTCTTCCAGTTAGCCAATTTCTGATCCAAACGGCTAAATCACCCTGATCCAAACGGCTAAATCATGCCTCCGTATTTTCTGCAGTAGCCTACCATGGGGAACCTTATCAAACGCATTACTGAAATCCATATACACCACATCAACTGCTTTACCTCATCCACCTGTTTGGTCACCTTCTCAAAGGACTCAATAAGGTTTGTGAGGCATGACCTACCCTTCACAAAACCGTGTTGACTACCGCTAATCAAATTATTCCTTTACAGATGATTATACATCCTATCTCTTATAAACCTTTCCAAGATTTTGCCCACAACAGAAGTAAGGCTCACTGGTCTATAGTTACTGGGGTTGTCTCTACTCCCCTTCTTGAACAAGGGGACAACATTGGCTATCCTCCAATCTTCTGGCACTATTCCTGTAGACACAGATGACTTACAGATCAAAGCCAAAGGCTCAGCAATCTCCTCCCTAGCTTCCCAGAGAATCCTAGGATAAATCCCATCCGGCCCAGGGGACTTATCTATTTTTACACTTTCCAGAATTGCTAACACCTCCTCCTTATGAACCTCAAGCCCTTCAAGTCTAGTAGCCTGAATCTCAGTATTCTCCTCGACAACATTGTCTTTTTCCTGTGTCAATACTGATGAAAAATATTCATTTAGCACCTCTCCTATCTCCTCGGACTCCAAGCACAACTTCCCACTACTGTCCTTGACTGGCCCTACTCTTACCCTAGTCATTCTTTTATTCCTGACATATCTATAGAAAGCTTTAGGGTTATCCTTGATCCTACCTCCCAAAGATTTCTCATGTCCCCTCCTGGCTCTTCTTAGCTCTCTCTTTAGGTCCTTCCTAGCTAACTTGTAACTCTCGAGCGCCCTAACTGAACCTTCATGTCTCATCTTGACATAAGCCTTCTTCTTCCTCTTCACAAGTGTTTTGACTGCTTTAGTAAACCACGGTTCCCTTGCTCGACCACTTCCTCCCTGCCTGACAGGTACATACTTATCAAGGACACGCAGTAGCTGTTTCTTGAACAAGCTCCACATTTCCATTGTGCCCATCCCTGCAGTTTTCTTCTCCATCCGATGTATCCTAAGTCATGCCTCATCGCATCATAATTGACTTTCCCCCAGATATAACTCTTGCCCTGCGGTATATACCTATCCCTTTCCGTCACTAAAGTAAACGTAATCGAATTGTGGTCACTATCACCAAAGTGCTCACCTACCTCCAAATCTAACACCTGTCCTGGTTCATTACCCAGTACCAAATCCAATATGGCCTTGCCTCTTGTTGGCCTATCTACATACTGTGTCAGGAAATCCTCCTGCACACATTGGTTAAAAACGGACCCATCTAAAGTACTCAAACTATAGCGTTTCCAGTCAATATTTGGAAAGTTAAAGTCCCCCATAACAACTACCCTGTTGCTTTCGCTCCTATCCAAAATCATCTTTGCACTCCTTTCCTCTACATCTCTGGAACTTTTCGGAGGCCTATAGAAAACCCCTAACAGGGTGACCTCTCCTTTCCTGTTTCTAACCTCAGCCCATACCACCTCTGCAGACGAGTCCTCATCAAACGTCCTTTCTGCCACCGTAATATTGTCTTTGACTAACAATGCCACCCCTCTCCCTCTTTTACCACCTTCCCTGAGCTTACTGAAATATCTAAACCCCGGCTCCTGCAACAACCATTCCTGTCTCTGCTCTATCCATGTCTCCGATATGGCCACAACATCGAAGTCCCACATACCAACCCATGCCGCAAGTTCACCCACCTTATTTCGGATGCTCCTGGCATTGAAGAAGACACAGTTTAAATCACCTTCCTACCTGCCGGTACACTCCTGCAACTTTGAAACCTTACTCATGCCCGCAATACTCTCAACCTCCTGTATACTGGAGCTACAATTCAGGTTCCCAAGCCCCTGCTGAACTAGTTTAAACCGTCCCGAAGAGCATTAGCAAATTCCCCCTCCAGGATACTGGTACCCCTCTAGTCCAGGTGTCGACCATCCCGTTTGTAGAAGTCCCACCGACCCCAGAATGAGCCCCAATTATCCAGAAATCTGAAACCCTCCCTCCTGCACCATCCCTGTAGCCACGTGTTCAACTCCTCTCTCTCCCTATTCCTCGTCTCGCTTTCACGTGGCACGGGTAACAACCCAGAGATAATAACTCTGTTTGTCCTAGATCGAAGTTTCCACCCTAGCTCCCTGAATTTCTGCCTGACATCCCTATCCCTTTTCCTACCTATGTCGTTGGTACCTATGTGGACCACGACTTGGGGCTGCTCCCCCTCCCCCTTAAGGATCTCGAAAACACGATCCGAGACATCACGCACCCTGGCACCTGGGAGGCAACACACCAACCGCGAGTCTCTCTCGTTCCCACAGAATCTCATATCTATCCCCCTAACTATGGAGTCTCCAATGACTAATGCTCTACTCCTTTCTCCCCTTCCCTTCTGAGCAACAGGGACAGACTCTGTGCCAGAGACCTGTACCCCATGGCTTACCCCTGGCTGAGATCACAGAGGGGTGACCTTTCACCTCGTCGCACTTTCCATCAGCGTCACTCCTCACCGCACCAAATGCTAAAGGCAGCTAGGAGGTAGAAACCCGGGGCCAGTAATTTCTTCTGAAATGAATGGCCAGTGTTCTACTCCACCAGTCCCACAAGGATTAGAGTGGTTTCTGGATTCCCACACTGCACTAATTCTACCTCTTGAGACCTGGTTTGAATGCAGGCCAGGCTCCTGGGTTGAACGTTCCTTTCCCTGGTGACTGTAAAGGTTTGAAATAAAGTGGACCTGTTCAGCGTTGAGCCACTTTCGATGTGTTTATTCCTGTGTTTCCATTTGCCCAGATCTTCGGAATCCTGAAGGTGATGAGACTTCCTGGGAATTTGATTCTGTAGATGCTTCCGCGCCACCTCACCCAAGTGACTCATTCTTCATGTGTCTCAGTGTCTAGGTTATTTCACCATGCCTCATAGAATCATAGAATTTACAGTGCAGAAGGAGGCCATTCGGCCCATTGAGTCTGCACCAGCCCTTGGAAAGAGCACCCCACCCAAGCCCACACCTCCATCCTATCCCCGTAACCCCACCTAATCTTTTTTGGACACTTAAGGGCAATTTAGCATGGCCAATCCACCTAACCTGCACATCTTTGGATTTGTGGGAGGAAACCGGAGCACCCGGAGGAAACCCACGCAGACACGGGGAGAACGTGCAGACACCGCACAGTCGGTGACCCAAGTCAGGAATCGAACCTGGGACCCTGGAGCTGTGAAGCAACAGTGCTAACCACTGTGCTACCATGCTGCCCATTGGCTGGCACCATCGCCAACATATCTTTCTTCCAACATATGAACTACTGGCCAACAGTCAGGAATGGGGGTCCGGTTTACTTATCTCTCTGTTCATTCATTCACTGGATTTGAGCACCACTGACAAGGCCAGTCTTTATTATCCATTCCCTAATTGTCCTTGAGAAGGCTGTGGTGCCTCACCTTCTCAAACCACTGAAGTCCATATCGTGTAGGTACACCCACAGTACTGTTAGGGAGGGGATTCCAGGATTGTGTCAAGCTTCGTGAGTGCTGTTGGAGTTGCACTCACCCAGCCAAGTGGAGAGTAATACCATCACACTCCTGGCTTGTGCTTTGCAGATGGTGGAGGGGCTTTGGGGAGGTGAGTTACTCGGCACAGAATTCCCAATCTCGCCCACTCTGTTACAGCCACAGTATTGATGTAGTTGAGGAAGTCAAGTTTCTGGTCAATGTTAAACCCAAGGATGTTGATGGTGGGGGATTTACCAATAGTAATGTTGTTACACATCAAGGAGATACGTTTAGATTCTCTTTTGTTGGACAGAGTGACATGGCTGTTTTCTGCTGCCTACCAGTCCAAGCCAAAGTGTTGAGTAGGTCCATTGATGCCCTTTGTAATAACTTGACTGCTGTGCGAACTAAGATCATCTAAACCAGAAGCAACATGCCCATCCCCATCCCCCCCTCCCCCCAACCACCTTCTTCCGCTCCGACCATACCGCATGGTACATTTAGCAAAAACGTCCCGAGGGAACTTTCAATCAAGAACTCAATGCGTTTGAAGTAAACTACACAAATCAGCTCATAATTCAACACAATCTGGCAATAACTAAGCAATATTTCTCATCAAGGAATGACAGGGTAATGGATGTACCATGCTGACACAGCAAGGATACTTTTCTGAGGCTGAGCTTACAAGACGTTGTTAGGAAGAGTTCATTCCGTAGTTAGCCCATGCTGGCCTGAACCAATTGACCCTGATACCAAGAGTTCCATGCCAAGAAATTCTGAATTCTCCAGCGCTTATCTTGATGAGTGTAAATCCTCCCCTCAACAAATAAGATTTGATTTTGGCAAAATTTCCTGGCAGGAAAAGATTTATGACCAGCTGGTTGTTTTTGCAAAACATTAGGCACTGCGGTGCGCACAGTATAAGTGCACAGTATGAACCTTTACGTGGAAGAGATGTGATATTGTGAGTAATAGGTTTGGGAAACTGGCTGCATCACTGACTGCTGCTAATTTGTGATCACCATGTTTTATCCAGCTGTGGAGCATAGAAACCTAATGTCACAGGAGACCATTCAGGCCATCACGCCTGTACCAGCACCTTGAAAGAGCTACATCCACTTACTAATTGATCTGTTTGAGCTGCACGCAGGACAATACTTTTCACCGTACCTCAGTACACGTGACAATAAACAAATCCAATCCAATTACTGTTGTTGTTCTCCAATGAATCCCATTAGACCCCCACTCTTTTCCCTGCAGCCCTTGAAGTCTTTCCTGAGAATCCATTCGGACAAAGTTAATTTGGCATGGCAACTAGTGGGGAAATACTTTGACAGAGAAATTGCTCTAGCGGTTAGGCTGGGATCATGCCTTGCTCCAGCTGGAAACTCTTGATCCTGTTGCTGTCCATTAGGGGGAATTGATGTCCTCGTGCTTTCCGTCCCCACAGGAAGATTTCATAGAATTTACAGTGCAGAAGGAGGCCATTCGGCCCATCGAGTCTGCACCGGCTCTTGGAAAGAGCACCCTACCGAAGCCCACACCTCCACCCTATCCCCATAACCCAGTAACCCCACCCAACACTAAAGGCAATTTTGGACACTAAGGAAAATTTAACATGGCCAATCCACCTAACTTGCACATCTTTGGTCTGTGGGAGGAAGCCGGAGCACCAGGAGGAAACCCACGCACACACTGGGAGGACGTGCAGACTCCGCACAGACAGTGACCCAAGCCGGGAATCGAACCTGGGACCCTGGAGCTGTGAAGCAATTGTGCTATCCACTATGCTACCGTGCTGCTCTGAAGATGATTGTATATTCCCCTTTTGGAACCCTTTGTAGTAACTTGCATTTATATAGCGCCTTCAACGTATGAGTGTCGTGAAACAGAATTTGACACCCCAGCCACATATGGAGACATTAGGGCAAATGATCAAAAGATACGTTTCAGGGGATATCTTAAAGGTGGAGAGAGAGAGAGGCAGAAAGAATCGCAGGGTCTCGAAGATTTAGGTCCTGCAGGAGGCTACAGAGATGGGGAGGGGAGAGGCTACGGAGGGAGTGACCCACCCCCACCCCACCTTTTGTAAGGGGAGGCTAAGAACATAATTTAGAAACTAATTCACTGAATTATCTTTCGAGGGCCAGGTTGCTTCCACTGCCTGGATTCCACCTGGTTCCACCCATTTGTGCCATTAGCTTCGGATCGAATCTGATGGAGTTAGCCGTGGTCCCAGTCAGCTGAGAGCTTTCAGGGCTTTTCCGTTTTTAGCTGTTGCTCTGAAGAATGTCGGCTGGCTTAGGTACTGTTGGTTAAGTTAATTACTTTCTGATTAATTGAAATGTGAGCATTAACACCAGCTAGGGGTGCCTTCCTCCTGTGAGCTAGATGATGCACCTCGTCGGCCTTTTGTAATATTGCTTCAGGGGGCAAGACAAGTAAAGGTTAATCCAGAACGAAAGCAAGAGGCTTTGTGTTGGCACGTGTGCAGTCGCGACCTGTGGAGGATAGACAGCAGATTTAAAAGCAGGCTGTAATCTGACAAAAATAGGTCTCAGTGGGCACCGCCCCCCCTCACACCCAACCCCCACATCCCAAAACAAAAGCGCAACTGGTTCAGGTTTATAACGTGTGAGAGCAGACAGATGTAGAGACAGAATTCTTGCTGTTTCAAAAAAAAACCTTTTAACTCGTTCCGTTAAAAAATTCCAAGTGTGAGACAAAAAATTTCAACCTTTACTCGACAGCTGCAACCTTTTTGACTTCCTTTTTGGTGAACTTTTTGTTCGAATCAGACAACGTGAATCAAGAAAAGCTTATTTGAGCGTCAGTGTTGGCACCATTGTGTGAATTGTGGGCAGTTATTGAGACTGTAAAGGGGGTGATAGTGTCACTCGAAGGGACTTTAGCATTCCAGCTGCCTGTATTTATTCACTCTCACAGTTGAGTAACAAAAGTCCATCTTCAAATCCTCTGAAAGCTGAAACTTATTTGGAATGTTGCAGCCATGACAGTGGTCATAGAATTTACAGTGCAGAAGGAGACCATTCGGCCCATCGAGTCTGCACCGGCTCTTGGAAAGAGCACCCTACCCGAGGTCAAACCTCCACCCTATCCCCATAACCCAGTAACCCCACCCAACACTAAGGGCAATTTTGGACACTAAGGGGCAGTTTGGCGTGGCCAATCCACCTAACCTGCACATCTTTGGACTGTGGGAGTAAACCGGAGCACCCGGAGGAAACCCACGCACACACGGGGAGGATGTGCAGACTCCGCACGGACAGTGACCCACCTCCTGACCCCCCAAAGCCTGTCCCATCTACAAAGTACAAGTCAGGAGTGTGATGGAATACTCCCCACCTGCCTGGATGAGAGCAGCTCCAACAACATTCAAAAAGCTTGACACTATCCTGGGCAAAGCAGCCCACTTGATTGGTACCCCATCCACAAACATTCACTCCCTCCACCACCGACGCACATTAGCAGCCGTGTGTACCATCTGCAAGATGCACGCAGGAACTCACCAAGATTCCTGAGGCAGCAACTTCCAAATCCTTGAGCGCTACCATCTAGAAGCAGAAGGGTGACAGAAACACAGCAACACCACCACCTGGAGGTTCCCCTTCAAGTCACACGCCACCCGGACTTGGAAATATATCGCCGTTCCTTCACTGTCGTTGAGTCAAAATCCTGGAACTCCGTACCTACACTATATGGACTCCAGCGGTTCAAGAAGGCAGTTCACCACCACCTTCTCAAGGGCAATTAGGGATGAACAATTAATGCTGTATTTTACATCCCATAAAAGAATAAAAAAGAAGTGGTGAACTGATATAGGCTTTTAGCAATATGAAAGGATTTGATAGGGTGGTCATGGAGGAGATGTTTTCACTTGTAGTGACGGCCAGAACTATCGGGGCCATAGATATGAGATCATCTCTAATAAATTCAATGGAGAATTCAGAACCAAGTTCCCGGCCCAGAGCCTGGTTGGAATGTGGAAGCCGTTGGTATAAGGAGTAGGTGAAGTGAATAAGTTAGACACAATTATGGAGAGGTTAGATGCACATGAGAAAGAGGAAAGAGTTATGCCGATCGGGGTGAAGTGATGCAAGCTGGAAGGTGGCTCAAACAGAGCTTAAATTGTACCCTAGGTCAGGTGGGCCAAATGGACTTTTTCTGAGCTGCATTTTAGAATTCTAGCTCTTTGTGGTAGGTTCATGGTCCTGCCTTGGTACCAAACCTCTTCCAGTGAACTTGCTCAAACTGAGTCTGTCGACTGTCTCATTGGAGATTTAGCAATGGCTCCTACCTTTGGCTCAGGAATAGGATTCACGCCCACATTCACGCAGATGGGCGGAGGGTACACCACAGTTCTGTTGACTCCTTTTTTTTACCTGTGCCTCTTCCCAGTAAGGTCTCCGAGTTAAATTAGCAGCGTTCGCTGGGGAATTGATGAGAATTCCTTCCGAACTCTTTCTCTAATAGAGTCCGCCATGCAGAGACACGCTTTTTGAATTATCAGCTAAAGGCAGATTTGATACATTCAATGGCATCTTGAGTGGCAAATCACGTGAATATCATTGCAATGAATACTGATTAGCCTTGAGCTTCAAGAGTCTGGGCCCTTATTGTGAAAGCATTGCATGAGGGTCTGAGAGCAGATCAAAATGTAGGATATGGATAAGATCTTTAATCAACTCCTAAATCCCCTATTCTATTATAATGTTCACTGGAATGCCCACCAGCACCACTGACATATGGAGTTCCATTTATCACAACAATGAAACACATTACGACAAACAGCAACAACACAATACTGCTTTCAACCCCAGTGTTGTAGCTTTTCAACATGCACTGGTATCGGCTTAGCTCGCGCATTTGGTTAGCTTGTTATAATTCATCCTGTTTTGAATCTTGTGGGTGGTAATTAGCCTTGTAACAAATAATTATCTCAATCTGAGGCCAGAGTTTTTAAAAAATATATATTTATTAAAGTTTTTAATCACAACTTTTCTCCCTTACAAACAATAACCCCCCCCCCCCCCCCCCGTAACAAAAAAAAAGAGAAATCACGCAGAGCAAGGTATATACATGGCAAAATGATATATTTACGCAGCTTTGTACACTGGCCCTCACCCGTACGTGCCAGTTTCCCCAACCCTTCATGTTATCTCTTGCTCATCCACCCTTCCAGGCAGTCCCCCCCCCCCCCCCTCCCCCCCCCTCCCCCCCAGCTAGCTAGCCCCCAGCTTGGCTTGACCCGGACTTTCACCACCTGAGATATTGCTCCCGCCACTCCTCTCCAGACCCCCTCCAGAGCCGGGCATGACCAAAACATGTGGACATGGTTCGCCGGGCTCCCTGCGCACCTTCCACATCTGTCCTCTACCCCAAAGAACCTACTCAACCTCGCCCCCGTCAAGTGCGCTCTGTGGACCACCTTAAATTGTATCAGGCTGAGCCTGGCACACGAGGCGGAGGAATTAACCCTACCTAGGGCATCAGCCCACAGACCTTCCTCGATCTCCTCCCCCAGCTCCTCCTCCCATTTACCCTTCATCTCTTCTAACAGCGCTTCCCCCTCTTTCAACTCCTGTCGCCTCACAAAAGCCCTCACCTGCATATATCTAAAGGCATTTCCCGGGGGGTCTGAGGCCAGAGTTAATGATCAATCCGCTTCAAATTAGGCGGTGGGGGACTGGCCACAGCCGTCAGACTGAACCAACACAAAATAATTCAGACCTAACCAGTTAAAGGGCAAGTCCAAACACCCGCCTGGTGCTCGGTTGGTTAAGGTGGCGGCGAGTAGCAGAGTCGCAGGCTCGGCTATTCCAGTCTACGCTGCAATCGCCCACCTCCTTTTAATGTACAAGTAGAATTTCCTTCTGTCACTCATATCCCTCCTGGAGCTGCAGTCTCTGTTTAACTTGGCAGGAGTGCGGGTGCAGGCTGCAGTCGGGCTAGCTAGGCAGCTGCAGGGGCTACATGCCAGCTGCCAAGGCGGGCTGTTTAAAAGGCTGACCTCAGTGCCGTGGTACCTCACCCCAGTTACAATGCAAAAGTAAACCTTTCTGCCCCATCACCCCTCATCACTCGCCGTCTCTGTGCCATCTCATGCCTCCCATCCACCCCTTATAGCACCTCATTCCTGCTCCTGCCCCTCCACACACATCCAATTGCCCCTAATGCCAAGCAATGGCACTTCCAAGTCCATGAATCAATAATCCATTATATAGAACCGATGAACTCTAAAGCGATAAAACGCCTTAAATAAGCAATACAAATTGCACAATTGGCAAGGAGTCAGAGAGTCAGAACTGCCAATCAAGCAATGTTTTCCCTGAGGGTCAGCCACCTTAACAGTCTAATGGATTTACCGAGCTCTCCGCCAATCTGCTAGCATAAAGATAAAGAGGTTTCAAGTGCTTGCAGTTTCTGATACTGACACTTTAAATGGTCTGGATGAATTACACTTTTATTGACCTGTAGCATAAAGATTATTCATGAAGGCCCGCCTTCTCAACCTGTCCCTCAGCTGAGGTGTGGTGATCCTCAGGTTAATCACCACCAGTCAGTTCTCCCCCTCAAAGGGGAAAGCAGCCTACGGTCATCTGGGAATATGGTGACTTTACAAGCGTAAAATATAAAGGAGGTTTTTTTTAGAAAGCAGAAAGTTATAAATGAATGGGTTATTGTCACTGTAGGGTTCATTGCTTCTATATCGTGGCTAGTTGGTGCATGGGCATGGAGGTGCCATAGCTTGGCATGGGGGATAAGAGGAACCATAGGAATCAGGTGGGGGCATACTTTGGCATGGGGGGCATGAGGAGGAACTTTTGAACTTACCTTTTGAAAGATTCCCTCGTGGGGTATGGTTCACGATACCTTTGAGGTGCCGTGAACCACGAATCACTGAAAATCTGGTGCGGCACCATGAAAATTGTGGAGGAATAAGTCAACCCTATTCTCTAAATGGAGCTGGCCAGGTCGGGAATGCAGGGGATGGTCTTGCAACCCGAACCGGCTCTCACGCTTGATGGACTCTACTGAAAATCAGAAACTCGGAATGGGAATCCAAGGATTGGGTCCTGGCAGCCGTTTTCATCCCTCCACGGAGTCCTCCCAACTGCTTGACAACCCAGCCCAAAGTTTAAAAAGCTTGGAGTTATCCCTTTATATAATGTTGCTTTGTTGGAACTGAATTTGCATGTGGTGGACTTCAACCTGATTAAATCACTAATCTTTTTCCAGGTTACACCATCTGGAGCTCTTTTCTGGTCAGGTCCTAAGAGATGTCCTCATCCTCTGGAATTCGATCCCGATAATGTAAGTGCTAACTCCCACGCATCAAGTCCATCTCTGCACAATGCTTTGTTCGAGCAAGGGAATAATGTTAGAAATGGATTGTGACTCTATTTCTCCGAGAACAGTATTGAGCTTTCAGAGTGAATGACAGGATGGCTAGTTTTGTTTTTTTTACTTACCGTAAATCACGGCATATAAGTCAATTGGCGTATAAGACGACCCCATTTTCCCCCAAATCATGCTTTCGCATATACTTGTCATAGAGGTCGACCTTTTCAGCCACAGCGTGCTATTCTGGTATGGGTAATCAGCCTCAAAGTTTCTCCCCAGAGATGCATGTTTTCCTTACCGGTACCGTGTAACTCGTAAGGGATCAGATGGGCGATACGAGCTATGTTGTGATGGTGCACAGGGGTTTAAGGCATGCCCACTCATTGCCTCGGAAGAAGATGACATTTCAAAATGGCGACCACCCACACCCGTGACGACATTTCACTTTTATGCTCAGCATCATCAATTTGGGGGGGGATATCTATTGTCCATTAAACATTAGATTGATTGTCTAAAGACGGGAGTATTTCCACAGGAAAGGTCCATCCAAACGGCCTGACCTCGAGGTTGTTGGCGACCGAGTGTGCAGTATGAATGTTGTGTTTTTACTCCAGATTGAATGTCAGTCCACTGCTGGGTTCTCACGACTCTCGAAAGGCCAGATGTTAATGGTTTATTCACAGAGGAAATCCTGTGCCAAGTATTCCTGAGCGTCGTGCTGCTGTTTCATTGAGATATCCAAACGTAACCCCCTCCAAAACCTTTGCTCCAATGCCACCATTTTGTTCCCGGATTTGTGAGGGTGAATGAGGGGTGCACGGAGGGTGGGGTCGGTGTGGGAGGGGGTTTACACGCAGGGAAAGGGTTAATACATTACAGCAGATGTGGCATGTTGTAACACATTGGTGCATCCCCTCATTGTACACTTTTCCACAAGCAGAGAGAGAACGAGAATCCTGCCGTTTGTGTAACCAAGGCAACGGCACCCCTTTTAACTTTCTTAATGTTTTCAGCTGCGGTGAAGCTCGAGGCTTGCCAGGAAGTGTGACCTTTAGTGCATTTAAACAGACTTCTACCTGATATCCTCCACATATTGTTCCATTCACACTCCAGCTTCCTGTTTAACTCCAGGACCGATATTAAATCTCATGGCTTGCGAATGGAGGTGAAGGAGCGGCAATATAAACATGAGCGGGGTTACACTTTTGAAACGGCTGCAAAGGGATTTAGCCCAACAGAAAGGTGCGGCAAACCTTGGGGGGTGGGGGGCGAAACAAGGCTGTCAAATTATTTTAAAAGTTCTTTGATTCTATTAATGTACTCATCACCAGGAAGAGCAAAGAGTTACACCATGAGGACAAGTTAGAGTACATTGAATCCCGACAGTGCAGAAGGAGGCCATTCGGCCCATCGGGTCTGCAAGAAAGAGCACCCTACCTAGGCCCTATCCCGGTAACCTCACCTAACCTGCACATCTTTAGACACTGAGGGACAATTTAGCGTGACCAATCCATTTAAGCTACACATCTTTGAACTTGTATTTGTTTAAGTAGAGAAGGTTGAGCAGTGAGGTAAAACTCTGAGGTGATGCATTTTGCTCAGAAGAGTGAGGAGAGCCAGTCTGCTCAAAATTATATAACTCTGAAAAGGAGCCCACGAAGAGAGCGATCCCGGGGTGTGCGTACACAAATGTTTGACGGTGACAGAAAAAGTTAAAGCAACGTGGAAAGAAGATGGGATCCTGTACTTTATAAAAAAGAGGTATAGAGTCCAAAAGCGGATGCTGGAATCTGAAACTGGAACAGAGAATGATGGAAAAACTCAAAGTCTGGCAGCATCTGTAGGGCGATAAAACAGAGTTAACGAAACCCAGTACAAGCTGGAGGGGCAGCATTTCATCTTCCGATTCGGCATGTTACAGCATTGAGTCCAACAACTTTAGACTGTGACCTTTCTCCTCCATCTTAACCCCTTTTTTGTATCCCATACTGGGATAGCGCAGCCCCTTTAAGGGTCCACATGACCGGCTCGAGACCAATCGCGCAAGATCGCACGAACCCCGGCCAATAGAGAGAAAGCGCAGGGCCCTAGGAGCAGGGGCCTAGGCAGTGTAGGCCCCGGAGCTTGAGAGTTGAGATGTATCCAGCATTGCTCTGTGCCTGTATATAGCTGCCTTTGCCGATTCTTAATAAACCCCTTTTGTTATTACTGGAAATCTCCAATGTATTGTCTCGAGCCATTACACTGGCGATGAGGTAAACGGGTCGATCGTTGGTCTTCAGCAGTTTGGGATTTGAGGGGGGCAGGAAGAAGCCTCCAAAGTCAGATGAGAATTGGGAACCTCTTACAGGAGCACCCAAAAAGTGAGGAAAATGCTAATGACCGGAAAGATAGAACCGTTCGATCAGGGGTCCGAAGGCTGGAGGCAGAACACCAAACGGCTCCACTGTTTCTTCACAGCGAATGAGTTCGCCGGGGATGACCAGCAGGTGGCGATACTTTTGACGGTTTGTGGGCCTCAAACCTACAACCTGATGAGAAATGTTACATCCCCAGAGGATCCCCACTCAAAACCTTTCGACCTGTTGGTCAAGGAACATTTTAATCACAGTTGCTCGATCATCCTGCAGCGGTACAAATTCAACTCTGCAGTAGGGATCCCGAAGAGACCGTCTCCGCTTTCCTAGCTAGGGTCCACCAACAGGCCGAGCACTATGATGTCGGTGCAGTGCTCAGTGATATGCTGCGCGACCGTCTAGTTTGTGGAATTAACAACCTCAGCATCCAGAAAAACTCTGCTGAAACTGAAATCACATTGGACAAAGCGATCGAGGTAGCTCGGGCGATGGAATGTTGAGCTCCAAAGCATGCCGGAAGGGGAATGAATGAAAAATGAAAATCGCTTATTGTCACAAGTAGGCTTCAAATGAAGTTACTGTGAAAAGCCCCTAGTCGCCACATTCCGGCGCCTGTTTGGGGAGGCTGTTACGGGAATCGAACCGTGCTGCTGGCCTGCCTTGGCCTGCTTTCAAAGCCAGTGATTTAGCCCTGTGCTAAACAGCCCACAGAAGTGAATCAGTTGTGGGGTGGTATGGCTGCGAGGCGTGTGGGCTGATCAAAGTAGCGAACCAGACATGGTCCTCGGGACCGGATCGAAGACCGAGAACCGGGAAAAGAATAGGTCATCAGGGCAAGACAGAGGTGGATTGTTTTGGACGCAGGGAGGTCACCCTCCGGAAACTGGCTACTGTCCCGGGTTTGTCTGTTTTCGTTGCAACTGAAGAGCCGATATTCAGGCTTGTTGCCATGGGAGGCAGAGCGCGTCAATGCAAAAAGAGATCAGCAGCGGCAGCAATCCACAACAGCACTGAACCAAGTGGAGAAGAGTTCTGAGGAGGAATATGAAATGCACTGTCTAACTATCGGCAAAGTCAATAATGCAGCCCCAATCAAAATAACTCTGCAACTGAATGGAAGCCTTAGAAAATGGAGGTCGATACCAGGGTGTGGGTTACAGTTGTGGGGTAGCGGACGTTTGATTACATTCGAGATGGGGCTCAGACCCTGAATTTGGATGGCACGACGGCCAAGCTACCAACGGGGGAAACTCTAAAAATTCTTGGGACCGCCAGCAGCTTATAAAGAACCAGAGGCCCAGCTGCTTTTGATTGTCGTAGAGGGGCACAGGCCAAGCCTGATGGGAACGGACTGGTTACAGCAAATTAAATTAAATTGGCTGGAAATCTTTAAAACCTCCAACTGTGTTTTTCAAGATGTCCTGTGAAGATGGGAGGACGTATTTCACAATCCGTTCGGCTGGATCAAGGGTGTGAAGGTCAAAATCTATGTTGACCCGGACTCGACACCGAGGTTTGTCAGGGCCAGACCAGTCCCTTACACCCTGCATCAAAAGGTTGAAGGAATGAGAGGAGCTGGGAATAATTAAACCTGTGCAATCCCCCGTCTGGTCAGCCCCCACAGCCCCCTGCTGAAGCCAATAAGAATATATGGGGTCTTTGAACTCGCTATTAACCAGACTGCCCAGGTAGATAAGCACCTAATCCCCCGAATCAAGGACCTCTACGCCCAGCTGGCGGAAGGCCTCACCTGCCCCAAGCTGAACCTCAGCCACACATATCTGCAGTTGGAACTAGTCGAAGAGTCCCAATGGTTCACCACGATCAGAACACAAAGGCCTATTTTAGTACACGAGGCTACATTTCCACATTTCCTCAGCCTGCGCTATTTTCTCGTGTACCCTGGAAAACCTTCTTCAGGTTATCCCGAAAGTGACGGTCTACCAAGTTGATGTTTTAGCCACTGGAACTACATGCGAAGAGCACGTGTCAAGTTTGGAAGAGACATTAAGGAGGTCCAGAGATGTAGGAGTCCACCTTTAAACGTGAGCAATGTACCTTCCAGGCCAGAAGTCACGTACTTGGGGCTCCGACGGGATGCCACAGGCCCACACCCACTCGAGGAAAGGTCAAAGCCATATCCAGGAATGGTAGCCGAGCTGAAATCCTTTATAGGACCTATTCTGGCAGGTTCATTCCAAACCTGGCCATGACATTAGTACCGCTACACCGTTTGCGAAGGAAAGAACAACGTTGGCAATGGAAGGAGCAGCAAAAGGAACTTTCTGATTGGTAAAACAAGCTCTGCGACCTTCGAACCTTTTATTTCATTTTGACCCGGGCAAGCTAATTGTTTTCCCATGTGACACCTCACCCAATGGGAGAGGGACAATAGAATAGAACCACAGAATGGCAGAAATAGGCCATTCAGCCCATCTAGTCTGCAACGACTCTCTTAAAGAGCACCCTACCTAGGCCCACTCCCCTGCCCTATCCCCGTAACCCCACCTAACCTGCACATCTTTGGACTGTGGGATGAAATTGGAACACCCGGAGGAAACCCACGCCGACACGGGGATAAAGTTCAAACTCCATACAGGCAATCACAAACGGCCAGAATTGAACCTGGGTCCCTGGCGCTGTGAGGCAACAGTCGCCCAATTGACCATTCTATCCCTTAGGTTGGAGGACAAATCAGAACAACATTTGCCTTTGCCTCAAGGACCCTCTTGGAATGGGAGTTTGATTACACCAAATTGAAAAGGAGGGATTGGCTGTTATCTGTAGTGTTAAAGGGGCGGCATTGTGGTGCAGTGGTTAGCACTGCTGCCTCACAACGCCGAGGACCCGAATTCGATCCGTGTGGAGTTTGCACATTCTCCCCGTGTTCCCAAAACCAAAAGATGTGCAGGGTAGGTGAATTGGCCTTGCTAAATTGCCCCTTAATTGGAAAAAAACCCCTATAGTGTTAAAAAGTTCCACCAATATGTTTATAGACAGCAGTTTGTCATAATAACTGACCATAAGCTGCTATTGGATCTTTTGAGAGAGGACAGGTCAATACCTACTCTGCTAGGGTGGAACATTGGGCCTTGATGCTGGAGGCCGACAACTGCACCTTCCAACACCCAGGCCCGGCACCCAAATCTCTAATGTGGACGCATTAAATCAACTCCCCTTAACAAAGCAGGTGACGCCACCACCAGAAACCCCAAGAAATCATCTTAGTGCTGAACCTGGACACCCTGCCGGTGTCGCCTAAACACATATGAAATTGGACCCAGTGAGATCCGGTATTGTCCAAGGTGAAACAGATGATACAAATAGGTTGGCTCCACGAGAGGTCCAAACAGTTGAGGTCCTAATTAACCTGCAGACATGAACTAACCTGCAAGGATGGAATAATACCATGGGACTCTCAAGTTGTCATTCCAACCCAAACGGTCAGACCACAAAAAGATGAAAATGTTGGCTGGCAGTTATATTTGGTGACCAGGAATCTGTAAAGCTATTGAGGAAGTGGTACGGCAATGCATTCCCTGCCACGCTCAACAATCATTACCTCCTTCATTCAATCCCCATCCCTGGGAGTTCCTTGGGGTACACATCGACTATTCAGGACCCTTTCTTGAGCAGGATGTTTCTTGTCTTGGTAGACACTCATTCCAAATGACCCTCCATACAAGAGATGGGAGCTACACGGCTGCTGTGAACGCCTTACGCTGGGTATTCAGCATATACGACCTACCAGAAGCTACAGTGTCCGATAATGGTAGCCCTTTTATTGGGACAATTTCCAATGCTTCATTCTGACAAGTGGAATCCGGCACACTAGGACGGCCCCATATCATCCTGCATCCAAAAGGTTGGCAGAAAGGGCTGTACAGACTTTAAAACCTGCTACGAGGAAGCAATCAAACCGGCCACTGAGCCATTGACTAGTCATCTTCCTATTGTCCTACGACATGACCCTCCATGCCATCATAAGGGTCACGCTGACTGTGTTGCTTGTGAGCTGTCGCCTCAGAACGCTTTTGGACTTGAAATTTCCAGATTTGGCGGGAGGGCAGAGGCACATCAGGCCTCCTAGAAAAATTGACATGCTTCACAAAGGATTGACCGATCATTCCAGGTGGGTGGCCTGGTTCTAGTTTGGAGCGTTGCCTCGTGCCCATTCTGGTTAGCCGGGCGGATCATGCCCCGATTGGGACCTGTATCGCGTGTGGTCAATGTCAAGGGCAGGGCTGTGCAGACGTATATTGACCATGTGAGGAGCTGGGGGAACAGTAACTCCCATTCCAGAACAGATGGATCCAACTAGTGCCGCTGGCTCTCTTGTGGCCGTTCCAGAGCGGAGGGAGCGGGAATTTCAGAGTCAGCCCTGCCAGCAGTCCAGGTAGGAGCTGGCGAGGTGAGCAGCTCTACAAAAGATGTGCAGTCATCTGAACCAGTATCTACTGCAGACAACAAGACTACCTCTGAGACAGGCCAGTCAGCTAGGGGACTGAGGAGGTCCATAAAGACTCGAGATCCCCGGGCAAACTAACTCTGTGATGAGCTCTTTTCCCTTATGTCTCTTGACCTTGTATATAGCATTTGTATATAGCTTACATTGAGGCTTTGCAACCTGGCTCGGGACCAATCGCGCAGGAGCAGGCAAACCCTGGCCAATGGAGAGAAAGGTGGGATCCTAGGAACAGGGATCCTGGCAGTGTGGACCTTGGTGCCGGAGAGTTACGACCTATCCAGCATTGCTCTGTGTATATAGTTGCTTTACCCTACAGTTAATGAAACCCTTTTATTATTACTGGAAGGCTCCTTGAGCCACCACGCATACATTTTTTGTCTCAATGCAAAAACCCTCTGTCTCTTGTTCTTAAGGTTGCTACATCTTGTTGCAATTTCCCCCAGCTACAGCTTAACATCCGGCACATTTTCCCTCTCATTAGTTCTGACGAAAAGTCAATCGGATTCAAAACGATAACTCGGTTTCTCTCCTTACAAATGCTGCCAGCCCCGTTGAGATTTCCAGCATGCCCTCTTCTTGCTTGGCGATAAAACACGAGTAGAGCACCAGCTAAGGTACGGTGTCCAATTCGGCACAACCTTGAGAACAGAAGACATTTTAGGAGGAACTTGAAATCTTTGGAGAGGGTCCAGAGGAGATTTACGAGGACAGTTCCAAGGATGAGGGATTATAACTATGCCGCTAAACTGGAGAAGAAGCTGGGTTATCCTCCTTCCAGCAGAGAAGGTTAAGAGGAGATTTGATCAGGGGTGTTTAAAAATCATGAAGGGTTTGGAAAGAGTAAATAACAAAGTTTTTTCCCAATAACCAACGGGTCGGTAAAAGCACAGATTTAAGGTGATTGATGAGAAAACACAGAGAGGCGTCAGGAGGAAAATTGTGTTTTAAGGAGATGAATGGTTGGGAGTTGGAATGTTAACGTGGCAGATAACAGATTCAGTAATATAGAATTGGATAAATAGTTGAAGGATAGTTTTTGCAGCGATATAGGAAAAGAAAAGGACTGGGGAGCTTTTGGGTGCGATGATCAAGCTTAAAAATTTGAAAGGATTTGATAGGGCAGTGTTACGGTACTTAGGCAGACCTTAGGATGTAGGGGGAGATCCGGTTAGGGACCAATAATATTTTGTTTAAAGTTGATGATGGTTGAAGTTCAAGATTCCTGCCCTTGGCATAAAGCCACAAGATTCCACGGGTTTTGAACAAATAACAAACTTTACTATGCAAGTTCAGAAAGCTAAAACAATTTACAATATCTATCTTACCCGGTGGTACAGCAGTTGGATCTGCGTGACACCAACACACGATTGGCAATGTACACCAGCGAACTGTTGGCCACTGCTGGAACCACAACAGTGGTGCAATTTCAATTGATCAGAGTCAAGGGACTTGGCCCTTGCCTGCTAGGCCAAGATTGGCTAAAATGCCTACACCTGGACTGACAGCAGATTTTCCAAATGGGATCTGGGGGCCCATATGGAGTGCTAGGAAAACACCCTGGGGTTTTCCAACCAGGACTGGGAAAAATAGAAGGGGCCATGGCAAGAATTCAGGTTGACTCGGGCGCACACAGGCCTCGCCCCATCCCTTACGGTTTGTTAGCAAAAGTTGAGACCGACCCCGGCCGGCTCAAAAGCCTTAGAATGATTGGACCAGTACCTTTGTCAATTGGGCGGCAACGGTGGTCCCGGTAATCAAACCGGGTAGGATGGTCAGACTGTGTGGGGATATAAGTTGACGGTCAACAGCCCCTCCTGTTTGGATGGATACCCGATGCCCCACATCAAGGACCATTACGTAATATTGGACGGTGGACCCTCATTTACGAAGCTCGATATGAGCGATGTGTATTTGCAGTTAGAATTGGACCCTGCCTCCGAAAGATATTATCATAGAATTTACAGTGCAGAAGGAGGCCATTCGGCCCATCGAGTCTGCACCGGCCCTTGGAAAGAGCACCCTACCCAAGGTCCACACCTCCACCCTATCCCCATAACCCAGTAACCCCACCCAACACTAAGGGCAATTTTGGACACTAAGGGCAATTTATCATGGCCAATCCACCTAACCTGCACATCATTGGACTGTGGGAGGAAACCGGAGCACCCGGACGAAACCCACGCAGACACGGGGAGGATGTGCAGACTCTGCACAGACAGTGACCCAAGCTGGAATCAAACCTGGGACCCTGGAGCTGTGAAGCAATTGTGCTATCCACAATGCTACCGTGCTGCCCCTCACTATATGTCACTATAAACACCCATAGAGGCCTTCACGAGTACTCCAAACTGCCCTTTGGAGTGTGGCGGGCCTGTGCCATATTCCAGAGGGATAAAAACATACCCAGAGGTTTACTGCGAGTGGCAGTGCATCTGGATGACGTAATAGTCACAGGGGAATCAGAGCAGGAGCATTTATGTAATTCTTGGGATGACCACATAAATAAACAATCCTCTTCACTTAAACCCTTGAAAATTGTCCACACATTCCAGAGGTAAAACACACACACACATCTTCCTCTCAAAAGCTTACTCATGACAGACAGTAGGGAAGGGAATAGGGTTTTAATAGTAGTTCTCTCTCACCCATATCTATAAGACAATATAATCAGAACTTTTAAGATTAAAAAACTCCATTTAGCGAATGATACCAATTCAGCATGTTTGCGTGGTGTGCCAGCGAAATGCAGTGGTAACCATGGGTGTGAGGCCAAGGAATTCATGCCTGTAATATCTCTTACAAGTTATATTTCTAACCCTGTCATTTGTTAGTAAAGGTCAATTAGTGTGAGGGGTGAGGTAGAAGAGAGGTGACCCCCAAGTCTTTCTGATAACAGCACAAGAAATAATGTTCTTATCCTCATCTACTAAGCCATTCTGGATATTCCGAAAGATTCCAACTCCGGCAATCCCAAAACGAAACGAATTCAGAACAAATGTCTGAACTTCCCCCATGTAGAACAGCGATATCCCTTTTCTGGTCTATCTGAAGAATGACCATTCAGCCCCTCGAGTCTTCTCTGCCAGTCAATAAGATTGTGCGTAATCTGAATGTAGCCTGCTTGCCCTTTTCTGCCTGTCCCCAATAACCCTTGGGGACCCTTGTCAATGAAAAAATCTGTATAATGATGCTGAAGAGGATGGATAATGTTAAATCAGTCGATGATGCAAGCATTTTAGTTAACCTGCGCTGTGGGAGCAGAAATATCGAACGTAAGAATAAAGCCACCAAACCTTAAGGACGTCTAACAATGAAAATTCCCTTGTGCTGGGAATGTGGAATCCATTTGCACCAAAAACGGGTTATAAAGAGTGAATCTTGATGGGAATGGGATAAATTCAGATGGGGACAATGAAACTATAAAATGTAAATTTCGCCACAGTCCCAGGGGAACAAAGACTACTCTCCCCTTCGAGAGCTGACTGGTGGTGATTTAACCTGAGGGCCACCACACCTCGGGCGAGGGACAGGATTGAGATGACGAGGCCTTCATAAATAACCTCAGCGGGTACACTAATTGAACCTGCTCTGTTGGCGTCGCTCCGCATCGCGAACCTGCCATCCAGCCAACTGAGCTAACCGACCCCTAGAGACAATAACATTTTCAAAGGAACACAGTGGCTCCTGTGTTGTGGGAATTGTAGAACTCTCTGTAGAGGGAAACTGGACTTGAAGTGGACATTCTGGACTTCCCGCAGGAAACTCCCTCAGGGGATGAATTGGTTGGAGTCCATGATTGAGTATATCGTGCAATGCCTATTCAACCAACAGCCTGACTGGGTAGATGGCCAATTTAAGTTTGTCCCGCCTTTATTCTGTATGGGGCAGCTACGGGGAGGTTTCCATTTGGAGTGCTTGCAGAGGGGAAGTTAGTGTGGGTGAGTCAGAGGGGAGTGGAAGAGTCAGGATTCGGCACCAGTCATTCTTCAGATAGGCCAGAAAAGGGGTATCGCTGTTACACGTGGGGGAAGTTCAGTCATTAGTTCTGAATTTGTTTAGTTTGGGGATTGCCTGAGTTGGAATCTTTCGGAATATCCAGAATGGCGCAGTAAATGACGATAACTGAAGTACAATTACAGAGGGAATGTTTAGGTAGGGAATTAACCACAAAGTTCCCTTTTCATTCTCTACATTTGAGGTGTCAGTTCCAAGTTAAATTGTTCATTATAGCTATGCAATAATTGGGCAGGGTTATGCAATTCAAGTAGATCATTACATTTGAAGAATTAGCACCGGTACAAATTCAATGAGCCAACTCGATTCCTACTGTGCAGTAATTTCTGCTGCATTTTTATATATAAAACTGTCAGCGCTCCAAACATTATTGATGGCAGTGGCAAGACTTTAAGTTACAAACCAGAGTGTGCTGGTCCCTGTTCACAATCTGAACACACACAAACGGACACCCCTTATACCCTGTCGGGGCTTACAGGTGAATGTAGTCCACAGTCTCTGCTTGTCTCTCTATGTGCTCTTAACGCTGCTGAGGAATCGACAGGCAAACAGGGAGAGGACAGTAAGTCCAATATTGCCAATGTTGCCATGTCCTCAAATAAATTTTCAGAAATTTGTGAAAAGCAGCTTAGTTGCGGTGAATGTTGCATAGAAAGGACGATAAAAGCAAAACTGTGCAGAATTCGCTTTTTTTTCCCCCAGAGTTCTGCCATTTTTGTTTCCATCAAAATATAGGCTCAGAATCAGGGGCGAGATTCTCCGACCCCCCACCGGGTCGGAGAATCGCCGGGGGCTGGCGTGAATCCCGCCCCCGCCGGTTGCCGAATTCTCCGGCACCAGATATTCGGCGGGGGCGGGAATCGCGCCGCGCCGGTTGGCGGGCGCCCCCCCTCCCCGCGATTCTCCGGCCCGGATGGGCCAAAGTCCCGCCGCTAAAATGCCTGTCCCGCCGGCGTAGATTAAACCACCTACCTTACCGGCGGGACAAGGCGGCGCAGGCGGGCTCCGGGGGGTGCCTCCACGGTGGCCTGGCCCGCGATCGGGGCCCACCGATCCGCGGGCGGGCCTGTGCCGTGGGGGCAAGCTTTCCCTTCCGCCTTCGCCACGGTCTCCACCATGGCGGAGGCGGAAGAGACACCCTCCACTGCGCATGCGCGGGAATGCCGTCAGCGCCCGCTAACGCTCCCACGCATGCGCCGCTCGGAGATGTCGTTTCCGCGCCAGCTGGCGGGGCACCAAAGGCCTTTTCCGCCAGCTGGCGGGGCGGAAATTCGTCCGGCGCGGGCCTAGCCCCTTAAGGTTGGGGCTCGGCCCCCCAAGATGCGGAGCATTCCGCACCTTTGGGGCGGCGCGATGCCCGACTGCTTTGCGCCATTTTGGGCGCCAGTCGGCGGACATCGTGCCGATACCGGAGAATTTCGCCCCTGAACCAAGCCCAATGGGACTGGTTTTTACAGGAATGTGACACCCTCTTACCCTGTCACAGATGCTGGGTGGAATCTTACCTTTTCTTCAAAGTGTCAGGCTGAGACTGAAAACCGGCGTGTAGCTCCCCACTGGTTAGACCTGTTTCTCTCCAGGTCTTGAGCCTTTCTGACAAAAGAAAATCAGTGGGTGGTGTTTTCGGCGTCAGCCTAACGGAGCGGGGCCTGACAGAGATCAAGGTGCCATCTCCAAAGGGCATCAGCTCCCCTTGCCCGCAATCCCCCACCCAACCCCACAATCATTGGTCTCCCTCAGCTCGGTAGCACGGATAGCACAATTGCTTCACAGCTCCAGGGTCCCAGGTTCGATTCCCGGCTTGGGTCACTGTCTGTGCGGAGTCTGCACATTCTCCCCGTGTCTGCGTGGGTTTCCTCCGGGTGCTCCGGTTTCCTCCCACAATACAAAGGTGTGCAGGTTAGGTGGATTGGCCATGATAAATTGCCCTTCGTGTCCAAAATTGCCCTTAGTGTTGGGTGGGGTTACTGGGTTGTGGGGATGGGGTGGAGGTGTGGACCTTGGGTAGGGTGCTCTTTCCAAGAGCCGGTGCAGACTGGATGGGCTGAATGGCCTCCTTCTGCACTGTAACTTCTATGATAAGCTCCACTACCCTCCTCCACCCTGCCCCAAACAATTATCAGGCTCCCTCACCACCACAAGCCCCCCTCACCCTGACAATCACCAGGCCTTCTTTTCCCCCGCCCCCACCACCTCTGTAATCATCAGCTCTCTGCCCCCCACCCCCCCTCCACTGGGAAAATATCATTTGCATTCTCCGAACCCTCATTGACAGATTCTCTTCCACCATCCCCGTGCCTGCAAGTCCCCCACCCCTTACTACACATAACAGGAACACACGCCCCCCCCATGTGACTGACTCCCCAGGGACCTGTCCCTAGCACTGTGCCAACCTGTGCCAGGGTATGTATCTCTCCCCCAGGGGGCCATGCTTACCTTTGCACTCCCGGAGGAATGTCTCCACTGAATCTTGTTCTTAAAATGCTGTTGTAAACCTTGCCGACATGACATCATGGGCTCGATTCATCTAAATGGGAACAAAGTCCCATAGCTTGCAGCGCCAAGAAACACATGGCTTTACAACGCCACTCACATTAAACAAGGGGCCTTGGTGGGAAAGGCACAGCCTACGTCGGACATCGCCCTTTTTTCTACACCGAGGAGCTCCACTCATCGTAATTCCTCAGTGTAGCGAGAGATCAGGCATCCCAATCTCCCAATCGCTGACACCCCCCCCCCCCCCCGACCCCCAGTACACTATGAGAGACCCCCCCCACCCCAGCAACCTCCCCTCTCCAGCACCAATGCAGGGCACCTCTGGCCTGATCATCAGTACACAGAAAATGCAAACTTGGCACCTTGGCAGTGCCATCTGGGCATGCACCTGGGGGCCTCCAATCCCCTGGGAGATCCCCACAGGTGCCATTCCATCTGGTCCCCATTTGTTGAGACCCGTGCTGCACAGTGCTCGCCTGAGGTCTCCGGGGCGAAGGGATTGAACTCCAAAGCCTCAGGTACCTCGAGAATATGCATATTAGAGTGACACTAGTTGTGTTGCTCTAATATGTAGATTTTCTAAAAAGGGGTCCCGCCCACAATGGCCAGGATTTACATCGCAACGTCTCACAAGATCGCGTGAGATCTCACGAGGCGTTGCGAGTCAGGTAGATCCCGGGAACGAGGTATCCCGGCTACTATCGGCCACACTACGCTGCGGCAAGCTGCGTTTTGGACGCAGTATGGCCATTGAATCGCGCCCCTTTTTGAATATTAGGTGGAGGCGTGGGGGGAGGGGGGGGTCAAATCCCGTAAAATGAGGTTCCCGCCCTTTGTTGGCGTGTAGGGCGTGGAAAACCAGGAAATGCAATCTCTACGGAGGGAATCACGTTTCCAGAGTCTCTCTGGATTTTCCACCTGTGTCGCCGTTCTCTCTGCTGGTGACCGCGGCCTGAAATTCACCCCCATCTTGCGCTTTTATTTTAAAATATTTCTTTTTTTTTTTGAAGTCCAATCTTTGAATGAACTCCAGGGTGTAAAAAGAGGACAGGATTCAAAATACTTCCTTTACTGCCCTCACAGCTATTGGGTTTGTTTCATGTCGAGGTTGTCGTGTTAAGCACACTGAGATAACACGGGCTGCAACTGGATGCAGCTTAAACTGAAAGATACTCCAGACCTTGAAGTTAGTCCAATATGATTTATTGAACCAGTAGCACAGTTAGCACAGTTCTCTATGAGTTCGACTCTCTGCTAACCTAAGTGTGATTACTCTGTCTGACTGAACCAGACTAGCTCTTAGCCACGTGCTGTAGGTGTTATGTGATATATACACCTGACTCACTCTGTAGATGTCCCCAGTGGAAAGAGGCAGAGTGTGAGTGCCTCGTGCCTTTTATAGTGGGAAACCACCCCCAAGTGTTCTGCCTGCTGATTGGTTATGTCCTGTTCTCTGTGTTCATTAGCTGCCTGTGTGTATCTCATTATGTGCCTGTCTGCATATCATGACAGAGGCTGTTGCCTTTATCTTGGTGTGATTTAGAACAAGAACTGACCATCGGATCAGAGTGAATGTAGATGTTATTGCATTGCCGCTCTCGAAAACTACATCCAGCCAAGCATAACGATGTATGTGATTATTAACAATAAGAATCAAAACTGATTACTGACAGCAATTACTGTAAAACAAGCTGTGCGTGGTTCAGCTGTTTGGATGTCAGCTAATAATATTCCACCTTGACGGGAAATCTGAACTACTTAAAAATCAAACCTCCCCTGTTTCTCAACAAGGACTGAGTCATTGTCCGGACCCTATGAATTGTAATGGGTCCAACATTGCAGAAGCACGTGTGCCTGTCCATACTTGTTTGAGATTTTGTAACCTTAATGCTGAAACAACAACTGATGTGCAGGCGTGCCGTCTAATCACTTCAAGGAAAGTGAGAAATGACGTAGGACACTGAATGCTTTATCGCTCTTTCCCATCTCCCTGTCTCTCTCTCTCTTTCTCTCTCCGCCTTTCCCAATTACCCAACAACACGTGCCTAAATTCATCATGACATCATTAAAATTTGAATGTTGCACCTTTTCTTCAACCAATCGCTGTCTGGCTGGTTATTCGAATGCAGCACCTCTAGCCATCTGCCAGTCTGTCACTTGATCGGCGAATGGCATTTTGGGAAGAGATCATTGTGCTACCGGAGTGAATTAAAACCATCGTTCTCTGGAAGGCACCAGCTCTCCGACACTCAATCTATTCCAGGTCCTTCTCTTTGAACACCTGCTCGCTGCAATGCCCCGTGATGTATTGAGGTGATAAGCCCCAAGTCTGCCATTCATAAATTTGAAAAAGGTTAATAAAATGACTCACGCTGCCACCTGCTTGCAAGCCCAGACCAGACAGATTTAGAGTGAGGGCAGGTGATAGAGTAGAGGGTGGGGATTGTGGCTGGGGTTCTGACGAAATTCCTCAGCAGCCTTTAAAACCCGGTGTGTTAAAAGGTTTGGGAATGAATGGGCAGATACTGGACTCGTGAAGCGAGCTGGTATCTGATTTCCTGTTTAGATCTCTGTGGCCACTACGACAGGTTTTGGAGTTTAATTGGCTGGACCTATTTTAAAAACGACGGGAACTTTGAGGTTGATTTTCCAAGGAAGAGAAAAAGGATCAAGCGCTGTGTTATTCAGTCCTGTTGTATTGTTTCACAGAGGTTTAATCCAGCACGGAAATGCAGCTATTCAAAGTGCCACCGGACTAAGTTAAGAAACATACAAAGAGGCAATGCCAGCTATAACAGGCTGGGCGCGGGCACCATGCCATCTCAGTGTGATGTGCAGCTGAAATGGAATAAAACGAAAATGCCGCTGAATCTGAGAGCGAAACACAAGATGTTGAAAACGTACAGCAGTTTGAGATGAGGAGACTTTCTTTTGCAAAGCCAGTTGTAAGACAAAGGAGGCAGTTTAAAAGGGAATTAGATCATTCTCTAAATTGGTAGCTCCTTCAAAGATCCAGTACAAACACGATGGGCTGAATGGCCTCTTTCTGTGCTGTCTCATTCTATAATTCCGTGAGGGTCCCTCAGGATCTGTAAAGAGAACACCCAGGTTAACACTTCAGGGGCGAGATTCTCCGACCCCCCGCCGGGTCGGAGAATTGCCGGGGGCTGGCGTGAATTCCGCCCCCGCCGGTTGCCGAATTCTCCGGCACCGGATATTCGGCGGGGGCAGGAATCGCGCCGCGCCGGTTGGCGGCCCCCCGCGATTCTCCGGCCCGGGTGGGCCGAAGTCCCGCCGCTAAAATGCCTGTCCCGCCGGCGTAGATTAAACCACCTACCTTACCGGCGGGACAAGGCGGCGCGGGCGGGCTCTGGGGTCCTGGGGGGGGCGCGGGGCGATCTGGCCCCGGGGGGTGCCCCCACGGTGGCCTGGCCCGCGATCGGGGCCCACCGATCCGCGGGCGGGCCTGTGCCGTGGGGGCACTCTTTTCCTTCCGCCTTCGCCACGGTCTCCACCATGGCGGAGGCAGAAGAGACTCCCTCCACAGCACATGCGCGGGAATGCCGTGAGCGGCCGCTAACGCACCCGCGCATGCGCCGCCCGGAGATGTCATTTCCGCGCCAGTTGGCGGGGCACCAAAGGCCTCTTCCGCCAGCTGGTGCGGCGGAAATTAGTCCGGTCCGGGCCTAGCCCCTTAAGGTTGGGGCTCGGCCCCCCCAAGCTGCGGACGATTCCGCACCTTTGGGGCGGTGCGATGCCTGACTGATTTGTGCCGTTTTGGGCGCCGGTCAGCGGACATCGCGCCGTTTCCGGAGAATTTCGCCCCAGGTGCAGCACCATTCCATCAAAGGGATGCACCTGAAGCAAAGGATCTCTCTTAACTTGCCATGTCTTTGCAGTATTTTCTATTTTAATCACAACTCAGATGGAGGTTAGTTGAACACTGAAACCAACAATGAAGGGACTAAAGTAAACTTCAAAAAACATTTTAAAAATTAATTTACGGGATGGTTAGGCTGGCATTTATTGCCCATCCCTAGTTGCCCTTCAGAAGGTGATGACAAGTTGCCTTTTTGAACCGCTGCAGTCCTTCAGGGAGAGGGAGTTCCAGGATGTTGCCACAGCGACAATGAAGGAACGGCGATATATTTCCAAGTCGGGGTGGTGAGTGACTTGGAGGGGAACCTCCAGGTGGTGGGGTTCCCAGGTATCTGCTGCCCTTGTCCTTCTAGATGGTAGTGGTCGTGGGTTTGGAAGGTGTCGTCTCAGGAACCTTGGTGACATAGCCAATAAGGTTAAGGTTTGGTAAATGGTCCCAATAAGATTGTAGCTAACCTAGATGAGTATGATGACGTTATTCATTTCCTTACAAGCTTGCTTGTTTTATTTTTAAAAGCACAAATCTTAAAAGCTAAAATCCTGGGCTGGATTCTCCGCTTCCCCAGCCGGGTGTTCCTCGGCAACGCGCCGTTCGCTGCTGGCGGGATTCTCTGCTCCCGCTGCTTGTCACTGGGATTTCCCATTGAAGCCCCCCCACCCACACCTCCGGGAAACCCAACGGCCAGAGAATTCCGGCCTGTATCACCGACGTTTACACCTGTGAAGAATGCAGCTTGAAGAACGTGCAGCATTTCAGTGGTAAAAATAAACACAGGAGGCTGGGACCAGGGGTAGGCCGTACACAGAGCGCTTTCAGTGCAGTGCGATTTCCCAAAGCACTCCAGGAGGTGAGGGAAAGATTTTGGGCGGAGGAGGCTATAGGGGTCGGGAGGACTGAGGCTGTGAAGGGATTTAAACATAGAACATTACAGCGCAGTACAGACCCTTCGACCCTCGATGTTGCGCCGACCTGCGAAACCACTCTAACGCCCATCTACACTATTCCCTTATCATCCATATGTCTATCCAATGACCATTTGAATGCCCTTAGTGTTGGTGAGTCCACTACTGTTGCAGGCAGGGCATTCCACGCCCTTACTACTCTGTAAGTAAAGAACCTGGGCCGCGATTCTCCGACACCCCACCGGGTCGGAGAATTGCCGGGGGCTGGCGGAAAACCGCCCTAGCCGTGTCCCGAATTCTCTGCTACCAGAGATTCGGCGGAGGCGGGAATCACGCCGCGCCGGTCGCCGAGGGTGGGAATCGCGCCGCGCCGGTCGGCGGGCCCACCCCCGGCGATTTTCCGGCCCGTGATGGGCCGAAGTCCCGCCGCTTTCAACCCTCTCCCGCCGGCGTGGATAAACCACCTTTTGAACGGCGGGACAAGTCGGCGCCGGCGGGCTCCGGGGTCCTGGGGGGGGGGGCGCGGGGCGATCTGGCCCCAGGGGGTGCCCCCACGGTGGCCTGGCCCGCGCCTCGATCGGGGCCCACCGATCCGCGGGCGGGCCTGTGCCGAGATGGCACTCTTTTTCTTCCGCCTTCGCCATGGTCTTCACTATGACGGAGGCGGAAGAGACCCCCTCCCCTGCGCATGCGCGAGGATAATGTCAGCAGCCGCTGACGCTCCCGCGCATGTGTCGCCCGGCGAAGACCTTTCAGCCCCGGCTGGCGTGGCGCCAAAGGCCTTTCCCGCCAGCCGGTGGAGCGGAAACCGCTCCGGCGCGGGCCTAGTCCCTCAAGGTGAGGGCTTGGCCCCTAAAGGTGTTGAGACTTCCGCACCTTTGGGGCGGCCCGATGCCGGAGTGGTTCCCGCCACTCCATTACGCCGGAACCCTGCGCCCCGCCGGGTAGGGGAGAATCCCGCCCCCTACCTCTGACATCTGTCCTATATCTTTCTCCCCTCAATTTAAAGCGATGTCCCCTCGTGCAAAACATCACCATCCGAAGAAAAAGGCTCTCACTGTCCACCCTATCTAATCTCTGATCATCTTGTATGCCTCAATTAAGTCACCTCTTAACCTTCTTCTCGCTAACGAAAACAGCCTCAAGTCCCTCAGCCTTTCCTCACAAGATCTTCCCTCCATACCAGGCAATATTCTGGTAAATCTCCTCTGCACCCTTTCCAATGCTTCCACATCCTTTCTATAATGCGGCGACCAGAATTGCACGCAATACTCCAAATGCGGCCGCATCAGAGTTTTGTACAGCTGCACCATGACCTCATGGCTCCGAAACTCAATCCCTCTACCAATAAAAGCTAACACACCGTATGCCTTCTTAACAACCCTCTCAACCTGGGTGGCAACTTTCAGGGATCTATGTACATGGACACGAGATCTCTCTGCTCATCCACACTACCAAGAATCTTACCATTAGCCCAGTACTCTGTCTTCCTGTTATTCCTTCCAAAATGAATCGCCTCACACTTTTCTGCATTAAACTCCATTTGCCACCTCTCAGCCCAGCGCTGCAGCTTATCTATGTCCCTCTGTAACTTGTAACATCCTTCCACACTGTCCACAACTCCACCGACTTTAGTGTCATCTGCAAATTTACTCACCCATCCTTCTACGCCCTCGTCCAGGTCATTTATAAAAATTACAAACAGCAGTGGCCCAAAAACAGATCCTTGTGGAACACCACTCGTAACTGGACTCCAGTCTGAATATTTCCCATCAACCACCATCCTTTGTCTTCTTCCAGCTAGCCAATTTCTGATCCAAACTGCTAAATCACCCTGAATCCCATGCCTCCGTATTTTCTGCAGTAGTCTACCATGGGGAACCTTATCAAACGCTTTACTGAAATCCATATACACCACATCAACTGCTTCACCCTCATCCACCTGTTAGGTCACCTTCTCAAAGAACTCAATAAGGTTTGTGAGGCACGACCTACCCTTCACAAAACCGTGTTGACTATCTCTAATCAAATTATTCCTTTCCAGATGATTATACATCCTATCTCTTATAAACCTTTCCAAGACCTTGCCCACAACAGAAGTAAGGCTCACTGGTCTATAGTTACCGGGGTTGTCTCTACTCCCCTTCTTGAACAAGGGGACAACATTTGCTATCCTCCAGTCTTCTGGCACTATTCCTGTAGACAAAGATGACTTAAAGATCAAAGCCAAAGGCTCAGCAATCTCCTCCCTAGCTTCCCAGAGAATCCTAGGATAAATCCCATCCGGCCCAGGGGACTTATCTATTTTCACACTTTCCAGAATTGCTAACACCTCCTCCTTATGAACCTCAAGCCCTTCTAATCTAATAGCCTGAATCTCAGTATTCTCCTCGACAACATTGTCTTTTTCCTGTGTGAATACTCACGAAAAATATTCATTTAGCACCTCTCCTATCTCCTTGGACTCCACGCACAACTTCCCTCTACTGTCCTTGACTGGTCCTACTCTTACCCTAGTCATTCTTTTATTCCTGACATATCTATAGAAAGTTTTAGGGTTATCCTTGATCCTACCTGCCAAACACTTCTCATGTCCCCCCCTGGCTCTTCTTAGCTCTCTCTTTAGGTCCTTCCTAGCTAACTTGTAACTCTCGAGCGCTCTAACTGAACCTTCATGTCTCATCTTTACATAAGCCTCCTTCTTCGTCTTGACAATTGTTTCGACTGCTTTAGTAAACCACGGTTCCCTCGCTCGACCACTTCCTCCCTGCCTGACAGGCACATACTTATCAAGGACACGCAGTAGCTGTTCCTTGAACAAGCTCCACATCTCCATTGTGCCCATCCCCTGCAGTTTTCCTCTCCATCCGATGCATCCTAAGTCTTGCCTCACCGCACCATAATTGCCTTTCCCCCAGTATAACTATTGCCCTGCGGTATATACCTATCCCTTTCCATCATTAAAGTAAACGTAATCGAATTATGGTCACTATCACCAAAGTGCAATATGGCCTCGCCTCTCGTTGGCCTATCTACATACTGTGTCAGGAAACCCTCCTGCACACATTGGACAAAAATGAACCCATCTAAAGTACTCAAACTATAGAGTTTCCAGTCAATATTTGGAAAGTTAAAGTCCCCCATAACAACTACCCTGTTGCTTTCGCTCCTATCCAGGATCATCTTTGCAATCCTTTCCTCTACATCTCTGGTACTTTTCGGAGGCCTATAGAACACCCCCAACAGGGTGACCTCTCCTTTCCTGTTTCTAACCTCAGCCCATACTACCTCAGTAGACGAGTCCTCATCAAACGTCCTTTCTGCCACCATAATACTGTCCTTGACAACAATGCCACCCCCCCCCCCCCCCCCCACCACCTTTTACCACCTTCCCTGAGCTTACTGAAAACCTAAACCCCGGCACCTGCAACAACCATTCCTGTCCCTGCTCTATCCATGTCTCCGAAATGGCCACAACATCGAAGTCCCAGGTACCAACCCATGCCGCAAGTTCACCCACCTTATTCCGGATACTCCTGGCATTGAAGTAGACACACTTTAAACCATCTTCCTGTCTGCCGGTACACTCCTGCAACTTTGAAACCTTACTCATGACCTCACTACTCTCAACCTCCTGTATACTGGAGCTACAATTCAGGTTTCCAAGTGGATAAGAATGTTAAATCTGAGGCTTTAGAGAATTGGGAGCCAATGGAAGGCGCCAGGTTATGGGACAACCCTTCCTGGAGTAGAGGTCTGATCGAGCGACAGTGGAGGTTGGGAGGTCAGAGAGGAAAGCAGTTGAATAGCTAAATCATCAGGGGTGGTGACAAAGGTGGGGACAGAGGCAGGCTATGACGTCTGTGAAAAGATCAGGGTACAGGGACTATTTGGCCAGCTTTCTCTCAGGGGCCAGCAGAGCCACGATGAACCGAATGGTCTCCTCTGATGTGGGTTTCTAATCGCTTCACTTTTCTGGGTCGGTGCTGGAGAAGGGCAATCTTTTATTTTGGAGGGAATTTGGAGCTGGAAGGTCAGCTCAGGGTCATCCAAGAGTTGGCAATGTCACGGAGAGGGCCGCCTCCCTGCCAACACAACGTAAAAACCAAAGGGCTGAGTAAGAGAGACCAGTTTGTGTGAGGACAACTTTTTTTTAATAAGCTTGACAATCCCGCAGCTATTGAAATTGAGTTCTTTTGAAGTCTAACCATGGAACACAGTGACTGCCCTCGTACGTACTGCCTCCCCCACTCCGTCACAAAGCCACGGAATGATCAGCTGGCTCGATAAAAGATGGAAGTGTCAGCTATTGTAAGGGCGGCTTGCATTAGCGTTGGCCAGTGCCTCAGTGGAAAGAGGATGCCAGTGAACGGCACCTCCCATTGCTGTTTGTCCTGCAACGCCGTTTTCTTCTTAACTTCCAGCAGTCGCTCCCTCAGTGCGGGCTTGCTCCAACTTGTCAGGTATCAGTCGAAACTGCAAACAGTTTTCCGGCTTAATAAACCTTTCAGTTCACCTGCAAGGTCTGGCACACAGCAGTTTCATTTTTGACTAAGTTTCCAGTTTATTTTTAGTTCTCCTTTCAGTCAACTAGCACTTGGTAGGATTTCTATTCTCAGAACTGTTCAGACTTGGTGTCAGCGGGGAGCCCTCTAGCCTTTGAGTTGAGAGGTAGTTTGTTTAGTTGAGCATGTTGTGTGGTTGCAAACTTTGCGAATGGCCACAGGTCTGGCAAATTGCGTTAGCTTTCCCGTGGTGTGCACTGGGCTGATCTGAGTGCCATATCACCTGGTGGATTACATATGGGGCCGTAACTTCCGATGGAGTGGCGGCTGAGTCAGGTTGTCACTCCGCGCGAAGGCTCTTGCCCTGAAATCCAAGTGATCCTTTCTTGCCCAATCCTCTGACTCAGGCCAGGCGAGATCTGGGCATCGCAGCACGTCCCTGGGGCCTAGAACCGAGGGCTGTAGAGTCACAGGTAAGGAAACAATGCCCCCCTTTTTTTTTTACACAACTGGCTGCTAGGTTTTGTAGCCAATAAAACAAAGGTCGGCTTGATGGGCGAGGGGCTCTATGGGGGTTGTGGGTATTGGGTTTGGGTCAGGCCTTGTGGGCAGGGGGAGGGATGGTGTGTTGGAACGGGCCCTGGGGATGAAGGTGAGGGGGCACACGTCGTGTCGGGGCTTGAGGAGTGAGAAAGGTGGGTATGGGGCCTGATGGTGGCAGGGGAATAGATTGCTAATCAGACCTGGTGGGGGGTGTCCCCGTGTGGGAGTAGTCAGGTAGTGGGGAGAATCGAATGGGGGAACAGTCAGGCAATGGAGGAAGTACCCCTCCTCCCCGCCCATCCCAGGGGCTCAGTAGGAGTCTATTAAAAAGTTACCCAGAAGCTAGAAGTGGTTTTAATTTTTCCAACTTGTTCTGGGTAACTATTGATGTAACACAGCCGGAACCGTCCGAAGTTTGTGATTTTAGTCACGTTTCTGGGCGGTTCCCAGTGCAGGGATATTTCCCATGGGACTTTTGCACCACTGGGCAATGGCCGTTCTGGAGAACTCTTCTCTGACCTCCTCTTTGCAATCGTAAGGTTCCCAGTAATTTTGACTTGCAAATTTCTGTATCTTAAGCCTCAGTTCCCCACACTCTCAGTGGACAACTTGAGCTTTTGCCAGTTCCTGGGTAAATTGGTTGGTGACAACACTGCGCGGAATCTCCTCAGCCATATATCTTTTTCTTTCTTTAAAAAAATAATAAATTTAGAGTACCCAATTCATTTTTTTCAATTAATGGGCAATTTAGTGTGGCCAATCCACCTACCCTGCACATCTTTGGGTTGCGGGGGCGAAACCCACGCAAATACGGGGAGAATGTGCAAACTCCACACGGACAGTGACCCAGAGCTGGGATCGAAACTGGGACCTCGGCGCCGTGAGGCAGCAGTGCTAACCCACTGCGCCACCGTGATGCCCCTCTCCTCAGTCATATATCAAGAGTGCTTTCCAGATCTCCGTAAGGAGAACTGAGCAGATCTTAGTCCACTCTGCCTACTGCTACTTGTAGCCGAGAGTTCTCTTCAACACTCGTGGTGAAGGCCAAAGTGTAGATAGCCCCATCCCCTCCACTGAAAGGAAGCTATGTGCAACCTCAAAGGGGACAAATGCCTGAAAATCAATCAAATAGAAAACATACAAATATGCAAATCAGGAGGAGGAGGAGTAGGCCAATTTGGCCCCTCAGGTCTGGTTCACCATTCAACAATGGCTGATCCTGTGGCCTCACTCCTACCTAGCCCGGAATGACCTTTGACTCCCTTGTTAGTCAAGAATCTGTCCACCTCGTGTCTTTCATCCATCAGGTTTTCTCAAGAGTTCTGATTTCACTTTCCTGGAACTTGGTTTGAATTCAGGATAAGACTGGGGTATCCAGCTTTGTCGTATTTGCAGTGACCTCATTCTGCATTCGCGATTAATTTATGAAGGAGTGCAACGGGGCTGCACCCACATGAAGCAACACATTGAGGGAACCCACAATTGCACAAGGGTCTGCAGTGCTTTTAGGAAAGTTGATGTCACGTTTGACAGTTGGAACTTTTACTTTTATCTTTTGAGTGCAAACACCTCACACCTTCCTTCTGTGTTTTTCCAAAGGCTAGCTGTCTGGTGCCCCACAACCTCGCCAACACTCCTCTCAGCCAACCATCAGGGAGACATGAAAATAAAATGAAATTGAAATCGCTTATTGTCACAAGTAGGCTTCAAATGAAGTTACTGTGAAAAGCCCCTAGTCGCCACATTCCGGCGCCTGTTCGGGGAGGCTGGTACGGAAATCGAACCGTGCTGCTGGCCTGCCTTGGTCGTCTTTCAAAGCCAGCGATTTAGCCCAGGGTGCACATCTCTGACCGAGTTCCCGTCAGGTTTTTCCTTTCGTAGCGTCTGAGAAGAGGGAGAAAAGCTCGTGGCCACCCCCTTGGGACCTTCCTGTGGTGAGCTGGCTGAGATGAGGAACTCAGCGGCCTAGTGGTGGGGGTTGGGGCCTGAGATGGTGGGAGAGGGGGGGAGGGTGAATTCTGTCAATGGCTCCAAGCCTGTGTGATGCTGGCTAATTTTTTAAAAAATAATCTTTATTGTCACAAGTGGGCTTACGTTAACACTGCAATGAAGTTACTGTGAAAAGCCCCTAGTCGTCACATTCCGCCGCCTGCTCGGGTACACAGAGGGAGAATTCAGAATGTCCAATTCACCTAACAGCACGTCTTTCAGGACTTGTGGGAGGAAACCGGAGCACCCGGAGGAAACCCACGCAGCCACGGGGAGAACGTGCAGACTCCGCACAGACAGTGGCCCAAGTGGGAATCGAACCTGGGACCCTGGCGCTGTGAAGCAATTGTGCTGCTCAGGGCAGCACCCAACATTAACTGCCGCATTTTGTACTGGCTGCAATGGTATACCTTCAAAACCGCCCACAGGGCTCCGTCACAGGTTCCAAGAATAACAGAAGATCAAATGGTAAATCAAGAAGGGAGGATGCATACTTGCTCTCCGACAACAGGGAGATGAATGGAACAATAGACAGATGATAACTCGTTTATATTGGGGAGTTCAAGGTGGGTGGGATGAAGGAATAATTTGACCTTGTTGCCTCACCCCAGTGATGCAATCTAAACACGATGAATGAATTGCTGTCCCGTAACTCCACTAATCCTTGCATTTGTATAGTGCCATATCGGGTTTGGCAGATAGTGGATTTCTTTGAAGTGTTAATTCAGGAAATATCAGCACGGGAGGTTTTATTATCCCCTCTGAATCGGATTGGCTGCTATTTAACAGCTTGTGCGCTGGCCTTTATCTGTATGCATTTTGCAGGTGCTTTTGAGGCACAGATGTATTTTCTGTTCGAGTATTACAGCTGGCTGCAGAAGTCCAGAGTCAACATCCCCGTGTTTGCCAGTGGAGGAGCGGTGTGATTAATTGTTATAGTTCGTCCATACACATTCTGTCAGATTTTCCCAATCCTGCTGCTCTCGGTCCCTTTGATAATCCGTTTCCCGTGGTAGCTCCTACTTTCTTTTTTACTGTTCTCCTTTTGTTCATTTCACTTTCGATTCTTCCTCCGTTATGAACCAGGAGAACCGAGTTCAGTGATGGACAACCCTAGGCTGGTGAGTGGGCCGCATGAGTGACCCTCCTTCATCTCAGTGGGCCGCAAGATTGAAATTGTCCTTGTTTTGCATGTGTGTCACTTCATTCCCATCGGTGGAAAAAACTTCATGGACAGAAATCAGCGGAATGTGGCGACCCTGTGCATGGGCAAATGTCAACAAAATGTCTAGTAGGCCGCACTCTGAACCCTGATGCGCCGCATGTGGCCCCCAGGCCTCAGGTTGCCCACCACTGACCTAGTCCCAGCACTTGGACCACCAGGATGTGGACAAACCTAATAACACAGGCCTTCCAGATCATTCCACCGACGCCAGAAGCGCAATCTTCATGGGCCCGGCTTTGTACGCTATTTTTTAGAATTGCAGCTGAGGTGTAAATCCTGCCAGGTGTGTAGGATTGGAGGTAGATGTTCCCCAGACAAACCATTAAACCGTACACATCAAAGCAGAAAAGCTTTCCCAACCTTTCAATAAAAACAAGACCTGTGAGACTCATTGGCTTTGTCCAATTCTTGTTAATCCTGGTTTTGTTCTTTCCGACATTCCAACAAGAAGTTGTGCTAATATCGCATTTTTAATGGAGGAATGGGTCCCAAACTTGCTTCAGAAGAGGCATGATCAAACACAATTCGACACTGAGCCATGTACCGAGATATAAGGACAGGTGACAAAAGGCTTTGTCAAGTAATTAGGTTTTGGATTGGACTTGATTTGTTAATTGTCACGTGTACCGAGGTACAGTGAAAAGTATTTTTCTGCGAGCAGCTCAACAGATCATTTAGTACATGAAAATAAAATACATAATAGGGCAACACAAGGGGCGGGATTATCCGCCCGCCCCCCCCCCCCCCCCCCCCCGACCCCCGGGCCGGGCCGGAGAATCCGCCCCGCACCCGGCTGCCGGATTCTCCGGTGTCGGGGCTTTGGTGGGGCCGGGAATCGCGCCGCGCCAGTCAGCGGCCGCTGGCAGCGGCCCCCCTGGCGATTCTCCGCCCCGCGATGGGCTGAGCGGCCGCCCGTTTTCAGCCAGTCCCGCCGGCGTAAATTACGCAAGGTTCTTACCAGCGGGACCTGGCTCTGCGGGCGGCCTGCGGAGTCCTCCGGTGGGAGGGGGGAGGGGTGCGCAGGGGAATCTGGCCCCGGGTGATGGCACCCACGGTGGCCTGGCCCACGACCGGGGCCCGCCGATCCGCGGGCGGGCCTGTGCCGTGGGGGCACTCTCACTCCGCGCCGGCCGCTGTGAACCTCCGCGATGGCCGGCGCGGAGAATAAACCCCCTGCGCATGCGCTGGGATCACGCCAGCGGTTTGCGCACACGCCAGAACACGCTGGCGCTCCCGCGCATGGACCAACACACGCTGGCCAGTGGAGGCCCTTCGCCGCCAAACACTCCGGTGTGGCCTAGGCCCCGAAGGTGCGGAGGATTCCGCACCTTCGGGGCGGCCCGACGCCGGAGTCGTTCACGCTACTCCTCGGTGCCGGTACGGCCCACCTCGCCGGTGAGCGGAGAATCCCGTCCAAGGTTCACAATGTAAATACATAGGCACCGGCATCGAGTGAAGCCTACAGCATTTAAACAGCATCCTAAAGGAGGAGAGGGAGTTGGAGAGGCAAAGACATTTCGGGAGGACATTTCAGAGTTTAGGAACTGGGCAACTGAAGGTACGGCTGCCAAACGTCAAGCAATTAAATTCCGGGTGGCATGGTGGCACCAGGAGCCAGCTCCAAACCATCTTCACCTCCACTCCCATTTCAGAATTTCAAAGGGACCATTCCGCCGGCAACACCCTCGTCCATTTCATAATCGACCCTGTTTTGATTCCCAACCAAACAACCAAATTTACTGATTAACCCCGTCCCCCGCCCTCCAGTGAAGTAATTACCAGCAAGCTTCCACTTTTGTAGCGTTTAATTTAACACGGCTGACCCAATGCAAATTAAACATGAATTAGCAGTCAACTGATGCTTCAAGTTAAAAAATTAATTTTGCTTTAAATAGTAGGTACAACAAAGATATGATTTACACATTACATAGCTACATAGTTCTGCAGTATTCTCTTCTTTATTCATTCAATGTAGGTGAGGAGCACTACCCAACAGCTTTTACATTTCAGCTCCATAGGTGTGATTATCACCAGCAGGGCACTTTTCTACAAACCCTCTCTCCCTCAGGTCGCGACAACCTTTTAAAAAAAAAAAAAAAATTTAGGGTACCCAATTATTTTCTTTCCAAATAAGGGGCAATTTAACATGGCCAATCTGCCGAGAATTTGGGCGACCCCGGTGGCCACTGAGTCGCGCCGGACCCCGTCATTCTCCGAGGCGGGCGGCGCGACTCATGCCGGACCAGGGGCGTCATTCACCGACCCCCCCCAACGGGTCGTAGAATGGCCATTGGCCGCCATGAATCCCGCCCCCGCCGGTTGCCGAAGTCTCCGGTACCGGATATTCGGCGGGGGTGGGAATCGTGCCGCGCCGGTTGGCGGGACCCCCCCCGCTCGATTCTCCGGCCCGGATGGGCCGAAGTCCCGCCGATAAATTGCCTGTCCCGCCGGCGTAAATTAGAGTACCTATTTACCGGCGGGACAAGGCGGCGTGGGCGGGTTCCGGGGTCCTGGGGGGGGGTGCGGGGCGATCTGACCCCGGGGGGTGCCCCCACGGTGGCCTGGCCCACAATCGGGGCCCACCGATACGCGGGCGGGCCTGTGCTGTGGGGGCACTCTTTCCCTTCCGCCTCCGTAACGGTCTCCACCATGGCGGAGGCGGAAGAGACTCACCCCACTGCGCATGCGCGGGAAACTGTCAGCGGCCGCTGTCCCTCCCGCGCATGCGCCGCCCCGACATGTCATTTCCGCGCCAGCTGGCGGGGCAACAAAGGCCGTTTCCGCCAGCTGGCGGGGCGGAAATCCCTCCGGCGCCGGCCTAGCCCCTCAATGTTGGGGCTCAGCCCCCAAAGATGCGGAGCATTCCGCACCTTTGGGGCGGCGCGATGCCCGTCTGATTGGCGCCGTTTTGGGCGCCAGTCGGCGGACATCGGACCGTTTGGGGAGAATTTCGCCCCAGTTTTTGGGGGGTGGGAGAATTGGGAGGACGGCGGGGGCGGGATTCACACCGACCCCCGCCGATTCTCCCACCCAGCGGGGGGTCAGAGAATACCGCCCACAGTTTTTGTTTCTTTTCTTGCCCCATTGCCCTCTATTTGACCCTGGGCGACTAATTCTTTGGTAATTTAATCTCTCCTGCCCCACCCGATTACAGACTCTGGTCTGGTTTCTCCCACCCCGCCCGCCTCAAGAACGCCACGGATGAGCCGCGTAGAATGGACCTCAGGTGGGATTCTCCGGCCTGCGGGCGAACGCGGCCGGAAAATCCCGCCCTTTATATTTAGTTCTTTCCGTCACCTTTGCCCCTCCCGCACGTTTCCCTCGTTGAAAGCCTATTACATTTCAATTTTTTCCCAGTTCTGAAGGATGTTCAGAGATCTGGAGCGAAATTCTCCAGTATCGGCGCGATGTCCGCCGACTGGCGCCCAAAATGGCGCAAATCAGTCGGGCATCGCGCCGCCCCAAAGGTGCGGAATGCTCCGCATCTTTGGGGGCCGAGCCCCAACCTTAAGGGGCTAGGCCCACGCCGGACAAATTTCCGCCCCGCCAGCTGGCGGAAAAGGCCTTTGGTGCCCCGCCAGCTGGCGCGGAAATGACATCTCCGGGCGGCGCATGCGCAGGAGCATCAGCGGCCGCTGACGGCATTCCCACGCATGCACAGTGGAGGGAGTCTCTTCCGCCTCCGCCATGGTGGATACCGTGGCGAAGGCGGAAGGGAAACAGTGCCCCCACGGCACAGGCCCGCCCGCGGATCGGTGGGCCCCGATCGCGGGCCAGGCCACCGTGGGGGCACCCCCCGGGGCCAGATCGCCCCGTGCCCCCCCAGGACCCCGGAGCCCGCCCGCGCCGCCTTGTCCCGCCGGTAGGGTAGGTGGTTTAATCTACGCCGGCGGGACAGGCATTTTAGCGGCGGGACTTCGGCCCATCCGGGCCGGAGAATCGCGGGGATCCGGGCCGGAGAATCGCGTGGGGGGGGCCCGCCAACCGGCGCGCCGCGATTCCCGCCCCCGCCGAATATCCGGTGGTGGAGAATTCGGCAACCGGCGGGGGCGGGATTCACGCCAGCCCCTGGCGATTCTCCGACCCGGCGGGGGGGTCGGAGAATCTCGCCCCTGAAATGCTCCCTTTCTCCCTCTGCAGACTCGCCTGGGTTCCTGAGTATTTCCAGCATTTTCAGAATATTTTCGATTTCTGTCGCATTTTGCTCCCGGAACAGAAGTTTCATTTTGGGTAGGAGTGGGTGGAATCTCTTTTGCGCTCCTAAAATCCTGAAAGGACGGGGAGCCAGCAGGATGGAATTTTTCACTGGGTGCTCCCATAACCTGGGTCCTGAACCACCCAAGGCGCCAGCAAAAGATGGGCATCGTCCTGTTGGCAGCAGCAACGAAGGCCCGGAACAGTGCAGATGGTAGAAGCCTAACCAAGGAGCCCGATTCATGCGCACGGGTTTCATTTTTGTTTGCCCTTCACGACCCCTCACCTTTCCCACCACCCCTTGTGATTGCCAAAGAGCTGCTGATTCGGGTGTTCGCACCCACAGTGGAATCAGGATACCTTCTCAGCAGCGAGGGACAGTTCCCAATTGCCACAGTTACAGTGGAAGAGCGGGACTGTGGTATTTCCGGCCCATGTCTCAACTCCAATATGTCCACGTGGCACAAAAATATCTCTGAATACCTGGCAATACATCAGAACAGGAACAGGCCATTCAGCCCATCGAGCCTGTCCCACCATTCAATGAGATCATGGCTGATCTGTGACCTAACTCCATATATCTGCCCATATCCCTTAATATCTTTGCTTATCAAAAATCTATCTCAGATTTAAAATCAACAACTGATCTAACAATTGTCGTTTGTGGGAGAGAGTTCCAAACCTCTAAGACCATAAAACCAGAAGACATAAGAGCAGAATTAGGCCACTCGGCCCATCGAGTCTGCTCCGCCATTTAATCACGGTTGATAATTTTCTCATCCCCATTCTCCTGCCTTTTCCCCATAACCCCTGATCCCTGATTAATCAAGAACCTATCTATCACTGTCTTAAAGACACTCAGTGATTTGGCCTCCACAGTCTTCTGCAGCAAAGAGTTCCACAGATTCACCACCTCTGGCTGGAGAAACTCTCCTCATCTCTGTTTTAAAAGATCGCCCCTTTAGTCTGAGATGGTGTCCTCTGGTTCTAGTTTTTCCTGCAAGTGGAAACATCCTCTCCACGTCCACTCTATCCAGGCCTCGCAGTATCCTGTAAGTTTCAATAAGATCCTGCCTCAACCTTCTATACTCCAACGAGTACAGACCCAGAGTCTCAACTGTTCCTCATACGAGTGTAGATATGCTTCCTAACATCTCTCCTGAATAGTCCTGCCCGAATGCAGCATACCAGGTGGAAATCTAACTTACAGACAAACTGCAAAGTTGGGCATAGAACCTGATTGCAGAGGGAGCAGAATCTAGACATCGACTTTGACTTATCTGGAAATATTTCTCTCCCCGGCTGTAGATCGTGATTTGTGATGCCGGCAATTCAATTTGGTTGAGAGGCCTCCTCGAATGTTTAGTGGGCAGTCTCCCATCGTCACATCCTGGGCCTCCTTCCCTTTTCCCCCCTCGTGTTCGAATGCAGTATTGGGCAGAACTAAATATGACCAATGACGGACAGGCACAAAAGTCAGTTTATCACTGAGGACAACCCAAACAAGCTGCAACATTAAAGCTTGTTCTGTTTTGATCAAGCTCTGCAAAGCTCTTTTAAGCAAGACGTTTTGGAGCACACGGTTATATTTGAAAATTTGGGAGAAATTAGGCATTGGTGTGTTTGTACTTACTGGGACCAGTGCCATCACCTTGCTTATTATTTGGTTTTCTTCAAGCCTCCCTCAGCCCACGTCTCAATCTTATCTACCCATCCGATATTTCTTTGTCCTCTTTTGTTTTTACCCCCAATTTCTCCTCCAACTGTTTCCAGGGCAAGGCTGCCGGCTTTTTATTTCCAATGTCAGTTCTTGGCTGTCCTTCTCTCTCTAACTGTTCTTCGCCACCATTTGGATTCCTGAACCTCTCCCCTTGATCTTCTAACCCACTCATTTGTTTTTTCTGTCCAACCAATTGATTCTGGGCATCGTCCACCATTACCCACATTTCAAAAACTCTTCTCCTCCTCTCACCCTCTTCCTTCAGAATCCGACACTCTCACATCCATCGAGCGCAACACTCTGTTATATTACACTTTGCGGTAATATGTCTTTATTCTTTGCCTTATAACTCAGAATGGTCTGATGAGTTGATGATATAAAGAAACCACCAATCTTTAGATTAAAACAAATCTAATTTATTGAATAACGATTAAATTAAATTGAGTTTGCACACTCTACAGAGCTATAACTAATAATAAAGTAAGATTTAATCTGTTCAACAGTAATCTATAATCTAGTATCAACTAATGATGTCCTCGTGCTACTTCTCTCTAATCTAAACTACTCCTCGTGCTCTGATCAATACTTCTCCTCTGCAAACACTACCCAAGATGCCCTGAGGTCTGATATTCATACTCGGAACTGGTGATGCCCTCTTGTGATTGAATTACACTTAGATGTAATAATTAACCCTTCATTGGCGTACCTATATACATATCATTACACACTCCACACTAATGACTGCCCCGGACATTTTGCCAACTTCATGGTGGTGTGACCAGTGACTTAAGTAGCGCCTGCAAGTCCACAACTTGTTTTTTGACTTGCAGGCGTTACTTAAGTCACTGGTCACGCCGCCATGCTGTAGCTAATCTAATCTGGTTTCCGACCTTGGATGTAACTTTGCCTTTTATCATTGAGCCCAAATATTAGAAGTCGGCCACAGCTTCTATCTACCTCAGTACTTCCAATCTTGACATTTCCATTTCCATTTAGAGCCATAACGTTGGTCTTTGCCTCATTTATGTTCACTCCAAAAGATTCACTGTGTCTCTTGGCTGGACCTGCCATAGTTTCTAGACCTTTCTTTGTGCTGGGATGAGTGGTGTTGTCTGCATACCTGAGATTCCTTATGCTACGACTATACGTTTGTACATGGGTGTAAACATTAACAAGTATGTACAAGTTCACATTTTTGACTGTTGTACTTCTATTTTAACTACTTTCCTGCACTAGCTTGGTCTATTTTTCGCACTGCATTGGGCACACATGGCTGATCATTCTCTCCTTGTGTTGGCAGGCCCTCCACATGGACTACGTTGTCGCAGCAGCTAATCTGTATGCGGACAACTATTTCATACCGGGGTGTCAGGACAGGGCGGCAATCCAGCAGATACTTCAGTCCATTGATGTTCCTCCATTTACTCCAAAATCAGGGGTGACAATCCACACCAGCGATGCAGAGATGGAGGCGGCTGAAAGTTCACCGACGAGAGATAAAGGTACCTTCCCATTGTTCTTTATTCTCAACCAGCTGGTCACGTTTTCAATGACGTTCTCCTTTCATAGAACATACAGTGCCGAAGGAGCCCATTCAGCCCATCGAGTCTGCACCGACCCACTTAAGCCATCACTTCCACCCTATCCCCGTAAGCCAATAACCCCTCCTAAGGTATCACAGCTATACAGCGAGAGGACACCTCAGAGGGCAGTGAGGCTATATGGGTAGAGATCAGGAATAAGAAGGGTGCAGTCACAATGTTGGGGGTATACTACAGGCCTCCCAACAGCCAGCGGGAGATAGAGGAGCAGATAGGTAGACAGATTTTGGAAAAGAGTAAAAACAACAGGGTTGTGGTGATGGGAGACTTCAACTTCCCCAATATTGACTGGGACTCACTTAGTGCCAGGGGCTTAGACGGGGCAGAGTTTGTAAGGAGCATCCAGGAGGGCTTCTTAAAACAATATGTAAACAGTCCAACTAGGGAAGGGGCGGTACTGGACCTGGTATTGGGGAATGAGCCCGGCCAGGTGGTAGATGTTTCAGTAGGGGAGCATTTCGGTAACAGTGACCACAATTCAGTAAGTTTTAAAGTACTGGTGGACAAGGATAAGAGTGGTCCGAGGATGAATGTGCTAAATTGGGGGAAGGCTAATTATAACAATATTAGGCGGGAACTGAAGAACATAGATTGGGGGCGGATGTTTGAGGGCAAATCAACATCTGACATGTGGGAGGCTTTCAAGTGTCAGTTGAAAGGAATACAGGACAGGCATGTTCCTGTGAGGAAGAAAGATAAATACGGCAATTTTCGGGAACCTTGGATGACGAGTGATATTGTAGGCCTCGTCAAAAAGAAAAAGGAGGCATTTGTCAGGGCTAAAAGGCTGGGAACAGACGAAGCCTGTGTGGCATATAAGGAAAGTAGGAAGGAACTTAAGCAAGGAGTCAGAAGGGCTAGAAGGGGTCATGAAAAGGCATTGGCAAATAGGGTTAAGGAAAATCCCAAGGCTTTTTACACTTACATAAAAAGTAAGAGGGTAGCCAGGGAAAGGGTTGGCCCACTGAAGGATAGGCAAGGGAATCTATGTGTGGAGCCAGAGGAAATGGGCGAGGTACTAAATGAATACTTTGCATCAGTATTCACCAAAGAGAAGGAATTGGTAGATGTTGAGTCTGGAGAAGGGGGTGTAGATAGCCTGGGTCACATTGTGATCCAAAAAGACGAGGTGTTGGGTGTCTTAAAAAATATTAAGGTAGATAAGTCCCCAGGGCCGGATGGGATCTACCCCAGAATACTGAAGGAGGCTGGAGAGGAAATTGCTGAGGCCTTGACAGAAATCTTTGGATCCTCGCTGTCTTCAGGGGATGTCCCGGAGGACTGGAGAATAGCCAATGTTGTTCCTCTGTTTAAGAAGGGTGGCAGGGATAATCCCGGGAACTACAGGCCGGTGAGCCTTACTTCAGTGGTAGGGAAATTACTGGAGAGAATTCTTCGAGACAGGATCTACTCCCATTTGGAAGCAAATGGACGTATTAGTGAGAGGCAGCACGGTTTTGTGAAGGGGAGGTCGTGTCTCACTAACTTGATAGAGTTTTTCGAGGAGGTCACTAAGATGATTGATGCAGGTAGGGCAGTAGATGTTGTCTATATGGACTTCAGTAAGGCCTTTGACAAGGTCCCTCATGGTAGACTAGTACAAAAGGTGAAGTCACACGGGATCAGGGGTGAACTGGCAAGGTGGATACAGAACTGGCTAGGCCATAGAAGGCAGAGGGTAGCAATGGAGGGATGCTTTTCTAATTGGAGGGCTGTGACCAGTGGTGTTCCACAGGGATCAGTGCTGGGACCTTTGCTCTTTATAGTATATATAAATGATTTGGAGGAAAATGTAACTGGTCTGATTAGTAAGTTTGCAGACGACACAAAGGTTGGTGGAATTGCGGATAGCGATGAGGACTGTCTGAGGATACAGCAGGATTTAGATTGTCTGGAGACTTGGGCGGAGAGATGGCAGATGGAGTTTAACCTGGACAAATGTGAGGTAATGCATTTTGGAAGGGCTAATGCAGGTAGGGAATATACAGTGAATGGTAGAACCCTCAAGAGTATTGAAAGTCAAAGAGATCTAGGAGTACAGGTCCACAGATCACTGAAAGGGGCTACACAGGTGGAGAAGGTAGTCAAGAAGGCATACGGCATGCTTGCCTTCATTGGCCGGGGCATTGAGTATAAGAATTGGCAAGTCATGTTGCAGCTGTATAGAACCTTAGTTAGGCCACACTTGGAGTATAGTGTTCAATTCTGGTCGCCACACTACCAGAAGGATGTGGAGGCTTTAGAGAGGGTGCAGAAGAGATTTACCAGAATGTTGCCTGGTATGGAGGGCATAAGCTATGAGGAGCGATTGAATAAACTCGGTTTGTTCTCACTGGAACGAAGGAGGTTGAGGGGCGACCTGATAGAGGTATACAAAATTATGAGGGGCATAGACAGAGTGGATAGTCAGAGGCTTTTCCCCAGGGTAGAGGGGTCAATTACTAGGGGGCATAGGTTTAAGGTGAGAGGGGCAAAGTTTAGAGTAGATGTACGAGGCAAGTTTTTTACGCAGAGGGTAGTGGGTGCCTGGAACTCACTACCGGAGGAGGTAGTGGAGGCAGGGACGATAGGGACATTTAAGGGGCATCTTGACAAATATATGAATAGGATGGGAATAGAAGGATACGGACCCAGGAAGTGTAGAAGATTGTAGTTTAGTCGGGCAGTATGGTCGGCACGGGCTTGGAGGGCCGAAGGGCCTGTTCCTGTGCTGTACATTTCTTTGTTCTTTGTTGTTTTGTTCTAACCGTTTTGGACACTAAGGGCAATTTATCATGGCCAATCCACCTAACCTGCACAGCTTTGGACTGTGGGAGGAAACCGGAGCACCCAGAGGAAACCCACGCACACACGGGGAGAACGTGCAGACTCCGCACAGACAGTGACCCAAGCCAGAATCGAACCTGGGACCCTGGCGCTGTGAAGCCACAGTGCTAGCCACTTGTGCTACCGTGCTGCCCCCTTTTTTTCTTCGCACCCCTATCGTGATCACACCCACACAAAAATACCAGCTTGGCATTGCCAACCTATCACCCTGGTAGTACCCCTGCCAGTGCCACCTGGGCACCCTGTCAGTGCTACCTAGGTGCCAGCTTGGCACTGCTAAGGTACCCAGGTGGCACCAGCAATGCCAGGGTGCTACCGTGCAAACAGGGCATGCACCTGGGGGCCTTCAATCCCTGGGGCACCCCCACAAGTGCCATTCCATCTGTCCCCATTTGTGGACACCAGTACTGAACAGCGCTCTCCCAAGGACTCTTTAAGACAATGTATGCATTTCTCATTAAAGACTGCATTTCTGGAAGATTCTTCGGTCATTCTGGGTTGACGTCCCACCATTTTGGGCTGACATTCCACACATTTCCTGGCAGTGCAGCCTGGAGATCTGTGCCCCCTACCCCCTTGCATTGATGAGCTGATAGGGCTGACTGCTTGGAGATGTGTAGCCTCAGGAGTCCATTCCACTCCAGTATCCAGCCCCTGACGTACACTCTGCAAGCCCCCGCCTCACTGTGACTGGAATTGTCCACTTGCAATGAAGAAAATCCTGGAGCTGGGCCTAGACAGGGCAGCACGGTAGCATAGTGGTTAGCACAATTGCTTCACAGCTCCAGGGTCCCAGGTTCGATTCCCGGCTTGGGTCACTGTCTGTGCGGAGTCTGCACGTTTTCCCCGTGTGTGCGTGGGTTTCCTCCGGGTGCTCCGGTTTCCTCCCACAGTCCAAAGATGTGCAGGTTAGGTGGATTGGCCATGATAAATTGCCCTTAGTGTCCAAAATTGCCCTTAGTGTTGGGTGGGGTTACTGGGTTATGGGGATAGGGTGGGTGTGTGGGCTTGGATGGGGTGCTCTTTCCAAGAGCCGGTGCAGACTCGATGGGCCAAATGGCCTCCTTCTGCACTGTAAATTCTATGAGATAGACGGTCCGTTGTGACCCAAGTTTTCCTTTTCTCCGCCTTTCATTTGAACACAGGAATCCCAATCCTCCCGCACACCCTTCAAAGTCATTCCCATTGTTCCATGTGAAAAAAAATCATGTTGAGCCAGTAACTCCCTTTTAGTCTGTGTTTATCATGAATGCCAGGTTACCGTAACAACGCAGCAGGAGAAGAGTGGGATGGCACATAACAGTGTTGTTCCTTATCCAAAACATCCATTACAAAAGTGTAAGAAATGGGCGTTCTGTGTCGGTCATTCAGCCACTTGAACCTGCTCCATCATTCAGTAAGATCGAGACCGAATGTTACATCAACTCTGCTCTCCAGGCCTAACCCCGTAACTTTGGTTCACTTAATATTGAAAAATTTATAAATCTCAATCTTGAACCTACTCAACAACAGGGCATCCACGACCCTCTTGAGTGAAGATATTTCTCCTCCTGAGGCCAACCCTTTATCTGGAGATTATGACCCCTAGTCCTAAATCTTTCCAGTCAGTGGAAATGCGGGGAAGGGGATGTCGGGGTAGGGGGTCAGCAGCAAGGTCAGGGGATGCATCCCAGGAAAACAATGTCTTCCCAATGTCTGGGATTGAGACACCCCCCCCCCGCACCCCCGATAGCGTTTTATTTTGGGCTTCCTGCATGGCGTCTTCCCCCACCAACTCATGGGCGGCACGGCAGCACGGTGGTCAGCACTGTTGCTTCACAGCGCCAGGGACCGCCGTTCGATTCCCGGCTTGGGTCACTGTCTGTGCGGAGTCTGCGCGTTTTTCCCGTGTCTGCGAGGGTTTCCTCCGGGTGCTCCGGTTTCCTCCCACAGTCCAAAGATGTAGAGGTTAGGCGGATTGGTTACGCTAAATTGCCATTAGTGTCCAAAAAGATTAGGTGGGGTTACTGGGTTATGGGGATAGGGTGGAGGTGTGGGCTTGAGTGGTGTGTTCTTTCCAAGGGCCAGTGCAGACTCGATGGGCCGAATGGTCTCCTTCTGCGCTGTAAATTCTCTGATTCCATGAACTCCCCAACGTTGGGTGAAGAGCAGCAGTGGGATGAGGCTGTTAAGTAGACAATAATTTCCCACAGGGAGGCCTGAATCAGCAGCAGGGATGGGAAGGCCACCCATGGGCCTCCCCACCACGGACTTCATCGGGACAGACGCCGACAGGCAATGAGGTCCTCACCCACCAGCCTCTCTTTTCATTAAATGTACCCCTACTGCCCCCTCTCCATCCATCCCCCCTCCCCCCGCCCCATCCGTTAGCTCCACTCCTATGCCACCAAACACAGTTCAGAGAAGGAGATCAAATTCCACCCAGCATCTCAAAATCTACCTCGTCGAGCCCTCAGCTCTGCTGAATTTATTATTTGCATGACGACTCGGAACAGCTAGTGTGGAGTACTGGGAATGTTAAGTCCTCCTCCCTCACGGTGCCCCATGTTTCTTTTCCCTTTCTTTTATTTCGTGCAGTAAATTTGATCTGAAAATGTAATTTTGCTAGCCTCCATCCGGCCCTGCACGTTTACTGCTCGCCTGTGTAAATAGTCGGGCAGACACGCTCTGGTGATGGCCTTGGGAGTGTGACGCCGTCCTATTAGTGTCTGCAGGCTCACTCTGATATATGTGTGCCTTTGTTCATTCATGCATTTTCATATTAAGAGAAAATATCTTCTGGGTCAACCTTCAGGGAAATAAATCCGAGTAACAGTGGTTTGTCAAGAAGGAGCACAATTGACTTTCAATAACAAACTCAGGAGCCTGACAAAATCTATTTAATGCCCTCTGTAACATTTCACCCAACGCCTTAATCCAAAAATAAGAGCGCACGCAATAAAAGAGCTGACTTCAGACACATTGCAGAAACCAAAATAACCTTATTAAACCCTTAAATACACAAATGTGTGATCAACTTTGACCGTTTAGTTGTCCTCTTATTCAGTTCGAAGAAAAATTGCATCTCCTGCCAATTGAATGGTATGTTGCCCCCCATTTACAAATTGGGTTTTCATCGGCATTATATGATATCGTTAACTTTGTACGAACTCAACTCCCTTAACTCTTTCCTGTTTCAGATGACAAGCGTTTGGTGGAACTAAAAGAAATCCTTTCCTCTCGTCAGATATTTACCAGAATTAAGATGGAACCCATTGACTTTGAGAAGGTAAATTTGGTCTCACCCATTGCAGATTATTTGGACGATCTCGAGCGTGAGCTTGTCACATTTTTCCTCCTTCCCACCTGCGCTTCTGAGGAGAGTTCAGGGCACTTCCATTTGTCAGGTGTACCTTCTGATTTCTGGGAGACTTGTCGGGTCTTTTTTGGTGTTGACAGAAACAAAGAGCTCTACCCTACTCTGGTAAGCAGAAGTAAGAAGTCTTACAACACCAGGTTAAAGTCCAACAGGTTTGTTTCAAATCACTAGCTTTCGTAGCACTGCTCCTTCCTCAGGAAGGCCTTGGAATGAGCACCCCACCCAAGCTCACGCACCCACACCAACTCCCCAACCCAGTAACCCCACCTAACCTTTTGGACACTAAGGGCAATTTAGCATGGCCAATCCATCTAACCTGCACATCTTTGGACTGTGGGAGGAAACCAGAGCACCCGGGGGAAACCTACGCAGACACGGGGAGAACGTGCAGACTCCGCACAGTCACCCAAGGTCAGAATTGAACCCGGGTCCCTGCGCTGCGAGGCAGCAGAGCTAACCACTGTGCCACCCTGGGTTTATGGTTTCCAGCAATTTATTTAAGGATTTGTTCATTCATGAATCATGTTTGATGAACACATCAACACAGCAAGCAACCAGTCATTATCTCCTGGCCAGTGAGGAGGGCGGGGTGCTGGAGGGAGAAAGGTAAACTTCATCTTTCTGGAATCAAAGGGGCCAACTTGACGATGCAAGTTCTTACGAAGTAAAACCCCTCTGGGAAACTCAGTAATGTGATACCTGAACCAGGTCGGTCCACAGCATTCTAGTGCACCACGGACTCAACCTGTCGCTGTTGACTTGGATTCTTCCCATGCTCCCCCAGATTACCCTGAAAGTCAGTGCCAAAATGAAGAGATTGGTCCTAAATGGTGGTCCAAGAAATGGGAAGTTCCAGCTGATTGCAGTCTAGCAGATCCCTTACATATACTTTGTGGAGGGCACGTTCCCTGTTCTTTTGACTCTGCCAACCCACACTTTAGTTGCTTGGATTTGGATAAGCTGAGTCAGTTGCAGTAGGGGCAGAGTGGACATCCTGTATCAGACAAGTGTAGAATGTTTGCAGGGAATGCCAAGAGGTTTGATGACAATGGGTTCCCATATGTGTTTAGCTCAGTTGGCTGGACAGCTGGTTTGAGATGCTGAGCAAGATCAACAGTGTGGGTTCAATTCCTGTACCGCCTGAGGTTATTCATGAAGGCCCGCCTTCTCAATCTTGCCTGAGGTATGATGATCCTCAAAGGAGAAAGCAGCCTGTGGTCATCTGGGACTATGGCAACTTTACCTTTTTATCATTAGCATCTGACCGGCCAAAAATGAAAATCTACTGAGCATATGTTAACAGTGAATCCATCCCAGAATCCCAAACCTGTAGGCAAGAGGATCGCCTTTTTGGGAATGGGTGAAGGCAGAATGGGTGGGGGAGAGGGGGGGTGGGGAATATTGAACCTGGTTATTAAAATAGAAAATGTGACAGCTTCCTTTCCAACACGGATCCAGACAATTTATTACTTTTGTTGTGGTAATAAATCTTTCGGCTTCATCACAATTGACCTAAAAAAAAGGCAGTTTAAGCTCTTTCATTTCGGTCCAGAGGTTAAACAGATGTTTTGAGGTTAAAGGTTGCAAAACCCACAACTGTTTTTTGTTAAAATTATGAATCGATTGAATTTGCACAGGAAATTAGGCAATAGTATAGATCAAGTTGAAACCAATTTAGAACTGCTTTTCAAAGAGAAAATTAGAGTATGGCTTAATGCTCAGTGGGTGCACAATTCCCGGCCACATGTCACGATATTTGAAAGTAACTTTTAGATAGAAAACTTTCATTGTTTTCACCTTGTCAAGTGCAGAGGGTGATCTTGAGTACAACTTGCCTATATCCAGGTTCTCACTGGCAATCCTGTATGAACCATTATTATTCCTTGGTGGCACAGTGGTTAGCACTGCTGCCTCACAGTTTAGGGACCCCGGTTCAGCTCCAGCCTTGGGTGACTGTCTGTGGGCTTTCCACCTTCTCCCCATGTCTACTTGGGTTTCCTCCAGGTGCTCCGGTTTCCTCCCACAGTTCAAAGATGTGCAGATTAGGTGGATTGGCCATGCTAAATTGCCCCTCAGTGTCGAAAGATGTGCAGATTAGGTGGGGTTTACGGGGATAGGGCGGGAGAGTGGACCTGGGTGGGGCGCTCTTTCAGACGGTCAGTGCAGACTCAATGGGCCGAATGGCCTCCTCAGCACTATAGGGATTCTATGGTTCTATTGACCAACTAATTTTTATTTCTTAATGAGGTGGCAGTGTCACTGGCAAGGCCAGCATTTGTTGTCCATCTTTTTTTGCCCTTGAAAAGGTTGTAATCCACCTTCTTGGATTACTGCAGTCCGTGTGTTGTAGTGTTCCACAGCACTGTCAGGAAGGGAATTCCAGGATTCTGACCCGGTGAAAGTGAAGGAATGGCGATATATTTCCAAGTCAGGATGGTGCGCGTGGCTTGGAAGGATGCTGGTGCCCCCTCCACCTGCTGCCCTTATCCTTCTAGGTGGCAGAGGACACAGGTTTGGAAGGTGCTGTCAAAGGTGGCTTGGCAAGTTGCCGCAGTGCATCTCTGCTGCCACTGTGCGTCGGTGGTGGAGTGAGTGAATGCTTAAAGTAGTGGATGGGATACCCGAGAGAATTAAGAGATAGCACACAGTGGTGGGACTGTAGTCACATGTCGGCCAGAGTACTCCGGGATGGTAGGTTCCCTTCCCTGAAGGATATTAGATTATTGGAACTGCAGTGATTCCCGGTTGAGTACAGATGACCAGATTTATTGGATTCAGTTTTGAGATTTACCATGGTGTGATTTGAACTCATGACCTTGTGCTGACCACCCAGTCACACAACTTCTCGGTGACTGTAACCAATGGAGAAAAACCCATAGATTCTCATCTGCAAGGCATATTCTGTCTCCTCCCTCTCCCAGCAGACCCATCACCCCCCATTCCCCATCACATCGCAACCATTTCCCGGCACAGGGAATGTACTTTCCCAGTGGAAGGATAATCCGAGAACAAATCACCCTTGGATGTATTCACGCTCCTCTTCATGGCCGAATAATAGGATAACGAAATCGCTGAATTTACGACCTACCTTGTCATACGAGCGTCGAATCTTTTGCTTTTGCGAGAACGGAGGTGTGGGCTTGTGGGACCCCAAGGGGCCAAACAAAGTTTAAATCCATATGCTCATTAATTTTGTTGCTGACTTGGTATGTTTGTACTCTGGTCAGAATTTATCTTCCCAAACCTCCATTCCCATAATCTTTGAACAGGCCAAACCAATAATATTGAGATATAGGACTGGATGGGTGCGAATAGGACTGATTCATGGGGAGAGGGGTGGGGGGGGGGGGGGGGGGGTGCAGTTTCCTGGGCTTTGAGGGCAGAAATGTTATGGTTCCCAGTTTGCACGTGGTCCAAGAATTCCAGTTGGATTCCTCTACCGTCTCATAGTGGGGGGGGGGGGGGGGGGGGGGGGGGGGGGGTGGGGCAGGGGTTGGTGAGGGGGATTGGAGAATCAGGAGGGAAGTTGGGCACGAAATGCCCTTCACCTTCCGGACTCCGTGGAATTTTATCAGCAGTGATTGGAGGATGACCTTCCTTCCCAGAGGCCAATTGAGGTCCTTACGTGGTCAATAAAGGGCCTCCTCCTGCCACCACTGGCATTTTGCCAGCAGAAGGAGACCCTCTGCTACACAGGGAGGCCATCCAGTAAAGCTTGGCAGCCTCCCTGTGGGCGCAGGTATAGAGGACCTTCCCTCCTGTTCAGGCACTCTGTGGCCCATAGAAAGCCCCCCCCCCCCAGCAAGTAGGGCTTCCCCCGTGCAGATACACCTGCCCCCAGCCCCAAGCCCTCAGCAACCACTCACCACAACCCTCCCTCCCCAGCCCTCCGATTGGCCAGCAGCTCTTGGAGGCGGGACATCACTCCTTAAAGGGACGCGAGGCCGGGGAACAGCCCATTAGCTGCCTGATTGCTACAGAATCGAGTCGAGGGTCCCTGATACAGCCACGGCAGCATTGGTCCCTGCCTTCCAGCCCATTGTCTGCCACTGTGTAGGTTGGCGCGGTAGCCATTTGGCAACAGTGACCCCCTCACAAACAGCAACGAATTGCAAACCAGTGTGTTTTTGAGGTGGCATTAGTTGGGGAACGAATGCTGCCTGAACATCAGGAAAACTCTTCAAGAGTTAGCATGTAGAACCTTGAACGTGCAGTCAGACAAGACCTTGTGTTCCATTGGTGGATGGGCAACACACCAGCAATGAAGGGATGTCAGGCAGATTTAGGCATTTAAAACTTCCGGGTGCGGCGATGACCAGCTAAGTCGCACGTTTCGGCACCTCCCGTTTCAACGGACCTTTGGACTCTTATCGGGAGCCCCAACGGAAATTTTCAAAGGCTAAACCCAGTGTGAGGCGACATAGGAAGGAGTCCCCCCCGGGTGTGGATGGAAAGGAGTGATAGTAGTGGCCAGATTGTGGAGGTTCCTCTGGAGCAGTGGCAGAGAAGGGAAAGGAGAAGCAAGATGGCGGCTGAGGGAGCCCAGTTGGTAAGGGGCTTGGAACAGCAGGAGTTCCTCCGGCGATGTGTGGAGGAGCTCAAGAAGGAGGTGCTGGCGCCGATGCTGCAGGCGATTGAGGGGCTGAAGGAGATGCAAAAGGCCCAAGAGTGAAGGCAAAGGCTGCCGAAAATGAGGACGAGATACAGGGCTTGGTGGTGAAGACGGAGACGCACGAGGCGCTACACAAGAGGTGTATGGAGAGATTGGAAGCCCTGGAAAATAGCTCGAGGAGGAAGAACTGAAGGATTTTGGGTCTCCCCGAAGGGGCAGAGGGAGCAGACGTTGGGGCGTACGTGAGCGTGATGCTCCATACCTTAATGGGAGCTGAGGCCCCGATGGGCCCCCTGGAAGTGGAGGGAGCGTACCGGGTCCTCGCGAGAAGACCAAAGGCAGGGGAAATACCGCGAGCAATAGTGGTGAGATTCCACCGCTACAAGGACAGGGAGATGGTCCTGAGATGGGCTAAGAAGACACGGAGCAGCAGATGGGAGAACGCGGTGATCCGCGTCTACCAAGGTTGGAGTGCGGAGGTGGCGAGAAGGAGGGCGAGTTTCAATCCAGCCAAGGCGGTGCTCCACAGGAAGAAAGTGAAATTCGGAATGTTGCAGCCGGCAAGACTGTGGGTTACACACCAGGGCAAACACCACTACTTCGAGACGGCAGAGGAGGCGTGGACATTCATTCAAGAGGAGAAGTTGGACTAGATTTGGGAAAGGATGTTTGGAATGAAGTAGCGAGGTGGTGGCAAGAAATTGTAAATCAGATGGGGGAATTTTTTCCCCTCGAAGGGGGGGGGACACGAAGAAATGTGGGCGCCGGTGGGGAAGGGGATGGGGAAGGAGAGAGGGAGCTGCGCCATTAGGGGCGGGGCCGAGAGGGAAGCGCGGGCTATGTTCCCGCGCTATGGAAACTGTGGCGGGAAAAGGGGGGCGTAGGAATGAGGGGGCCTCACACGCAGGGAGGCTAAGGATAAACGGGGGAAGCCAAGGTCAGCCAGAGTTTGCTGACTCCGGGAAGTAATATGGGGGGTGCAATCAAGCTAGAGCGGGATCTAGCCGGGGGGGGATTAACTGGGTTGCTGCTGCTAAGGGGAAGGGGAGCTGTTACGGGGTGGGATGGTCGGGACGGGAGGGCGCCGTCTGTGGAACAAGCGGTTGCGTGGGAACCGGGTGAGGAGATGGTTTAAAAAAGGGGATGGCTAGTCGACGATGGGGGGGTGGGGTAAAGAGCCCCCCAACCCGGTTGATCACGTGGAACGTGAGAGGGTTGAACGGGCCGATTAAGAGGGCAAGGGTATTTGCGCACCTAAAGAAGCTAAAGGCAGACGTGGTTATGCTTCAGGAGACGCACCTGAAACTGGTGGATCAGGTCAGATTAAGAAAAGGATGGGTGGGACAGGTATTCCACTCGGGCTTGGATGCGAAAAATAGAGGCGTGCCAATACTGGTGGGGAAACGGGTATCGTTTGAGGCGAAGACCATAGTGGCGGACAGTGGGGGTAGGTATGTGATGGTGAGTGGCAGATTGCAAGGTGAAGCGGTGGTGCTGGTGAACGTATATGCCCCGAACTGGGATGATGCGAACTTTATGAAGCGTATGTTGGGGCGCATCCCGGACCTGGGGATGGGAAAGTTGGTAATGGGGGGGGGGAGACTTCAACACGGTGCTGGACCCAGGGCTGGACCGGTCCAGATCTAGGACCGGGAGGAGGCCGGCAGCGGCCAAGGTGCTTAAGGGCTTTATGGAGCAGATGGGAGGAGTGGATCCCTGGAGATTTGCTAGACCGAGGAGCGAAGAGTTTTCCTTCTTCTCCCATGTCCATAAAGTGGACTCCCGGATAGATTTCTTTGTCCTGGGAAGGGCGCTGATCCCGAAGGTGGCAGGAGCGGAGTACTCGGCTTTAGCCGTTTCAGATCATGCCCCACATTGGGTAGATCTGGAACTAGGTGAGGAAAAGGAGCAACGCCCACTTTGGAGATTGGACATGGGACTGTTGGCGGACGAGGGGGTATGTGGAAGGGTGAGGGGATGTATTGAAAGATACCTAGAGGTCAATGATGATGGAGAGGTCCAGGTGGGAGTAGTCTGGGAGGCGCTGAAGGCGGTGGTGAAAGGGGAGCTGATCTCCATAAGGGCCCATAAGGGGAAACAAGAGGGTAAAGAAAGGGAGAGACTGATTGGGGAGATTCTGAGGGTGGATAGGCAATATGCGGAGGCTCCGGACGAAGGGCTATACAGGGAAAGACGGAGACTACACGCGGACTTTGACTTGTTGACCACGGGTAAGGCGGAGACGCAGTGGAGGAAGGCACAGGGAGTACAGTATGAATACGGAGAGAAGGCGAGCCGACTGCTGGCCCAACAACTTAGGAAGAGGGGGGCAGCGAGAGAGATCGGAGGAGTTAGAGACGAGAAGGGAAGGATGGAACAGAGAGCGGAGAGGGTGAACGGGGTATTTAAGGTATTCTACGAGAGGCCCAACCCCCGGAAGGGAAAGAGGGAATGATGCATTTCCTAGACCAGTTGGAGTTCCCGAAGGTTGAGGAGCAGGAGAGGACAGGACTGGAAGCGCAGATTGAGGTAGAGGAGGTGGTAAAAGGAATCAGGAGCATGCAGGCAGGGAAGGCCCCGGGACCAGATGGGTTCCCGGTGGAATTTTATAGGAAATATGTGGACCTGCTGGCCCCACTCCTGACGAGAACCTTCAATGAGGCTAAGGAAAGGGAGACACTACCCCCGACGATGTCGGAGGCGACGATATCGCTGATCCTGAAAAGAGACAAAGACCCGCTGCAGTGCGGGTCACACAGGCCCATCTCCCTCCTGAACGTAGATGCCAAGTTATTGGCCAAAGTGATGGCGACAAGGATAGAGGACTGTGTCCCTGGGGTGGTGCATGGGGACCAAACAGGATTTGTTAAAGGGAGGCAATTGAATACCAATATACGGAGGTTGTTGGGGGTGATGATAATGCCCCCACCGGAGGGAGAGGCGGAGATAGTGGTGGCTATGGATGCAGAGAAGGCATTTGATAGAGTGGAGTGGGACTACCTGTGGGAGGTACTGAAGAGATTTGGATTTGGAGAGGGGTCCATTAGATGGGTTCGGCTCCTGTACGGGGCCCCGGTGGCAAGTGTGATTACGAACAGGCAACGATCCGACTACTTTCGACTATATAGGGGCACAAGACAGGGGTGCCTCCTGTCCCCGTTACTGTTTGTGTTGGCAATTGAACCATTGGCCATAGCGCTGAGGGGCTCTAGGAAGTGGAGAGGGGTACTTAGAGGAGGAGAAGAACATCGGGTGTCATTATACGCAGATGATCTGTTGTTATATGTCGTGGACCCAGTGGAGGGGATGCCTGAGATAATGCAGACACTCAGGAAGTTTGGAGAATTTTCGGGATACAAATTGAATATGGGGAAGAGTGAACTGTTTGTGATGCACCCCGGGGAACAGGACAGGGGAAGAGACGAGCTGCCGCTGAGGAGGGTAATAAGAGATTTCCGGTATTTAGGGATCCAGGTGGCCAGGGACTGGGGAACCTTGCATAAGCTTAACTTGACGCGACTGGTAGTGCAGATGGAGGAGGACTTTAAGAGGTGGGATATGGTGCCCCTGTCATTGGCGGGCAGGGTGCAGACGGTTAAAATGGTGGTCTTCCCGAGGTTTCTTTTTGTGTTTCAGTGCCTCCCCATACTGATTACAAAGACCTATTTTAAGAAGGTGGACAGGAGCATCATGAGCTTTGTGTGGGCCGGAAAGACCCCAAGGGTAAAGAGGGGGTTCCTGCAGCGCAGTAGAGATCGAGGGGGATTGGCACTGCCGAATCTGAATGATTATTATTGGGCCGCTAACGTGTCTATGATATGTAAGTGGATGAGGGAAGAAGAAGGAGCGGCGTGGAAAGGCTGGAGATGGCGTCCTGTAGGGGAACTAGCTTAAAAGCACTGGCGACGGCGCCGCTGCCGTTCTCCCCGAAAAGGTACACCACAAACCCAGTGGTGGTGGCGACTCTGAAGATTTGGGGGCAGTGGAGACAACATAGGGGAGTGACGGGGGCCTCAGTGTGGTCCCCAATAAGGAACAGCTACAGGTTCGTCCCGGGAAGGATAGACGGGGGATTTCAATCTTGGCAGCGAGCAGGAATTGCGAAACTGAAGGACTTGTTCTTGGACGGGACGTTCGCGAGTTTGGGAGCACTGACAGAAAAATACGGGTTGCCACCTGGGAATGCATTTCGTTATATGCAGGTGAGGGCATTTGTGAGGCAACAGGTGAGGGAATTTCCGCAGCTCCCGGCGCAAGGGATCCAGGACAGAGTGATTTCGGGGGCATGGGTGGGTGACGGTAAGGTGTCCGATATATACAGGGAAATGAGAGATGAGGGGGAGACGATGATAGAGGAATTGAAAGGAAAATGGGAGGAGGAGCTGGGGGAAGAGATTGAGGAGGGGCTGTGGGCAGATGCCCTAAGTAGGGTAAATTCCTCGTCCTCATGTGCCAGGCTCAGCCTGATCCAATTCAAGGTACTACACAGGGCGCATACGACGGGAGCAAGATTGAGCAGGTTTTTTGGGGTGGAGGATAGGTGCGGGAGGTGCGCGGGAAGCCCTGCGAACCACACCCACATGTTTTGGTCATGTCCGGTATTGCACGGGTTCTCGGTGGGTGTGGCAAAAGTGATTTCAAAGGTGGTGGGGGTCCTGGTCGAACCAAGCTGGCGGTTGGCTATATTTGGGGTTGCAAATGAGCCGGGAGTGCAGGAGGCGAGAGAGGCCCATGTTTTGGCCTTTGCGTCCCTAGTAGCCCGGCGAAGGATTCTACTTATGTGGAAAGAAGCTAAACCCCCGGGCGTGGAGGCCTGGATAAACGACATGGCAGGGTTTATAAAATTGGAGCGGATAAAGTACGCACTAAGAGGTTCGGCTCAGGGGTTCACCAGGCGGTGGCAACCGTTCCTCGACTATCTTGCAGAGCGATAAGGGAAAATAGGAAAGACAACAGCAGCAACCCAGGGGGGAGGGTCGGGGGGGGGGGGGGGGGGTGCATTCGGGTCTTCGGGTTTTTTTTGTGTGTTGTTACATATTTGCTGTTCATATTTATCTTTTCAATGTTGCTATTTCTTTTTGTTTTTTATTTGTGTTGGCACTTGCCGTTAGTTAATATATTATTTTTTTTAAACGATCAATGTATATATTGTTACAAAGTTGTATAAAATAGAAAACTCTTGGTTGATCGAAAAACTTTAATAAAATATATATATTTTTAAAAAAGATTTAGGCATTTAAAACCTAATGTGAGGCTGGAAGGTCCAGAATTGAGCAATATGACTTGCTGATTTTAGAACAATGGTACATGTCACAAGGGCTTTCACTGTAAGGAGAAAGAGGTTAACTAATAAAATAGGTAAACGGCTATGGTTGTTTTTCCTATATATATTATACCATGTGTGTGTACGTATGTGTGTGCTGTACATATGCACATGTCTGAGCCTATATAATATAACTATTGTTTATGTGTACTATATGCAACAAAATGCACGTTCTTGATTTTTCGTGATGAGAATTATTTAATTTGCAGGACAATGACACAAACTTCCACATGGATTTCATTGTCGCTGCGTCCAACCTGAGGGCGGAGAATTACAACATTCCAGCTGCCGATCGCCACAAGGTAGGCAGCACACACCTGGAGAGAGCACTTTAGAAATGGCACGCACAGACAAGCTAAAGAACATGATCCTCCGCTGTGAGGGAGTAGGGGGATGGAGCACAAACCGCAGCGCGTGCCGATTTCTGTTTAATGTTTGTCGAGTGAGCCGCGCTGGAATCTCTGAGACCCAATTAACAGTCACAGGGTTAGCAACATCCTGGAAATAATTAATCATCGCGCGTAACCCCTAACAGGACAGTCCTCGCCACATTGCTCTCTCAGCTTTCACACTACCTGTACGCGCAAGCTTTCTGTCACTGTGACATCTGCAGAACAAGATTGATGCCAACAATTATAGACAGGATATTAACACGGAGCAGTCACAGCAGCAAACAGAAATGTCAGCAATGATTAACCCTGGAGGGATATTGGGGAATGGTGCTCCTCATTATATACAACTCACAGCGCAGTAACAGGCCATTTGACACAAGTGGTCTGTGCTGGTGTTTATATTCCGCACAAGCTTCCTCCCAACCAACTTCTTCTCGGCATGTCAACGTGGGGAGGCGGAGGCATAGTGCCATTGTCACTGGACTAGTAATCCAGAGTCGCACATCTTCTGTGGCCTGGGTTCAAATCCCACCACGGCAGATGTTTGAATTCAATGAAAGCCATTGTTGATTTTGGTAAAAAAACAATCTGGTTCACGAATCTCCTTTGGAGAAGGTAGTCTGCTGTCCTTACCTGCTCTGGCCTAAATGTGACTCCAAAGGTTGACTCTTAAATAGCCTAGTATGCCACTCAGTTCAAGGGCAATTAGGAATGGGCAAATGTTGGCCCAGCCAATGGCACATCGGTGAATGAGTAGGTCGCAACTTTCTATTCCTGTGTAACTCTGCACTGATCTATTTTGTCTGGGAAGACATGTGCAAAACTGTTCCATGTGTTACCAAGTTCCACCTTCTGTAAATCTTTCCAACACACACCAGCGCCAGGGGTAAGAGTGGGAGAGATCCCTGGGTCAACCATGTGATGGAAAGAAAGTTGGAGCCTCGACCATCACTATCCATAGCTACAACATGCTCGTAAAAGTGCATTGGCCAGAATAACTTGAACTCCCTGAAGGAACCGTAACACATGCCATCTTATGTTTACAACCTCTAGTTTTGGAAACATCTTCTCTGTGTCTACCTTATCAAACCCTTTCATCATCGTGAAGAGTTCCGTTAGGTCACCCCTCAGCCTTCACTTTTTTAAAGAAATGACCCCCAGCCTGTTTAATCTTACCTGACGGTTACATTTTAGTCCTGATTTCTCCCTCCCTGATTTGTCTCTCCATCTCCTGCAGGTGGTGATTTGAGCTTTGCCAAGCCCTCTCTAGCCTTCCACTGCAAGGCTATTGTTTCTATTGACCTTAATTGACATTGACAGTCAGTAAGCTGCCTGACTTTGATGAAGGCATCACTGCCAAGCACTGGCCCTTGCTTGATGTCCACCTGCACGTATCTCCCAGCAAGAGTCATTGGTGTGTGAGATCACAAGGCCTGGGAATTCACTAAAAAGCTAGGGGCTGATTTCAACTGCAATGGGGTGTGTCCGACTCACCATATCATCCACGAAACACAGAGTTAAAATCTGGGGCCCAACAGGCCAGCTGGAAACAGCCTGGGATCTTCTGTTAGTGTGGCTCAGTCCATTTCATTCCGAAAGAATGAACCTGGATGTACACAGCATCCTTCACATGTTCGGGAATCCCAAAGCCCAGTAAGACCAAAGAAGTAATTTTTGTAGTCCAATGTTGTAGAATAGAATTCCTACAGTGCAGACGGAGGCCATTTGGCCCATCAAGTCTGCACTGACCCTCTGAAAGAGCACCCTACCTAGGCCCACTCTCCCGCCCTATCCCCATGACCCCATAACTCCATCTAACCTTCACATCTTTGGACACTATGGGGCAATTTAGCATGGCCAATTCACCTGACCTGCATATCTTTGGACTGTGGGAGGAAACCGGAGGAAACCCATGCAGGCACAGGGAGACAGTGCAAACTCCACACAGTCACCCAAGGCCAGAATCAAACCCAGGCCCCGTGTGCTGTGAGGCCACCGTGCTGCCCGGTGTAAATGTTTCAGAATGCATCTTTAACTTTGTTTTGTCCCCATTATGACAGAATTAAAAGGCCCACTTTCGCACTGCCTTAGAAGGTGCGTAACTTCAAGTCGGAACCATATGTGTACAAATGGGTGTGAAATATTCCAGACTGAATTTGAAATGAGTGAGTGCAACGTGAAGGGGCCCAGTCAGTGGAAACCTTCTAATTCAGTGCCAGGCTTCAACAGAAGCCAACTGAGGGAGTTACTCATCAGTTCCAGCCCTGACTTTTAGGTACAGGGCCCAATATTCTAAGAGAAACAAGACTGGCTCTGTGCCAGTGCACTTAACATCCTTAATGTTTCTGAAGCAGAGTATTTATAATAATATTAAACGTGATGGCAGGCAGATGGAGTCTGATTTACAATCACTCTGTAAATGTGCACTCTGAAACTCTTCCTAATGATGTTAGTTGAAAAATGTTTACTGTTAATTCTACACACGGGGCTCGCTGAGTAACTCTACTCTGCCCTCATTTCCTTGAGCTCTAATCTCACCTTTCATTGGTACCCGTTCTCAGACACTTGTCCCAACTCCAAATTCTTTTCCTCCTCTCTCCTGTGCCCCCACTGTCATACCACTTGAAAATGATCTTGATTTCGGGCATTAAGCAGAGCCAGATCTGGCATAGGCAGAGTGGATAGTCAGAGGCTTTTCCCCAGGATAGAGGGCTCAATTACTAGGGGGCATAGGTTTAAGATGAGAGGGGCAAGGTTTAGAGTAGATGTACGAGGCAAGTTTTTTACGCAGAGGGTAGTGGGTGCCTGGAACTCGCTACCGGAGAAGGTGGTGAAAGCAGGGACGATAGTGACATTTAAGGGGCATCTTGACAAATACATGAATAGGATGGGAATAGAGGGATACAGACCCAGGAAGTGCAGAAGATTGTAGCTTAGTCAGGCAGCATGGTCGGCACGGGCTTGGAGGGCCGAAGGGCCTGTTCCTGTGCTGTACATTTCTTTGTTCTTTGTTCTTTGAGGGTGATTGCTGGGGAAGGCAGTGTACCTCAGAGGAGAGTGCAGGCCAGTGACAAATGTTCTGTACCTGCAAAGATATGCCATCCATTCATTGTTTGGGCAGTGCCCACCTGAGTCCAATAATAGCATTGGGAGCCCTACTTGCGTCCTAGGTTGCCCTGATTGGAGCATTTCAATCAGTTCATGGCACTCTCTTCAGGCAGTTGGTCACTCTGGACACCCATTTGAAGGATCCCGATCAAGTGATCGGCAACAGGCCAATAAGTTCTCAAGCTCCGTTCCCAGCTCGCAGCCACCTCGATTCTATTAGGCCTGAAAATTCAGTAATAAAGTTCGTCACACCGTGGCTATTTACCACAAAGCATCCGACTGGAACAGACTCGATACTATCCAATTGAGCCAGCCTTGTGTCAGAGTTGCTCTGGAGGACAGCTCTGCCTGAAGATTGCACTAGACCACTTTTTATACGACTTCCAACAAAACCCTGAGTCCTCTGACACCCATCAGATCTTGTTGGCGATGCTCCCAATGAAAAATGCTTGAGGAGTTTTCATTTTCAGCTTTACCATGCGGTTTGCTTCAATGCCAGATTGCTGAGTGTGTCCCTTTAAACCCAGAAGGGTTTATTTTGTTCAAGCTGGGTTGGAAAGAATAACATTTATTTATTGGCCTAGGATTAAAACCTTGTCCTCCACCACATTTCGTGTTGTGTCATGCAAGGATAGAACTGGCCTTGCTGTGTTATTTATTACAACACATGGTGTCCCTCCTTTGCAATAAAACCGATCACCGAAGAGTGCACAGCCTCAATTAGACATTTTGAAAGATAAAAAATAATGGGCTGGATTCTCCGGCCCCCCAGCCATGGGCGGGAGTCTCCGTCGGCAGGATCCTCCGCTTCGGCGGCAGCGTACTCACGTCCGCCGATTTCCCGACGGCGCGGGGGTGCCCACAACGGGAAACCCCATTGGCCGGCTTCCGGGACGGCGGGTCCCGCTGTCGGTGGGGGGGCATGCCGTTCCAGAGCACAGGTCTGGCGGGATGGAGAATTCCGCCCCATGTGATTCGCTGGCGGCGGGATTCTCTCTTCCCGCCGATTGTCAATGGGATTTCCCATTGAAGTCACCCGGAAACCCGCAGGTGGGAATGAGCTATCACCGGGAACAGAATCCCAATATCCGGAGAATTCCGGACAGTGTGTATTTATGTATTGCGTTTCACAACCTCATGAAACCCCAACATGCTTTTTAGCCAATGATGTACTTTTTACGTGTGGACGCGATTGTTTTTCTTCATTTTCTTCACGGGATGGTGGATGTTGCTGGCCAGGCCAGCATTTGTTGCTCACCTCTAATTTCCCAATGAGCTGCCTTATTGAACCGCTGCAGGTCACCTGGTGCAGGGTGGGAGTTCCAGGGTTTTGATCCCGCGACAGTGAGGGAACGGCGATAGACTTCCAAGCCAGGATGGTGTCCCGAGCCACCTGTGCACACCATCCGAGTCTGTTGGAGGAATACGGCGCACCACACGGGGTATGGAAGTGAGATGGACGACATAAAGTACGAACAATTTTCACTTTTAAATGAGGAATGGAAACCGTGCCTGTGCACAAAAAAAACTCTTGTACGTCACCTTCAAAGTAAAATCCACTGGATTCTGGATAATGCAATTTCTCCCTCCAACCCTTCAAGTTTAAAACGTTGAGCAGAGAAAGCTAATGAAAACCACAACTAAATATAGAACACCCCTTCCCCGAGCTTCAGTCTAGGATAGGTGGGGAAGCAACCGTACCCTGTGAGCTGCTCTGGTAGTCATGCAAGCAGAATGAATGAAATGAAAATCGCTTATTGTCACCACCAAAACAGAGAGAGGGTTGTCAAAATTGCGATGATGTTGTAACTTTAAATCCAGTCACCCTGTGCTGTGTGTCAGAAATTGTTTTCACTAATCTAATAAAACCAGCTTGCTTCTATCATTGTCCAGTCCAATAATACATTTCCTCTGGCACCTTATTTACTCTGCTAAATCAGTCTTCCAATGTTCCACACATTTTCCCACAATTGTTTCACGCACCTACAAGTACTGATCCAGCCATGTCTGCTCTAATTCACAGTTTGTGGATATTTTAAGTTATTGACCGAGAAAATAGGGAAGGAAAAGTAGAGTGGTTTTTTTAATCTGTCATGCTGCTTCCCATGGCAGTGAAACCCATTAATTCCCTTTACCACATTCTGACCAGTCAACGGCTTTTAAAACCTTAGCTTGGTCTGATTTAATGGCTGCTCCCCAAACACGAGGAACTCGATTATGTTTTTTGTTAATAAACATTTTATTGAGGTATTTTTTGGTATTATAACAACACAATAAACAATGTACATGAAACTATAAACATAGTGCAAAAGCCTTCTCCCTCCCTTACAGGTCCCACTTTTATTAACCCCCTACTCGAAGCTAAACTAACCCCCCTCTCCTTCTGCTGACGATTAATTTTCCGCGAAGAAGTCAACGAACGGTTGCCACCTCCGGGCGAACCCTAACAGTGACCCTTTCAAGGGGAACTTGACTTTCTCCAAACAGAGAAAGCTAGCCATGTCCGATAGCCAGGTCTCCGACTTTGTTGGCTTTGAGTCCCTCCAAACTAATAGTATCCGTCTCCGGGCTACCAGGGAAGCAAAGGCCAGAACGTCTGCCTCTTTCTCCTCCTGGATTCACGGGTTTTCTGACACCCCGAAAATCGCCACCTCTGGATTCAGCGCCACCCTTGTTTTTAACACCGTGGACATGACATCTGCAAACCCCTGGCAAAATTCCCTCAGCTTCGGACATGCCCAGAACATGTGGACATGGTACGCTGGCCCTCCCGCACATTTTGCACACCCATCTTCCACCCCAAAGAATCTGCTCATCCGGGCCACTGTCATGTGAGCCTGGTGAACGACCTTAAATTGTATCAGGCTGAGCCTGGCACATGTTGCGGACTTGTTGACTCTACTCAACGCGTCCGCCCATAGACCATCCTCTATCTCTCCTCCCAGCTCCCCCTCCCACTTGCGCTTCAGCTCCTCGGTCTGCGTCTCCTCTGACCCCATAAGTTCCTTGTAAATGTCCGAGACGTTCCCTTCTCCTACCCACCCTCTGGAAACTACCCTGTCCTGAATCCCCCTTAGCGGTAGGAGCGGGAAGGTTGACACCTGTTTACGTAGAAAGTCCCGCACCTGCGGATACCTGAATTTGTTTCCCCTCGCCAACCCAAACTTTTCCTCCAACGCCCTCATACTCGGAAAGCTCCCCTCTGTAAACATATCCCCCATCCTCTCAATTCCTGCTCTCCGCCATATCCGGAACCCCCCCCGTCCATACTTCCCGGCGTAAACCGGTGATTATTGCAGATTGGGGACCAGACCGATGCTCCCTCTGCTCCCACATGTCTCCTCCATTGCCCCCAGACTCTCAGGGCTGCCAACACCACTGGGCTGGTGGAGTACCGTGCCGGCGGGAACGGCAGAGGCGCAGTTACCAACGCTCCCAAACTGGTGCCCTTGCATGAAGCCGCCTCCATACGCTCCCATGCCGACCCCTCCCCCACCACCCACTTCCTGATCATGGCTATATTCGCCGCCCAGTAATAGTTACTAAAATTTGGCAGCGCCAGCCCACCCTCTCCCCGACTTCGCTCAAGCATTACCTTCCTTACCCGTGGGGTCTTGCCCACCCAAACAAAGCCAGAGATCACTTTGCTGACCCGTTTAAAAAAGGACCACGGAATAAATATGGGGAGACATTGAAACACGAACAGGAATCTCAGGAGGACCGTCATCTTCACCGTCTGCACCTTCCCAGCTAATGACAAATGGAGCGTGTCCCATCTCCGAAAATCGTCCTTCATTTGGTCTACTAGCCAGGCCAGATTTAATTTATGCAGCCGGTCCCATTCCCGCGCCACGTGAATGCCTCGGTACTGAAAGCTTCCCCCTACTAATCTAAACGGCACCTCCCCCAGTCGCCTCTCCTGTCCCCTCGCCTGGACCGCAAACATCTCACTTTTCCCCATATTTAGCTTATACCCCGAAAACCGGCCAAATTCCCCTAGAATCCTCATGATTTTTTCCATCCCCTCTAATGGGTCCGATACAGACAGAAGCAGGTCGTCTGCATAGAGCGAGACTCTGTGCTCCATATCCCCCCCCCGGACCAGCCCCTTCCAGCACCTTGAGGCTCTCAGAGCAATTGCCAACGGCTCTATAGCTAACGCAAACAACAGTGGGGAGAGGGGACATCCCTGTCTCGTCCCCCGGTGCAGTCTAAAATAGTCCGATGTTGTCCTATTCGTCCGTACACTTGCCACAGGAGCCTGATACAATAACCTGACCCAGTCAATAAAGCCCCAAATCCGAACCATCCCAGTACCTCCCACAGATAATCCCATTCTACCCGATCAAAAGCCTTTCCTGCATCCATTGCGATCACTACCTCCACCTCCCTACCTTCCGGGGGCATCATGATCACATTTAACAGCCTTCTTACATTGGCCACCAACTGCCTGCCCTTAACAAACCCCGTCTGGTCCTCCCCAATAAAGTCCGGAACACAGTCCTCAATCCTGGAGGACAAAAGTTTGGCCAGCAACTTGGCGTCCACATTCAACAGGGATATCGGCCTGTAAGACCCACACATCAGCAAAATCGTGGCCTGTGACATCGTCGGGGGCAGCATCCGTCTTTCCCTTGCCTCATTGAACCTCCTCAACAACACCGGCCCCAATATCCCCGAGAACATTTTATAAAACTCCACTGGGTACCCGTCCGGCCCCGGGGCTTTACCCACGAGGAACCTGATTTAACGGAAAGGTTTCTCAGTGTCATTTCAAGCGGGTTTTGCTGTGAGTTTCTTCCCCGATTTGTGGGTGAGTTCCCCACCGCTTTCTCACCACAATTAGTCACTTCTTTGGGCCCTGGGGAGTTTCCCTCGGGCCAGCCCACACTTTGCGCACTGGGGAGCTAAACCCGTTGCCACACCGGCTCCTCGGAGCTTGGGCCTCCATTTTGAAAGGGTGTCCCGATCTCTAAGTGAGAGTGAGGCACCCACGGGCAATGTCACCTCCCACACACACATGGGCGTTACCTCACCCCACCCAAGTGAGGACACCCTACGATGGAGTCGCTGAGGGCACCCCCTGTATATGCCTTCCCACCCCCTTACGGACCCCCCCCTTTTTAATACCCCCACCATTCAGCCCCCCCAACCTTCCAGAGGCCCCTTCATACCCACCATTCACACTCCTCCTCCCCTCCCCACCATGCATACCCCTCTCATTCCTCCTTTCATGGACATCCCCTCCCCCAATAGGTCAAGTGCCAGCGTGCCCAGGTGCCAAGGGTATAGCCAGGGTGACAAGTTGCCAACCTGGCAGTGCCAAGGTGCCTGGCTGCCAGGGGAGAGCCAGGTGCCACCCTGCCCTGTCCCTAACCACCCATGATCCTCCCAACTGCCCAAAGGGAACAAAATGAGGTGTATACATAGGTCAAGAATGTCCTCTGCAGGGAAATGATGACATACCCCCAGACGCCAGGGCACTCACTAGTTGAGGAACTGTTGGACGTGGGGACCTAAAGAAAGGGAACTGTGGGGACCTGTATGGACGACTGGTGGAGGCGTACGTGGCCCCCTGGAAGAGACAAGGGAAAAATGGAAGGAAGAATTAGGCATAGAAATGGGAGTGGGACTCTGATTGAAACAGCGCAGACTCCATCTCCACGTGCTCAGGGCTGAGCTGAACGCAGCTAAAGGTGGTGCACAGGGTGCACGTAACCAGAACCTGAATAAACAGGTTCTTCCTGGAGGTGGAGGTGCCAGGGAGGCCCAGCCAACCACACCCACATGTTCTGGACCTGCCCCAGACTTGTCGGGTTCTGGACATCCTTCTTTGAGGCAATGTCTAAGGTTGTGGGAGTGAGCTTGGAGCCAAGCCCAAAAGTGGCGGTCTTCGGGTTTCAGACCAGTCAGAAGTCTTTGTGGGGAGGGGGGCCGACGCCCTAGCCTTTGCCTCCCTAACCGCCCGCCGGAGAACCCTGCTCAGATGCCGATCGGCAGCACCACCCACAGCTGCAGACTGGCTGTCCGACCTGTCGGAATTCCTCCAACTGGAGATGATAAAATTTGCCACCCGTGGGTCGGAAGAGGCCTTCCCCAGGACGTGAAAGCCGTTCACCAACATGCTTCTTGACCAGTTCGTAGCTTGGCAACCAGTAGAGCAGAGGGGGGGGTGGGGGGTGCACAGAAGAGCCACGGATTGGAAAGGAAAGGGAGAGGGAGGGGGGATGGGAAGGGGAGTGAGCGGGGGGGGGGGGGGGCAAAAGCCCATTAAAAATACCGCAGGACACAAGTGACATAGCCGCAGGAGATGAGCAAGAGGGCAAGCAGGAAAAGGCAGAGAGAGTTACAACACGTCGGGCAAAACACGTTAGGGCCAACACTGGGCAGTCCAGCCAAGGCAGAGCAGCCAAAGGGGGTCCACAGCCATGGGGGGGGACATGTAAATATGTAAAATGATGCTTGTTCATTGCATTGTTTCTGTTCTCTTTACACTCTTTGGTTAACTCACTTGTAATTTTTACATTTTCTTTAGTTGCTTTTACCAACACAATGCGCGGTGATGAAACTCGTAAATTTAAAGTACGCACTGGAACGTGTTACATAATAATGAGAACACCAATAAAAACCTTTTTTTAAAAAGCTACTGTTCAGGGAAGAGTGTGAGAGTTGGTGCTGAATCCCAGCATCAACCTTCCACACCTTTGAACAGACAGGTGACTTTTCTGAAATTGAAATTCCAGGAAGCTCGCCTGACGCTCGTTTCTTGTCAAAGGTTACCCGGGGTTCACAATAATTTCTGACTATATGATTCAGAATCTGCCTTTTTAAGGCATCTGGGAAGATCTGACATCGCAGATTCGATTTCAATCAGTGGACAAACTGGTTCCGACTAATTTGATAAATCAACATACCACAAAATAATTGTCTGCACAAGGGGGGGGTGAACCAACTTGTGCTGCGTCGGGGTGAGGGTGGGTGGGGGTGGGTGGGAGGGGGGACGTGACAATTCTCACAGCGTTCTTATCCTTTGTCAGTTCACTTGCACGGGGAGGAGTAGGAGGTAAGAAGGAGGGGGAAATCTGAGACTGGCTCTCTGTCAACTAACACATGTGGACATCTGGGAACTGTGGAAATATCGTAGCCTTTTCTGAAGTAATGTCAGTATTGTGCAGTTTTTGCTCAAAGGAGCTTTCTAGCGTTAATGCTCAAGCTCAGTCCAACACCTCAGGACTGCATTTTCAAAACGAGACTCTACCCCATTATTCCCGTTCTGGCTCCGATGTAAACAAGGCACCATTATACGGTGCAGATTTTGAAGACAGCATCATTGTACTTTACAAAACTTATAAAGAACTTACATTTATATAGCACCTTTCATCAATTGAATTTAAATTCCACCAACTGCAAGGTGGGATTTGAACCCACGCCCCCTGGAGCACTAGCCTAAGTCTCTGGATTACTAGCCCAGCGACATTACCACAACGCCATCATTTCCTATTAAGATGTCATGGACGCAACTCCCTCCCACCTCAAATTCTGCCCCCTTTAGCTGTTCAGTAACTTCTCCGTTTCTTCCAAGTGTGGATCTCTTCTGCTTACGGATGTTAAGCTGACAGTATGACTGTCAGAAAGAGGAAAGGTTGAAGAGACTGGACTTGTTCCCACTGGAGTTTAGAAGAGTGAGTTGTGACTTGATTGAAGTGTATGAGGTCCTGAACGGTATTGACAAGGTGGACGTGGAAAGGATGTTTCCTCTTGTGGGCGAGCACACAACTAGGGGGCACTGTTTTAAAATTAGGGGTTGCCCTTATAGGACAGAGATGAGGAGAATTTCTTTTCTCACTGAAGATTGGGTAACTTTGGAACTCTGTGCCTCAGGAGGCAGTGGAAGTAGGGGGTCACTGAATATTTATAAGGGGGATGTAGGTAGGGTTCTTGTTAGGCAAGGGAATCAAAGGTTATCGTGGATGGGCATGCGGAATTCGAAACAAAAATAGATCAGCCAGGATCTTATTAAATGACGGAGCAGGCTCGAGGGGCCGAATGGCCTACAGCTGCTTCTATTTTGTATGTTCGCATGTAAACATTAACACTGGCCCTTATATCTTCAGACTACCCTAACGTACCTAATCGTAGATTCATTAACTTTGGGTTCACTCTGGTTAGGTGAAGCTGGGCGGAAATTATGTAGAAACTTTGGGCTGTGTTCCGTTAATGATAAAGGAAAGCGACAATCTAGAGAAGGGGCAACAAGGCAGCAAACTGGCATTCAAGCCGGACAGCCCAGCCCCTCAAACAGCCCCTCAAACAGGCAGAGGATTCCACTGCACAGCTTATCCTGTGGGTGTCGCAGTGGCTGGCCCGAGCCTCAAAAGCTCTTTGCTTTGCCCATTGGTTGGAGCTCTGTCTCTGAAACTTTGCTGATGTCACTGCAGGGTCTCTACCCTTTCAGATGATCAACCTCTGCGGACTTCCCAATGTTCGAGATATGAACGGTGGCTAGCACCGAGCCAGAAAGAGTTGCAGTGTGAATAATGCTGTGCGCGTCAGAATATATAACTAATAAATGTTTAGATGTTGAATTTTTTATTTTCCGCCTGCAGTCCAGCCACTAAGTGTTGTGCTGTACTGTGCGTGTCCTCGTGAGGAAAAGGGTTCCGTGTGTGTGATGGTTCTTCCATCACTAGTTCCTCAGGTGCAGATTTCATGCTGTTGACTGTTTTTTCGATCCTAACAGCGTTGCCAATACTGTTGCTAATATTAATGATGTTGGTGAACCTCAAGCCTTCCCTTATATCGATCAAATGACCACACAACCAGTTAGTCAGTTCAAAAGATGGTTTATTTACATACACAAGGGTTACCTCGACATGCAAACACAGTATCTACTACGAGTTAAACTACACCTATCAGCTACAATAACCTATACTTAACTTCAGGGTAACCGGCACTGTGCAAATGGATAAGGCCTTTATCTGGATTTCACTTGGCTGGTTCGAAGAAAGTGGCTCTGTCTCTGCTGGGCTCATCCGTCAGGTAGCGATCGTTGGTCTTGAACTTAGCTGGCTATTCCTGCTGCAATTGGGTTGGCACAGGCCGGATCCAAAAGAGACAGAACACATGGCTGTGCTCTCTTTTATCCCTCTGGGATTTCACGCTCTTTGGGGCGGTCCTTAACCTTGGACCCAATAGTTCAACCGGACTCTGATCACTGTCTTCGATTTTGGCCAATAAAGGGGTGGGTGCCTTGGTAGCTGGGCGGGTCCGTAGTGGTCATTGACCTTGGCAGTTGGGCTTTCTGAGTAAAGGGAGTGGCGCCGATCAGTCTGTGGCTGTTCCGGTTTCTTGATTGGAGTTCTATTGTCCTGGGAAAATGGGCCATTAAAATGCAAACGAGCGGGGGGTTTAGATCAGGTTTAGTGACCTGTGTTTCAAATACACATAGGCTGTGTATCTGTCTGAGGCCTGGGTTGGCCATAATTCCCATGGTCCTTTGCAGGTGGCCATCTTAGGTGGCTACAATGCATGGCTGACATTGCTGTTAGCTGTAAAGCCAATTGAACAACGTAACATATTGTGCGAAGGATAGAAAGGAATGAGAGAAGGTGCAGAAAAAAAAACATTTGCAAGAATAATACCAGAACTGAGAGGTTGGACTAATCAGGAATGATTGAAGAGGCTCGGGCTCATTTCTTTGGGAAAGAGAAGACTGAGGTGTGGCCTGAAAGAGGTCTTTAAGATGACCAAGGGTAGACAGAGAAAATGTTTCCACTTGTGGGGAGAATTAAACTAAAGGTCAAGAAGATTACCACAAAGACGTCTAATAGGAGATTCCAAAGTTTCTTTATCCAGGGAGTAATGAGAATGTGGAACACTCCAGCTCAAGGAGTAGTTGCGATTAATCGTGTAGATGTATTCAAGGGGAGGCTGGATAAACTAATGAGGGAGGCAGCAATGGAAGGTTTTGCTGATAGAGTTGGATGAAGAGTGGGGTGGGGGAAGGTGAATGTTGACTATGAACAATGACATGGGTCAATGGGACCAAATGGCCTATTCCTGTGCTTTACATTCTTGGTAAATTTATGTGAATGACACAGGCACTCTGAATCTCCTGGACTGGCAGAGGAGGCAGAGTGGCAGCAAGTGGAACATTCTGGGGGTGGAATTTAATTCAAGTGACGCGTCACCTCAGTTGGGAAGGCCCGACGTATTAACTGCCTGTAAGTTGGCCAGTGTCAGGCCTTAACTGGGGTCAAGAGCTGCCGGACAATCCGAGGCTGACAGCTTACGGAGCCCGTCAGTGCCACTGAGAGTGGGGCTAACTGCTGGTAATGCACCCACCAGAGTCCCAGGATTAACGAGGGACCTGAGGCCGAAGATGAATGGCTGTGGAATCAGGGGGAAACAATCGATGTTAAGGGCAGGAGGGTGGTTTTCTGAGGTGCTCCCTTCCCAATGCTGGTCCCCCAATCTGACACTGATTGCCTTTGAATGAGGGGACCCCCCCCCTGTCTTCCCGTAAGCCCACCTGGTCTGCTTTTCCGTCTTCCTGAGTGGCAGCTCCCCCACTCGCGGCTGGTCGAATGCCAGCTGATGTGGGCTGAGGCTCCTAAATGGGCATTAATTAGCAGCCAGGCGGGAAGCACTTCTCACCAGCACTATTAATCTGTGCAGCGGCCAACAGGAGATGCAGAACTGGGGCAGAAATGCCAACCAACCTGCCCCTCTTCCCCTGCCCCGGTGCTCAATCCACATAGATAATGCAGCTGTGAATCCTTTCTCTAGAAAATAAGTGGTTGAGGGGTGACCTGACTGAGGTCTTGTAGATTGTGACGGTTTTTGATAGAAAGGATTGGAAGATTAAACGCTTGCACGGGTCGAATAGCTTGTGCTTCAAAAATGGAGGAGGCCTTACATTTGTACCGCGCCTCTCATCACCACTGGATTTTGCAGTGAAGTGATTTTGAAGTGTTGTTACTGCTGTAAAGTAGGGAAATTGGCAGCCAATACACACACGGCCAGCTCCCGCAAACAGAAATAAGGGGTGAGATTTAACGGAAATGAAACAAATTGCAGTGTCGCCCGTGTTTAGCTGGGTGTTTCCAAGCGCCGAGAACGACCCCGCTATCAAACGGGACTGTGCGTCATTTCGGGGTCTCGGTGAGAGACCCCCCCGCCGAGGTTGCACTCAGTCCCATTTCCTGCACTAATGAGCTCTGCTCACAGCAAAAATGGCGCCCCAATCTCAAGACCCCCATCTCTGGACCTCCCCAACTCACCGTGGTGAAGGTCATCCTGCCCCCCACCACCTCCTAAGAGAAGGGCAGCCCCAGGCCTGATCCCCAGCGTGGACAAAATGCCAACCGAGCACCTAGGCGCTGCCAGTCTGACGCCCTGGCAGCACCCCTGCCAGGCTGGCAGTGCCAGGGTACCACGCTGGCCAAAGCCCGACCACCCGGGAACCCCCGATCACCTGGGAGACCCCCCTCAAGTGCTGGCATGCCTCGTCCACGTTTGTGGAGACCGGTACTAACCAGCGCTCGCTCAGGGTTTCCGAGGGGCAAAGTTTAGAGTAGATGTACGAGGCAAGTTTTTTACGCAGAGGGTAGTGGGTGCCTGGAACTCACTACCGGAGGAGGTAGTGGAGGCAGGGACGATAGGGACATTTAAGGGGCATCTTGACAAATATATGAATAGGATGGGAATAGAAGGATACGGACCCAGGAAGTGTAGAAGATTGTAGTTTAGTCGGGCAGTATGGTCGGCACGGGCTTGGAGGGCCGAAGGGCCTGTTCCTGTGCTGTACATTTCTTTGTTCTTTGTTCTTTGTTGAGGCACGGGGGTTAGATCCCGTACCTTGGGTAACTCCGGCGAGTGCATATTCAGCTGTGTCTTACTGCACACAAATGTGCAGATTTGGGTCCTGTCCATTGTGCGTGGGATCCTGACCGCGACATCTCGCGAGGTCCTGTTAGATCTTGCAAGGTGTAGCGAGCTGGGTAAATCTCGCCAGCTGCATCGTGTCCTGAGTCGGGCGCGGCGTTTAGATTTCGCCCAAGAGGATCTGATTTTGTGATGTTGATTGAGGAATAAATATTGGCCAGGACACTGGAGACAACTCCTCTGCTCCGCTTCAAAGGTGTGCTGTGGGATGTTTTCCCATGGGATATTTTACCGAGCAGGCATTCTGGCAGTCTGACGGTGCAATGCTCCCACGCATTGCGCTGGAGTGTTGGTGTCGATTTTTTAACTCTATGTAGTTCCACGTCATTTTTAACAGTCAGAATACTCTCCAGTTTTCACCTGTATCATATTCTGATTCAACGTCAACTTCATCGCTTCAATCGCCGGGGCGGGGGGGGATTAAAGATCACACGCAAACTAAAAACAGTGACTCAGGAGTGATTCAAACCAGTTTGGGCACTTAACTTCATTGTATGTTGCTCTAACTCCAGCAATTACTTAACACTGCATCATGTTTCCCCAGGAGTCAGCCTGCCTGGCTACCAATTACACCAGCATCATTATTCCACCCATTTGATGGGTTTCTGATCTCAAAGGTGACCTGTGCATGGTGAAGGGAAATTGGGAAGCCAATCATTCTGGGCCACTATCGTACTTAAAAGAAAAAACCCAGTGACCCAAGTTCTTTGGCTGGAGAGCAGTTGGGTCCCATAGTTTGGGAAACTCCCAAATGAATCAGTTGACCACTTTGCTATCAAGCCTTCTAGATCAGTAAGGTGCCAGGCTAGATGGCAGTCAGAGCTGAATTGGCTGATTTCATACTGGGATGCTGCCAATGCCCCTGTGTTAGGTGTCAATCACTACCCTCACTGGGAAGTAGCACATCTATGAATGGCAGTCTATTGTCCATTAGATCAAACAACCTGTTTTCACTCTCAGTCCTGCTGTACAGGTGAAAAAGAGCCACTTGGGGGACAAGGGGATGGGAGCTGTCAATGCCAAGGGAACAGTTCCCACAAAGAGTTTGGAGTCTTCGGGAGAGGAACAATCAGGGAGAACATTGTTTGAGAAGTGGTGAAGAAAATAAGGGGCGAGATTCTCCGACAACCCGCCGGGTCGGAGAATCGCCGGGGGCTGGCGTGAATCCCGCCCCCGCCGGTTGCCGAATTCTCCACCACCGGATATTCGGCGGGGGCGGGAATCGCGGCGCGCCGGTTGGCGGGCCACCCCCCGCGATTCTCCGACCCGGATGGGCCGAAGTCCCGCCGCTACAATGCCTGTCCCGCCGGCGTAGATTAAACCACCGACCTTACCGGCGGGACAAGTCGGCGCGGGCGGGCTCCGGGGTCCTGGGGGGGGGGGGGGGCGCGGGGCGATCTGTCTCCACCATGGCGAAGGCAGAGGAGACTCTCTCCACTGCGCCTGCGCGGGAATGCGGTCAGCGGCCACTGACGCTCCCGCGCATGCGCCGCCCAGAGATGTCATTTCCGCGCCAGCTGGCGGGGCACCAAAGGCCTTTTCCGCCAGCTGGCGGGGCGGAAATTCGTCCGGCGCGGGCCTAGCCCCTAATGTGGAGATGCCGGCATTGGACTGGGGTGAGCACAGTAGGAAGTTTTACAACACCAGGTTAAAGTCCAACAGGTTTGTTTCGATGTCATTAGCTTTCGGAGCGCTGCTCCTTCCTCGGGTGAATGAAGAGGTATGTTCCAGAAACATATATATAGACAGATTCAAAGATGCCAGACAATGCTTGGAATGCGAGCATTAGCAGGTGATTAAATCTTTACAGATCCAGAGATGGGGTAACCCCAGGTTAAAGAGGTGTGAATTGTGTCAAGCCAGGACAGTTGGTAGGATTTTGCAGGCCAGATGGTGGGGGATGAATGTAATGCGACATGAATCCCAGGTCCCGGTTGAGGCCGCACTCATGTGTGCGGAACTTGGCTATAAGCTTCTGCTCGGCGATTCTGCATTGTCGCGCGTCCTGAAGGCCGCCTTGGAGAACGCTTACCCGGAGATCAGGGGCTGAATGCCCTTGACTGCTGAAGTGTTCCCCGACTGGAAGGGAACATTCCTGCCTGGTGATTGTCGCACGATGTCCGTTCATTCGTTGTCGCAGCGTCTGCATGGTCTCGCCAATATACCACGCTTCGGGACATCCTTTCCTGCAGCGTATGAGGTAGACAACGTTGGCCGAGTCGCACGAGCATGTACCGCGTACCTGGTGGGTGGTGCTCTCACGTGTAATGGTGGTATCCATGTCGATGATCTGGCACGTCTTGCAGAGATTGCCATGGCAGGGTTGTGTGGTGTCGTGGTCGCTGTTCTGAAGGCTGGGTAGTTTGCTGCAAACAATGGTTTGTTTGAGGTTGCACGGTTGTTTGAAGGCAAGTAGTGGGGGTGTGGGGATGACCTTGGCAAGATGTTCATCTTCATCGATGACGTGTTGAAGGCTGTGAAGAAGATGTCGTAGTTTCTCCGCTCCGGGAAAGTACTGGACGACGAAGGGTATTCTGTTGGTTGTGTCCCATGTTTGTCTTCTGAGGAGGTCGGTGCGGTTTTTTGTTGTGGCGTGTTGGAACTGTCGATCGATGAGTCGAGCGCCATATCCCGTTCGTACGAGGGCATCTTTCAACGTCTGTAGATGTCTGTTACGCTCCTCCTCGTCTGAGCAGATCCTGTGTATACGGAGAGCTTGTCCATAGGGGATGGCTTCTTTAATGTGGAGAAGTGGAGCATCGTGAGGTTATCCGTGGGTTTGCGGTAAAGCGAAGTGCTGAGGTGACCGTCCTTGATGGAGACGAGTGTATCCAAGAATGCAACAGATTTTGGAGAGTAGTCCATGGTGAGTCTGATGGTTGGATGGAACTTATTGATGTCATCGTGTAGTCGTTTCAGTGATTCTTCGCCGTGGGTCCAAAGGAAAAAAATGTCATCGATGTATCTGGGGTATAGCGTCGGTTGAAGGTCCTGTGCAGTGAGTAGGTCTTGTTCAAACTTGTGCATGAAGATGTTGGCGTATTGGGGTGCGAATTTGGTCCCCATGGCTGTTCCGTGTGTCTGGATGAAGAACTTGTTGTCGAAGGTGAAGACGTTGTGATCCAGAATGAAGCGGATGAGTTGCAGAATTGCGTCTGGAGATTGGCAGTTGTCAGTGTTGAGTACTGAGGCTGTTGCAGCAATGCCGTCGTCATGGGGGATGCTGGTATAGAGTGCCGAGACGTCCATTGTGACGAGGAATGTTCCTAGTTCAACTGGTCCATGGGTGCTGAGTTTCTGTAGGAAGTCTGTCGTGTCGCGACAGAAGCTGGGCGTACCTTGTACGATGGGTTTCAAGATGCCCTCAATGTAGCCAGAGAGGTTCTCACACAGGGTCCCATTGCCTGAAACGATAGGACGGCCTGGTGTGTTGGCCTTGTGTATTTTCGGTAGGCAGTAGAGATCTCCAATGCGGGGAGTACGTGGGATGAGAGCACGTAGGGTGCTCTGAAGATCTGGATCCAAGGTCTTGATCAGTCTGTTAAGTTGGTGGATGTGTTCCTTGGTCGGATCTGCGGGTAACTGTCTGTAGTGTTCTTGGTTGTTGAGTTGTCGGTATACTTCTTTGCAGTAGTCCGTTCTGTTCAGTATGACAGTGGCCCCTCCTTTGTCTGCTGGTTTGATGACGATGCTGCGGTTGGTCTTGAGAGCGTGGATGGCATTGCCTTGTGCTTGGGTGACGTTCGGGGCTGTCTTGTGAATGCGACTGATGAATCTGGCATTGACGCGACGCCTGACGGCTTGAGCATACATATCGTGTCTAGGACAGCGACCTTCCGGAGGGGTCCAATTCGACTCTTTCCTCTTCGGGTGCCGCACCGCAGATCTCTCGGTCTGCTGTTCCGGTTCATTGATAGTCTGCTTGGGTTCGCTGTTGGCCTCTTGAGGTCTGTGGAAGAATTCCCGGAGCCTCATTCGCCTGATGAATTCCTCCGTGTCTGCCGCGAGACTGATGGGGTCCATTTTGGTGGTGGTGCAGAAATTGAGCCCTCTGCTGAGGACTTCGATTTTGTCTGGTTGAAGGGTGTAGTCTGACAAGTTGACAATAGATTTCCCTGTATTGTTTTCTACTGTGGCACCGGGGGTGGCTTGGTTGCTGCTGTTGGTGATGCCGAGTTTCTCAAGCTTCCTGTTCTTAGTATGCATATAGGCGGCATAGTATTGTTGTCTCATCTGTTTGGCGGTGTTCCGCAGCTGGTCTGCTGCGTCCTGAGCGAAAGTTGAGAATATGGCCTTTATCTTGGTTTCCAGGTTGCGTCGTCTGCTGTAGAGCTGGCGTACGAGGTGGTTGAGGAGTGTGAGAGAAGTGTGACGGCAGAGTCTCTCAGCGTAGTCTGTGTTGTAGGTCGACTTGAGTGGGTTTGTGATCTGTAGCCCTTTCGGGATCTTGTCTGCTTTCTTGCATCTTTGTAGAAACGTAATGTCAGTGTCTATATGCGCGATCTCCCTGGAGATCCTCTCCACTTTGAGCCGGCAGTTTGCGGTGTCGATGGTAGCCATGATGTGGAGATGCCGGCGTTGGACTGGGGTGAGCACAGTAAGAAGTCTTACAACACCAGGTTAAAGTCCAACAGGTTTGTTTCGATGTCATTAGCTTTCGGAGCGCTGCTCCTTCCTCAGGTGAATGCTAATGCGCGCATTCCAAGCATTGTCTGGCATCTTTGAATCTGTCTATATATATGTTTCTGGAACATACCTCTTCATTCACCTGAGGAAGGAGTAGCGCTCCGAAAGCTAATGACATCGAAACAAACCTGTTGGACTTTAACCTGGTGTTGTAAAACTTCTTACCTAGCCCCTTAAGGTTGGGGCTCGGCCCCCAAAGATGCGGAGCATTCCGCACCTTTGGGGCGGCGCGATGCCCGACTGATTTGCGCCGTTTTGGGCGTCAGTCGGCGGACATCGCGCTGTTTCCGGAGAATTTCGCCCAAGGTGTCTAATTGATGGCATCTGTCCATCTCGAGAGACGGTGGGCTGTGCCCAGAGGACCCGCCACTTCTGTGTTGAACATTGACTGTTGTGGTTGCGAAGGCTGATTCGGGAGTGGCACCCCCTTCCACAGTTGGCAGAGGTGAATGCCATTGGCCCAAGGTTGATTTCCGGCAGGTTCTTTTTTCTGACATCTCCTGGTGGTTTCTTTTGCCCTCTGCTTTTTCCATACCCTCCCTGACTGCTCGGGCGCGATTCTCCACTCCCACGCCGGTTGGGAGAATCGCCTGGGCCGCCAAAATTTCCAGGGACGCCGGACCAACGCCCTCCCACGATTCTCCCAAGCGGCGGGAATGGCCCGGTCAAGTTTCGCAGGCCGGAGAATCGCCGGAGACACCCAAAATGGCGATTCTCCGGCACCCCCGCTATTCTGAGGCCCGGATGGGCCGAGCAGCCAGGTCAAAACGGCGGGTTCCCCCCGGCGCCATCCACACCTGGTCGCTGCAGTCGTGGGCGGTGCGTGAACGCTGGGGGGGGGGCGGCCTGTGGGAGGGGCGAGGGGGGATCCTGCACCGGGCTTCACCTGGAATGTGGGGTGGCCCACGATCGGTGCCCACCGATCGTCGGGCCGTCCTCTCTGAAGGAGGACCTCCTTTCTTCCGCGGCCCCGCAAGATCCGTCAGACATCTTCTTGCGGGGCGGACTTAGAGAGGACGGCAACCACGCATGCATGGGTTGGCGCCGGCCAACCCGCGCATGCGCGGATGACGCCCGTTATGCCGCGCCCGCCGCGTCATCTATGCGGCGCCGCTTTTACGCGGGCGACAAGGCCTGGCGCGTGTAGATGACGCGGCCCCGATACTGGCCCATTGTCAGGGCCTGAATCGGTCGGGACCGGGGCCGTTCTGTGCCGTCGTGAACCTCGACGGCGTTCACGACGGCGCGGCCACTTCGCCGTGGGAGTGGAGAATCCCGCCCTTCATCTCCAGGCACTCCAATCAGCAGCAAGGGTTTTGCATTGACTTCAATCCCGGACAACTTGAAGGCCTGTCATACAGCCATTCTTGTATCGCACGTGTGGGCGACCTGTTGGTCTCGTGCCACAGAGCATGTCTTTGGGGATGGTGCCATCATCCATTCGACTAATGGGGGAACGTGTCCAACTGACCATTTCGGAAAAGCCCTCTCTAACAACTGCTCGCTCACCGTTCAAAATAATTTTGAAATGGCTGCTGATGCTCAAGTATCATAGACTTTCACAGCACAGAAGAAGGCCATTCGGCCCATCATCTCTGCACCACCTCCAAAAAGAGCAACCCAGCTAGTCCCATTCCCCAGCCCTATCTGGGGACTTTCAAATATATATCCAACTCACTTTTGAAACCTCCTATGGAATCCTCCATCAGCGCATTCCAAACTCCAACAGCTCTCTGAGTAAAGAAGTTTCTCCTTATCTCACTCCGAGCTTTCTTGTTGACCATCTTGAAATTGTGATTCCCGGTCACTGACTTACGAGTGGAAACAGAATATCCTTCTTTACCCTGTCAAAATTGTTCAGAATTTTGAACACCTCAATAAGGTCACCCCTTAATTTTCCCTGCGCTAAGGAGAACAAGCCCAATTTCTTTAATCTTTCCTTGTATCTAAAATTCCTCATTCCTGGTGTCATTCTAGTAAATCTCCTCCGCACTCTCTCCAGGGCTTTAACATCCTTCCTTAAATAAGGTGCCCAGAACTGAACACAATACTCCAAATGTGATCTGGCCAATGATTTGTAGGGGAGGGGTAGCATCACTTCCTTGCTTTTATACTCAAAGCCTCTATTTATAAACCCAAGGAAGCTATAAGCCTCCTTAACCACTGTTTCTACCTTCAGTGAATTATGCACTTGAACCCCGAGGTCCCTCTGCTCCTCAACGTTGTTCCATTCAGCCTGTATCATCTCCCCATTTTTCTTCTCCCAAAGGGCAGCACGGTAGCATAGTGGTTAGCACAATTGCTTCACAGCTCCAGGGTCCCGGGTTCGATGCCCGGCTTGGGTCACTGTCTGTGCGGAGTCTGCACATTCTCCCCGTGTGTGCGTGGGTTTCCTCCGGGTGCTTCAGTTTCCTCCCACAGTCTAAAGATGTGCAGGTTAGGTCGATTGACGATGATAAATTGCCCTTAGTGTCCAAAAAGGTTAGGTGGGATCGCTGGGTTACGGGGACAGGGTGGATGTGTGGGCTTAAATAGGGTGCTCTTTCCTAAGGGCCGGTGCAGACTCGATGGGCCAAATGGCCTCCTTCTGCGCTGTAAATTCTATGAAAATGCATTACCTCACGTTTTGCTGTATTGAAGTTCATCTGCCAGGTGTCTGCCCATTTGGTCAACTTGTCAATGTCCCTCTGAAGTCAATCAGTGTCACCCTCACAATTTACTATTCCCCTGGCTTAGTATCATCTTCAAATTTTGAGATTTTGCCCTCAACACCCAACTCTAAACCATTTATATAAATCAGAAAAAGCAAGGGTCCCAACACTGAGCACCAGGGAACACCACTGAACATCAATCTGAATTGGCATCTGAAACAATGTGAAAGTGAATCTGAACCATTTGAAATGGGAATTGTCCGCAATCTGAATGGGAATCTGGGCCAACAAGAATGGGAACCTGAGTCAATCTAAATGGGAATCGCAATCAATCTGAATGCAAATCAGAATCAATCTGAATGGGAGCCTGAATATTTCTGAAAGGTCCAACGCCAACAACATGTGACGCATGAGTTAATAACTCAGTAAGGATTAGGAATGGCCACATGTGAATGGTCAAACTCAAACATTGAGCAGTGATGTTACTGATTTTTTAAATCTGTTTGAATTTGCGAATTGAGTAAAACAACTATGCAACCATTGGGAAACACCCTTATGGTTTCAGGGCAGCTGCAGGATGAGGTTGTAACAGCCTAGCCCGCTGCCATTTGAAGATCTCAGCACCCTCAGTATTAGTTTTATTGCATCCTGCAAGAGGTGCCTGTTTAACTGTTTTGTGTTTCTTGTCGAGTCGAAGTATCAGCCTTGCCCTTGGATATCGATGTACTCTGGGGAAAGCTTTGCAACCAATTCACAGTGCAACCGATTTTCTGGTGATTCAATTTGCATTCCTGCAGAGCCGAGCCCAGAACCACTTTACACCCACAGCTCCAGTGGGATATATATTGTTAATGCCGCAGCTTAGATTTGTCAATAATGGGAGAGGGAGAATGTGTAAACTCCACACGGACAGTGACCTAGGGCCGGGTTCAAACCTGGGACCTCGGCGCAGTGAGGCAGCCGTGCTAACCACTGCACCATCGTGCCGCCCCCGAAACAGCTGGGAAATGTGTCCCTGATGCCCGTGAGATGCCTTTTAAATGGGTCGGTTCTGTGTTGTGTAAAAATGACTTGAGGTCAGTGCTGCAGAGGCTGCCAACAGGCTGGACGTGCTGCTTTCAGTGCTGAGCTCTGCCTCAGGTCCAGTTCACTCTCTGGAGTCTCCTTGAGGTCCCATCACCCAACTTGGAGGCAGGCGGCCGGCGTGGTGGTGATGGTGGTGATGGTGGAGGGGTTGCTGGGGACGGGGCCCAACTATTTTGTCCCCGGCTGAAGTAAGTGTTGACCACTACAAAATAAACAAATATTTGCATTCATATAGTGACTTCCCCCACCCCCCTCAACTTCCCATAATGCTTTACAGTCAATTAATTACCTTTGAAGTTTTGCCATTGTTGTACTGGGGGAGCACAACAACCAATTGGGGGATGTTGGGGGGGGGGGGGGGGGGAGGGGGGGTGCAGAGGTGCAGTGGTAATGTTACAAGACTATTAATGCAGAGTTCCAGGCGAATGCTCCAGGGGCGCGGGTTCAAATCCCACCACTGGATGTCGGTGGAATTTAAATTGAATTAATGAACCAAAAAAATCTGGCATCTAAATTTGGTCACAGTAATGGTGACCATACGACTATCATTGATTCTCATGAAAATCCATCTGGTTCATTAATGTCCCTTAGGGAAGGACATCTCTCCCTTCTGCAATGGCCTAGCAAGCCACTCAGCTCAAGGGCAATTAGGGATGGGTAACAAGTGGGCAGCACTTGCCAGTGACACCCACATCCCATGAAAGAATACATTTTATAAAGTTTGATGATGAACATATGATCTGTTTCAGTGATGCTGGGGTTGAAAGAAAAATATTGGCAGGGACATTTCTTCGCAATGGTGCCAATGGGACATGAAGATCCGCACGAGGCAGCACATGGGCCGTTGGTTTGATGTGTCATCCAAAAAGCGGCATGTTGGACCGTGCTGCACCCCCTCAGCGCTGCACTGAAGTGTCAGCCCCTGGAGTTCGGCTTGAACCCACAGCTTCCCGACTCAGTGGCGTTGAGGGTTCCCGTTGAGCGAACGCTGCCATCTCCAAGCGGGAGAGGACTGAGGCAGGCCAAGCAGAGAGGGGTTTGGGGACCCAGGAGGGTGAGAGCATGAAATGTTGGCCTAAGGGATTAGGTGAAGCACAGGCCATCGAACCTTTTAAGGGAAATCCGGAGCGCCATGAACAGCCAATGGCAGGTCACCTTCACCACCGCAAAACCTGCTGTGATGGAGGCGCAAAATCTCACCCCGATAAATATTTGAAGCCGATGAAAACACACCTTGGCTCTGGGATTTGTTTGGAATTTCCCGAGCCAAAGGCCAGCACAAATACAATGGACCCATGCCTTCATCCAATGTCGTAACAGTAGTCAGACTCTCCACCCACTGAGGGAGGTCAATTAAGACCGATAAAATACAGCGGAAACTTAATTATTTTGTCAGAATTGGCTTCCCATCTTCCCTTTTAATCCCCCCCCCCCCCCCCCCCCACCTCCTTTCCCAGTCACCCTCTCACAGTTTTAAATGTGGATCACAGGAGACGAGATTTAACCTTCTCATCCAGCTGATGTCTGAGTTTGTTTGACAGTCCCTGTAAGGGAGGCCCATGTGATCGATATGCTCAGTTATACTCTCTGAGCAAATCCACTGGAAAATGCAATTAAAAGGTCATTTTGAAACCAGACCGCTGTGATCGTTAATAAAGACGCCCCGAGCATCCTGAATAAGCAAAGCGGGTCAGCAATTGTCGGCTTAGTTGTTGCTCTCTGGAGCCTGCCTGCTGAAGGTCACACTATTAGCAGTGTGACTAGTTGGATATCTCATTCAAAGGGCTGGCACAGACATGATGAACTGAATGGCTTCATTCAGTGTGATATGATTGTGCACCCAGCTTCCCCATGAAGCAATTTCCCATGTACCAACCTCGACGGCAGGCATAGTTCCAGCTGCTGGGCACAGGCCTCATAAAATACTTGTTGGAACAGTGACTGCACTGTTACCACGGCCTTGATGTTTGTCACATCCTTTTCTCTTGGCTCGCTGACCCTCCTTTACCATTTACTGTGTTAGTACGAACCTCCCTATGGGAACAGAGGACTTGGGAGCAGGAGTAGGCCATTCGACCCCTCGAGCCTGCTCCACATGGCTGATCTCGTCATGTCTCAACTCCACCTTCCTGTCTGCCCCCATAACCCTCCACCCCCTTGTCTATCAAACATCTGTCTATCTCGGCCTTGAATATATTCCATGACCCGGCCCCCACTGCTCCCTGGGGAAGAAAATCTCACAGACTAACATCTCTCTGAAAGAAAAATATTCTCCTCATCTCGGTCTTAAAGGGGAAACCTCTTTTTCTTAAACTGGTTCCAGTCTCTCTCTCACAAGTGGAAACATCCTCCCAGTACCCATCCTGTCAAATCCCCTCAGGACCTTAAATGTTTCAATAAGATCAGCTCTCATTTTACTAAACTCCGGCGGGGAGAGCTCCGACCTGTTCTACCTTTCTCCAGGAGATAAGCCTCTCATCCCAGGAAAGAGTTGAGTGGACCTCCTCTGAGCTGCCTCTAATGCAAAGGACGATAGCAAGCGGGGAACTTCAAGTTATTTGCTATCGTCTCTGGTTGGCTGTATTCATTAAGATCAAGGATGAAATCCTCTGATCTTTTAGATGCACATGAGGTGGAATGTTACCCCTCCCCCACCCCCACCCCCAGAACAGATGGCAGGTGGGGGTGCCCATAGAATTAGGTTACATGTTGGCAATGCCTCTACCTGGCAACGTTTTTGCAGGCTGAAAGGGGAGGGGTTCCTCCTACTTGGCACCCTCTGTCCAATGTAGGCCTCCTCGCACCACAGTGCACTCTCCCATCACATGTTCTGCTCCCTGCCCTGCCAAGGCTGACCATCCCCCCCCCCCCCCCCTCCCCAAAACACATCTCACTGTGCCATGTCTCCCTGGCACCGGGTGGCGACGGAAACGTCACCCGGGCCAGTTCAAGGTCCAACGGGTTACAGCTAAATTCCAGGATGCGTCAGCCTGGGAACAGAATAGTGAGAGGCCTGGGGGTTGGAATAGAATTTTGGGAGGCGGGGGAAGCAGAATTCATTTGAAAAAAATGTATTGGCAAGTCGATAATGTGAACTCTGTGGTTCATTTCCAGAGGCAATCACGTTTGATGATGGGGGATGTAATTTTAAACCTGGCATTAACATTGGACCCCCTTCCTCCTCAGCCACTCAGTCCCATAATCTCATCTTCTGTCATGAAACGAATAAAGCAATAAAAAAGAAACAGACGGTGGGGGCCCCTGGTTCCCATCAGGCAAATAATATTAACAAGGTCTGATGGGAACAGGAAATGTGCAGGCAAACAGCAACTGTGAATCCTGGGAAAGGTTACTTTCCCTTGTCTACTAACTGGCCCCTTAGCCACAGCTGTGTTGAATCACTCAGTGCTTACAGTAACAGGATAAAGTTCACGCAGGGATCCAGACTCTCCTCGGCTATTAACTTTTCCTTACAGACAAACTAATTCGTCAAATTAAATATCTGTTCTGTACTCCAGAGCTGGGTGAACCTTGCACTTTAAGTCCCCCTTTAACTGGAGGAACAGAAGCTCTTTGACGACTGCAGCAAGTCACTGTACTAGTTGCCGCTATCCAACAATCAGAGAACGACATGGCATAGAAAGAGGCCAATTTGCCCATCGCACCGATGCTGGCTCTTTGGGCGAGCTATGCAATTCCGTCCACTCGCCTGCTCTTTTCCCACGGTCCGGCACTTTTCCCACTAGTTCTCTGATTTCCTTCTGAATGACAGCATTGAGTCAACTTTCTCTTCCATTTCAAACAGTACATTCCAAACTCCGACAACTCGCTGTATAACAGGAAACGTTTACTCATATTGCGGCTGCGGATTTTGCCAGCTGATTTAAACGTACACCCGCAGGGTACATTTTGTTTTTGTCCTGTATTGTCGCCAATGCTCCCCATTCCCCGTGTCACTAAATTACGTGGTGAAATTATCAGAGGCAGTTGGGAGATTTTCCCTCTTGCACTTTAGGTTGTGAGCAAGCAACACCTCTGCAAGGGCGGCACGGTAGCACAGTGGTTAGCACTGTTGCTTCACAGTGCCAGGGTCCCAGGTTTGATTCCCCGCTGGGTCACTGTCTGTGTGGAGCCTACACCTTCTCCCCGTGTCTGCGTGGGTTGCCTCCGGGTGCTGCGGTTTCCTCCCACCAAAAGATGTGCTTGTTGGGTGAATTGGACATTCTGAATTCTCCCTCCGTGTACCTGAACAGGCTCCGGAATGTGGTGACTAGGGGATTTTCGCAGTAACTTCATTGCAGTGTGAATGTAAGCCTACTAGTGACAATAATAAAGATTATTATAAACTCTGGCAACTGGTTAAGTAACCTACAGTGTGGCAACCTGGTTGCCACAGTCCCAAAGGACCATAGGTTGCTCTCCCCTTTGAGACAGAAAGCTGACTGGTGGTGATTTAACCTGCGGACCACCACACCTCAGGCGAGGGACTAGGTTGAAAAGGCCTTAATGGTAACGTCAGCCGGCACGGGAATTTAACCCACGCCGTTGGCATCGCTTTGCCTGGCAAACCAGACATCCAGCCAACTGAGCCATACTGTGAGTAAAAGCAAAACCCACAAAAACATGACGGTATTAAAAACAAAGTTGGCGATGAGGATGTATTTCCAGTGAAATAGTCAGAAAAAAATAAAATCTCCCAGAAAAGAGAAAGCTGGGAAATAAGGGGGTAGGCTGTAAAAAAAAACGAGTTATTTATCAAGCTGGGGAGTTCTTCCAACTGTGCCCATTCGCACATGGCGGGCTGGGACTTTGGGTCCTCGTACTCGGGGAGAGAGGGAGAAAGAAAGACTTGCTTTTAGGAAAAGCAACTGCTCAAAAAGGAAAAATGACGCGATAGTAACCAAGATTAAGCAGAATTACAGCGGAAATCATCTTTTTAAAAACAGATTGGTGAAGATTTTCTTAAAGCCACAGTGCAACCAAGAAATTTTTTTTTAATGGAAACAACAAAAGGAATAATCCAATTAAATTGGAAGAGAAAGAAATTAGAGGGGAGGAAAAGTTAAGAAGAAAGTACGACAACTTAAGTGCAGGCAACTGCGATGCTGGGAAAAGGTGGCGCAATGGAACCATTCGAGGAGACAGCGGAATCACGGAGTTCCTACGAAGAGAGATTCCAATACCTTGTATCCTTGTTGCAAACAGGATACTGGATGAAATTAAAATCCCAACTTTCAGGACTGTAATAGGATGGAAAACTTCACCTGATTGCAAAGTCTTGTCCATCCTGCAAAGGCTTATATAATAACTTATGAGGAATTGGCTGATTGTGTTGCATTTGCAAGTTCTCCCCGTGTCGGAGTGGGATTCCTCCGGGTCATCTGGTTTCCTCCCTCAGTCCAAAGAGGTGCAGGTTAGGTGGATTGGCCGTGTTAAATTGCCCCTTGGTGTCGAAGATGTGCAGATTAGGTGGGATTACGTGGTTAGGGTGGGGAAGTGGGTCTAGATAGGGTGTTCTTTCGGAGGGACGATGCAGACCCGATGGGCTGAATGGCGTCCTTCTGCAGTGTAGAGATTCCTGCACCTTTCAGAAGAGAACAGTTGAACAAAATCAGACTAAATTGGCAAGCTGTAAACCAATTGGTTGATGGAAAGAACACATTACAGAAACTCTTGGAAAAGTACAAGAAGATATTTGAAAACACTTCAGGGAAAATGAGCAGAGTCGAGACACGACTTGAGATAAAATCTGATAGCACTCCTAAATGCTTAAAGGCAAGAATTGTGCCATATGCTATCAAACCAAAGGTCGAAGTGGAACTTGGCAAATTGATCAAAGATGGATGAGGACGGGATAGGCCATTTAGGACTGAGATGAGGAGAAACTTCTTCACTCAGACGGTGGTGAACCTATGGAGTTCTCTACCACAGAAGGCTGTGGTGGCCGGGTCACTGAATGTATTTAAGAAGGAAATACATCTCTAGACTCTAAAGGGTCAAGAGGAATGGGAAGAACGCTTGAGTATGGCATTGAGATGGAGAATCAGCCATGATCAGGCTGATCATAGTAGAACAGGCTTGAAGGGCCGAATGGCCTATTCCTGCTCCTATTTTCTATCCCCACCCTCACACACACAAGGACATGCTTACACACGCATGTGCACACACACATTCACATACATTCTGAGCAGATTAATCCTTTTCCTCAGATTGTATCTACGTATCTGTCGGTTACTCAAGAACCCCCGTTAAGCAACACCTTGGTTTTAAAATTCTCATCCTCGTCTTTCAAATCCCTCCATGGCTACACCCCTCCCTATCTCCTCCAGTATCATCGCCCTCCAAGGTATCTGCACTCCTCTAATTCTGGCCTCTTGATGGTCCCTTTAACTGTCAGAATCCCACTTTATGGAATTTACTCCCTAAATCTCTGTTCCTCACTAGCCTCCCTCTCCTGCTTTTCCCTTCAAAGCTACCTGTTTGACCCAGCTCGTTGTCACCTGCCCTGATGTCTGGAGTATTGTGTACAGTGTTGGTCTCCTTATCGAAGGCGAGATGGAAATGCGTTGGAAGCAGTTCAGAGAGGTTTACTAGACTAATACCAGGAATAGGCAGGTTGTCTTATGAGGAAAGGTTGGAGAGATTAGATTTGTGTCCACTGGAGTTTAGAAGAGTACGGTTTCGATCAAGAGTAACTTGATCAAAACCATTTGTGGTGGTATGTATTATGGGTAGTACGGTGCCTGTGATGCCGAGAGGCTATTGGTAGACAGACACTGGGTCCTGATTGGATCTGCCGCCTGCTGGCTCCACCCAGTAAGGCGGAGTATAAGAGCCCGGGTTCTCCCAGCAGCCGCATTCTGTAACTGAGCTGCTGGGGAACAAGTCTTGCTTAATAAAGCCTCGATTGACTTCATCGCTTCTCGACTCGTGAGTAATTGGTTGCGCCACACCATTAAGATCCTGAGGGGTAGTGACAGGGCGAATGTGGAGAGGATTTTTCCTCTTGTCGGAGAATCTAGAACTAGGGGGTCACTGTTTGAAAATAAGGAGTCGCTGATTTAAGGCAGAGAAGAGGAGAATTTGTTTCTCTCAGAGGGTCAGGAATTTTTGGAACCCTGCCTCAAAAGGCAATGGAAGCAGAATCTTTGAATATTTTAAAGGCAGAGCTGGATACATTCTTGATTAACACGGGGGTGAAAGATCATCAGGGGGTGGGCAGGAATGTGGAGCTGAGGTTTCAATCAGATCAGCTATTGAATGGCAGAGCAGGCTCGAGGGGCCGAGTGGCCTACTCCTGCTCCTAATACATATGCTCATATATTAAAGATGCTATTCAATAGCAAGTTGCTGTTGGGTATGCAGGAAAGAGCATCATAAGGGTAATGAAAATTGGACAATGCACTAAGTCACGTGAGCCAATAGTTTTTATTGATGGGCTCATAAAGCTGTGCCGCATTCATTCTTTAACCTTAATTGGTCCTTCGGGACATCTCCAACCCTACACACTGTAGTATAAGGGTCTGGCACATACCGGTTAATATGAGACCGAGTACAGTACTGCCATCACAGTGATGTAAGAAGGCACATGACTCAGACCTAGGATCAGTGTGGTATTGGCCAGAGACATGTATAGACCTAAACATGGACACAGCTCCCAGCTTGTACCCTTTACCGTACATGTGTAAATAGTTCTAGTAGTTAAAGACTCACAGTTTACCTACCGAAGACTATGGAGGTCTCTTTAAGATGTATGGTTCTGCAACCAGCACCCTCCCAACACCCATTTAGCAGAATGTGTCTCCTTACATGGTCAGCATCAAATGTTGCTTCCTAACCCACCTGTGAAGTGTCTCGAAACAAAATCTCTTTAAAGGTGCTGTTTAAATGCAAGTTGTCGCTAAATATTTTCTGCTGGCATATATATAGTAGGCCCTTAGGAGGTGGGAGGACCTTAAATTTTCCTGTTCCATTATCTGATGTAGTTGTCAGCTTGACAGCAAAGTATCACCACCCCCAAACCCCCACCCCCCAACCTGACCAGAATGAGGAACATCTCACGCAAGCAGCAGACCGCAACAGAGTAAAGATGCTTATCTTGTTAAGAGTTGTTTTGGTCGAAGCAGGTCCGCCTGAGCAGAGCCCAGAAATTAGTTCGCATAAAAATGTTAGTGCAGTCTCTGTAACACAACACGGCAGAATTCTTTCAACAGATGACATGAAAACGGATGAGACGTTAAACTAAGCCCCCCGCCTCCCTCGCGTCCACGCTCTCAGGTGGACATTAATTTTTTTCTTTTAATTTTAGAGTACCCAATTATTTTTTTTCCAATTAAGGGCAATTCAGCGTGGCCAATCCACCTAACCTGCACATCTTTGGGTTGTGGGGGTGAAACCCACGCAGACACGGGGAGAATATGCTTATCAGTGGGATTCCCATTGTGGACACCCCACGCTCCCGGAAAACCCGCAGGCGGAGGTGCATTGCCGGCGGGAAAGGAGAATCCCAACGGCCAGAGAATTCCGGCCCCCATGAAAGAAAATCTGGGGCGGGATTCTCCCCTACCCGGCGGGGCGGAGGGTTCCGGCATAATGGAGTGGCGGGAACCAGTCCGGCGTCGGGCCGCCCCAAAGGTGCGGACGTCTCCGCACCTTTGAGGCCAAGCCCTTTTTTTTTTTTTTTTTTTTTTTTTTTGCACTGAGTGCTGAATTTGGTGCTTTTTGAGTGCGATAGTGAGAGTTTGGTGACCGAGGGAGTGCTGAATTTGGTGCTTTTTGAGTGCGATAGTGAGAGTTTGGTGACCGAGGGAGTTAGGTGAGGAGGGAGTAAGGTGCTCCTTTCATTTTGTTTCCGACATTTCCGCAAAGAGTGCAAAGAGAGCCAGGTGTTTACAGGAAGTGTAGCTGACTGGGAGCAGAGTCGGAGGGCGGAGATCTAGTTAGTCCACACAGCAGCTATATTCTGTAAGGTAAGAGGGGATGGAGGCTAGGCCAGTTACATGCTCCTCCTGTAGGATGTGGGTGGTGAGGGATACCACCGGTGTCCCCACTGACTATACCTGCGGGAAGTGCACCCAACTTCAGCTCCTCAAAGACCGTGTTAGGGAACTGGAGCTGAAGCTGGATGAACTTCGGATCATCCGGGAGGCAGAGGGGGTGATTGAGAAGAGTTACAGGGAGGTAACCACACCCAAGGTACAGGACAAGAATAGCTGGGTTACAGTCAGGGGGAAAAAACAAACAGGCAGACAGTGCAGGGATCCCTCGTGGCCGTTCCCCTTCAAAACAAGTATACCGTTTTGGATGCTGTTGGGGGGGATGACCTACCGGGGGAAGGCCCTAGCGGCCAGGTCTCTGGCACTGAGTCTGGCTCTGGGGCTCAGAAGGGAAGGGGGGAGAATAGAAAAGCAATAGTTGTAGGAGATTCAATGGTTAGGGGAATAGATAGGAGATTCTGTGGTCGCGAGCGAGACTCCCGGAAGGTATGTTGCCTCCCGGGTGCCAGGGCCAGGGATGTCTCGGATCGTGTCTTCAGGATCCTTAAGGGGGAGGGGGAGCAGCCAGAAGTCGTGGTGCACATTGGTACCAACGACATAGGTAGGAAAAGGGGTGTGGAGGTAATAAACAAGTTTAGGGAGTTAGGCTGGAAGTTGAAAGTCAGGACAGACAGAGTTGTCATCTCTGGTTTGTTGCCGGTGCCACGTGATAGTGAGGCTAGGAATAGGGAGAGAGTGCAGTTGAACACGTGGCTGCAGGAATGGTGTAGGAGGGAGGGCTTCAGGTATTTGGATAATTGGAGCGCATTCTGGGGAAGGTGGGACCTGTACAAGCAGGACGGGTTGCATCTGAACCAGAGGGGCACCAATATCCTGGGAGGGAGGTTTGCTAGTACTCTTCGGGAGGGTTTAAACTAATTTGGCAGGGGAATGGGAACCGGATTTGTAGTCCAGCAACTAAGGTAGCCGATATTCAGGACGCCAAAGCATGTAATGAGGCAGTGGGGAAGGGAACACTGACAAAGGAGAGTATTTGCAGGCACGGAAATGGGTTGAAGTGTGTATACTTCAACGCAAGAAGCATCAGGAATAAGGTGGGTGAACTTAAGGCATCGGTACTTGGGACTACGATGTGGTGGCCATCACGGAAACTTGGATAGAAGAGGGGCAGAAATGGTTGTTGGAGGTCCCTGGTTATAGATGTTTCAATAAGATTAGGGAGGGTGGTAAAAGAGGTGGGGGGGGGTGGCATTATTAATTAGAGATAGTATAACAGCTGCAGAAAGGCAGTTCGAGGAGTATCACCCTATTGAGGTAGTATGGGTTGAAGTCAGAAATAGGAAAGGAGCAGTCACCTTGTTAGGAGTTTTCTATAGGCCCCCCAATAGTAGCAGAGATGTGGAGGAACAGATTGGGAAACAGATTTTGGAAAGGTGCAGAAGTCATAGGGTGGTAGTCATGGGCGACTTTAACTTCCCAAATATTGAGTGGAAACTCTTTAGATCAAATAGTTTGGATGGGGTGGTGTTTGTGCAGTGTGTCCAGGAAGCTTTTCTAACACAGTATGTAGATTGTCCAACCAGAGGAGGGGCAATATTGGATTTAGTACTGGGTAATGAACCAGGGCAAGTGATAGATTTGTTAGTGGGGGAGCATTTTGGAGATAGTGACCACAATTCTGTGACTTTCACTTTAGTAATGGAGAGGGATAGGTACGTGCAACAGGGCAAGGTTTACAATTGGGGGAAGGGTAAATACGATGTTGTCAGACAAGAATTGAAGTGCATAAGTTGGGAACATAGGCTGGCAGGGAAGGACACAAGTGAAATGTGGAACTTGTTCAAGGAACAGGTGCTACGTGTCCTTGATATGTATGTCCCTGTCAGGCAGGGAAGAGATGGTCGAGTGAGGGAACCATGGTTGACAAGAGAGGTTGAATGTCTTGTTAAGAGGAAAAAGGTGACTTATGTAAGGCTGAGGAAACAAGGTTCAGACAGGGCATTGGAGGGATACAAGATAGCCAGGAGGGAACTGAAGAAAGGGATTAGGAGAGCTAAGAGAGGGCATGAACAATCTTTGGCGGGTAGGATCAAGGAAAACCCCAAGGCCTTTTACACATATGTGAGAAATATGAGAATGACTAGAGCGAGGGTAGGTCCGATCAAGGACAGTAGCGGGAGATTGTGTATTGAGTCTGAAGAGATAGGCGAGGTCTTGAATGAGTACTTTTCTTCTGTATTTACAAATGAGAGGGGCGATATTGTTGGAGAGGACAGTGTGAAACAGATTGGTAAGCTCGAGGAAATACTTGTTAGGAAGGAAGATGTGTTGGGCATTTTGAAAAACTTGAGGATAGACAAGTCCCCCGGGCCTGACGGGTTATATCCAAGGATTCTATGGGAAGCAAGAGATGAAATTGCAGAGCCGTTGGCAATTATCTTTTCGTCCTCACTGTCAACAGGGGTGGTACCAGGGGATTGGAGAGTGGCGAATGTCGTGCCCCTGTTCAAAAAAGGAACTAGGGATAACTCTGGGAATTACAGGCCAGTTAGTCTTACTTCGGTGGTAGGCAAAGTAATGGAAAGGGTACTGAAGGATAGGATTTCTGAGCATCTGGAAAGACACTGCTTGATTAGGGATAGTCAGCACGGATTTGTGAGGGGTAGGTCTTGCCTTACAAATCTTATTGAATTCTTTGAGGAGGTGACCAAGCATGTGGATGAAGGTAAAGCAGTGGATGTAGTGTACATGGATTTTAGTAAGGCATTTGATAAAGTTCCCCATGGTAGGCTTCTGCACAAAGTAAGGAGGCATGGGATAGTGGGAAATTTGGCCAGTTGGATAACGAACTGGCTAACCGATAGAAGTCAGAGAGTGGTGGTGGATGGCAAATATTCAGCCTGGATCCCAGTTACCAGTGGTGTACCGCAGGGATCAGTTCTGGGTCCTCTGCTGTTTGTGATTTTCATTAATGACTTGGATGAGGGAGTTGAAGGGTGGGTCAGTAAATTTGCAGACGATACGAAGATTGGTGGAGTTGTGGATAGTAAGGAGGGCTGTTGTCGGCTGCAAAGAGACATAGATAGGATGCAGAGCTGGGCTGAGAAGTGGCAGATGGAGTTTAACCCTGAAAAGTGTGAGGTTGTCCATTTTGGAAGGACAAATATGAATGCGGAATACAGGGTTAACGGTAGAGTTCTTGGCATTGTGGAGGAGCAGAGAGACCTTGGGGTCTATGTTCATACATCTTTGAAAGTTGCCACTCAAGTGGATAGAGCTGTGAAGAAGGCCTATGGTGTGCTCGCGTTCATTAACAGAGGGATTGAATTTAAGAGCAGTGAGGTGATGATGCAGCTGTACAAAACTTTGGTAAGGCCACATTTGGAGTACTGTGTACAGTTCTGGTCGCCTCATTTTAGGAAGGATGTGGAAGCTCTGGAAAAGGTGCAAAGAAGATTTACCAGGATGTTGCCTGGAATGGAGAGTAGGTCTTACGAGGAAAGGTTGAGGGTGCTAGGCCTTTTCTCATTAGAGCGGAGAAGGATGAGGGGCGACTTGATAGAGGTTTATAAGATGATCAGGGGAATAGATAGAGTAGACAGTCAGAGACTTTTTCCCCAGGTGGAACACACCATTACAAGGGGACATAAATTTAAGGTGAAAGGTGGAAGATATAGGAGGGATATCAGAGGTAGGTTCTTTACCCAGAGAGTAGTGGGGGCATGGAATGCACTGCCTGTGGAAGTAGTTGAGTCGGAAACATTAGTGACCTTCAAGCAGCTGTTGGATAGGTACATGGATTACGGGAAAATTATATAGTGTAGATTTATTTGTTCTTAAGGGCAGCACGGTAGCATTGTGGATAGCACAATTGCTTCACAGATCCATGGTCCCAGGTTTGATTTCGGCTTGGGTCATTGTCTGTGCGGAGTCTGCACGTCCTCCCCATGTCTGCGTGGGTTTCCTCCGGGTGCTCCGGTTTCCTCCCACAGTCCAAAGATGTGCGGGTTAGGTGAATTGGCCAATGATAAATTGCCCTTAATGTCCAAATTGCCCTTGGTGTTGGGTGGAGGTGTTGAGTTTGGGTAGGGTGCTCTTTCCAAGAGCTGGTGCAGACTCAGGGTGCCGAATGGCCTCCTTCTGCACTGTAGATTCAATGATAATCTGTGATTAATCTAGGACAAAGGTTCGGCACAACATCGTGGGCCGAGGGGCCTGTTCTGTGCTGTATTTTCTATGTTCTATGTTCTATGTGCTGGGACCCCAGCTATTCACAACCTATATGAATGATTTAGATGAGGGAACCAAATGTAGAAATATCTCCAAATTTTCAGATGGCACAAAGTTGGGTGGGAGGATGAGCTGTGAGGAGGATGCAGAGATTCTTCAGTTGAGTGAGTGGGCAAATGTATGGCAGATGCAGTATGATATGGATTATTATTGAGGTTATCCAATTTGGTCGCAATTCAGATTATTATCTGAATGGTCATAAATTAGGAGAGGGGAATGTGCAACGGGATCTTGGTGTCCTCGTACACCAGTCACTGAAGGTAAGCATGCCGGTACAGCAGGCGGTAAAGAAGGCAAATGGTATGTTGGCCTTCATAGCGAGAGGATTCGAGTACAGGAACAGGGATGTGTTGCTACAATTATACAGGGCCACGGTGAGACCACACCTGGAATATTGTGTGCAGTTGTGGTCTCCTTATCTGAGGAGAGATGTTCTTACTATCGAGGGAGTGAAGCGAAGGTTTACCAGACGGATTCCTGGGGTGACCGGACTGACGTATGAGGAGATTGAGTCGGTTAGGATTATATTCGCCAGAGTTTCGAAGAATGAGGGGGGACTCTCATAGCCGAAACATTTTGGGAGGGTTCTCTGGTCTCCCAGCTGCGTGTTTCTCGACGGCGAGAGGTGGGGGCACCTTCACATGAGAGGGGTTCTCTTATCCCGCTGCTGCCAATGGGAAATCCCATTGAAGCCACCCCACACCACGAGGAAGCCCGTGGGCGTGGGTGCATTGCCGGCGGGAGCAGAGAATCCAGCCGCCAGAGAATTCGGCCTGCATGTTTTCAAGGAGTTAGATAAAGCTCTTGATGCAAAAAAGATAAAAGGATATGGGGGAGAAGGCAGGAACAGGCTATTGAGTTGGATGATCAGCCATGACCATAATGAATGGCGGAGCAGGCTCAAAGGGCCGAATGGCCTCCTCCAGCTCCTATTTTCTATGTTTTTGTGACCGCTTATTTTTAAACCATGTCCACCGATTCTAGATCCTCTGACGAGAGGGAACATCCTCTCCCCATTCACCCTGGGGTGGCCCCTCAGGTTGTCACAAGATGTCAAAACGCAATTTATTTTCTGTGTGATTGTAAAGGCCGACGGTGGGCGAGTTCATCGAGAAAGGGTGGGGGAGGGGACAGGGTGGGGGAGAGGAAAGGGTGGGGGAGAGGACAGGGTGGGGGAGGGGACAGGGTGGGGAAGAGGAAAGGGTGGGGGAGGGGAAAGGGTGGGGGAGAGGAAAGGGTGGGGGAGGGGACAGGGTGGGGGAGAGGAAAGGGTGGGGGAGGGGACAGGGTGGGGGAGGGGACAGGGTGGGGAAGAGGAAAGGGTGGGGAAGAGGAAAGGGTGGGGGAGAGGAAAGGATGGGGGAGAGGAAAGATGTGGAAGGGACTACTGTCATCTATCGGGAAACACCATTTAGATGAACCCCAAGGATCTATTGCCAGCAGCTTCAACATATGCCCAGTGTTGCACTCATGGGGCGTCATTCTCCGCCGGCGGGAGTCTCCGTTTTGCCGGCGCCCGGGGGTTTCCCGACGGCGTGGGGGTGCCCCACAATGGGAAACCCCATTGACCGGCCGGTGTTACGGAGACTCCCGCCGGCCGGTCGGCGCAGAAATGTGGCGGGGCGGGTAGGAGAATTTCGCCCATGGTTACAGTCAGGTGATGTCACCGAGAACACATTGGCCCCGGAGGCTACCTGGGCTGCGCCAGCTACAGCAGCCCTGCCTCCAGTTACTAACCTGGATGACACAGGGCTGTTAATCCTTGGGATGAGTGTAACACCTAATGTTCTTTCTGTCACAACTCCTGCCAACAGTGTAAAAGTCTTCATAATTCAGTGCGGAGATGCACAGTCTCCACTGTGCATTCTTGCTTTCAAAGCATTTTTAATTAATTAGGTTTTTTTCACAATCTTCCCACGGGGTTGCTCATTATGAAAATTAATAGGCCTGCCTTCTGTTTTAACTGTCTCTGTTTGCCTCGCACCTTCCAATCATCTCTATCTCCATTTCTTCCTTTACTTTCTTCCTTTCTTGTCTCCCGAATTCTCTTTTCTGCCAACCTCCTTGACTCTGTTCCAGGCTGTACAACAAGGATTGCAAATTGGTCATCCGTTTCACATCTCTCAATTTATGTTGGCTGTTGATCCACTGACGCCTGACTTACGCTATCATGGAAAGACCCTAACCCTAACTCCCCCCCCCCCCCGCCCCACAATTCATCTCCTGCTTGTTTATTTCCTTTCCCATTCCTTCTCTTCCCCACTTTCTGTGCATCACTCCTCCACTCCCAACACCTGAACAAAGAATCTAGGCAGACACTCTGGCGCAGTACCGGGGGGAAGCACAGCTCTGCCAGAGGCGCTGTCGCAAAGGTGACACATGAAAACCCGGGCCTCTCGGCTGGGTGGAACAAATCCGATTGGACTATTTTGAAGAAGAGCCTGATCCTCCTGGGAGACACATAGGGAGTGAGGAAGGCGTACTTGGAGATGGAAATAATTAGACGTGAGACAAGCAGAATTCAGACCTATTTATTTTTCTTAATGAGCATCCTCATGGGAAATTAACAGGTAATTCATAAAGATTGTGCTTTCAAAAAACAAATCCTGGCCAGTATTAAAAAGTACAGATTATCTTGTGGGAGCTCCCAACAGTGACTATATTTTTCATCATAGAATCCCTGCCGTTCGGTCCATTGAGTCTGCACCGATCCCCCGAAAGAGCACCTGACCTAGGCCCACTCCCCTCCCGAAGCCTGCAACCCCATCTATCCTTTTTTGGACACTAAGGGATAATTTAGCGTGGCTGATCCACCTAATGCAGACACTGGGAGAATGTGCAAACTCCACACAGACACGGAATCGAAGCCGGGTCCCTGGCGCTGTGTGGCAGCAGTGCTAACCACTGTGCTGCCCTATTGAATGTTTTAAAAACATTCAATTTGACGTTGCGTCTTGGAACATCCTGAGGTTGGGAAAGACACTATATAAATAAAATATTTGTAGAGTGTGTCTGTCTCCTCACTATGCGCATTTCACAAGCATTTTTTCACCATGTATACCTTTTACTCTCTCTCCAGTTCTTTCACTCTCCGTTCCTTTCCGACTTCCCAATGAGGCTGATTCTATGAGCAGAATTTTATGCATTGTTCAATTCCAGCTGTGGGTGACTGTTGTGTGGAGTCTGCACGTTCTCCCTGTGCCTGCGTGGGTTTCCTCCGGGTGCTCCGGTTTCCTCCCACGGTCCAAAGATGTGCCGGTTAGGTAGGGTTACGGGGATACGGCGGAGAAGTGGGCCCAAGTTGGGATGCTCTTTTGGAGGGTTCAGTACTGACTCGATGGGCTGAATGGGCTCCTTCTGCTCTGTAGGGATTCTATTCCTATGCACTTGAGTTATTGACAAAGGACAGTAGGAGGTCCGAGCTTGTGTTCGTTACCGATGATCTCAAGAGTTATACTCAGAGTGGTGAAATATTAGGCAATTCCTGACGTGTACAACAATTCTGACCAATGAATCCTGGGTCACTTTCACGCTGTGATGCAAATAAAAGGAAGACTTGCATTTGTATAGCACCTTTCACTGCCTCAGGACATCCCAAAGCACGTTACAGTTAATGAAATACTGTTCATCTGTTTCCATTGTTATAATGCCGGAAACATGGCAGTCAGTTTGTGCACAGCAAGCTCCCACAAACAGCAATGTGATCATGAGTGGAAAATATTTTTTAGTGCTATTGGTTGAGAGACAAGTATTGGACAGGATACCAGGGAGAACTTCTCTGTCCTTCAAAATAAAGGCCACGGGATCCTTTACATCCTCTTGAGAGATTATAGAGAACCCGGCCTTCATGTTTCATCCAAAGGAAACACCACCCTCAGTACTGACACTCCGACAGTGCAGCACTCCCTCAGCACTGACTCTCCGACAGTGCAGCACTCCCTCAGTACTGACCCTCTGACAGTGCGGCACTCCCTCAGTACTGACCCTCTGACAGTGCGGCACTCCCTCAGTACTGACCCTCTGAGAGTGCAGCACTCCCTCAGCACTGACTCTCCGACAGTGCAGCACTCCCTCAGCACTGACTCTCTGACAGTGCAGTCCTCCCTCAGTACTGACCTTCTGACAGTGCAGCACTCCCTCAGCACTGACCTTCCGACAGTGCAGCACTCCCTCAGCACTGACCCTCCGACAGTGCAGTCCTCCCTCAGTACTGACCCTCTGACAGTGCAGCACTCCCCCAGTACTGACCCTCCGACAGCGCAGCATTCCCTCAGTACTGACCCTCCGACAGTGCAGCCCTCCCACAGTACTGACCCTCTGACAGTGCAGCACTCCCTCAGTACTGACCCTCCGACAGTGCAGCATTCCCTCAGTACTGACCTTCCGACATTGCACTCCCTCAGTACTGACCCTCTGACAGTGCAGCGCTCCCTCAGTGCTGACCCTCTGACTGTGCTGTGTTCCCTCAGTACTGAAATGAAATGAAAATCGCTTATTGTCACGAGTAGGCGTCAATGAAGTTACTGTGAAACGCCCCTAGTCGCCACATTCCGGCGCCTGTTCGGGGAGGCTGGTACGGAAATCAAACCGTGCTGCTGGCCTGCCTTGGTCTGGTTTAAAAGCCAGCGATTTAGTCTCGTGTGCTCAACCAGCCCCTTCAGTGCAGCACTCCCTCAGTACTGACCCTCTGACAGTGCAGCGCTCCCTCAGTGCTGACCCTCTGACAGTGCGGCGCTCTCTCAGTACTGACCCTCCGACAGTGCGGCACTCCCTCAGTACTGACCCTCCGACATTGCACTCCCTCAGTACTGACCCTCTGACAGTGCAGCCCTCCCTCAGTGTCAACATTCCGGCAGTGCAGCCCTCCCTCAGTACCGACCCTCCAACAGTGCAGCACTCCCTCAGCACTGACCCTCTGACAGTGCAGCTCTCCCTCAGCACTGCCCCTCCGACAGTGCAGCCCTCTCTCAGTACCGACCCTCCGACAGTGCAGCACTCCCTCAGCACTGACCCTCTGACAGTGCAGCACTCCCTCAGCACTGACCCTCCGACAGTGCAGCCCTCCCTCAGTACCGACCCTCCGACAGTGCAGCACTCCCTCAGTACAAACACTCCCACAGTGCAGCCCTCCCTCAGCACTGACCCTGTGACAGTGCAGCACTCCCTCAGTACCAACCCTCCGACATTGTAGCGCTCCCTCAGTACCGACCCTCCGACATAGATTATCATATCATAGAATTTACAGTGCAGAAGGAGGCCATTCGGCCCATCGAGTCTGCACCGGCTCTTGGAAAGACCACCCTACCCAAGATCAACACGTCCACCCTATCCCCATAACCCAGTAACCCCACCCAACACTAAGGGCAATTTTGGACACTATGGGCAATTTATCATGGCCAATCCACGTAACCTGCACATCTTTGGAGTGTGGGAGGAAACCGGAGCACCCGGAGGAAACCCACGCACACACTGGGAAGATGTGCAGACTCCGCACAGACAGTGACCCAAGCCGGAATCGAACCTGGGACCCTGGAGCTGTGAAGTAATTGTGCTATCCACAATGCTACCGTGCTGCCATCTCTCAGTACCGACCCTCCGACATTGCAGCACTCCCACTGTACCGACCCTCCATCATTGCAGCACTCCCTCAGCACTGACCGTCCAACAGTGCTGCCCTCCCTCGGTATTGATCCCCCAACATTGCAGTGCTCCATCAGTAACGACCATTCGATGGTGCAGCACTCTCTCAGTACCGACCCTCCAACCGTGCACTGCTCCCTCAGCACTGAGCCTTGGATGGTGCAGCGCTCTCTCAATGCTGACCCTCTGACAGTGCAGCACCCCCCTCACAACAGATCCTCTGACGATGCCACGCTCCCTCAAGTTGGAACCTCTAACAGTGTAGCGCTCCCTCAGCATGGACCCCCTGACAGTACAGCAGTCCCTCAGCACCAATGCCTGGCAGTGCAGCTCTCCCTCAGTGCCGGCCCTCCAAAGCGGCAGCACTCCCTCAGTGCTGACCCTCCGATGATGCAGCGTTCCCTCATAACACTCCGATGGTGCAGGGCTCCCTCAGTATCAATGCTCTGACAGTGCAGGGCTCCCTCAGTACCGAACCACTGACGGTGCTGTGCTGTCTGAGTCCTGACCCTCAGACGGTGCAGCGCTCCCTCAGTACTGACCCTCTGACAGTGCGGCATTCCCTCAGTACTGACCTTCGGACGGTGCAGCACTCCCTCAGTACTGACCCTCAGACGGTGCAGCACTCCCTCAGTACTGACCCTCTGACAGTGCAGCACTCCTTCAGTACTGACCCTCTGACAGTGCAGCACTCCCTCAGTGCTGACCCACTGAAAGTGCAGCACTCCCTCAGTGCTGACCCTCTGACTGTGCAGCGCTCCCTCAGTACTGACCCTCTAACTATGCAGCACTCCCTCAGTGCTGGCCCTCTGACAGTGCAGCGCTCCCTCAGTGCTGACCCTCTGAAAGTGCAGCACTCCCTCAGTGCTGACCCTCTGACAGCGCAGTGCTCCCTCAGTGCTAACCCTCTGAAAGTGCAGCATTCCCTCAGTGCTGACCCTCGGACAGTGCAGCACTCCCTCAGTGCTGACCCATGGACAGTGCAGCGCTCCCTCAGTGCTGACCCTCGGACAGTGCAGCACTCCCTCAGTGCTGACCCTCGGACAGTGCAGCGCTCCTTCAGTGCTGACCCTCGGACAGTGCAGCGCTCCCTCAGTGCTGACCCTTGGACAGTGCAGCGCTCCCTCAGTGCTGACCTTCTGACTGTGCAACGCTCCCTCAGTGCTGACCCTTGGACAGTGCAGCGCTCCCTCAGTGCTGACCCTCGGACAGTGCAGCGCTCCCTCAGTGCTGACCCTCGGATAGTGCAGCGCTCCCTCAGTGCTGACCCTTGGACAGTGCAGCGCTCCCTCAGTGCTGACCCTCGGACAGTGCAGCGCTCCCTCAGTGCTGACCCTCAGACAGTGCAGCGCTCCCTCAGTGCTGACCCTCGGACAGTGCAGCCCTCCCTCAGTGCTGACCCTTGGACAGTGCAGCACTCCCTCAGTGCTGACCCTCGGACAGTGCAGCGCTCCCTGGGGGATAAGCCGAGATTTTGTCTTTGGGTCTCCGGAGCAGGTACTGAACTCAGAATCTGCAGGTGGAATTGCTACAACTGAGCAATGGCTGGCAGCTTATATGAAAATTGGACTATATGTTTAACACTGCAGGCAGTACCTTTGTAACCTGTGTTTTATTCTTTTATGTCTCAGAGCAAACGTATTGCCGGAAGGATCATTCCCGCCATCGCCACCACCACAGCGGCCATAGTCGGTCTGGTGTGTTTGGAGCTCTACAAGGTCGTGCAGGGTCACAGGCCGAAAAGGGCCTTCAGGAATGGCTTCATCAACTTGGCCGTACCTTTGTTTGCCTTCTCGGAGCCTCTGCCACCTGCCCCACAGAAGGTAAGTGACCAAGTGTGGCCAACCCCTCACCAGCTGCCGCAGGGCACCTCAGCGAGCTGCTGGACCTCCCTCAATTCCCCTCAGCACCTTGAACGTCAAGGAAGGGAATCAGATCTCAGGTTAAGCTTGTTGAATCCAAGCGCTTTGACGTACCGGAGAGCGCTGCACTCATCCCACCGGGCAGCTGAGGACTTCCCTCGCAGCGAGTGCAAGAGCTGCCCCCATTTACCTTTATTCTAGTTTACCACACACACTGTTATCAAGTGGCAGAATCCATTGTGCCAGAAAGGTATCATCAGGTGCTGCTAATTCTAGCCTATTAGTAGGCTGTCTCCAGACAACCACGAAGCTTGAGTGACTGCAGACAGCCATTTACACAACCCAGCCTGACTCATCAAATAGATAGAATCCCAGAACTGGAGGTGGGAAGTGAGCTTGTGGGAGTCTGGAGTATTTTTAGCGAAAGATCAACCTTTGTTGTTAATTCGCAATTTTTTTTTGTCTGTTACATTTAACGTTGCCCTCACCATTTAGTATGGGTCCAAAGGGGGTCTTATCATCGAATCCCTGCAATGCAGAAGGAGGCCATGCAGCCTATTGAGTCTGTACTGACTCTCTGAAAGTGCAGCCTACCTAGAGGACCCAATTATTTTTTTTCCAATTAAGGGGCAATGTTGCTTGGCCAATCCACCTTACCATCTTTGGGTTGTGGGGGTGAAACCCACTCAGACGTGGGGAGAATGTGCAAACTCCACACGGACAGTGACCCAGGGCCGGGATTCGAACGCGGGTCCTCAGCGCCGCAGCCCCAGTGCTATCCACTGCGCCACATGCCGCCCTTAGTGCAGCCTACCTAGGCCCACTCCCACGTCCTATCCCTGCAACCCCATCACCCCACCTAACTTTTGGACACTGAGGGGGCAATTTAGCACGGCCAATCCACCTAACCTGCACATCTTTGGACTGTGGGAGGAAACCGGAGCACCCACGCAGACACAGGGAGAGCGTGCAGACGCCACACAGACAGTCACCCAAGGTTGGAATTCAACCTGGGTCCCTGGTGCTGTGAGGCAACAGTGTTAACCACTGTGCCACCCATCCTCCCTTATAGGGAGCATTAATTTTAGGGAAGGAATTTACTTCTAACTTTTATCCCAACGGGACATTGAAGAAACAAGGTTATTGAGGTTGTGTTAAAATAGTGTTGATTGGAAAGCAATGTGGCGGAAAATACTGACTCGTTTCATTACATCATTACTGACAATTTGGGGGGGTCAAATTTGATAAAGTTCACTGTCCATCAACCTTTCATTGCTTTAACACTCCAATTCCCCAGTGACGGCAGGAAAACACCTTCCTCCATCCTTTATCAACACTGCATCGTAAAATGCACAAAATGTAATACGATTCCAGGCTGTTCGGGCGGTATTGGAAAAAAAGAAAAGTTGCACAAAATGTAATACGATTCCAGGCTGTTCTGGCGGTATTGGAAAAAAACAATGTCATAAAGGTTTGGGGCCTTCTTTTCTCCTCTATACTTGGTGGTGAGGAGAGATGAACTGTAGGTCAATTATCTTAGTCAACTGTTGCACAAACTCCCAGTGAGATGTTAAATCAAAATTTGAGTTATTTCCCCCTCTTTACAAAATGAAGTTGCTCTTGGGACCAGAAAAGGTTTACCACGACAGGAGTTTTGCAAGAAATTGGTTCGTTCACAGTAACGTCATTGCAGTGTTAATGTAAGCCTACTAGTGACAATGATAATTATTATTATTATAAAGTACAAATGCAGTTGAAATAGATGACGGTTGAGGAGATATAATGAGACCTCGTTGCCTTGACAGCCAACATTCTTACAGAGTTCCTTCCTAAATTAGAGATGGAGAGGGCAGGTTCTGAGGAAGATGCCAAAATATCTCAACGTACCTCAAGGCTGCTGAGTAATGTCTGTCTAAAATTTGGCCCAAAATTTATTTGACCTATAATTCGAAGTTTTATTGAATATTTAACAATGGAAATGGGAGCCAATCGTTTCTGCCGGGTCTTCTGTTGCTTGTCTGATGTAACATTGGAAGAGGTTTAGCGGGAATCCTGGAAGGGATCGTTGGTACGGTTTCCCCAGCTTTCCCAACCAAAGATACCCCAAGTCGGCAGGACAGCTCCTTCCGGAATGTCATGTCAGTGGGCGCTGCCACACGTGCTTTGCGTTCGTGTTCAATTAAATATTTGGCAAGTAACTATTGCACTTTTCGAACAAAGTGGTAGCCTACACTGTCATCCAAAGCTCATGCATTGTAGACGGGAGCTTGGATGCTGTCGCTGAACATATTTAGTACCATATGTATGTATGTGTACATACACATCATCCAACAGTGAGGTCACATTTGCACACATTGGTGTCTGGATATTGCTGAGGATATTTACTGACCACAGTCTCGTGAAACTTGATACCAATCTGCCCAGCGTCACGTGATCCAGGTAATTTGTGATCCGTCTGTTACACAGGAAGGGCGAGGAGAGCACTGTGACCTGAGCACAGATGTGCCTTTTCCTGATAATATCACATTAGGACTCCTGTTCAGGATCATTTGAAAAGTAATTTTGTTGTGGTGACCCATCAGTACCAGATGGAGGTGCAGATGGTGCCAGTATGTTCTGTTCCGTCGCAGAGGCTGCACCTTATCGGTTTTCGAACATGTTTATCCAAAGAATAATGTGAATTCGAGGGACTTCGCTCAGTAAGACAGAATGCGCTGTGATGGCTCAGTGGCTGAATGTACCATCCCTGTGTGTCATATACTTTCTGGGCAGCGCCAAGTTCCACCCGTGGTCGGTGCTGGCGGGGCAGTGGATTAACCTGAAAGGGAAGACAAACCTTGCATTTATTTCACAACTTCAGGACATCCAATTAAGCACTTTACAGGCACTGGAGCACTTTTACAAGCGTAGCCTCAATCCTGGCACAGGAGTGTCAGTCTTTATTTTGTTCTCAGATCCGCAGGTCAGGGAAATCGGAAAATCAACTGATTTTAAAGCCCGCCACAAATATATGGAGGTTTTACCCCTGTATTTGTGTCCCTCAGTACTACATAGAGGAAGTATATAAGACAGCTGGGCAGACCATTCTGACAGCTCAGTCTGGCATTGTGCCAGAATCCTCTTCCCTCGCCATCTGATATTACTCAGGTTTCTCACAGAAGCAGACCAAACTGGTTTTACTTTGGGGTGACCCCAGCTGGCTCCTGCCCTTTGAACTCCAGGGCCTGATGCAGTTCACTGAAAGCCTGAGACAGTTGGGAGACTGTGCGGAGGAAACGGCGTCTGCATCCAATCTGGGTGTGTGAATTCCTTCATTCCAGTCAAGTGCCCGGCACCATTTGAATTGGAATAAACCGAACTTCAGTCACAAACCTTTGACACAGCCAAGATCACGCGGAATGGCGCGGCCTAATCTGGAGACAGCTGCAATGTTGTCACAGTCATGGGATTTTACAGCACAGAAAGAGGCAATTCGGGCCGCCGTGTCTGTGCAAACCATCAAACACCTTTCCAGACCTTGGTCCGTAGCCTTGTATGCTAGGGTATTTCAAGAGCTCTAGAACTGTTGAGGGTTCCTGCCTTTACCATCCTTTCAGGTAGCGAGTTCCAGATTCCCACCACCCTCCAATCTTCTTAAATCTCCTGCCCTTACCTTAAATCAAAGCCCCCTGGTTTTGTTTGGGGAAAGGGAAGGCAGACGTTAGCAGCACAGCCAGCACGGTAGCACAGTGGTTAGCACCGTGGCTCCGCAGCGCCAGGATCCCATGTTCGATTCCCGGCTTGGGTCACTGTCTGTGCGGAGTCTGCTCGTTCTCCCCGTGTCTGCGTGGGTTTCCTCCTGGTGCTCCGGTTCCCTCCCACAAGTCCCGAAAGACGTTGTGTTAGGTGAATTGGTCATTCTGAATTCTACCCGAACAGGCGCCGGAATGTGGCGACGAGGGGCTTTTCACAGTAACTTCATTGCAATGTCAGCCTACTTGTGACAATTAAGATTATTATCATTATCATCTCCCAAACATTCTGCATCCTCCTTCTGTATCCAGAAGCGCTAGAACAAATTGTTCTTTCTTTAAGGCTCGGCTGGTCGCGCTCTTCTCTTTAAGTCCCAAGAGTCCACATTTAGGTTCCGGTCAAGAACTTTACAGAATTTGTTCCGGTGCAGAAGGAGCACTGGCTCCACAAACAGGTATCATGACTTAATGCCCATTCCCCTGCCTTTTCCCTGTACTCCTGCACATTGGGTGATTTAATGAATAGAAACAACGCCCTTTTGAATGCCTCGATTGAACCCCCCGTCCACCACACTTCCAGGCACGAACCACTCGTTGTGTGAAAAAAATAATTTCTCATCACTTTTGCTTCTTTTGCAAATCGCCTTGAAATTTGTGCCCTCTCATTCTTCAATAGATTTCCTACAGTGCAGAAGGCCATTCAGCCCATCAATTCTGAACTGACCTTCTGAAAGAGCACTCCACCCAGGCACTATCCCCGGACATCCACCCAACCTGCGCGTCTTTGGACTCTGGGAGGAAACCTGGGGAGACACGGGGAGAAAATGCAAACTTCACACAGACAGTCACCCAAGGTCGGAATCGAACCCGGGTCCCTGGCGCTGTGAGGCAGCAGTGCTAACCCCAAGGGGGAGCAGTTTCTTGCTATCTATTCTATCCAACCCCCTCATAATTTTGAACATCTCTATCAAGCCTCCTCACAGCCTTCCTCACCCCAAGGGGAACAGCCCCAACCTCTTCAGTCTGTCCTCACCCCAGGATCTATTCTTGTAAACCTCTTCTGCACTCTCTCCAATGCGTTCACATCCTTCCTACGGTTCCGGGAATAATATTCCAGCTGAGGGCTAACTAAGACCAGAGAAAAACAAGGCTGACATTCAAGTGCAGCACTGGAAACAAAAATGCTGGAAAGATTCAACCAATCTGGCAGCATCGGTGAAGAGAAGTGAGTTAATGTTTCAGGTCAAGATGATCTTTCATCAGAACCTTAGCGTTCCGATGAAAGATCAACTCGACCTGAAACATTAACTCTGAGTCATTTTGCTTTTATATGCTGATGCTGGTGTCTGGAACATTGTCTGTCAGGTATGATCCTGTGAGTATGACTATGTCGGGCGGGCGCTCGACTAGTCTGTGAGACAGCTCCCCCAATTTGGGCACAAGACCCCAGATGCAGAGGGTCACTTAAGAAAGAAATTAGGAGAGCGAAGGGGGCGCATGAAAAAGCACCAGGGGGTAAAATGAAGGAAAATATGGTGGTTATGAAGGCCTATGAGATTCTTGCCTTCATTAACCGAGGTACTGAATATAAGAGCAAGGGGGTTATGCTGGAGCTGTGTAAAATGCTGGTTAGGCCCCAGCTGGAGTACTGTGTGTGGTTCTGGTCACCACACTCTCTCGCAGGGCGGTGATTGCACTGGAGAGGGTGCAGAGGAGATTCACCAGGATGTTGCCTGGGCTGGCGTGTTTCTGCTGTCAAGAGTGACTGGATAGGCTGGGGTTACTTTCCCTCGAGCAGAGAAGGCTGAAGGGAGACTTGATTGAGATGTCTTATGGGTGTCTTCGTACTGTGCTCACCCCAGTCCAATGCCGGCATCTCCACATCATGAGTGTCTTTACGACAGAGATAGATAGGTTCTTGATTAATAAGGGGATCAGGGGTTATGGGGAAAAGGCAGGAGAATGGGGATGAGAAACAAATCAGTCATGATCGAATGGCAGAACAGACTGGATGGGCTGAATGGCTTAACTCTGCTCCTATATCTTATGGCCTTATGGAGACGTGTTTGGGAGGTTTGGCAATGTCAAAAAGGTGTTAAATGTAGGTTATTGTTTTGGTTGCTGTTGACCCACCACCTTGCAGGGTGGGGAGGAAATCACTGGCAACACCGCAGTGGTCAGGGTGGCACCGCAGTGCCCAGGGTGGCATCGCAGTGCCCAGGGTGGCACTGCAGTGCTCAGGGTGGCATTGCCGTGCCCAGGGTGGCATTGCAGTGCCCAGGGTGGCATTGCAGTGTCCAGGGTGGCACCAAAGTGCCCAGGGTGGCATTGCAGTGCCCAGGGTGGCATTGCAGTGCCCAGGGTGGCACCAAAGTGCCCAGGGTGGCATTCCAGTGCCCAGAGTGGCATTGCAGTGCCCAGAGAGGCATTGCAGTGCCCAGGGTGGCACCGCAGTGCCCAGGGTGGCACCGCAGTGGTCAGGGTGGCATCGCCGTGCCCAGGGTGGCATTGCAGTGGTCAGGGTGGCACTGAAGTGGTCAGGGTGGCACCGCAGTGGTCAGGGTGGCACCACAGTGGTCAGGGTGGCACCACAGTGGTCAGGGTGGCACCGCAGTGCCCAGGGTGGCACCACTGTGGTCAGCGTGGCACCGCAGTGCCCAAGGTGGCACTGCTGTGCGCAGGGAGGGACCACAGTGCCCAAGGTTGCATTGCAATGCCCAGGGTGGCACCGCAGTGGTCAGGGTGGCACTGCTGTGCACAGGGTGGCACCACAGTGCCCAAGGTTGCATTGCAGTGGTCAGGGTGGCACCGCAGTGGTCAGGGTGGTGCCACAGAAGGGATATCTCATATCTATGTGCATTGTCAACAGTATATTTTCTTGATATCCCCACTGTAAATATTCAAAATTTGAAAATACCTTTGTTGTGGGTGGGTGAGGGAGTGAGGAGTGGGTCACTGGAGTTGTGTGGGGGCAGCAGACTCTCACCATCCCAGTATCAACCCCCTCCCCCAGTTGTAGTTTTCCTCTGCACTTCTCTGATGCTGAGTTACATCATTGCCACAGAACGATTAAAATGACAACCTCTGAAACCAGAACATGCAACTGATGGACTGGGACAGATGGCCACATAGTTCACAAGTAAACAGTGCAAGTGTTTAACCGCACACCACTAATGAGGCACTCTAATATTGCAGTCACACACAGACCCCAAGCATTAAAAAGCATCAAGCAGGTTCCCAGTTATTATACACTCAGAAGACTAGACAGCTTCCTCTTTGCTCTATCATTCTTCCTGGGCCCTCAAAACTCTGGAATCACTCAGTCCTCTAATCTTCAGGACGCTGTACCACACGTGTTTGCCATTATCTGAACACCACATCCTGATTTACCTCAACCTCTTTCCTAATCTTGTCAGCTGTGTTATCGGGATATTGCAGTATGGTGGTTATGTCACTGGGCTAGTAATTCTGTGGCCTAGACTCATAATGACCTGGTTGACATGAGTTCAAATTTAGCCTTAGGAACTGCAGAATGGGATTGAAAAGCTCCGATCTGTAAAAATGACCATGAAACTACTCAAATGTTGTAAAAAAAAACATCTGGTTCACCAATGTCATGTAAGGAGGGACATTGGGCCAGGCCAATGGAGAGCACAGAGGAGGTCGTTCATTTTCTTCCGGCACTGCACTCCTGTCCTCTTGCGGAGGGTGCTGGCACTCACCAGTGCGGCCACTGTCTCCCACGCAGGATCAGGGCCCCCTCTGTGAGCCGTGGAGCTGGCTTCCCAGCTGCCATCCTCTTGGTTGAACTGTGAGCAAACGCTGTGGACCCGTTTGAATGCAGTGCCTTCTAGATTGAACTCCTCAGCACATGCCTAGGACAGTGAACCAGACACACAGCCCCCGTGTTTTTCATGTAGGGAAATTCTCCATCCCCCACCAAGTGTCTAAAGATTCTGGTCTACATCGCACTGGTTTTCGCGCCTGGAATGCAAATTAGCCTAATTTGGGGATAATTCCACCCCAAGTGTTCTTTTTTTTAAATTTAAAGTATCCAATTCTTTTTTTTTCAAATTAGGGGACAATTTAGCATGGCCAATCCAACTACCCGTTGCACATCTTTGGGTTGTGGGGGTGAGACCCACGCAGACACGGGGAGAATGTGCAAACTCCATGTGGACAGTGACCCAGGGCCGGGATCGAACCTGGGTCCTTGGCATCGTGAGGCAGCAATGCTAACCACTGTGCCACCGTGCCGCCCCACTCGGAGTGTTCTTGCCCTCCACATTTCATCCCCTACCGGATTGTTTTCAGGTTGAATGAAGTAGAATCCGTATGTCATGTTTGAATCTTTCCTGAGCTTCGAACCCCCTGTATTACGGGAGAAAGCTCGGGGGTGGGTAGGTGTTGGGATGGGCACCCCACATGAAACATACCTGCCAAGAGCACATAAAATTCAGCCTGAACCTTTCTTAGTAAACGTTCCCACGTTCATTGGGATTTTCTCCCCACACTGGATGTGCTGCCCTTTGACATTCATTCACAGACTATCTCCGCGCATGTGGATAACCTGGTTTACCACATTTAAAATTCCTACTTTCATGGCACCGTTACCGAGACCAATGTTCAATTCCATATTTTCTTTTACAATGACTGTTGGTCATTCTGAGGGGCGGTCTCACAGCTGACCCCAATTTCCACATCTGCACCCTGCCCAACATCGTGTTCAGAGTCTGAACCTTGGCTGATATTTTTTCTCCTCCCTTCTCCATTCCTCCCTTCCTCATTCCTCCCCTCCCCATTCCTCCCTTTCCCATTCCAAGGGCAGCATACGTTCTGACCAATTATATATAAAGGGCGCGGGCAGCACGGTGGCGCAGTGGGTTAGCACTGCGGCCTCATGGCGCCAAGGTCCCAGGTTCGATCCCGGCATCCAAAAATGTGCAAACTAGATAGATTGGCCACGCTAAATTGCCTCTTAATTGGAAAAAATGAATTGGGTACTCTAAATTTTTTTTAAAAAATATATATATATATAAAGGGCTGGTGCCAAGGTCCCAGGTACGATCCCGGCTCTGGGTCATTCTCCATATGGAGTTTGCACATTCTTCCCGTATTTGCGTGGGTTTCGCCCCCACAACCCAAAGATGTGCAGGCTAGGTGGATTGGCCACGCTAAATTGATCCTTAATTGGAAAAAATGAATTGGGTACTCTAAATTTAAATATATATATACATAAAGGGCTGGATTTTTCGACCGCGCCCACTGCAAGATCGCCACAGGCGGGATGGGGACCATGTCGAGGTCCATTGACCTTGGGCGTGAATTTGCGGTCGGGCAGGGCTGATCGAAAATTCCCGCCCATAATGACAGTTTCTTGACTATGATCGGACTATCCGCTAGCGTTGCGGCAGAAGCGACTAAACACCCATCCAACGCGCTCAGAATCTCTTCAAAATTAGCTGACTCAAAAGTGAGTGGGAGATGCAAAGAGAGAATAATAGCAAGGGCGTCCAAAAATGAGTGGGGCTGTGGCAATCGGTTGGATTTCTCGCCCGTTCCCCACTGAATTCTGTGCGCGTCATTTTCTGAAACACAGATTTAGCAGATGGATGGTTTAACTTTGTCCAAGAAATTTCAGCTTTTGGGGGTCTGCGTCCTTTTTGGGGGTCTGCATCCTTTTTGGGGGTCTGCATCCTTTGTTGCAAGCGCAGCAACAGATGTTGCTTTCAACCAAGGTGTTACCATTTTGCAAGCTGAGGCAGCTAAATACGTCGACAGGGCTTCAGCCTTCGAGAGGTAGGTTTGAGGCGAAGGTAGCGTGCTTTCCTTGAAAGAAATCCGGGGGCTGTTCTGCCGAAACTGTGCCGGACACCCATAGGGTTAAAATGATTAGCAAGAGAGAGAGAGGTTCAGCAGAAACCGAGCCAGCGGGTCTGTGAAATTCAGTCACGTCCCGGGAGGCGAGAGATCGGTTTCATGCTTTAGGGCAAATTTACTGCAGTTATCAAGCAACAGTGGTGATTGGATTTCAAGCTGATTGTTGCCCATGTCACCATTACCCCAGATATACAACCCAGCAAAAATCACTCCCTTACTGAGTGACAGAGAAATCCATTTGCGTTACAGTATAATTGAATCAGAATGGAAGTATTAGGGAGACTCAGATAACAAAATGGAAGTGAATTGCAGGAACTGGGCTAATAGTGGCTGGCTCAGCCTAATTAAAATCCCTTTTTAAGACCCCAGAAGTAAATGTATATTTCCATGAAACACACACTTGTCCACACGCAGAAAAAAAAGTTAACAGCTGGACTCAGGAGAAGGATCAAACTACACAGAATGGTTACATCAGTGTCTCTGTTGTAGCGGGGACTGTAATAGCATTCAGATGGAAGCACTCATCCGTACTTGCCAAAATATTTCTCTGTCAGTCTGGGGCCAAACATACTGAGCATATCATGATGCTCGCTTTTCAGTCTTTATGGTTCTCGGTCCCAGGCCAAGTGGGAAGGGATTTTCAGGTGCAATATCGGAAAGCATCTTAACGCTTCGAGCCAAATATTTCAAACATGTCATGAAAAGCTGAAGAGGGATAGAGAGAGAGACACACACACACGCACACAGAAACAGATGTATCCACACACACATACACACAGACAAATGCTCACATATATACACATTTTATGAAGACACTGAATACAGTGGATGTTTCCAAGTGCAAATTTAGGAAGGAGTCACCATCATCTGTTAGAGAGAAAAATATAATCAAGCATTGGGACAGATTGAGAGATTGCTGGACAAGGTGGAATTGGGAAAGCTTTTAGGCAACAGTGATCATAATTCAGGTAGATTTAGCATTGTTGGAAAACGTACAAATACGCAAATTAGGAGCAGGAATAGCCCCTCAGCCTTTCAAGTATGCTTTGCGATTCAATCATGGTCGATCTGATTTTAAACTCAAGCCACATTCTGGCCTACCCTCCGATAACCTTTCATCCCCTTGCTTGTCAAGAATCTATCTACCTCCATCTTCCTGATTCAAGGGTTGTGCCTCCAGCACCATTTGAGGAAGAGAGTTGCAAAGACCAGTGGCCCTCAGAGAAAATAATCTCTCCATATGTGATCTCCGTCCCAAATGAGCAGCCCCACACTTTAAAGAGTGACCCCCCTAGTTCTAGACTCCCCCACGCGAGGAACCCCCCCCCACATTGACCCCGTCAAGTCCCAGCCGTATCAATCAAGAGAAATGATAGGACTAAAAGTTCTCAGTTGGTGATAGGCCAATATTATGAAGCTGAGATGCAGCTGAGCACATGTAGACTTGGAAACAGCTTGAAGATAAATCAGTTTCAGAGCAGCGGGATGCATTCAAGGAGGGAATAGTGAGGGTTCAGAGTAAATATGTCCCCACACAGACACCCAATCTGCAGCCCCATAGATGTCACGGTACATATAGGTTGGATAAGGCATAAAAGAGAACCTTGGGCACGATTTAACTGCTGCATTACGCTGACGCGGATCCAGGCGTGCTGGTTAAATTACAGGAGAAGCCGAAGTCAAGATATGCGCGCGGCGTGAATCAGTTTGCGAACTAACTGGCCCAGGGCTGGGCGCCAAAGATCGGCAGTCGCCCCAGGGTTGAGGGGGGGGTTGAGGGGCTTGGCATCTGTGATTCCTACAAGCCATGTTCCAATATTGTGCATCCCATAACTGGGGAACCATAGCTGCTGTCTGCCCTACCAAACACGTCCGGGACAGTGTCCTGTTCTTGGTTATGTACTTAAACTCCCTCTGACTGTGAGCAGCCTCTGGCTGCACAGCTGAAGGCTATTGCTAATAAGGAATTGGCCTTGTTGGTTGTGAGAGCACTTTACAGCTGCAGGTTGTGTTTACTGCTTGCGCCTTCTGGTGGCTGCAGATGCCTGGAGGCTGCTGTTGCTGTTTCCTTCCTTTTCTGTAGCCGAAAAGAAGGACACTTTTTTCTAAGGCACCTGGGTCCTGGAACACCGGGCTCAGGGGGATGTATAGTCCAGAAGGCAATCTGCTTTGGAGCAAGAAGACGCTGCGGGACCTGGTGCGCCACATTAATCCAAATGGGCCACCTGATGAAGCCGTTGAAGAAATGCTTTCACTGATTGCTGATGCTTTTGTTGCTGGTGTGGTGAGCACTGCATGTAACTGGCACATGGTGCAGGCCAATGTGGCAGTCGGTGGCGGTTCTATCTTGGACAACCCCGCGATCTCCAGGGCCCCAACCTCATAGTAGGTGAGAACTCTGGGGCGAAATTCTCCCCCAACGGCGGGATGCCCGCCGACTGGCGCCAAAGCCGGCGCAAATCAGACGGGCATCGCGCCGGCAAAAAGGTGCGGAAGTCTCCGCATCTTTGGCGGCCTAGCCCCAACATTGAGGGGCTAGGCCGACGCCGGAGGGATTTCCGCCCCGCCAGCTGGCGGAAATGGCGTTTGTTGCCCCGCCAGCTGGCGCGGAAATGCGGCGCATGCGCGGGAGCGTCAGCGGCCGCTGTCAGTTTCCCCGCGCATGCGCGGGAGCGTCAGCGGCCGCCGAAAGTTTCCCGCGCATGCGCAGTGGGGAGAGTCTCTTCCGCCTCCGCCATGGTGGAGGCCGTAGCGGAGGCGGAAGGGAAAGAGTGCCCCCACGGCACAGGCCCGCCCGCGGATCGGTGGGCCCCGATCGCGGGCCAGGCCACCGTGGGGGCACCCCCCGGGGTCAGATCGCCCCGCGCCCCCCCCCAGGACCCCGGAGCCCGCCCACGCTGCCTGGTCCCGCCGGTAAATACCAGGTTTGATTTACGTCGGCGGGACAGGCAGTTTCTGGGCGGGACTTCGGCCCATCCGGGCCGGAGAATCCAGCGGGGGGTCCCGCCAACCGGCGCGGCTGGATTCCCGCCCCCGCCCAATCTCCGGGAGCGGAGACTTCGGCGGGGGCGGGGGCGGGATTCACGGCGGCCAACGGCCATTCTCCGACCCGGCGGGGGGTCGGAGAATGACGCCCCTGATGTCTGCAACCCGCCACCCCACGGAAGCTCGTAGTGGATCATGTTTGGCACTAAATGCCGTTAAATACGGCCGCCGTCTCGTCAGCTCGAACGCTGCTAAGCATCTGGGAAGTTACGCCCAATGTGACACTTAGAACTTTTCCTGCTAAATCACACCCCATATGTCAGATAACGAGAGGTGAAAGTTCAGAAACCCCTAGTGTAGAATGTGCAGAGGTGAAATAAAAAAGAAAATTAGGAAAGCAAAGAGAGGACATGAAAATATATGGGCAAATAAAATAAAGGAGAATCCAGAGATGTTTTATAACTATATATAATAATCTTTATTGCCACAAGTAGGCTTACATTAACACTGCAATGACATCACTGTGAAAAGCCCCTAGTCACCACATTCCGGCGCCTGTTCGGGTACATAGACAGAGAATTTAGAATGTCCAAATTACCTAACAGCACGTCTTTCGGGACTTGTGGGAGGAAACCGGAGCACCCGGAGGAAACACACAAACACAGGGAGAACATGCAGACTCCGCACAGACAGCGACCCAAGCTGGGAATCGAACCTGGGACCCTGGCTCTGTGAAGCGACAGTGCTAACCACTGTGCTACCTTGCCGCTCTAAAAGGACAGCAGGATAGGGCAGCACGGTGGCGCAGTGGGTTAGCCCTGCTGCCTCAAGGCGCCGAGGTCCCAGGTTCGATCCCGGCTCTGGGTCACTGTCAGTGTGGAATTTTCACATTCTCCCCGTGTTTGCGTGGGTTTCGCCCCCACAACCCAAAGATGTGCAGGGTAGGTGGATTGGCCATGCTGAATTGCCCCTCAATTGGAAAAATGAATTGGGTACTCTAAATTTTTTTTTTTAAAGGACAGGAGGATAACTAAGAAAAGCATAGGGCATATTAAAGATGAAAATGGTAACCTGGGTGTGGAGGTGGAAGTCACCAGGCTGGTTCTTAATGAATTCCTTGCATCAGTTTTCACAAAAGAAGGGGTCGAAGCACATATCGCAGTTAAAGAGGAAAAGGGTGGAATCTTCAATGGGATAAACAAGTGAAGAGGAAATATTTAAGGTTTTTTATCAAGTAAATAAATTGCCAAATCCGGATGATATTTATCCCAGGCTGTTAAGCAAGGGAGGAAATGGTGGAGGCTGTAACAATCTGGACAGCTGGGAAGGCAATTCTCAGTGGGTTTTCACAGTTATGTAATCGGATGCATTCATAGAATCATAAAAAGGTTGGCACAGTAGCTCAGTGGTTAGCACTGTTTTTTTAAATTTAGAGTACCCAATTATTTTTTCTTCCCAATTAAGGGGCAATTTAGCGTGGTCAATCCACTTAACCTGCACATCTTTGGGTTGTGGGGGTGAAACCCACGCAGACACGGGGAGAATGTGCAAACTTCACACGGACCCACACGGACAGTGACCCCAGGGCTGGGATTCGAACCCGGGTCCTCAGCGCCCCAGTCCCAGTGCTAACCACTGCGCCACATGCCGCCCCGTGTTTAACACTGTTGTTTCACAGCGCCAGGGTCCCAGGTTCGATTCCGGATTGGGTCACTGTCTGTGCGGAGTCTGCACGTTCTCCCCGTGTCTGCGTGGGTTTCCTCCAGATGCTCCGGTTTCCTCCCCACAAGTCCCGAAAGACGTGCTGTTAGGTGAATTGGACATTCTGAATTCTCCCTCCCTGTACCCGAACAGGCATTGTAATGTGGCGACTATGGGCTTTTCACAATAACCTCATTGCAGTGCTAATGTAAGCCGACTTGTGACCATAATAAAGATTATTATCATTAGAATCCCTCCAATGAAGAAGGAGGCCATTCGGCCCATCAAGTCTGCGTTGACTCTCCGAAAGAGCTCTCTCTCTAGGCCCACTACCCCGCTCTATTCCCGTTACCCCACCTAACCTACACATCTTTGGACATTGAGGGGAAATTCAGCTTGGCCAATCCACTTAACCTGCACATCTTTGGACTGTGGGAGAAAATTGGTGCACCCGGAGTAAATCCACGCAGACACGGAAAGAACGTGCAGACTCCATGCAGACAGTCACCTAAGGTCGGAATCAAATCCAGGCCCCTGGCGCTGCAAAGCCACAATGCTAACCATTGTGCCACCGTGCCGCTTTGCATGGTACATATCTATGAGTTAGACTTAGATTGCAGGAACATGGGGCGGAATTCTCCGGAAACGGCGCGATGTCCGCCGACTGGCGCCCAAAACGGCGCAAATCAGACGGGCATCGCGCCGCCCCAAAGGTGCGGAATGCTCCGCATCTTTGGGGGCCGAGCCCCAACATTGAGGGGCTAGGCCGGCGCCGGAGGGATTTCCGCCCCGCCAGCTGGCGGAAAAGGCCTTTGGTGCCCCGCCAGCTGGCGCTGAAATGACATCTCCGGGCGGCGCATGCACGGGAGCGTTAGCAGCCGCTGACAGCTTCCCACGCATGCGCAGTGGAGGGAGTCTCTTCTGCCTCCGCCATGATGGAGACCGTGGCGGAGGCGGAAGGGAAAGAGTGCCCCCACGGCACAGGCCCGCCCGTGGATCGGTGGGCCCCGATCGCGGGCCAGGCCACCGTGGGGGCACCCCCCGGAGCCAGATCGCCCCGCGCCCCCCCCCCAGGACCCCGGAGCCCGCCCGCGCCGACTTGTCCCGCCGGTAAGGTAGGTGGTTTAATTTACGCCAGCGGGGCAGGCATTTTAGCGGCGGGACTTCGGCCCATCCGGGCCGGAGAATCGAGCGGGGGGGCCCGCCAACCGGCGCGGCGCGATTCCCGCCCCCGCCGAATCTCTGGTGCCGGAGACTTCGGCAACCGGCGGGGGCGGGATTCACGCCAGCCCCCGGCGATTCTCCGACCCGGCGGGGGGTCGGAGAATCTCGCCCATGATTAAGAAGTTTGCCAATGATTCATGTGGTTGTTAGTGAGGAAGGAAGCTGGAGACTGCAAGAATGGACTAGTCGGATGGGCAGAAAAGTGACAAATAGAATTCAATCAGGAGAAATGTGAGGTATGTATTTGAATCAGACACACAAGGCAAGCAAAGACATAATAAATGGCAGGATACTGAGGAGGAGGAACAGAGGGACCTGTTCACAGCCCACTGAAGGGAGCAGGAATAATCAAGGTCAAGAAGGCATACAGGACACTTTTATTAGCAGAGGCAGAGAGTGTAAGATCAAGCAAATTATGGGAGATCATCATTTAGGCCAAAACTGGTGTACTGTCTCCAGATCTGGTCACAGCATTACAGAAGGGATGTGATCTCACTAGAGAATGTACAGAGGAAGGCATAAAGAATTTATAAAATTGGTCAAGAGAGCAAACAAAAAATTGGCAGATGGAGTATAATGAGGAAAACTGTAAACTCTTGCACTCGGCCGGAAGAATAGCAAAGCAACATATCATTGAAATGGGGAGAGATTGTAGAACTCTTGAGGTACAGACGCACCTGGGTGACTTGGTGCGTGAATCGCAAAAAGGTTAATGCAGGTACAGCAAGTGTTTAGGAAAGCAAATGGAATGTTGTCATTCATTGCCAGGGGAACGGAGTATAACAGTGTGAAGGGTTGCTACGATTGTATAGGGCGTGGGTGAGGCCACTTCTGGAATACTGTGGACAGTTTTGGTTTCCTTATTTATGAAAGCCATGATGTGGAGATGCCGGCATTGGACTGGGGTGGGCACAGTAAGAAGTCTTACAACACCAGGTTAAAGTCCGACAGGTTTGTTTCCAATCACTAATTTTCGGAGCACAGCTCCTTCCTCAGGTGAATGAAGAGTCATAAAGGTCTTCATTCACCTGAGGAAGGAGCAGTGCTCCGAAAGCTAGTGTTTGAAACAAACCTGTTGGGCTTTAACCTGCTATTATTGAAAGGTTACAATAGCCTTAGAAGCAGTTCAGAGGAGGGTCACTTGACTGATAACTGGAATGAAGGGGTTATTTTATAAAGGAAAGGTTGGACCTGTATCCATTTGAGAATGAGAGGTGATCTTATTGACAGCGTGGATGCTGAGAGGATGATTCCTGTTGTGGGAGAGGCGAGAATTAGGGGGCCACCGCTTAAAAATTAAAGGACGACCCCATTTGAGGAGGAGGTGAGAAGAATTTTTTTCTCTGAGGGTGGTTATCCTGCAGAATCCTCACCCCCAGATTTGAAGAAAGATTGGATAGGCTTTTCCAAGAGGAGGCGAAAGGAGGGGGGGGGGGGCCTGCTGGTGGTGGTTAATTGTGGTGTATGAAATTATGAGGATCCTGGATAGGAAGGACCCATTTCCCGTTGTAGCGAGGTCGATAACCAGGGTGGCATAGATTTAACGTATTTGGGAGAAGGATTAGAGGGGCGTGGGTGAGAAATATTTCCACCCAGACGACGGTGGGGATCAGGAATGTGCTGCTTGAAAGAGGCAGAAACCCACGTCAAATTAAAACAGAAAGACTTGACATGTCCATGAGGTGTCGTACCTAAAGTGAGATGAGGTTTAATAACCCGTTTATTAGCCAACACAGACATGATACACCAAATGACTTCTTCCTGTGCTTCTATGGATCATCATAAGATGGTATGGATCCTGCTCTGCCCAAGACCGCAGGAAATTACAAAAGGTCGTGAATGTAGCCCAATCCATCACGCAAACCAGCCTCCCATCCAGCGACTCGGTCTACAATTCCCGCTGCCTCAGAAAGGCAGCCAGCATAATTAAGGACCCCACGCACCCCGGACGTACTCTCTTCCACCTTCTTCCGTCAGGGAAAAGATACCAAAGTTTGAGGTCACGTACCAACCAATTCAGGAACAGCTTCTTCCCTACTGCCATCAGACTTCTGAATGGACCTACCTCGTATTAAGTTGATCTTTTCTCTACACCTTGCTATAACTGTAACATTACATTCCTTCCCTATGTACGGTATGCATTGTTTGTATAGCATGCAAGAAACAATACTTTTCACTGTATATTAATACATGTGACAATAATAAATCAAATCAAATCAAAATCAAATCTACGAGACTGATGCACATTGAGAAAGGGCAGTGAGTGAAATTGTTGAATTTAGGGATTTATCTTAGAATTTTGAAAATCACATAACCCAGAATTCTGCCCAATCTTTTGTCCACCAGTTATCCCGCCCAATAAGTTGGGAATATCAAAGTGTTTATGTTCATGAGCCACACAGGAGCACATCACAGTGAAATTGTGCAGTTTAAATGAAAAATTCCCAGTAATTGGAGGGCCTGGTTTGATAGGCCCCTTTATGCCTATGCTTTCTCCGTGAGGAGTTATTTAACTATTCCCACTGCCCTGCTCTTTTCTTATCGTCCAACAAAATTCTTTTGCTTTCAAGAATATTTCCAATTTTGAAATTTGTTCGCTCTGTTTCCACGACCCTTTTTTGTTGTATATTCCAGACTCAACAATTCACCTTCTAGCTAGCTGTTTATCTTCAATTAAAAACAGCAAAACTGTTGGTTTGGGCACTGAAAATGATGTTGTTGCGCAAACAGACTCGGGGGAGGGCGGGTGGGGGGGGGGGTTGTTACAAGAATCAAGACTTTATCTGAAGGTTTTGGGGAGTTACATAGTGCTATTAGCTTCTGAGTAGCAGAGGACGACTTTCAGGGTCAAGATGTTATTGCTCATTTTAACCGTACAAAGAATCGCAGCCAAACTTGGTGTGCCTTTCTTCCTTGGTCTTTATACAATGGATGGTGACAACATCAGGAGATTTGACGACAAGTGAATTGGACATTGTGTGCGGGTGTTGAAATCGGTAGAGCAATGCAGGAACTGCACATTAGTAGTTGTGTGTGTCTGGTTCAGCTCCCTTTCCAACCAGGCCCTCCAATTAATGGGAATGTTTGATTGAAACTGGGCTGTGCACCAGGCGATCCTCATCCCTGTGGATGCTAGGGGACCCTGGGCTCCCACGGGATGGAGGGGCAGCCAGATTGAGATATAGAAGCTCTGCTGTCATCTGGCGCTGACACTTGTGGATTTCCACCAGTGCCTGCAGCATGCGGTTGAATCCCTGCACCATGGAGTTCATGCCCTCAGCCATGGAGGTCATGAGCTGAACCATGCAGCGGACATTCTGCACCAAGGGCTCCACTGCAGACGCCACTCTTGCAGTGTTGGCCTGGTTACCTCGGAGTGGTGGCACCTCCCGTCGGACAGACAGCGATGGGACTCCTCCAATCGGTCTTGCAGTCCGTGGAGGGGTGGTGTCATCTCTTCCTGATATTCACAACTCTTATCTTTGTAGCTCGAGCAGCTCTGGGAAGACCGGGCCTAGGGCCATGTCATCGACCTGGGGCTCAGCAGGGTCATGTACTCCGGCATCCCTACGAGTGCCGGAATCCTGGAATGTCCCTGCGTCCGCCTGCTGTGGATCATCACTGTAGGGTGCTCACCAGTGTGGCCCACCAAGGTGCGAGTATCCGGGCTGGCGAGGGTGCGGGTGACAGCTGTGAAGCCTCTTCGATGCTATTCTCAGATATTTCCCTCAGAGCTGCTCAAGTCCGTCATGTCCAGAGAGCGAGAGGATGGGCCGGGCTGGTCGACTGATTGACCTGCAAGGGCCGCGAGATGACAGTGGTGCATGACAGGGGCATGAGGAAAGCAACAACTGAACTCACGTGAGGTTGGTGCCATGACTGGATTTTCTGGGGGTTCTCACTTTTGTCTCTTGCCCCACCTCACCCTCAGCACCCTCGCCTCTCTGGCCAGCTCATGGGCTCTTCCCTCAAACGGAGTGAGGGTCTTCAACTCAGGCATCACTCCAGCAGGCTGTGCAGCCTCCAGTTTGTAATGCAATGAGACAAATGGGGAGAGTGTAGGCCTTCTTCAGATGGTAAGGATGACTGGAATGCGTGCCGGGTGAGTGAGGGGTGGGGAGAATAAGTGGGGGTGGGGAGGCGAGGAGAAGAGGATCCACTGCGGGGGTGGGGGAGGGTCATGGCAGGGCGAGTGTTGGGACCCTGTGAGGTGGCTGGCAGTGTGATCACCGTGGTAGTGTGATGGGTCTGTTAATGGGTGTGGCTGGACACTTGGCAAGGATGACTTACAGTGGCTGCACAAGGAAAGTCATTCATCTTCTTTCTGCACTGGATCCCTTTCCTCTTATGCAGCGAGCTGGCGCTTACCGGCGCTGCCCCGCTTCCCATGTAGGGTTGGTAACCTTGTTGGCAAACCATCTGCCCGTGCGCGGGGGAGGGGATATTGCGCCTCTGCTGCACCTCATTCAGCATCTAGGTCAGGGCTCCCTCTGAGAAACATGGGGCTGGGTTCCTGCCTGTCATCTTCCCCCACTGGACTTGGAACAAATGCTGGGGAGGCGTTTAAAAGGTGCGCCAAAGGGGGGGCACGTGGCATAGTGGTCAGAACTGGGACTACGGCACTGAGGACCCAGGTTCGAATCGCGGCCCTGGGTCACTGCCCGTGTGGAGTTTGCACATTCTCCCCCTGTCTGCGTCTCATCCCCCACAACCCAGAGATGTGCAGGGTAGGTGGATTGGCCACGCTAAATTGCCCCTTCATTGGAAAAAAATAATTGGGTCCTCTAAATTTAATAATTTTTTTTTTTTTAAAAGAAAAAAAAAATTAAATAAATAAAAGGTACGCCCAGCTGATTGCTGAGATCATGTGATGCCGGGTCGAGCGAACCAAAGTCAGGGTGTTTTTTAAAAATGGCTGACGGTCTGGCGACTTTTCTCGCTGACGGCACCAGCGTGATTCTCTCGGGTTGTCTCGCTGAAACCGACACTGTGATTCCGGCCCGCCACCGGCAGACATTGCCGGGGTGGGATGGGAAAATTTGGGGAGCTGTACCCGCCTGGCCCAGCATGACCCCCACTGATGGTGAGGCTGGAAAATCCCCGCCCCCTCCCCACTTGTCTTTCCTTCTGTCCACAGATGAGGCAACAAGCTGAGTGTGGACGTTAAAAAATTCCCTTGGGGCAATTGAAAAGACAAGCGGGGGGGGGGATGTTTATGCTGCAGCCTCACCAATATTTATCCCTCAACCAACATCACAAAACAAAACCAATGCTCTGGGGCGGGATTCTCCACTCCCACGCCCAAGTGGCCGCGCCGTCGTGAACGCCGTCGAGGTTCACGACGGCGCGGAACGGCCCCGGTCCCGACCGATTCAGGCCCTGACAATGGACCAGGATCGGGGCCGCGTCATCTACACCCGCCAGGCCTTGTCGCCCGCGTAAAAGTGGCGCCGCATTGATGACGCAGCCGGCGCCGCATAACGGACGTAATCCGTGCATGCGTGGTTGCCGTCCTCTCTACGTCCGCCCCGCAAGAAGATGGGGGACGGATCTTGCGGGTCCGCGGAAGGAAGGAGGTCCTCCTTCAGAGAGGACGGCCTGACGATCGGTGGGCACCGATCGCGGGCCACCCCACATTCCAGGTAAAGCCCGGTGCAGGATCCCCCCTCGGCCCCCCACAGGCCATCCCCCCAGCGTTCACGCACCGCCCACGACTGCAGCGGCCAGGTGTGGACAGCGCCGGGGGGGAACCTGCCGTTTTGGCCTGGCCGCTCGGCCCATCCGGGCCTCAGAATAGCGGGGGTGCCGGAGAATCGCCATTTTCGGTGTCTTCGGCGATTCTCCGGCCTGCGGCCCGCGAAACTCGACCGGGCCGTTCCCGCCGCTTGGGAGAATCGCGGGAGGCCGTCGGACCGGCGGCCCCGGATATTTTGGTGGCCCAGGCGATTCTCCCAACCGGCGTGGGAGTGGAGAATCGCGCCCCTGGTCTTTATGGCGGTGCTGCATGTGGGAGCTTGCTGTTCGCAAATGGACACATTTTCTACACTGCAAAGGTGGCTGCATTTCCAAAGCATTTCACTGGCAATAAGGTGCTCGAATGTTTCCTGAAGTCATGAAAGGCACTATATACATGCAAGCCTTTTTAAAAAATATAACACCAGCGGGGAAACTCTGAGAAATCCTATTACTGTCAACAAGGGGACCACCAGGCGTTTTACTTCCCATTTCCTAAGCAGCAAACAGACCACTGTGCTCCTCTCAGTTCCACAGAGCTGATTTGTCAGGGGGATGTAGGTGGGGGAAGTTCTCTGGCGGTAAATTCCGTCCTCAGCGCTGATGAAAGTGCGACGCAATTGTACTTGCTGATGGGGAAAGCCATTATTCAACATTTGGCCAAGAGGAAATGTTGACCTCTGCCGATTTAAGGAAATGCTCAGCAGGAAATTTTGGGATGGGGGTGGGGGGAGGGGGGGGGGGGGGGTGCGGGGGGGGGGGGGGGTGAGGTAAGCGGGTGGGAATATTAAATCAGCCTGCAAGACCTTCCCTGGATAGATTCACGATAGATCATGCATTCTGCTTGCAATGGCGTGAATTTTCGCTAAACGGTTTCACGCATCTGTCCGTTTTAGTTTGAGTCACGAGTCCATTGTAATCTGCTTTGTCCAAGCATTTCTGTTCCTACAATAATAAACTTTATTGTCACAAGTATGCTGACATTAACACTGCAATGGTGTTACTGTGAAAGGCCCCTAGTCGCCATATTCCGGCGGTGTGGATTCAAGGAAGCTCACTGAGACACAGGGCACTTTTCAGCAAAAACTGAAATTTCTCAATTTAAATGTTCGGTGTTGCAGGAAATTGAAAGGTCAAATGGCAGAGCATGATAAAGTGTCCATTGAGCTCCTTTAATGAATTGTCAGTGTGCCCCTTTAAGCAGAATTTGCGGCCTAAATACTCCAGCTTTGTTGGGGCTGGTAAATATGGCATTAATTTTGTCTCAGACTTCCTTTGCCCAGTAGGAGCATGAATAGAGGGAGAGGACAGCACATGTAATTGGTTTCAGTAATAAACTCCCTCAGTGATGGACTTCAGAAGGTTTTCATTGTAAGTTACAATGTGAAAGAAGAGGGACTTCCTGCCATAGGGTCGGGGCATATTGAAACCAGATTGCCGTGAGCTCCTCTGATCTCTCGCTTGACTTCAGATACATCACAGGCGCACTGTCTTAAAACAGCCCCTTCGTCACTTCAGTGAAAAGAAAGATTGGATTCAGTAGCGTCCTACTGTGTCTCCCCTTTTTAACACTTTCACTGCCACACTCCTTGAGGGGAGCAGTTTTAGAAAGGGATGGTGATTTGTCGGATGATTTTGTTCCTGCTGGTGAGTTATGTAACAGCGTCCTTTCCCCTCTGGGACCAGCATTTGAATCCAGTCTAGACTCTAGGGTTAAATAATCTCTTTTATGTCAACTTGACTCAGCACTCTTACCTCCTGAGTCAGAATGACGTTGGTTCAAGGCTTACACCAGGATTTCAGCCAAGGCTGTTCGTTCAGTGAGGGAGTGCTGGGCTATTGGAGTTCACTCAAGTAAAATGTTAAACTGGGCCTGTCCAGACTGATGTGAAAAATCCCAATGGCGCAATTTGGATGAATAGTGAGGGGGTTGGGGGGTCCCATTCCCAGACTCAAGGCCAATATTCTTCCCTCAACCAACACCATCACAGATGCATTGGTCATTCAACTATTTCCCTGTTTGTGAAATTGTAGCCACGTAAAATGGCTGCTTCCCGATTAATTTGGCCAAAATCCGATTTAAAATGGCAAACCGGAAAGGCTGATGGGAAAAGCAGGTAACAAGACATAAACGGACAGCTGCAGGCAGAATATCATATTCGGCTCTGGGGAAGTCGGCCCAGATCGATACTCAGGGCTAGTAACAGCCCATCAACCCAGACATTTGCAGTTATACTCAGGACTCTTAACAGCCCATCAACCCAGACATCTGCAGTTTAATCGGCTATCCCCGGGAACAATTGCAACATATTAGCAATTGAATACCGGGCCAGACCTGTCGGCGCCTGCAGTGGCCGAAACAAAGGCAGGTGGGCGACCACCCCCCGATCGGGGAATTGCCTCGCAATTGGACGTATCGAACCCAGTGATTGGGAACAAGTCCAATCACTTGGGACTCAGGGTCAAGGGCCGCCCCGGGAGGCGGGAAGCCCCTGGGCCCTATAAAGTGAGGGGCCAAGTTCAGATCTCTCTCTCTCTCCCTTCTTCGCCTGCTCGAGACCTTCGTAAGAACAGCAACCGGCAACTGTAAGTTTGAATCCAGCGATCGCTATCCAATAAAGACTCCTAGCCATCGACCTGTATCAGCCTTTTGAATCCCGCGCGCCAGATCCGATTGGATAAGCCATTCGTTTCCCTGGCCTGGTGGGCTCTTCCTAAAGTTAAGTATTGGCCAGTAGGGATAGGTTTATTATATAGATAGTAGGATTATTGTGTAAACATTACTTGTTGTATATAATAAATGACGGTTGATTTCAATCTTACTAAGCGGTGTGCTGACTTATTAATCATAACTTGAACTTGAACCACGTGGCGGTATCAGAAAGATAGCTGGCGACTCGTGAGCAAAGGTGACATAATCAGAGCTAATGAACTAAGGCTAAAAAGAGCAACAAAATCCTGCCATGTACACAATTAGCAGACAGATTTCTCAGCTAGATAAGTGACCTCCTTCTATTACACAACTACAAAGCTCTGAGCTGACGTTACCACATGACTTCTGTCCTACCTTTATAGTCATGAGTAGAGTCAATGTTTTACTGAGAACTTGGAATCCCGACAGTGCAGAAGGAGGCCATTCGGTCCATCAAGTCTGCACCAACCCTCCGAAAGAGCACCCGACCTAGACCCACTACGCCGCCCTAACCCCGTAACCCCACCGAACCTCTGGTCATACTGAGGCACATTTTAGCATGGCCAATCCACCTATACTGCACATCTTTCGACTGTGGGAGGAAACCGGAGCACCCGTTGGAAACCCAGGGGAGAAAGTGAAAACTTCACATAGTCACCCAAAGTCGGAATCAAGCCCGGGTCCCTGGCGCTGTGAGTCAACACTTACCGCGCTGTAAATTCACAATGCTGTTGGGTGGGTAACTGGGATTATACCTTTTTTGGTGATCAGGTTCCTTAATTCTATTAGTTTCAAATGGGATATACAGGTTTATTATGGTGGGGTGAGTCCTTTTTAATTATGTATGTGGAATATTCCGGAAGTTCTGCCAGTGCTTTGGTTAGTGTATTCTGCAATTTATATCCATTTTAATGCGAGAGTTGGAAATCAGTGGTCTGTCTACAATTGTAATCAGTCCCAGGTCCCATTCTATACTTTGAGTAGCTTAAAATGCGTGCTTTAATGGGGTACGACAGTGATCCCTCACAGATACTACGCTGGCTGCATTTAACTTGAACAGTGTGGTGCAGACGGTTGAAATAGCGAGTGTGGAGCTAAGAGCAGCTACGCCATAACTGGGCCAAAAAAATCTTTGAAGACATCAACTATTGAAAGAAGGTATTTCTCCCTCTAAGTGTAGCTGCTTGGGTTCCTGCAGCTGAGCAAATCTTTTGGCACCTGACTTAAATTTCAGATGATTCCCAGTAAACTCTGTTTGACAACTCTGCCTTATCCACAAAAATGTGACGGATGACCCCAGGCTGAAATGAAGGGAGAGTGGAATTGGGCCAGATATTAGAAACAGATTTGATTATCCTCCATCCATCCTTTTAACCTGTCTCTGAATCGGGCAGTTTCACATCTGGTGAACTGATGATGGGATCTTTTAATATTTGGATATCATTCTCTGTCACTCTTTGTCTGATCCTTTCCATCAGTTAAACTGTTTCAATTCCGGTTAAAGCAGCAACAGACTCCTTTTATTCTTTCAACGGATGTATGCATTGCTGGCATGGTCAACATTTGTTGCCCATCCCTAGTTGCCCCTTGAGGAGGTGGTGGTGAGCCATCTTCCTAAACCCAGCAGTCCATGTGGTGTAGGTACATCCACAGTGCTGTTGGGGAGGGAGCGCCAGGACTTTGACCCAGCGACGGTGAAGGAACGTCCGATACAGTTCCAAGTCGGGCTGGTTTGTGGCTTGAAGGGGAACTTCCAGGTGGTGGCGTTCCCATGTGTCTGCTGTCCTCGTCCTTCCATCTTTGTGATAGCAGTCATGGGTCTCGAAGGTGCTGTCTGAGCAGTCTTGGTGTGTTCCTTCACCTTGTAGATGGTACACACGGCTGCCACCATGTGTCGGTGGTGGAGGTGGTCAATGTTTATGGATGGGGTGCCAATTAAGTGGACTGTTTTGTCATGGAAGATGTCAACCTTCTTAAGCGTTGTTGGAACTGCACTCATCCAGACAAATGGAGAGTATTCCAACACACTACTGACTTGTGCCTTGTAGATGGTGGACAGGCTTTGGGGAGTCAGGAGGTGAGTTACTCACCACAGGATTCCTAGCCTCTGACCTGTTCTTGTATTTATATGGCTAGTCCAGTTCAGTTTCTGGTCAGTGGTAACCGCCAGGATGTTAATAGTGTGGATTCAGCGATGGTAATGCTATTGAATGTCAAGAGGGGATTGTGAGATTATCTCCTGCTGGAGATGGGCATTGCCTGGCACTTGTGTGGCAGGAATGTTAGTTGCCACTTGTCAGCTGAAGTCTGGATGTTATTCAGAGCATGCTGTATTTGGATATAGAATCATAGAATTTACAGTGCAGAAGGCCATTCGGCCCATCAGTTCTGCACTGGCCCTCGGAAAGAGCACTCCATTTCCACCCTATCCCCGTAACCCAGTAACCCCAGCTAACCTTTTTGGACACTAAGGCAAATTTAGCACGGCCAATCCACCTAAACTGCACATCTTTGGGCTGTGGGAGGAAACCGGAGCACCCGGTGGAAACCCACGAAGGAGAGAATGTGCAGGCGCCGCACAGTGACCCAAGCTGGGAATCTAACCTGGGACCCTGGAGCTGTGAAGCAACAGTGCTAACCACTGTGCTACTGTGCCGTCTCAAACTGCTTCAGTATCTATGGAGTTGCAAATGATGCTGAACACTGTGTAGTCATCAATGAACATCCCCTCTTCTGATCTTATGATGGAAGGGAGGTCATTGATGAAGCCGCTGAAGATGGTAGGACCTAGGGAACTTCCCTGAGGAACTCCCACAGTGATGTCCTGGAACTGAGATGATTCACCTCCAACAACCACAACCATCTTCCTTTGTGCCAGGTATGACTCAAACAGCAGAGATTTTCCCCTGATTCACATTGACTCCAGTTTTGCTAGGGCTCAGAGCTGCCATACTCAGCCAAAATCTGCCTTGACGTCAAGGGTAGTCACTCTCAGTCACCTCTTGATTTCAGCTCTTTTGTTCATGTTTGAAGCAAGGCTATGGTAAGGTCTGGGACTGAGTGACCCTTGGGGAAGCCACACTGAGCATCAGTGAAGTGCCCCTTGATAGGACTGTTGATGACCCCCTTCCATCACCTTACTGACGATTGAGAATAGGCTGATAGGGTGGAATTTGGCGGGGTTGGATTTGCCCTGCTTTTGGTGTTCAGGACACACCTGGTCAATTTTCCACATTGCCGGGTAGATGCCAGCGTTATATCTGTACTGGAACAGCTTGGGTAGGGGTGCGGCAAGTTCTGGAGCACAAGTCTTCAATACTGTTGCAGGGATGTTGTCAGGGCCTCCATCCCTTGCCGTATCTAGTGACTTCAGCCATTTCTTAATAACATGTGAGGTGAATAAAATTGGCTGAAGACTGACCTCTGTGATGCTGGGTACCTCAGGGGGAGGCCAAAATGGATCATCCACTTGGTATTTCTGGTTGAAGGTGTCTGCAAATGCTTCAGCCTTGTCTTTTGTGCTGATATACCGGGCTCCCTCAACTTTGAGGAAGGGGATATTAGTAGAGTCTCCTCCTTCAGTGAGTTGTTTAATTGTCCACCACCACTCACGATTAGATGTGGCAGGACTGCAGACCTTAGATCTAATCCATTGGTTGTGAGATCGCTTACCTCTGGCTATCACATGCTGCTTACCCTGTTTGATGTGCAAGTAGTCCTGTGTTGCAGCTTCACCAGCTTGACAATTCATTTTTAAATACGCCTTGTGCTGCCCCCGGCATGCTCTCCTGAACTGAATCCCCGGACATGGTGGTGATGGTGTAGTGGGGGATATGCCAGGCCATGAGGTTACAGATTGTGGCTGAGTACAATTCTGCTGCTGCTGATGGCCCACAGCACCTCTTGAGCTGCTAGATGTGTTTAAAATCATACAGCATGGTGTTAATGCCTCACAACACGATGGAGAGTATCCTCAATGTGAAGATGGGGTTTTGTCTCCACAAGGACTGTCCAGTGGTCCCTTTTATGTATTGTCAATGACAGATGCATCTGTGACAGGCAGATTCATGGAGATAAGGTCTAGTATACTTTTCCCTCTTGTTGGTTCCCTCACCACCTGCGCAGACCCAATCTAGCAGTTATGTCCTTTAGGACCCAAGCCAGCTCGGTCAGTAGTGGTGCTACTGAGCCACTCTTGGTGATTAGCATTGAAGTTCCCCACTCTGAGTACATTCTGCCACCCTTGCCTCCGTGATGTTTAAAGTGGAGGAGCTCTGATTCTTAGCTGAGGGTGGGTGTGGTGTGGTGTTGGGTGCATTCCATCATCATTAGAGAAGGTTACCTTGCCCATGTTTGACCTGATGCCATGAGACCTCATGGGGCCCAGAGAACTCCCTTCTGACTGTATACCACTGCGCCCGCCAGGCCTGCTGGGTCTGTCGTACTTGGGACATTATCTGTAAGATAGGAACCTTTTCAAGAAGCTTTCAAAGTGCTGAAGAAAAACTGCTTCAAGGCAGCCCCGCGTAATGGTCAAGTGAACTGCAGGAGCTTTGTATTTCCATTCCTGGGGAATTGAGGGACATTGGCTTCAAGTTGGCATTGTCCTTAGTTAAGTGCAATAGCCTCATGATTATGATCTTGGGCGGGATTCTCCCCTACCCGGTGGGGCGGGGGGTCCCGGCGGGACGGAGTGTCGCGAACCACTCCGGCATCGGGCCGTCCCAAGGGTGCGGAATCCTCCGCACCTTCAGGGGCTAGGCCCGCCCCGGAGTGGTTTGCGCCCCGCCAGCCGGCGGGAAAGGGGCTTGGCGCCACACCAACTGGCGCCGAAGGGCCTCCGCCGGCAGGCACCGTCGGCGCATGTGCGGGAGCGCCAGTGTGTGCTGGCGTCATCCCCACGCATGCGCAGAGGGCTTCGCTTCCGCACCGGGATTGGCGGAGGACCACGGCCTCCGGTGCGGAAGGATAGAGTGCCCCCACGGCATAGGCCCACCCGCAGATCGGTGGGCCCCGATCGCGGGCCAGGCCACGATGTGGGCACCTCCCAGGGCCAGATCCCCCCCACGCCCCCCCAAGAACCCCGGAGTCCGCCCGCGCCTCCAGGTCCCGCCGGTAAGGGACCTACTCTAATTTACGCCGGCAGGACTGGCAAAGAACGTTCGGGACTTCGGCCCATCACGGGCCTGAAAATCCATGGAGCCCCGGGCCCCATTGAGTCGCGTCGGTCCCCGCCATTCCCCGAGGCGGGCGGCGCGACTCACCCCGGGGCAATTTTTTGGGGGGCGGGAGAATTTGGAGGACGGCGGGGGCGGGATTCACGCCGACCCCCGGCGATTCTCCGAACCGGCGGGGGGGTCGGAGAATCCCGCCCAGTTCAAATCCCACCAGCACAGGTTGTGACATTGGCTGTAATCTTCCATTCTGGAGTCAATGTTTGGTGGTGTGAGCTGAAGTGAGAGTGATTTCTGCTGGGAAGGCTGGCGATGCGCAATCTGTTCAGCTCATTAAATATGCATCCGCGAGGAATTGGTGAGTCTCGTGGTGCATTCAGGCAAGTTGTTGCTGCCCCTGACATTACCTCATGAGTTCAAAGGTCTGGCCAACATATTTAAAGGGCTCCCAAAGAGCCTGCATGATCCATTCAACCTTTGCCTGGCCACGTCTCCACCCTTTCCCGCTAACCCTACCTCCCTCACTTGGTCATCCTTTGCGTGACGTTCATTGCCATCACCTAACCTCATACATTGCTCAAACCCTTGGCCTCCACCACCTAGAAGGACAAGGGCAGCAAAACCACCATCAGAAAGTTACCTCCAAGTCATAAACTCCCTGACTTGGAAATATATCGCCGTTCCTTCACTGGGTCAAAAACCTGGAACTCCCTCCCTCGCAGGGTGTACCTACATCTCAGAGGTTCAAGGAGGCAGCTCACCACCACCTGCTGAAGGGCAATTAGGGATGGGCAATAAATGCTGGCCTAGCCAGCGACGCCCACATCCCATGAACGAATTTTTAAAAGGTTGGCATTTACAGATGCTCCCCAGAGAGAGAGGGCAATGCAGTGACAGCTCACTGTTAATCTCGGAAGATGTCTACCTCACCAGATGCATGTCACTTATATGCAGCCGTAAATATGAGCGTTGTACTTTTTCGCTGGTGGGGAGCTTACCCTAGAGGGTGTAAAGTCCCACGCAAGCCATCACTCGGAAGCGATGTTTGTAGCAAAACATTTGATTGTACTCAGGTTACAATACACTCCTACTCCATGAAGGGTCACCGGCGAAGGTACTGCCAGAAGATTCCGCCTGTCAAATTAATAAATCTAATCATTTATGGGTTGAAAACAAGTCAACCGACCGTGGAATTTGTTGGGTTGTCAAATAAACCCAACTGGTTTAGTAACGCTCTTCAGGAACCCACCATCTCTACCCAATCCGATCTCACGACTCTCCATCACCACACTATTATTGGGACAGTCAATGTTACCATGATAGTGTCGACCAGATCCCATGAATAGATTGAAAGAATGAACCATGTTATCAGTGACTGAGACGGAGAGAACATGACAGCCATTGGGCGTCTTTTCTAATTGCAGTCCAAATAAATTCCGGACACCAGTGCATTTATAAGGGAGAGGAATCAAATTCTTCTCATTGCACTTGTCAGGTAGGCAAAAGTACAATTGTCAGCAGCATATTCCTGTCCAGAAATTGCCAGAGCTGTAGGATTATAACCCTTCCCTTGGGAAATTGTTCGTCCACCCGGAGAGGATGGGAGGAGCGGGGTTACCAGCAAGTTGGACTTCACTTTCTGAAAGTGTGGTGGCCCCAGACTCAACGCTAACTTCCTAATGGGGAATTGAATGTCAATGAAGATGTCACAGGGCTGTGGAAAAAGAGGAGGCGAGTGGATAGAATCACAGAATCCCTACAGTGCACAAGGAGGCCATTTGGCCCATCAAGTCTGCACCGGCTCTTGGAAAGAGCACCCTTCTTAAGCCCACGCCGCCACCCTATCCCCAACCCAACCTAACCTTTTGGACACTAAGGGCAATTTAGCATGGCCAATCCACCTAACCTGCACATCTTTGGACTGTGGGAGGAAACCGGAGCGCCCGGAGGAAACCCACGCAGACATGGGGAGAAAGTGCAAACTGCACACACCCTGGGCGCGATTCTCCCAGCCCCGCACCGGGCCGGAGAATCACCGCAACCGCGCCACGCCGCCTTGACGCCGGCGCGCATTTCTCCGAGGTGCGGAGAATCTGCGCCATTTGCGCCGGCTCGTTTGGCGCGCCGCCGGTCGCGGGCCACTGTACGAGGCTGGGCCGCCGATTCTCCGGCCCCGATGGGTCGGGGGGCTGCCTGTGGGGGCAGGAGGGGGGCTCTGTCCACGGGGGGGGCCTCCGAAGGGGTCTGGCCCGCGATCGGAGCCCACCGATCGGCGGGCCGGCCTCTCCCCCCCCCCCCCCCCCGGGCTTACTTTGTTGCGCGTCCGGCCCCAGAACCCCCGCGCCATGTTGCGTCGGGGCCGGCGCGTTCCGTAAAGCCACCGTGCATGTGCGGGTTGGCGCCGCCCCCAGTGCACGCCAGGAAGTGAGGCTGGAGCGGCGTGAACCGCTCCAGCGCCGTGCTGGCCCCCTGTGGGGGCCAGAATCACTAGTCCCCGCGCCTGTTTCGTTCCGTCATGAAATGCGACGACGTTCACGATGGCGCGGACACTCTGCCCCGCGATCGGAGAATCGCGCCCACGTTCTTTCGAAGCATCCGCACGGACACGATGGGCTGATTGTTCTCCCTCTGGGCTTCATGACTCATCGCTTTGGATGTGAGGACATTTTGGCATCGCCGAGGCCACAGTATTTAAAGGATGGTTGCAATGTCATACATTATACAGCCCGTTAAGGATAATTCATAAATAGCTCGTATGTTGAGGTTGTTAGAAACTCTAAGATCAACAAGGAATGACCAGTTGGCTCCAAGCCTGCTATCCGTGTCATGAAATGTAAATCTACGGTCCATGTGAATGAAGATTTGCTTGCAAAAACGCCGATGAGGCCAGGCCGTCAATCATTCAACACAGACTGTAGGGAGCCCCTCCTGCCGTTCAGCTGCAACTCGTGAAGATGGAATCTGAAACCAGTTACATGATTTTAAGGTTACTCTCACCTTGTCTTACCACGTCCGATCTTGATACAGATTTCTTCATGGCTGATCTATTTATAGAACCTCTCCCAGCCCCCAGCCCCTGCTTCTAATCGGCATCGTAAAAGCAAAATACTGCGGATGCTGGAACTCGGAAATAAAAACAGAAAATGCTGCAAAGCTTCGGCGGGCCTGGCAGTCTCTGGAGCAAGAAGCAGAGTTAATGGTCCGAGTCCGTATGGCTTCTCCAGAGCTCCCGAGAGGAGTCATGCCGAATCGAAACGTTAAGTCTGTGTCTCTCTCCACAGATGCTGCCAGACATGCCGAGTTTTCCCAGCATTTTCTGTTGATATTCCTGGTCCTACATGGTGCTGGAACCTCTCGCTTAAGTTCTCCATCTCTTTCGTATGCTCCGCTGGCATCTACCACCCATTCTAGGAGTGACACCATCACAGGCCAGTCATTGATCATGCTGAGCCCAGCTAAATTATAGGAATGCATCTTTGAGTCAGAGTTTGGCCATCTGCACATGGATCTAGTTGTGTAAACTGTGAATAAGAGTATGGACAGGACAAAGTACGGAGCAGATTTCGGCTCCCCCCCCCCCCCGCCCCCAGTTATCAGCAGATAGTGTCCGCTCTCTGCTGCCCCTCATGTTATCAGCACAATCTCTTTGCCGCAGACTAAACACAGATAATGCCTCACAAGGTCTGAGTAAGTGCCGTGAGCTTTGAAAAAATAACTTGTGTTAGAAGAAGCTGTCCTGTAGTAGCCTCCATACCTGCATCATCAATAGAATAGAATAGAATAGAATTTACAGTGCAGAAGGATGCCATTCGGCCCGTCGAGTCTGCACCAGCCCTTGAAAGAGCACCCTACCCAAGCCCGGACTCCCACCATATCCCCGTAACCCAGTAACCCCACTTAACCTTTGGGCACGACAGGGCAATTTAGCATGGCCAATCCTCCTAACCCGCACACCTTCGGACTGTGGGAAGAAACCGGAGCACCCGGAGGAAGCCCACGCAGACACGGGGAGGACGTGCAGACTCTGCACAGACAGTGACCCAAGCTGGGAATCGAACCTGGAGCGTGGAGCTGTGAAGCAACAGTGCTAACCACTGTGCTACCGTGCCAGTGCCGTAAAATTGGGATACAAAGCAGAGCAGAGGAGTTCTCCCTGGTGTCCTGGGCAAGAGTTATCACTCAACCGACATCACTAAGACAGATTATTTGGTCATTAGCACATTGCTATTTGAGCGTTTGCTGTGTGCACATTGGCTGCTGTGTCTCCTACGTTATAACAGTAACTGCACTTAATTGGCCGTAAAGCACTTTGGACCATTCAATTTATAGTTTTTTTTTTAAATTTAAGTCTTCAGAACATGAGCAACACTGTCAAGGCTGCCACATATTGCTCATCCCATCCCTCAGTCGGTCTTGGTTGTGAACCATCTTCTCGGACAATTGCAATGCAAGTGCGGTAGGTGCTCACATCGTATGTTGGCTGGGAGCTTCAGGGTTTTGTTGCCCCGGATAAGGTTTCAATTCCAATTTAATGAATGAATTGATTTTAAAATCCACCGACCGCCATGATGGGATTTGAACCCCTGTCCCCAGAGTCTTTATCTCTGGACATCTAGGCCAATGGCATTACCACTACACCATCATCAAGAGCTTAAGAATCTACAATTATATGTTCCTCATGGCGTGGTTCTCCGGGATCAGGTACCAATGACTCCAGATTGGCACCTGACGTACTCTCAAAGACATTGAGACAGATATCGCAAAGATGTTAGGGTGGCACAGTGGTTAGCACTGCTGTTCGATTCCAACCTTGGGTGACTGCGTGGAGTTTGCACGTTCTCCCCGTGTCTGCGTGGGTTTCCTCCGGGTGCTCTCGTTTCCTCCCACAGCCCAAAGATGTGCAGGTTAGGTGAATTGGCCTTGCTAAATTGCCCCCTAGTGTCCAAATGTCAGGTGGGGTTACGGGGATAGGGCGTGGCAGTGGGCCTAGATAGGGTGCTCTTTCAGAGAATCAGTGCAGATGGGCTGAAAGACCTCCTTCTGCACTGTAGGGATTCTGTTCTGTGATTCTGTGCTCTATGTTCATACTTACCTCCTCTCGCAGTGGAGTAGTGAGACAGTGCCGTACTGTCGGAGGTGCCACATTCCGGACGAGATGTCAAGTTTGCCCTCTCCGTGGACGTAAAGTGATCCACATGGCATTTTTCGAAGAAGGGCAGGGGAGTTCTCCCTAATGTTCTGGCCAATGTTTATCCCTCAACCAATATCACTAAAACAGACAATCCGTTCAGTAGCTCATTGCTGTTAGTGGAGTTTTACTGTGGGTAAAATGCCATATTTCTGACATTACAATAGGGACAATGCTTCACTAAAGTACATTGGCCTGAAGTATTTTAGGGTGTCTTATGATCATAAAATGAGGTTTATTAAGGCAAGTTCTTTTTTTTCCCCATTCCCCACACACCCTCACTATTTGGATCCCCTGTTCCTTCAGGCACCGTTTTCTAGCTCAGAAAAAGGCCACGTGACCAACTCCCAGGCCTCTTACCAGTGCTGACACAGTGTGTGTGTTCTTGACTGACTTGATCTCCCTTTATCATGGGGTTAGGGGATGGGCAAATTACAAGTGATCCCTGGCCCCATACATCGAGGTATTGAATACAAAAGCAAGGAAGGTAGCTCGACCTTTCTAAGTCCCCAGCCAGGCCTGTGTCTAATTCTGAGCACCACATTTTAAGAAAGGTGTCAGGGCCTTGGCACAGAGGGGCCTTACCTGAGCTGAGACATTCCAGTTATGTGGAGACACCGCAAACAGTAAGGGTGGGATTTTCCTGTCCCACCCACACAGGACCTGAAATTCCCGTGCAAAGTCAGCAGACCTGTCGCTGATCCGGGATCAGAGATTATGAGGAGATGACAGGAGAATGGGGATGAGAAACATATCAGCCATGATTGATGGGCCAAATGGCCTAATTCTGCTCCTATGTCTTATGATCTTATGGTCTAAGTAAGGAGAAACTGTTCCATGAGGTAGAAAGAATAGAAAGGAGAGGAGATCGTAGCATAGTGGTGATGTCACTAGATTACAGTCCCAAACTAATACTTTGGGGACATGGGTTCAAATCCCATGTCCCCAATATTTCCCACCATAGCTGGTAGAATTCAGGACTAGTTAAAAACTTGTCTTGGTAATGACATGAAACTATCCTCAATTGTTGTAAAACCCCATCTGACTCACTCAGGTCTTCTCAGGGTAATCTGCCGTCCTTACCCAATCTGGCCCACATGTGGCTCCAGAATCCCAGTAATGCAGTTGACTCTTAATTGACCTCTGAAATGGTTGAGTAAGCCACTCAGTTGACAGGCAATCAGGGATGGGCAACAGATGCTGGCTTTGCCAGCGACGCCCACATCTCATGATAGAATTTTTAAAAAAAAAAACACAGATTTAAGATAATTGGCAAAAGAACCGCGGGGAGATAAAGAGAATTTGTTTTTTAACACAGCGCGTTGTCAGGATCTGAAATGGTCTCCCTGCACCTGAAGCAGAAGTAGTAACTCTCAAAAGGGGAATTGGTTTTATGTTTGAAACGGGAATATTTATAGGGCTGGGAGGAAAACCAGGGGCGGAATTCGCCGAGCCCCGTGCCTGGGCGGAAAATCACCGCAACTGCGCCACGCCGCCCCGGCGCCGGCTCGCGATTCTCCGAGAGGTGGAGAATCGACGGCATTTGCGCCGGCGCGTTTGGCGCGGCGCCGGTCGCGGGCCGCTGTCTGCGGCCGGGCCGCCGAGTCTCCGGCCCAAATGGCGCCGGTCACACCTGGTCGCAGCCGGCGGGAACTCTGCGCGCAGGGTCGGGGGGGGGGGTGCCTGTTGGGGGGACAGGGGGGATCCGTCCCCGGGGGGGGGGGGGGGGGGCTCCGATGGGGTCTGGCCTGCGATCGGGACCCACCGATCGCCGGGCCGGCCTCTCCCTCCCCGGGCCTACTTTGTTGCGCGCGCCGGCCCCTGAATCCCTGCGCCATGTTGCGTCGGGCATTCGTGGGTTGGCGTGGCCCAACTGCGCATGCACGGGTTGACGCGGTGCCCATTTGGCACCGGGAAGGGAGGCAGGAGCGACGTGAACTGCTCCAGCGTTGTGCTGGCCCCCTGTGGGGGGCAGAATCGGTGCAAACACTCTGTCTCCATTTCGGAGAATCGCGACCCAGGACTGCAGGATTAGTTGGATTGCTCTTTTTTAAGGGTCAGCAGAAGCACAAAGGGCCGAATGGCCTTCTTCCGGGCAGTATGATTCTATGAACTTTGCTTCTATCTGTCACAGGAAAACCATCAGCCAGAGTGAATTAAATAAGAATGAGAGACACAGAATCCATGTCCATTGTAGTAGAAAGCATTGGGGGCTGTGCCGACAGAGAGACAAATGGCGCACGGATTTCAGCAAGTCAAGACCATAAGGCATAGAAACGGATTTGGCCATTCAACCCATAGAGTCTGCTCCACCATTCAATGAGATCATGGCTGATCTGATATAATCCTCAACTCCACATTCCCGCCTTAACCCCATGACCCTTGATTCCCCTACTGATTAAAAATCTGTCTCTCTCAGCCATGAACATACTTAATGACCCAGCCTCTACAGTTCTCTATGGTAAAGAATTCCCAGATTCACTTCCCTCTGAGAGAGGAAATTCCTCCTCATCTCTGGATTAAATTGGTGACCCCCTTACTCTGAGATTATGTCCCCTGGTTCTAGAGTCTCCCACAAGAGGAAACAACCTCTTAGCATCGACCCTGTCAAACCCCTGAGAATCTGTTCAGCGGGATTCTCCGACACCCCCCTCCGGCGTGGCGCGAATCCCGCCCCGCCGCCGGCTGCTGTATTCTCCGGTGCTGTTTTTCGGGCAGGGCGGGGTTCACGCCACGCCGGTCGGGGGCCGTTGGCAGCGGCCCCCCCGGCAATTCTCCGGGCCCCGATGGGCCGAGCGGCCGTCCATTTTTGGCCAGTCCCGCCGGCGTGGGTTAGACATGGTCCCACACGGCGGGACCTGGCAGGTAAGTCGGCGGGGGCGGTCCTCCGGGGGGTCGCGGGGGGGATCTGACCTCAGGGGAACCCCCACGGTGGCTTGGTCGCGATCGGTGCCCACCAGTCTGCGGGCGGGCCTGTGCCATGGGGGCACTCCTTCCTTCCGCGCAGGCCCCTGTAGGGCTCCGCCATGGCCGGCGCGGAGAAGAGAACCCCCCCACGCCGGCGGTTCCGCTCATGCGCGAGATCACACCAGCCCTTTGGCACATGCGCGAATGCTCTATTACTGCAGTGACACTAAACCCACTGAAAGGGTGTGTTTTTTTTACTTGGTGAGTCAGAGTAGAAACTCATTAAGGTGGTTAGAACTGGCTTTATTACAGTGAGGCATACAGGAAAGTCAGTGGATCTCACTTAAAATATGAGGGACTTGATAGACCTGTAGGGAAAGTAAAGGGACTGCCATCTATCTCACTTACACACACATCACATGAGGATGCTGCATTAGGGAGGGAATCCTTTTAAGCCTCAGTAAATTATCACTGTTTGATTCTCTTCAATTATGCCACGGATGTATTTCTCACCTACACTGGAGGAGGCAATCCAGAACCTTCCAGCTATCATCCCATTAACCTTTGTCAGAGCTAAGACGGGTACTTTGATTTAAAAATAAATCTTTTGCTATCAGGAAACTCTTCATTATTCCCTTTCCTCCGGAGTTAGTCCCTAATGCTGGCCAGAGCGTTTCCATGCCTTTATCGTACGGCACTCTATTTAAAATGGGGCATTGCCGCCACATGTGCTGGACGTGGTTTGTTTTTGATCTCTGTGGGTTTATGAGGAGGAAGTAATAAGCTGAAGCAAATTACTTGCCCACTGAGAGGGAACATGAGTAAGATGGTGAATGTGGGAGCAATGCTGTGTGGTTAAATTGCCAAACTGCTTCTACGACCCTTTCAGTTAGATCAAAGCCGGTCTGAATTTTTACTCCATTTACCTGGTTTGAACCCTTCATGCATTTATCCGACAAAAACCTAACAATCTCAGTCTTGAAATGTTCAGTTGACCCAGTATTCACAGTCTTTTGAGGGAACAGGTTCCAGATTTCCACTACCCCACGGGCAGGTTTTCCGGCCGCTTGCCATTGGCCCCCAGTGGGATTTTCCAGTTGCGCCGATGTCTGCGCCGTTTTGCAAGGCTCGCAAACCGGGGAACCGGCCACAGGGGGTCGCCTTCAGCGGGGCCAGAAGATCCCACCGGGGGAAAGGGCTGGAAAATCCTACCCGCCGTGCCCAAAAAGGGTTTCCTGCCTTCACTTCTGAATGACCGAGGTCTGATGTTAAGATGGCTTCATTTGCCACCATCACAACCGGAGGTTGGGCACTCTCTGAACACGTGGGCGCAGTGCCTGTGACATCACTGTCGGCCAGTTTCTCTTCCCACCACTAGTGGTGCACAAACAAGACAGACTTTCATCTGTTCCCGTGGTGAGATTTTTCCTGGAATGGATCACTATCCTGTCACCAGGGGCGTATAACTTGAGGGGCACCACTCCGCACCAAGCATGGTTACGACCGGGAGTCTCACCCGCTCTTACCACCTGTTATTAGCGTGTTGGAAGGATTTTGCAAGTTGACACGCAACCTTCTGGCACAGAGGCCAGCATGCTATCCACTTCCCCACAGGACCTCCCGCTTCGCAGGAGAGCGATCCATCAAATAAATGAACATCGAGGAGATATTAGAACAGGCGGCCAAAATCTTGCTCAAAGAGAGAGGTTTTAAGGAGCAGAGTAACGGACGTGGGAGGGGCGGGGATATCTGAGGAAGGGATTGCAGAGGTTAAGGCCTGGGCTGCTGAAGGCACGGCCAGGGATGGTGGAGCAAGCGATATCGTGGATAGGAATTGGAGGCTAGGGCGGCACAGTGGTTAGCACTGATGCCTCACGGTGCCGAGGTCCCAGGATCGATCCCGCCCTGGGTCACTGTCCGTGTGGAGTTTGCACATACCCCCCTTGTCCGCGTGGGTCTCACCCCCACAACCCTAAAGATGTGCAGGGTAGGTGGATCGGCCACGCTAAATTGCCCCTTAATTGGAAACAAAAATAATTGGTTACTCTAAATTTATTTTTTTAAAGTTCAGCTCAGGGCTGCTTGCATTTCTCCCAGCACCTCTTGGAATGAACAGAAAGTAAAAATAGTGCCTGTCACGTGGGCATGACCACTCCTAATAACTAATGTCTTTTGTTTGCAGCACAAGCCAAAGTTATTCCTAAACATTTAAAATCCCATCTTGTAAATTGTGTTTCTCATGTTCAAAGCAAAGGGGCGGGTGTTTAAGTTCCATGCCAGCAGCCAGCTCGTTCCCTTCCATGACACATGTCCACATGATTTCTGTTATTTTTGTTTCCACTTAAATTGTTTTCATAATTGGAGCAACATTTGGAAAGGGAAGGAAGAAAGAGGGAAGTAAGAGGAATCAAATACGAGGGCCGGAATTTTCCGACCGTTCTTGCCGGTGGGATCCTCCGGCCCTGCCGATGGCGAACGTCTGCTGCGGGTTTCCCGGCAGCAGGGGAGGGGGGCGCGATTGTCAGCAAGTGTTGGAGCAAGGCTTCGACTTGACTCCCAAGCTACTAACTCGGCCCCCGCCCAACCACCCATCCCCAACTCAATTTAACATGTCCCAATCCGAACACAATTTGATTATCTCTCATGTTTATACTGAAAAGACAAGTTCAAATTGTGATGGAGCTTATGTTCACCATCAATTGGCACCATCATTTCATGGCATGTGGGCGTCGCTGGCTTGGCCAGCACTTGTTGCCCATCCCGAATGACCCTTGAGAAGGTGGTGGTGAGCTGCCTTCTTGAACCACTGCTGTCTATCAGGTGCGGGTACTCCTACCGTGCTGTTAGGAATTAGGATTTTTCTTTTTTGTTGCACCTTGCGACAGTGAAGGAATGGCTTGGAGGCGATCGTGCAGCTGACGGGGTTGCGTGTGTAAGCTGCTCTTGTACTTCACGGTCAGTAGTGGGCAACCTGCGGCCCGTGGGACAATGGGGGCCTGTTAGTGTTCTGAGTGCATTGTGTTGACCCTTGGGGTTGCCAGATTCCACTGGTTTCCGCTCCCATGGATTTTGTTCCAACCGGTATGACTAAAGTGATACATCCACAAAGCAAGGGAGCGCGAAGCGAGGAGTGCACTGATTCCACATAACATTGACTGTGAGAGCCGTGAACTCCCTCTGCATCCAATCAAAGCGTAAATAATTATTTTCTTTTTACCATTTGATATTGATGACAGTTCGATTAATACATGAGTGATTAAGCATTTTCCAAACTTCATTATGAAATTCTCGGCGTGAATTAAATGTATTTAACCTTATTCAGGGGGTCATAGTTAGTGAACAAGCCCGATTTCAATCTTGCAGCCCACTGAGATGAAGCAGGGCCACTCATGCGGTACACGCACCAGGCTAGGTTGCCGATCACTCTTCTAGGTGATGGAGGCCTTGGGTTTGGACGGAGTTCTCAAAGCAGCTTTGGTGCAGGACATCTTATAGGTGGTACACGCTGCTGCCACTGTGCATCGGTGGTGGAGGGGGTGAATGTTTAAATTGGTGGATGGGGTGCCACCCAAATGGGCTGTTTTTTCGTTCATGGTGTCGAGTTTCTTTTTTAAAAAATAAATTTAGAGTACCCAATTCATTTTTTCCAATTAAGGGGCAATTTAGCGTGGCCAATCCACCAACCCTGCACATCTTTGGGTTGCGGGGATGAAACCCACGCAAACACGGGGAGAATGTGCAAACTCCACACGGACAGTGACCCAGAGCCGGGATCGAACCTGGGACCTCGGCGGCGTGAGGCAGCAGGGCTAACCCTCTGCGCCACCGTGCTGCCCGGTGTCGAGTTTCTTGAGTGTTGTTGGAGCTGCACTCATCCAGACAAGTGGAGAGTATTCCATCGCACTCCTGACTTGTGCCTTCGAGATAATGGACAGGCTTTGGGGAGACCAGAAGTGAGTTACTCACTCAAAATTACCAGCCTCTGGCCTGATCATAGATTTCATAGAAATTACAGTGCAGAAAGAGGCTATTCGGCCCATCGGGTCTACATGGGCCCCTGAAAGAGCACCCTACCTAAGCCCACCTCCACCCTATCCCCGTAACCCTGTAACACCACCTAACTTTTTGGACACAGAGCAATTTAGCGTGACCAAACCACCTAACCCGCACATCTTTGGACTGTGGGAGGAAACCGGAGCACCCGGAGGAAACCCACGCAGACACGGGGAGAACGTGCAGACTCCGCACAGACAGTGATCCAAGCCGGGAAATGACCCCGGGTCCCTGGCGCTGTGAAGCAACAGAGCTAACCACGGTGCTACCGTGCCGCCCTGTGTAACTACAGTACTTATATGACTGGTCCAGTTCAGTTTCTGGTCAATGTCTGCAAATAACAGGGCCTTGTGTAGTAATGTATGTAGCTTCCAATTGCGTCGAACTGCAATTCCGACTGACAATCTTACATATGTTGTCAGCGTGCCCTTAGTATATTTAGCAAATGCTGTCCAGTCAAGGATTCACATTGGACAGTGTGGGTGGAAGATCCCACCGGCGGGAGCAGCCAAGAAATCCCACCCTACGTTTTGAGTTCTGCAAACAAAAGTTGGTTGAATATAATTTGTACCTTGCCCGTTGCAAATAGCGGAATAGTCATGCTGTTTATTATGATCCGCCAGGCTATGGGACATACAGCCTACGTGGCTAGCAGCACACTGGCACTGAAATTCATAGACCACATAACTCATTGGTGCGGCAGGCAGAGTGAGTTTTTGGGTTGATGGCACTATCCTGTCAGTGGCAAACACCACCCGTGTTGCTACTGAATAGCAACAGTGTGAAACAGCAAGCTTCACCGGTTGCTCAAACCTCTGAGACTCTCTTTCATTGGACCAAACAGTTGCCACTGAGCTATTTTGCGGGACAAGTTTAAGCTTGAGATTTGTCATCGCCATTTAAGAAGATGGGTAAGAATTGTTCTAGTTGGTTGCATGCAAAATATTTGTAAATACATTCAAACAGAATGTGCTGACGGTTCCGGGAGACACAGTGACTAAAATGAGTTTCTCCTCGTGCATCAGTAAAGTTTAGAGGTAAAACCGGTGGTGTTGCTACAGCCACTTCACATTTTGGGGCTGGTGCATTTACTCAGACCATCTGCCATTAACAGCTGGTGAGGCAGTGGCTGCAATTTCGGTTAACACCGTGCGTTGCAAACTGAAATTAGCACTCCTGCTAAAGGTGACAGATGAACTGGGAATTCTGCGCAGGCACAGACTGAGTTTTCAGTTGGGAAGGTGTGCTAGACTGCACAGCTCAGAGGTGTTAATGAGAGGAGACTCTCTGCTACTTTGAGGTGTGAAGGTCAGTGTGTAATTAGGGTCAGACAAAAGAAACATTTGGCGATCCCTTCTGTGCTGATCTCATCAAAATAAACAAATGGCTCGGCCAAAGGGCCTAATTATGTGCTGCTCCCTTCAGATCAGAGACCCAAGCCAAGGAAAGTGATTAGGAGGCAGATGGAAGCACGTTGAAACTTTTAGCTTTGTGCGCGCACTAAAGACATTGAGAGAATTAAGGCAGGAGTGAAACACTGAGGAAATGAGGGGCTTTTACATCGGCGCTTGAGTGCCATGTACGGCAGTAGTCATTCAGAGGCCCAGACCAATTATCTGAATCCCAACCTTGCAGTTTGAGAATTTGAATTGAGCTTTTATATGAAGAGGTGCTCTCAGCAAACGTGAAGCTGCTGGGCTGGCATTAGAACCCTAGCTGGTTCAACTCTTGTCCTCTCAGTTTGGAAATTGGGGCCTGATCCTCCAGATTCCCAGCCGGGTGTTTCTCGACGGCGAGAGGCGGTGTATCATTCGCTGCTGACGGGATTCTCCGCTCCCGCCGCTGTCAATGGAATTTCCCATTGGAGCCACCCCACGGCGCCGGGAAACCCACGGGTGGAGGAAGCAGAGAGTCCCACCGCCAGCTAAGAGCCGGAAGATTCCGCACTCCGTGTCCTTACGCAGTCCCACGTCAATGTGGTTATCGCTTAACTACTGTCAGTTGTATTCAGTGGAAGAGGAAGCTCCACCCGCTTCTCAAGGCAACCAGGAATGGGCTTCTCGGCCTTTTGGGTAAGATCACGCGGGGATCTAGTGTGTCTCCTCTGTGGGGACCATGAATTGGATTCAATTCCTGATGAGCGTAGGTATGAACTCTCTACCTGCCCTTCAAGGCCAACAGTGTAGGGCGCAACTTAACCACCGCATTGTGTCCAGCGTGGATCGGGGCACATTGGGCGAATAACGGGAAAGGCCAAAATTGGGATTCGCGCTGGGCGTGATCCATCAAGCAATTCATCTGACCTGCACCAAATGGCCAGTTCCAGATCTCACCCAGAAATGGCGAGAATATGATTAACCCTCATTTGCATTCATTTCAATCTCATTAGTGAGATTAAAGTCGAATATTGCGGCCTCCCGGTAATTATCGGACTCCCCAGCGGGAAATCACATGGGCATCATTTGCTCCCCAGTGCTCGGGGGTTTGGGGGGGTAGCTTAGTCATGGGGCCTGAAGTGTTCTAGGTCGGGGGTCACCCCTCGGCCGGGGGTCGGGGAGGGGGTGGGGTGAGGGACTTTGCGTGCATGAGGATTTCAAGCCATCTTTAAATATTGTGCAGACCCATAACAAGGGCTTCTGCCCACCAAACACTTCCAGGACAAAGCCCTGCTGTGGCTTCTATCCTAAAAAGTTAATTTCAGCCCCTTTGACTGTGAGCAGCCTCTAGCTTCAAAGCTGAAGGCAATTTCAAATGAGGATTGTTTGCTGGTGTTGATCCCGCAAAAGCTGCCCTCGCGTTGCTGGTGACAGCCGAGGCGGGCAGACGCTGGAGAAGGCAGCAGCAACGACACAGGCTGGAGGCGGCACTCCACGTGCAGGGTGACACTGCACACCCTGAAGACCAGGCCGCCAATCAGGCTGAGACGGGACCTAGAGGCGAAGGCCAGTGACGGCCCAAGGTGTACAGGCGTCGTTGGTCATTCAATGAGCTGACAGACCCCATGTGCCGCAGAAGACTCCGTCTCAGCTGTGGCTTTGATGCCCTTGGTGGGCGTCCTCTGGAGGACCTGGAGCTGGAGGGCCCCGGCCAGCTTACCGGTGTCACTGGCATCGCCATGCCACCCTGTTCTGCCCGCTGCCCTTGAGATGCGCTGGTGTCAGTAATGGTGCCATCATTCAAGAATGGAAGTGGGGGGGGGGGGGGGAATGGTAATTGCAGGCCGGTGAGTCTAACATCAGAACATCAGTGGTAGGGAATTTATTGGAAAAGATTCTGATGGACAAAATTAATCTCTACTTGGAGGGGCCAGGATTAATCAAGTTTAGTCAGCGTGGCTTTGTCAGGGGAAATCATATCTAACAAGTCTGAGGAGGTGACTAGGTGTGAAGGTAAGAGCAGTACGGTTGATGTAGTCTACATGGACTTCAGGAAGGTTTTTGACAAGGTCCCGCATGGGAAACTGACCATGAAGGTAACAGCCCATGGGATCCAGGGCAATTTGGCAAATTGGATCCAAAATTGGCTCAATGGAAGGAGGCAGACGGTGTTGGTCGGAGGTTGTTTGTGTGACTGGAAGCCTGTGTCTAGTGGTGGACTGCAGGGATCGGGGCTGGGCCCTTTGCTGTTTGGTGAGGACATTAATGATCAGACGGGAATGTGGGGGGGTATGGTCAGTAAGTTGACATGAAAATTGTTGGTGTGGTAAATAACGAGGAAGAAAGCCTTAGATTACAGGGTGATATGGACGGGCTGGTCAGATGGGCAGGACAGTGGCAAATGGAATTTAGCCCTGAAAAGTGTGAGGTGATGCATTATGGGAGGACTAACAAGGCAAAGGAATACACAATGAACGGTGGGACGCTCGGAAGTACGAGGACCAAGAGGTTCTTGGGCTGCAGGTCCATAGACCCCTGAGGCAGCAGCACAGGTAGATAAGGTGGTTAAAAAGACATGTGTAATACCTGCCTTTATTAGCCGAGGCATAGAATATAAGAACAGGGAGGTTATGATGGAGCTGGATAAAACACTCCATTAGGCCACAGCGAGAGCACTGTGTGCAGTTCTGGTTACCACTCTATAGGAAGGATGTGATTGCACAGGAGGGGGTGCAGAGGAGATTCACCAGGGTGGTGCCTGGGCTGGAGCGTTTCAGCTATAAAGAGAGGCTGGTTAGGCTGCCATTGTTTTCCTTAGAGCAGAGAAGGCTGAGGGGGGCCTGATTGAGGTGTACAAAACCATGAAGGACAGAGATAGGGTAGATAGGAAGAAACATTTCCCATTAGTAGAGGGGTCAATAACCATGGGGCCTAGATTTAAGGTAATGGGCAGGAGATTTAATGGGGATTTGAAGAAAAACATTTTCACCCGGAGCGTGGTCGAAATCTGAAACTCGTTCCTGAAAGGGTGGTAGATGCAGGCACCATCTAAGAAGTATTTAGATGAGCACTTGAAACGCCACAGCCCACAAGGCTATGGACCAAGTGTTGGAAAATGGGATTAGAATAGATAGGTGCTTGATGGCCAGCACACACATGATGGGCCGAAAGGAGTCTTTCCAAAGTTTCCAAAATTCTTTGGACTCTTGAATGATTCCTACAGATTGGAGGATAGTGAATGTAACCCCACTATTCAAAAAGGGAGGTAGGGAGAAAACAGGGAACTCCAGGCCAGTGAGCCTAACATTGGAAGTTGGGAAGTTGCTGCAGTCCACTATCAAGGATTTCATGGCACAGCATTTGGAAAGCAGTGGTGTAATCAGACAAATTCAGCATGGATTTACGAAAGGGAAATCATGCTTGACAAATCTATAGAGTTCTTTGAAGATGTAACTAGTAGAGTTGACCAGGGAGAACCGGTGGATGTGGTTTATTTAGACTTTCAGAAGGCTTTCGACACGGTCTCACATAGCAGATTACTATGTAAAGTTAAAGCACATGGGATTGGGGGTAGTGTCGTGAGATGGATAGAAAGCTGGTTAGCAGACTGGAAGCAAAAAGTTGACTTAATTGGTCTTTATCTGAGTGGCAGGCATTGACTAATGGAGCACCACAGGGATCTGTGCCAGGACCCCAACTGTTCACATTATATATTAATGATTTGGACGAGGGAACAAAATGTATTATCTCCAAATTTGCAGATGATACAAAGTTGGGTGGGAAGGTGAGCTGTGAGGAGGATACAGAGATGCTTCAGCGGAATTTGGACAGGCTGACTGAGTGGGCACATGCATTGAAGATGCAGTATAATGTGGATAAATGTGAGGTTATCCGCTTCAGTAGCAAAAATAGGAAGGCAGATTATTATTTGTATGGGTGTAAATTGAGAGAGGTGGATACTCAGCGAGACATTGGTGTCCTCTTGCTTCAGTTGCTGAAAGTAAGCACGCAGGTACAGCAGGTAGTAAAGAAGGCAAATGGCCTTCATAGCGAGAGGATTTGAGTACAGGAATAGAGATGTTTTACTGCAATTGTATCGGACATTGTTGAGGCCACACCTGGAGTATTGTGTGCAGTTCTGGTGTCCTTATCTGAGGAAGGATGTTTTTGCTCTGGAAGGTTTACCAGGCTGATTCCTGGGATGGCGGGACTGTCGTATGAGGAGAGACTAAGTTGGTTAAGATTATAATAATTGGAGTTTAGAAGAGTGAGAGGGGATCTCATAGAAACCTGTAAATCCTAAAAGGATCAGACAGGGTAGATTCAGAAAGAATGTTCTCGATGGTGGGGGGAGTCCAGAACTAGGGGTCATAGTTTGAGGATAAGGGGTAAACCTTTTAGGACTGAGGTGAGGAGAAATTTCTTCACCCGGAGAGTGGTGAATCTGTGGAATTCACTCCCACAGAAAGTAGTCGAGGCCAAACCGTTGTGTAATTTCAAGAAGGAATTAGATATAGATCTTAGGGCTAAAGGGATCAAGGGATACGGGGCGAAGGCAGGAAAGGGTATTGAACTTGATGGTCAGCCATGATCATAATGAATGGTGGAGCCGGCTCGAAGGGCAATACATTAAAGAACCTTTGTCAATTGAAACAGTTCTATAACATAAAGAGGCATGCTTGACCCTTGATGCTTTTGTACGTCCAGTTTAATGCGATACTAGCCAAGGAAACACAAACCAATATGATTAAAAGATTAATTGAGTCAAACGTCTCACTGAAAAACATGAAAACATCCTCTTCATAGAGATCTTCTCAGCGATTTAAAAGATCTTTGTTTTGGGGTTGTGGGTGTTGTCAAGGCTGTATTTATTGCCCATCCCTAGGCACCTTGAGTACATTGAACGTCAGTCATTTAGTGTGGTTCTGAAATTTCAAGTGGGTCAGACCAGTGGGTGGCAGATACCCTTCTCTTCCCTGAGGAACATTAAATGAACCAGTTTGGGTTTCCCCAACGATCTGACCCGGTGGTCACCAACAAATCAACTGAATGACTGAACTCTACTTGCCAATTGGCCGCAATATTTCTTTATTCTTTCTTGGGATTTGAGAGGCCAGCATTTATTGCCCTAATTGCCCTCAAGAAGCTACTTTCTCGAACCGTTGCCATCCCTGTGATGTCAATACACCGACAGAGATATAGTTCCAAGTAAGGATGGTGAGTGACCTGGAGGGGGACTTGCAGGTGTGATGGTGTTCCCATGCATCGACCTGCCGCCCCTGTCCTTTCTTCCTTAATTTTAGAGTACCCAATTCACTTTTTCCAATTAAGGGGCAATTTAGCGTGGCCAATCCACCTAGCCTGCACATCTTTGGGTTGTGGGGACGAAACCCACGCAAACACGGGAAGAATGTGCAAACTCCACATGGACAGTGACCCAGGGCCGGGATCGAACCTGCGACCTCCCGGAAGAGGCTTGGCAAGTTGCTGCAGTGCATCCTGTAATGTTACACTCTTCTGCCACTGTGTGTTGTTGATGGAGGGAGTGAATGTTTAAGGTGGTTCGTGAGGTGCCAATCAAGTAGGTTGCTTTGTCCTGTATGGTGTTGAGCCTCTTGTGTGTTGTTGGAGCTGCACTCACACAGGCAAGTGGAGAGTATTCCATCACACTCCTGACTTGTGCCTTGTAGATGGTAGACAGGCTTTGGGGGTGGGGGGGTGGGGGGGTCAAGAGGTGAGTTGATCACCACAGAATTCACAGCCTCTGACATGCTCTTGTAATCACAATATTTATATGGGATCCACAACCTCTGGGTTGCTGGTTTATTACTATTAAGAATGAGACTACCTTCTACTCAGCATTTGTAACACTGTCAGTATTTTTGTTGGGCCTCAATTACATGAAGCTAATATTTCCAGGTTCGATCACATTCATTGCCCTCAATGAATCCTCCTTCTATTTCTCTGATTTTCACAGCCCAATGCACATGTTCAGCTGAAAATAGAACTGCTGATATGTACTTTAAATTCACACCTTGCACTGATCTTCCACGATCTTGCGCTCCCACCAGATTGCAAAGCTTTCTCCGTGAATCGCACATTGTGAAAAGTGCTTCATGCAGGAAGTGCTGGATCACAGAATCACGTCTTCCGCACACATTTACTCCCCTCCAACTGCTGCACTAATACAATCAACTTTAATTTCACCCCAACACTAGTCACAGCTTCATTACAACTTGAATCCAAAGTCAGCAACCCCCCCCCCCCTCCCCCCCCACCCATCTGACTCTAGCATGAAGTGGTGTGGGTACAGTCATTATATCTGCGTTATCTTGTGGTTTGAATGCCCACTTTAATCAGAGTGCCCCTGTGTCCATTTGGACGAAGCACAGTTCCAACATGTCTACAATATTGTTGTGTGCCATGTGATACAAACGAATTAGGAGCAGGAGTGGGCCACTCGGCCCCTCGAGCCTGCTCCGCCATTCAATAAGATCAGGGCTGATCTGATTGTAACCCCAACTCCACATACCTGGGGCAGCACGGTGGTGCAGTGGTAGCACTGCGGCCTCATGGCGCTGAGGCCCCAGGTTCGATCCTGGCTCTGGGTCACTGTCCGTGTGGAGTTTGCACATTCTCCCTGTGTTTGCGTGGGTTTCGCCCCCACAACCCAAAGATATGCAGGGTAGGTAGATTGGCCACGCTAAATTGCCCCTTAATTGGAAAAAATGAATTGGGTACCCTAAAAAAAATGTTCAAACTCCACATACCTGCCTACCCCCCGATAACCTTTCTGCACCTTGCTTATCAAGGATCTACCTGGCTCTGCCTTAAAAGTATTAAAGACTCTGCTTCCACTGCCTTTTAAGGAAGAGAGTCGCAAAGCCTCACGGCCCTCTGAAGGAAAACACTTCTCCTCATCTCAATTAATCTTAAATAAGCAACCCCTTATTTTTAAACAGTGACCCCTAGTTCTAGACTCTCCCACACGTGGAAACATCTTCTCCACATTCACGCTGTCAATACCCTTCAGGATCTTATTTGTTTCAATCAAGTCGCTGATCACTCGTCTAACCTCCAGCGGCCACAAGCCTAGTCTGTCCATCTTCTCCTCATAAGACAACCCACCCATTCCATGTGTTAGTCTAGTAAGCCTTCTCTGAATTGTTTCTAACACATTCACACCCTTCCTTAAATAAGGAGACCAATGTTATACGTGTGCCGCACATTATTGTGTCATACAAAACTGTATTGTATTCTATGTGATGTACAGGATTATCTGCCTTGATAAAGGAGAGAAATTGTCAATAAGATCATAAGACCACAAGACATAGGAGCAGAATTAGGCCACTCGGCCCATTGAGTCTGCTTCGCCATTCAATCATGGCTGATATTTTTCTCCTGCCTTCTCCCCATAACCCCTGATCCCCTTATTAATCATGAACCTATCTATCTCTGTCTTAAAGACACACAGTGAATTGGCCTCCACAGCCTTCTGCGGCAAAGAGTTCCACAGATCCACCACCCTCTGGCTGAAGAAATTCCTCCTCACCCTTCCTCATTGCTGCCAGTGACCACTGCACGGCAATACCCACTCCCCACTGTGCCTAGGTGTGGAAGTTAGTGAGATCAGTATTGCACTCGATAATAAAGGCAAATCACTGCGGAGCTCCTCAGTGCTGAATACGGGGCTAAGTGCGGCCTCGTCAGGGAGTTCCCCGCAGAGGCCCGTATCTCCCCGGGTGGCCGTTAGATAGCAGGGTGTTTCTCAGCGTTCCAATATCCAGTGGGAATATCAAACATACTGAGGTGCATGGCTATACTTGTATACAGAGGGGATACAAAGTATCATTGTTCGTGCGGCTTTCCCTCCCTAGCGTGAGAATGCTGAGTGCCCTCGTGCAACCACTGGCAAAGGAGGAGACCACCCTCTCGATCACTCTGGGCAGTATTTGAAACCAGCTCCCAAGAGATGCAAGGGCACCCATCACTTGCTCATTGCCTGTCACCTGTGAGGTGGATCTGCCATGGGTGGCAGACAACAGATCCTTGCGTGCAGGGTATGGACTTGCTTTGCAGAAATTGGTGTCTGCTGGATTGGGGAGCTTGTCATGTTGTAACAGTGGATATTTTTGTATGTAACTGTAGTGCAAAAGGTCTTGAGCCTGACATGGGTTTGTGTGTTGGCCTCTTCTGATATCGTAAGCAATAAAGTGCAAATTTATCAAGGAAGCGAAGAGGCCTTGACGGATTCAGGACTTTAGATTGATGTCTTCTTCTGAAGCCAGCCTTCATTCCAGACCTGAAAGAACTAGTGTTCTCAACCACTGGGCCGTCCTTGTCCCCCTCCTGAAAGAAATGTCTCTTACCCTGACCCTACTGATATGACAGGAAACCCTGCACTGCTAACATAACAAATACGCTGACTGCTGCTTTAAGAGTTGCAGTGCAAGGTCTGAAAGTCTCAAATGCTGCCTTCTTTGAACATTTTCTCCACAGCTGTGGTCGTTTAACAAAACAAATAGAAGTTAGTTAATTGCTTCTTTGACTGTTAACTAAGGCGAGCAAGTTATTATAATTCCTGTCATCGTCCTTCAACTTTGCTGCCATTTTCCTTTCTCTTGAGGAAATAACAACAAAAGGCAGGCCCTTTTGTGCCTTGTGACGGTAAAACTCGGCATTAGTATACAAAATAAACAGTCTTATTTCTGTTTTCCTCTTAGAAATCGACTCGCTGCACGATCCCACTTCTTCCCCCACCCTCCGCCCCACCAACGGACTTGTATTTGTTGCCACAATTCATTTCCCCCCCTCCCCTTCCTCACTCGAAGGTTCTCTTGCTGGGTGGAGCGTTGAGGGCACTGCCTGATTTTCGGGAGAGATCAGGGGCGTCATTCTCCGATCCCCCAGCGGGTCGGAGAATGGCCGTTGGCCGCCGTGAATCCCGCCCCCGCCGTTTGCCGTAGTCTCCGAAGGGAGAAAAGTCGGCGGGGCGTTAATGGCGCCGCTGACTTCGGAGAATGGCACGGGTCTGCGCAAGGCAGCCGATTTTCGGCCTGCCGATATTCTCCCTTCCGGATGGGCCAAAGTCCCGTCGACGTGATGACCGTTCACGTCGACGTAAATCAAACCTCCTTTTCATCGGCGTGAACCTGTGCTCCAGGTTCACGCCGACCAGCGTGGAGGTGAGTGACGGCCTGGGGGGTTGGCTCTGGGCAGGCGATGGCGTGGCCGCAGTCTGAATGTGTGGGGAGAGGTGTGTCCCGGGTTGTGTGTGTGTGTGTGTGCGGTGGGGGTGGGGGGGGGGGTGGTGGTTAGAGTGGGCTGGGCTCCGGGGGAGTGCCGGGAGGGGGGTCCGTGCCGGGGAGGGGGATGGGGGGTCCGTGCCGGGGAGGAGGTTGGGGTCCGTGCCGGGGAGGGGGATGGGGGGTCCGTGCCGGGGAGGGGGATGGGGGGTCCGTGCCGGGGAGGGGGATGGGGGGGTCCGTGCCGGGGAGGGGGACGGGGGGTCCGTGCCGGGGAGGGGGATGGGGGGGGTCCGTGCCGGGGAGGGGGATGGGGGGGGGTCTGTGCCGGGGAGGAGGATGGGGGGATGGGGGGTCCGTGCCGGGGAGGAGGTTGGGGTCCGTGCCGGGGAGGGGGATGGGGGGGAGTCCGTGCCAGGGAGGGGGGTGGGGGGGTCCGTGCCGGGGAGGAGGATGGGGGGATGGGGGGTCCGTGCCGGGGAGGAGGTTGGGGTCCGTGCCAGGGAGGGGGATGGGGGGGGGTCCGTGCCGGGGAGGAGGATGGGGGGGGGGGTCGGTGCCGGGGAGGGGGATGGGGGGTCAGTGCTGGGGAGGGGGATGGGGGGGTCCGTGCCGGGGAGGAGGATGGGGGGATGGGGGGTCCGTGCCGAGGAGGGGGATGGGGGGGGGTCCGTGCCGGGGAGGAGGATGGGGGGGGGGTCCGTGCCGGGGAGGGGGATGGGGGGTCCGTGCCGGGGAGGGGGATGGGGGGGTCCGTGCCGGGGAGGAGGATGGGGGGGTGGGGGTTCCGTGCCGGGGAGGAGGTTGGAGTCCGTGCCGGGGATGGGGGGGGGGGTCCGTGCCGGGGAGGAGGATGGGGGGTCCGTGCCGGGTAGGAGGATGGGGGGTCCGTGCCGGGGAGGGGGATGGGGGGTCCGTGCCGGGGAGGGGGATGGGGGGGTCCGTGCCGGGGAGGGGAGGTGCGAGGGCAAGTGAGTTGGGCCACCTGGCCAGGTGCCAGCCTCCAACAGTTGGACCCATGCGGTCCATGCCACCTGGCTGGGGGGAAGGAGGAGATATGGGCAATGACGACATGTCGTCGTCCCCCCCCCCCGTCCCCCCCCAGGCCGTCATGTTTTCCGATCATCCAGCGATGTTGGCCGCCGTGGCGGCAGCCGCTAATGTCCATGTTGCCCTGGATGAGGAGGAGGTGGAGGAGCGTGCCAGAGAGGCGGCGCAGGCTGCCGCAGAGGGGCAGGCGGCAGCCGCCCAGGCTGGAGGGACACCTGACAGACAGGATGAGGAGGGGGAGGAGGACGTCGCGGCCCCACGGCAACGGAGGCACCCGAGGGCGCCCCGTGTGTACCGGCCCCGGCAGTCATACCAGGACCTCACGGACCGGGAATGCAGGAGGAGACTCCGGATGAGGCGGGAAACCGTAGCACACATCTGCCACCTGCTGGCACACCTGTCACCGCGTGGCACTGGCGGGGGACACCCTCTCCCCGTGTCCGTAAAGGTTACGGTGGCCCTCAACTTTTATGCAACGGGGTCATTCCAGGCACCGAGTGGGGACCTGTCCGGCATATCGCAGACATCGGTGCATCCGGGCAGTGACAGATGCCCTATATGCCATGGCGCACTGCTACATCCGCTTCCCTGTGGACCGGGCCAGCCAAGATGCCCAGGCCGTGGGCTTCTCTGCCGTGGCCAGGTTCCCCATGGTCCAGGGCGCGATTGATGGGATGCACGTCGCCGTGCGGCCACCTGCAGATAACAGGGCCGTGTTCACCAATAGGAAGGGGACCTATTCGATGAACGTACAGGTGGTCTGCGACCACCGCATGATGATCCTGCAAGTCTGCGCCCGTTACCCAGGCAGTGTACACGACTCATACGTGTTGTCGCGGTCATCCATCCCCAGCATGTACGAGGGACGCCATCCCCGGCTGAGTGGCTGGTTGCTGGGCGACAGGGGCTACCCATTGCGATCGTGGCTGATGACGCCTATACGGAGGCCACGCAATGAGGCGGAGAACCGCTACAATGATGCCCATGTAGCGACAAGGGGAGTGATAGAGAGGTGCTTTGGCGTGCTGAAGATGCGTTTCAGGTGCCTGGACCTCTCTGGGGGCGCCCTCCAGTATCGGTCAGATAGGGTCGGCCGCATCATTGTGGTGTGCTGCGTCCTGCACAATATAGCCCAGCAGAGGGGCGATGTGCCGCAGGCAGAGGAGGGCGGAGTGGAGGAGCAGCAGGAAGAGGCGTAGTCCTCCCAGATGAGGGGGATGGGGGCAATGGTCAGGGCAGACGGGGTAGACACAGGCGGGTGGCTGTCCACCGTTACCGGCTGGCCCAGCGGGCACGGGACAGACTGATAGCCGCCCACTTCACTGACTAGATGGGCGTGGGAATCGTGTAGTCTGGCCACAGACCGCACACCATGGCAACAGCCGACCACCCACACCCCCCACCCATCCACCCACCCAGCACCCTCACTCCCCTCCCCAACCCCACCCACCCCACCCGCATGCACACCACCCCCCCCCCCATTGCCGATCCACCTGCGGCACAACGGGACGGGCTCACACAGCTGCGGGTGGACGCGTGTCTATTGCAGGCCATGGAGAATGATGACAACCCGCCCTGCGGTGAGCTCCTGGCTCCACATCGTTGGACTATGTCTGACCCATGGCCACAGTACCACCATCCACCCGGACCATCCCTGCATGCGGCTGTGACACTGCAGCGCACGGTCCCGTCCTCTGCCCGGGGAGATGTTGATGGCGGCCCAGGGGGAAGGGGGCAGACTCACCTGGGGCTGAGGTAAGACCACCCCTCACACACACACACTTGCGCTCAACGTACATGACACCCCCGCACGCTTTGGACAGAGCACAAAGGCAGCTTCTGTAGGTGTAACATTGACTTTAATAACCAAACAGTGCATGCACGTGCCCTAGCCCCTAAAACTCATCTGTGCCCTGCACCCGTGCCAACTTACTCAGTGTCTGACTTCCGGGTGCGGCGATGACCAGCTGAGTCGCACGTTTCGGCAGCTCCCTGTGAAACGGACTTTTGGGCTCTTGATAGGAGCCCCAACGGCAATTTTAACGGCTGAAAACACCGTGCGGTAAACCAGAAGGGTGTTCCCCCTGGACACGGATGGAAAAAGGAGAGGAAAGTGGCCGGATTGCAGCGGATCCTTTGGAACAACGGCAAGGAAGGCAAGCAGAAACCAAGATGGCGTCGGAAGGTGGCAGTTTCATATGGGGCCCTGAACAACAAGAGTTTTTGAAACGCTGCGTGGAGGAGATAAAAAAGGAAATGAAGAAAGAGTTGTTGGCCCCGATATTACAGGCGATTGAAGGGCTGAAAGAGGAACAAAAGACCCAGGAGCAGGAGCTTCGGGTCGTGAAGGCGAAAGCAGCTGAGAATGAAAACGATATACAGGGCCTGGTGGTGAAGTCGGAGATACAGGAGGCACACCAGAAACGATCTGTGGAGAGGTTGGAGGCACTGGAAAATAACGCAAGGAGGAACAACTTGAGGATTCTTGGCCTTCCTGAAGGTGTGGAGGGGGCGGACGCCGGGGCATATGTGAGCACGATGCTGCACTCGTTAATGGGAGTGGAGGCCCCGACGGGTCCGTTGGAGGTGGAGGGAGCATACCGAGTTATGGTGCGAGGACCGAGAGCAGGAGAAGCTCCCAGAGCCATAGTGGTGAGATTTCTCCGTTTTAAGGATAGAGAAATGGTCCTTAGATGGGCGAAGAAAACTCGGTGTAGTAAATGGGAGAACGCGGTGATCCGCGTCTATCAAGATTGGAGTGCGGAGGTGGCGAGAAGGAGGGCGAGCTTTAATCGGGCCAAAGCGGTACTTCACAAAAAAAAGATAAAGTTTGGAATGCTGCAACCGGCAAGACTGTGGGTCACATATCAAGGGAGGCACCACTACTTTGAGACGGCGGATGAAGCGTGGACTTTTATTGTAGAAGAAAAATTGGAATGATTGGACTACGAAAATGAACGTTTGGACAAAGTGGTGGGACGAGTGGGGGGGGGGGGGGCGAAGAGGGATTGTATTGTATGATTAATCCTGCGGTATGGTAACTTTTCTTTCTCCCACAGGTGGTGATGGGGGGAGGTGGGGAGGGAGAGGAGATGGGGCGTTGGCCATGGGAGGCGGGGCCGAGGGAGAGGCGCGGGCTTGGTTCCCGCGCTATGATAATTATGGCGGGAATAGAGAAGCAGGAAGGAGGGGGCACCGCACGGGGCGAGCCGTGATCACGGGGGGAAGCCGAGGTCAGCCAGAGTTTGCTGACTTCTGGGAGCAACATGGGGGGAGTAATTACGCTAGCGGGGGGTCTAGCGGGGGGGGGGGGAGGGGGGAATTACTGGGTTGCTGCTGCTGGGGAAAGGGGGGAGTGGGTGCGGGAAAGGATGGGCGGGGGGGCACCGTCTGGGAGAAATACAGCCGCGTGGGAACTGGGCGAGAAGCTGGAAAAAGATGATGGCTAACCGGCAAGGGGGGGGGGGGGGAAGCCCCCCAACTCGGCTGATCACGTGGAACGTGAGGGGACTTAATGGGCCGATAAAGAGGGCACGAGTACTCGCACACCTTAAGAAACTTAAAGCAGATGTGGTCATGTTACAGGAAACGCACCTGAAACTGATAGATCAGGTTAGGTTGCGCAAAGGATGGGTAGGGCAGGTGTTCCATTCGGGGCTGGATGCGAAAAACAGGGGGGTGGCTATATTAGTGGGGAAGCGGGTAATGTTCGAGGCAAAGACTATAGTGGCGGATAACGGGGGCAGATACGTGATGGTGAGTGGCAAATTACAGGGAGAGATGGTGGTGTTGGTAAACGTGTATGCCCCGAATTGGGACGATGCCAATTTTATGAGGCGAATGCTAGGACGCATCCCAGACCTAGAGACCGGAAAGCTGATAATGGGGGGAGACTTTAACACGGTGTTGGAACCAAGGCTGGATAGGTCGAAGTCCAGGACTGGTAGGAGGCCGGCAGCAGCCAAGGTGCTTAAGGATTTTATGGAGCAGATGGGAGGGGTGGACCCGTGGAGATTCAGTAGACCTAGGAGTAAGGAGTTCTCGTTTTTCTCCTATGTCCATAAAGTCTATTCACGCATAGACTTTTTTGTGTTGGGTAGGGCATTGATCCCGAGGGTGAGGGGAACGGAATATACGGCTATAGCCATTTCGGATCATGCCCCACACTGGGTAGACTTGGAGATAGGGGAGGAAACAAGAGGGCGTCCACCCTGGAGAATGGATATGGGACTAATGGCGGATGAGGGGGTGTGCTTAAGGGTGAGGGGATGCATTGAAAAGTACTTGGAACTCAATGACAATGGGGAGGTTCAGGTGGGAGTGGTCTGGGAGGCGTTGAAGGCGGTGGTTAGGGGGGAGCTGATATCAATAAGGACACATAAAGGGAAGCAGGAGAGTAAGGAACGGGAGCGGTTGTTGCAAGAACTTTTGAGGGTGGACAGACAGTATGCGGAAGCACCGGAGGAGGGACTGTATAGGGAAAGGCAAAGGCTGCATGTGGAATTTGACTTGCTGACCACAGGCACTGCAGAGGCACAATGGAGGAAGGCGCAGGGTGTACAGTATGAATATGGAGAGAAGGCGAGCAGATTGCTGGCACACCAATTGAGGAAAAGGGGAGCAGCGAGGGAAATAGGGGGGGTGAGAGACGAAGATGGAGAGACGGAGCGGGGAGCGGAGAGAGTGAATGAAGTGTTCAAGACATTTTATAAAAAATTGTATGAAGCTCAACCCCCGGATGGGAGGGAGAGAATGATGGAGTTTTTGGATCGGCTGGAAATTCCCAAGGTGGAAGAGCAGGAAAGGATGGGATTGGGAGCACAGATCACGGTAGAAGAAGTGGTGAAAGGAATTAGGAACATGCAGACGGGAAAGGCCCCGGGACCGGACGGATTCCCAGTTGAATTTTACAGAAAATATTTGGACTTGCTCGCCCCGCTACTGACGAGGACCTTCAACGAGGCAAAGGAAAGGGGACAACTGCCCCCGACTATGTCAGAAGCAACGATATCGCTTCTTTTAAAGAAGGAAAAGGATCCGCTACAATGCGGGTCCTACAGACCAATCTCCCTCCTCAATGTAGATGCCAAGGTCTTGGCCAAGGTAATGGCAATGAGAATAGAGGAATGTGTCCCGGGGGTGGTTCATGAAGACCAAACTGGGTTTGTGAAGGGGAGACAGCTGAACACGAACATACGGAGGTTGTTAGGCGTAATGATGATGGCCCCACCAGAGGGTGAAACGGAGATAGTAGTGGCGATGGATGCCGAGAAAGCATTTGATAGAGTGGAGTGGGATTATCTGTGGGAGGTGTTGAGGAGATTTGGGTTCGGAGAGGGGTATGTTAGATGGGTGCAGCTGTTGTATAGGGCCCCAGTGGCGAGTGTGGTCACGAATGGACGGGGATCGGCATATTTTCGGCTCCACAGAGGGACAAGGCAGGGATGTCCTCTGTCCCCATTACTGTTTGCACTGGCGATTGAGCCCCTGGCGATAGCGCTGAGAGGTTCCAAGGGATGGAGGGGAATACTTAGGGGAGGAGAAGAACACCGGGTATCTTTATATGCGGATGATCTGCTACTATATGTGGCGGATCCAGCGGAGGGGATGCCAGAAATAATGCGGATACTTGGGGAGTTTGGGGATTTTTCAGGGTATAAATTGAACATGGGAAAGAGTGAGCTGTTTGTGGTGCATCCAGGGGAGCAGAGTAGAGAAATAGAAGACCTACCGTTGAGGAAGGTAACAAGAGACTTTCGTTACCTGGGGATCCAGATAGCTAAGAATTGGGGCACATTGCACAGGCTAAATTTGACGCGGTTGGTGGAACAGATGGAGGAAGATTTCAAGAGATGGGACATGGTAGCATTGTCAATGGCAGGGAGGGTGCAGGCAGTTAAGATGGTGGTCCTCCCGAGATTCCTTTTTGTGTTTCAGTGTCTCCCGGTGGTGATCACGAAGGCTTTTTTCAAAAGGATAGAAAAGAGTATTATGGGTTTTGTTTGGGCCGGGAAGACTCCGAGAGTGAGGAAGGGATTCTTACAGCGTAGTAGGGATAGGGGGGGGCTGGCACTACCGAGCCTAAGTGAGTATTATTGGGCCGCTAATATTTCAATGGTGAGTAAGTGGATGGGAGAGGAGGAAGGAGCGGCGTGGAAGAGATTAGAGAGGGCGTCCTGTAGGGGGACCAGCCTGCAGGCTATGGTGACAGCCCCATTGCCGTTCTCACCAAGGAACTATACCACGAGTCCGGTGGTGGTAGCTACACTGAAGATTTGGGGACAGTGGAGACGACATAGGGGAAAGACCGGAGCACTGGGGGGGTCCCCGATAAGAAACAACCATAGGTTTGCCCCGGGGGGAATGGATGGGGGATATGGAATGTGGCAAAGAGCAGGTATAACGCAATTGAAAGATCTATTTGTGGATGGGAAGTTTGCGAGTCTGGGAGCGCTGACCGAGAAATATGGGTTGCCCCAAGGGAATGCATTCAGGTACATGCAATTGAGGGCTTTTGCGAGGCAGCAGGTGAGGGAATTCCCGCAGCTCCCGACACAAGAGGTGCAGGACAGAGTCATCTCAAAGAAATGGGTGGGGGACGGTAAGGTGTCGGATATATATAGGGAATTGAGAGACGAAGGGGAGACTATGATGGACGAACTAAAAGGGAAATGGGAAGAAGAGCTAGGGGAGGAGATTGAGGAGGGGATGTGGGCAGATGCCCTAAACAGGGTAAACTCGTCGTCCTCGTGCGCCAGGCTAAGCCTGATTCAGTTTAAGGTATTACACAGGGCACATATGACTGGAACACGGCTCAGTAAATTTTTTGGGGTGGAGGATAGGTGTGCGAGGTGCTCGAGAAGCCCAGCGAATCATACCCATATGTTTTGGTCATGCCCGGCACTACAGGGGTTTTGGATGGGGGTGACAAAGGTGCTTTCGAAAGTAGTAGGAGTCCAGGTCGAACCAAGCTGGGGGTTGGCTATATTTGGGGTTGCACAAGAGCCGGGAGTGCAGGAGGCGAAAGAGGCCGATGTTTTGGCCTTTGCGTCCCTAGTAGCCCGGCGCAGAATATTGCTAATGTGGAAAGAAGCCAAGCCCCCGGGGGTGGAGACCTGGATAAATGATATGGCGGGGTTCATAAAGTTAGAGCGGATTAAGTTCGTCCTAAGGGGGTCGGCTCAAGGGTTTACAAGGCGGTGGCAACCGTTCGTCGAATATCTTGCGGAAAGATAGATAGGGGAGAACAAAGAAGGCAGCAGCAGCAGCCCAGAACTTGGGGGGTGGGGGGTGGGGGGGGGGGGGGGGGTGGCCTGAGACAAGGCAGTTGCCAATTAGGGCTAGTTTTTATTTTTGTTATTTAATATTTATTTATTTGTTGTTGTTTTCTTTTGTTCTTGTTTAAATAAAAAAGGTCATTATTATCTGTATTGTTATAATGTTGTGTAAAGGATGCACAATGTACTGTGTTGGTTGACCAAAAATTTTCAATAAAATATTATTTAAAAAAAAAAAAAACTTACTCAGTGTCTAATTGTTTGGCCTTACGGGCCCTTTGACTACGTCTACGTGGTTCCCCAGACGGTACAGCAGAACTGGAGGTGGACTCCTGTGATTCCTGCCCTCTGACACGGGATCCCTTTGGCGGCCGTTTCCTGGGGCGTCCTGGCCTAGATGGTGAGCTGCCAGCCTGTCCTGCCCGTTGCCCACCCGATGCACCTGGGACGGAAGGGGGGGAGTCCGAGGTGTCGCGGTGTACCGGGACCTCCCCTACACCTCCTCCTCCCTCGGGGTGCCCGATGGCCCCCAGGCCTCTACATGGGTGGGGGATGCGAACGGACTGGCCATCCAACGCCTCCCCCGACATCTGGCGCTGCCAGTCCTGGAGGCCCGTGCTGGTATCGACAGGGGTCTGCAGGTTTGCAGCCATGGAGCCCAGGGGGTTGGCAAACCCTGTCTGTGACAGTGCGACGCCGGCTCGCACATGGCCACTGGCGCCGATGCCCTCAGCGATGGCCTGCTGAGACTGGGCCATGGCCTGCAGAGACTGGGCCATGGCCTGCAGAGACTGGGCTATGGCCTGCTGAGACTGGGCTATGGTGTTGAGCGCCTCTGCCATCTGGTGCTGGCACTGACTCATGGCCTCCTGTGAGAGGGCAGCCGTGTCCTGGGCCACAGACGCCGCCTGCACGGAAAGCCCCAGGCCTCGCAAACCGTTCCCCATGTCTGACACCGTCGCACCCATTGCCTCCACCGCGGACGCCACCCGTGCGGTGTCGGCCTGGGTGGCACGCATGACCGGCACCACTTCCAGCTCCTGGACGCGGGTGGACTCCTCCACCTGCGACTGCAGCCGCCGCAAGCCGCCCGTCACCCTCTTCGCTCATCTCCGGGTCGGTGGTTGCATCGGATCTATGTGCGGGTGTGGTAACTCCAGGAACCCGGGATCCATCTGGGCGGCAGATGTTCGCTTGGGCTGGGCTGCCCTCCGACCGCCCGGCCCCTCTGCTGCTCCGACCTCCACCTGCTGTACCGGGACGGCTGTGTTGTGCGCACCAGTGAGTGTACCAGACGCCTCATCACTAAAGTGCCCAACCGAGGTGAGTGTTTCTGCGATGGTGGAGGGTGTTGGTGACAGCAGTGGCGTTGTGTCGTGCTCTTCGTCCCACTCTGAGTCCATGGCACTTTGGGGTGGGGGTTCGTCTCCACCCATCCACTTTGAGTCACTGTCCGGTATTTCGTCTTCCTGGGTAGTGCTGTCCCGGGTAGGGGTGTCCTGGGCAGTGCTGTCCCGGGTAGTGGTGTCCTGGGTAGTGGTGTCCTGGGTAGTGGTGTCCTGGCTCGGATGTGACGGGGGCCTGTGGCTGTCCCCCTCGTCGCTGGGTGGTCGCTCCCGCACGGGGGTGTCGTCTCCCTGTTGCTCCAGGTCTCTCCGTCTCCCGTGGTGTGCGAGGGGCATCCTGCGGGCGTCGCATGCTGGAGGGTCCGGGTCTCTCTGTCTCCCGTGGCCTCCGAGGGGCATCCTGCGGGCGTCGCATGCTGGAGGGTCTGGGTCTCTCTGTCTCCTGTGGCCTCCGAGGGGCATCCTGCAGACGGTCTGCATCTGCGGGGATGGGTGCCTCGACGTTTGGTCCTGCGATACACAATGAAGCATGCATGGTTAGACACGCAGGCAGTGATTAGGTGATATGGGGGAGGGGGGATATGGGGACGGGCTGTCGGTGGCTTACTTGCTAGTACGCCCCCGACCTCTGCATCAGCAACCTCCCGGTCCTCAAGTCCGCCAGCCAGTTCCAGGGCCCTTTCCTCGTGTTCGGTCAGTGGCCTCTCATCAGCGGGGCCTCCTCCAGGCCTCACATGCTTCCTATTGTTGTGTGCGCGCTTCTCCTGTTGGGGAGCGGGGGGGGGGGGGGGGGGGGGGGTTGGTGGCAGGGGTAAAAGGCAACACTGTTAGGCAGGTATATGAATGCACGCCATCGGTTGCGCGTGCATTACAGAGGTTAAGGTTAGGGATGGATTCACTTGGGGATATGGGGGGGGGATATGGGGGAGGGGGGATATGGGGGAGGGGATATGGGGGAGGGGGGATATGGGGAGGGGGGAATATGGGGGATGGGGGAGGGGGGAATATGGGGAAGGGGGGATATGGGGGAGGGGGGATATGGGGGATATGGGGGAGGGGGGATATGGGGGAGGGGGGATATGGGGGAGGCTCACCCTGCCTGCTCTGACGAGGTTGTTCACCTTCTTGTGCACTGGGTGCCTGTCCGTGGTGTCAGGGCCACAGCGGTGACGGCCTCTGCCACCTCCCTCCACAGACGCCGGCTGTGGCGTGGGGCAACTCTGCAGCCGTGCCCGGGATACAGGGCGTCCCTCCTCTACTCCACAGCGTCCAGGAGCGCCTCCACATCCCGTGACTCGAACCTCGGGGCTGAGCGGCGGCCAGCCATCCAGTCGGGTGTTCCGGTCGGGTGTTCCGGTCGGGTGGGGGGGAGCAGCGCGGCCTTATGAGCCGTCACGCCGTGCGGCGCGTATGACGCTGCACGGCGTGAACCATGTGCGCAAGAGCGGATCCCGTTAGGTCGCTGCTGGCCCATTTCGGGCCGGAGACTTTTGACCCATTTTTCCGGCGTTACGCAAGTCGGATTTGCGCCGTTTTGTGCGCCGATCGGCGGACTTTGCGCCGATAACGGAGAATTTCGCCCCAGGAGTGAGAGCCCTTGGATGGCTTCCCTGTGGCCACTACTTCAGCTGAGATGAGTGCCACTTGTGGCTCTGCTGGCAGCTCTCTCACCTCAGAGTCGCAAGGTTCTGGATTCAAGCCCCACCCCAGGACTTCAGCACATTCATTCGAGCTGAAAATGAAATGAAAATGAAAATCGCTTATTGTCACAAGTAGGCTTCAATGAAGTTACCGCGAAAAGCCCCAAGTCGCCACATTCCGGCGCCTGTTCGGGGAGGCTGGTATGGGAGCTGGCAGGGCAGGGCAGTAACTGAGGGAGTGCTGCACTGTCAGGGGTGATGTCCTTCGTATCAGACGTTAAACTAAGGCTCCATCTGCCTGCATGGGTGGATGTTAAAGATCCCTTGGCACTACATGTCGGGAATGATCCCCGGTGTCCTGGCCAAAGATTACCTCTCAGTCAACACCGCGAAAAGACAAATTAACTGGTTGTGACCACATTTCTGTTTGCTGGGACTTGCTGTGCACAAAATGGCGGCCATGTTTCCTGCATTACATCAAGGCTACACTTCAAGAGCACTGCGTTAGTGGTAAAGCGCCTTGGGACATCTGATGGCCAAGCAAAGCACAATAAAAATGCAATTCTTTTTCTTTTTTGAGATCAGTTATCAAAATGGAGACTTCTCGACCCACATTGGGCAGTGCCAGCGGGCTGTGCCAGGGGGTGGCCCTCTGGGGCGCTCCACTGGGTAGGGGGTTCCCCTTATTTGTGGGAGGGGGAGTTGACCCGGTGCTTCAGTGGGGGGGGGGGGGTTGACCCGGTGCTTGTTGGTTGTTGGTGGAGGGGGTGGTGGGGTCCGGTGGATGTTGATGGGGGGGGGAGAGGGGGGGGGAGATTTACCCGATTCTTGTGGTGGGGGATTTACCCAGGTGATTGTGGGGGGCGGGGGAGGGGGGGAGGGGGGGGGGAACAGAGTTCCTCGTATCCATGTGGGAAATTTCTTTCAGCGGAGATTGAGAAATCCTTTAAAAACGGCACCCCAACCTCTGTGAAGCTGGCGTTGTGGTCTCTAGCAGACCCTGCCCCTCCAGCGTGAGGGCGAAAGCCACATCCCCAGTGCCAGGGAATCTGGAGAGAAAACTCGGCTGTGCTGCTGCAGAGATACACACCAGGTCTTTTGCCGCAGCAAGCACTCTGTGCACAGACTGCAAAATCCCACTCGGTGTCTATTCCTGAGCCACCAACCTGTCTTCCCCCTTGATGGTGACGCGCCTGATTGCAACATTATCTCTGTTTACCCTTATTAATCTGTCTCTCTGCCTATTTTGACACCATAGTGCTTGACATGTCAGTAAGAGCCTTCCCCCAGGATCAGGGATGCCGGGGCAGACGTTCTATCCGCCAAGAGCTGCTGGCCAATCAGAAGCTGACTGTATTGAACAGCAGCCTCACCGGGGCGGTGCTGCCTGCTGCCAGTGCAACATTCACCCAAGGTCTGGGATCGCCGCTGGGTCCTCAGGCCACAAGTGATTGATGGTGGGGAGCGGTTGTCAGTGGTGGGTGTGAAGTGCAGGACATTGGCATTTCACAGCCAGGGCACGGGGGTTAGCTGGTGGGGCCTAGCCCTCAGCAGCACCTAATTCCCAATTCCAGGTCCCTCAACCATGTACTGAGTGCCTTTCAACAATGGGCATCCCGGTCTCCGGCAAGCCACAAATGACCCCACATGGGTTTGTTTGTCAATCTCCCCGGATGGTGAGACTCCAGCTGCCGCTGGGTTAGAATCATAGAATCCCTACAGTGCAGAAGGAGGCCATTCGGCCCATCAGGTCTGCACAGACCCTCTGAAAGAGCACCCTACCTCGGCCCAGTCCACAGCCCTATCTCCGTAGCCCCGCCAGACCTGTACATGGTTGGGCACTAAGGGGCAATTTATCATGGCGTTTCCCCCTAACCTGCACATCCTTGGATTGTGGGAGAAAACTGGAGCACCCGGAGGAAACCCAAACAGACACGGGGAGAATGTGCAAACTCCACATCGACAGTCGGCCAAGGCCGGAATTGAACCTGGGACCCTGGCGCAGTGAGGTAGCAGTGCTAACCACTGTGCCTCCGGCGGCAGAGGGATGAAGCCCTTAAACGGGCTATAATTGGCCACTGTAGGGCTCAATTGGCAGGGGGGTGGGGAGGCCGTCCATGAACCTTCCCGCCACAAACTTAATCGGGTGGAGATGATAAGGTATCGGGGTCCAATCCTTGCCACCCTTCCACCTGACTAAATGCTGGACCTGCAACTAAACCTAACACAGGGGAGGACAGACATTCCGGCCATAAAACGCACAACACAGAAACAGGCCACTCTGATCAATAGTTTTATGTTGCACACAAATCTCTTTCTATCCCTCATCTTGTCGTCCTATCAGCAGGATCTTCCCTTCCTTTCTCCCTCATGTGTTTTCCTAATCCTTAACTGCACCCCTGCTATTAACTCTGCCTATCCCTTGTGAGTTCCACATTCTCACACTCTCTGGGTAAAGAAGTTTCTCCTGAATTCCTGACTGGAATTATCAGTAACTGTCCTAAATTTATGGCCATTAGTTTTATCCCGCACCCCCCCCCCCCCCCCCCCCCCACCCGCTGCCCCGCCTCGCCCCACAAGTAGAAGCCTGTTCCCTACATCCATGCTGTTAATCCCTTTCATTATCTGAAAGGCCTCAACCAGATCATCCCTAACATTTGAAGCATTAGTCCATATTTTTTTTACAGTGTTTCAGTTAGGGAACAAATAGGTGAGTTTAGGTTGGGATAAATTCTTTCCAATGGTTAGGGAATCCATGGGCACTGTAAAAAAAAATCAGAACAGGACCAAGAGAAATTAGGAAATACTTTTACAAACAGGGAGTAATAGAAGTTTGGAACTCTCTTCTGTCATGGCAATTGAGGCAAGATCAATGGGTAATTATAAAACTGAAACTGGTAGATTTTTTAAAAACCAAAATGATTAAGAGATACCGTCTACAAAAGTATCTGCAGGAACTCACCAAGGCTCCTTAGGCAGCACTTATCAAACCCACGCCCACTACCATCTCGAAGGACAAGGGCAACAGATATATGTCTATGCCACCACCTGGCAGTTCCCTTCCAAGCCACTTGCCATCCTGACTTGAAGATATGTTGCTCTTCCTTCACTGTCACTGGGTCAAAAATCCTGGAGCTCCCCTCCCCTAACAGCACTGTGAACATAGAACATTACAGCGCAGTACAGGCCCTTCGGCCCTCGATGTTGCGCCGACCTGTGAAACCACTCTAAAGCCCATCTACACTATTATAGAACATAGAGGGTGTACCTGCACCACATGGGCTGCAGCAGTTCAAAAAGGCACCACCTTCTCAAGGCCAACAAAGGATGGCCTGGCCAGAAACACCCACATTCCACCAAAGGATGAATAAAAACAAAATATGGGGCAACGGTGGGCGTATGGAGTTAGGTCACAGTTCAGCCATGATCTCATAGAGTTACTGAACTGGTTTGAGGGTCGAAATGGCCCACTCCTATGTTCCAACCAACATAAGATTACAATCAGACACTGCTAAAATCAACAACAGGTGAAGCAGTGCCTGAGACAGAAAAATCAGGTGACTTTTTTATTGTGATTCTTCAACGGAACGTTACACTTTTCTGTTCAAAGCCACAGAGAAGGAAATAGCCTGTTGTAATAGTTCTGTGTCAGTAGCTGCTTTCACTTCTGTTGCTGTAGACTTGCAGTGCAAGAGATGTGTGTATAGTTAAGGAAATGGGATAATATTCTATTTGGCAATTTTGTGGAGTGTAATGTTAATTATAATGTCTGGAACTACGTGTTGCACGGATTACGAAAGCAGCCAGGCCGATGTTTTTGACATCTCCTAACTTGGCAGTTGTATTCTAAGACAGGTTGGACTGAAAATGGAAAAATATAATTGAAACGTAATTATCACTGAGGAGTGTGTTAATCAGGGAATGCGTTGAGCAATCTAGGTGGTATAAGTCACGTCAGTGAAACTATAATATACAATAATATTATCTTTTTATTATAAAAGTAGGCTTACATTCACACTGCAATGAAGTTACTGTGAAAAGCCCCTAGTCGCCACATTCCGGCGCCTGTTCGGGTACACGGAGGGAGAATTCAGAATGTCCAATTCACCCAACAGCACGTCTTTCGGGACTTGTGGGAGGAAACCGGAGCACCCGGAGGAAACCCACGCAGACACAGGGAGAGCGTGCAGACTCCGCCGGGAATCGAACCTGGGACCCTGGTGCTGTGAAGCAACAGTGCTAACCGCTGCGCTACCTTGCCGCCCTGAAGAGATTTATGAATGTTTTCTCAAACTTATGCTGTGCTTCCAGCCTGAAGCATTCTCCTGTATGACCGTCCCTTGTCATTTTTGCAGAATAAAATGGATTTTTATTCAGAAGTACTGTTCAGCAGCTGAGACTTTAGATGCGGACGGACCCAGTCAGTCAGCCTTCTCGAGGGCTTATAAAGAGGTCACGCCGCTGTTTCAGAGAAGGGCAGGAGAACTCATTGCCAGTGCCCTGACTAACATAAATCCCTCATCTACCATCTAAAAGTAGATTATGGGTGGATTCTCCTTCCGTTCATGGGGGTGGGATTCTCCAGAATGGGAGATTTGGCTGAGCACCATCGAAGGCTGGAATAGGCAGAGTTTTGGTCTCTCAGGGAATCAAGGGACATGTGCAATGGGCAAGAAAATGGAGTTGAAGCCGAAGATTCATGATCTTCATAGAATCATAGAATCATAGAATGTACAGTGCAGAAGGAGGCCATTCGGCCCATCGAGTCTGCACCGGCTCTTGGAAAGAGCACCCCACCCAAGCCCACACCTCCACCCTATCCCCATTACCCAGTAACCTCACCCAACACCATGGGCAATTTTGGACACTAAGGACAATTTAGCATGGCCAATCCACCTAACCCGCACATCTTTGGACTGTGGGAGGAAACCTGAGCAACCGGAGGAAACCCACGCACACGGGGAGAAGGTGCAGACTCCGCACAGACAGTGGCCCAAGCTGGGAATCGAACCTGCGACCATGGAGCTGTGAAGCAATTGTGCGAAGCACTATGTTACCGTGCTGCCCATCTTATTGAATGGTAGAACAAACTCGATGGGTCACATGGCCTACTCCTGCACCAATTTCTTGTGTTCGAGGTAGATTCCCTCCTTAACGAAGGAGTGGCTCCATTCTGTCTCTTGTTAGTTATCTCTAACCACCAAAATAACAGTAATTTTAAGTTCAGCCATGAGTCATCTCCGAAGTCTTCTGGATAGACTTCAGCATCTCGTGACTAAAAAACGAACATTCCTGCTTAGATCTGTTGAGCTTATCAGCTAATCCACAATGCGGATTAATTTGAGGCCCACTGAATGGGAGCCCAGTGCTTCATTTTTAGCATTTCCTCTCAATATCCACGTATCCAAGGGTGGCACGGTGGCACAGTGGTTAGCACTGCTGCCTCACGGCGGCGCCCCGAGTTCGGCCCCATCCCGGGTCACTGACCGTGTGGAGTTTGCACATTCTCCCCGTGTCTGCGTGGGTCTCAACCCAAAGATGTGCAGGGTAGGTGGATTGGCCACGCTACGGAAAAAAAAAAGAATTGGGCACTTAGAAAACAAATTATTTTTAGATGTCCACAAATCCACATTGAAACAGTCATCCAATTTATTTTCATAGCCTTTCATCTTCCAGCCTGCATAAACTTTATTTGATCTAGAATTCTAAAATCTAAAATGTCTCACTCACCCATCAGCCCCTGTCCTCACCAGGTGTAATGGTTTCTGTGCCCAAAAGCATTGGATTTAAAATGATCGCTCTAGTCGTCAATCTCTAATCCTGTTCTGAAACTCTCTCTAGCCACTGTCCCCTCCCACTGCACTTTCATTCTCTGGCCTATTGTGCATCGGGCCCTTTGTTGAGCCACAACTGTGGTAAAGGCTTTAGCCGTGTTTATTGATCCTTATCGTCATTCATGAGATGTGAGCTTCACTGGCTAGGCCAGCTTTTATTGCCCATCCCTAATTGCCTTTAAGAAAGAGGTGCCTTCTTGAACCGCTGCAGTCTCTGAGGTGTAGGTACATCCACAGTGCAGGATTTGACCCAGCGACAGTGAAAGTGCAGTGATGTAGCTCCAAGCCAAGATGGCATGTGGTTTGGAGGGGAACTAGCGATGGTGGTGCTCCTGACATCTGCTGCCCCTGACTTCCTGTGTGGTAGGGGTTGTGGTTTGGAAGGTGCTGTCGGAAAAACCTTGGTGAGTTGCTGCAGTACACACTGCTGCCACTGTCCGATAGTGGTGGAGGGAGTAAATGTTTAAGGTTGGGGTGCCAATCAAGCGGGCTGCTTTGGTGCTGGATGGCGTTGGTGGTCTTGGGCATTGTGGAGGCTGCACGCATCCTGTCACTTCCAGTTTCCTTATCACTTTCATCTCTTGTCCCTCGGGCTGACTGTAAAGTGCCACTAAATACCTTCTGTGTAAGGGTTTTATCTGAATGCAATTTGTTGCTGGTGTTGAATGGGAATCAAGTGTTCTGTTACTAAAGCTGATGATGGTAAACCTGTACTCAGAGTTCATGGACAGTTTGGGAATCCGTCACTTAACTGATGAAACCGCTTTGTTCTCTGAAATAAAATCCAGCATTCTATTCCTGATGTAATTCGCCCCCTTAATGTGCAGCCAGTCCTTTGCCGCTGGAGACAAAGGGTCTTCTCAACAGAAATTCAATATCTTAATGCCTCAACCAACTGTCCCTTCAAATGGGAGTTCGTCAGTTTTATTGCTAGAAGTAGCGGACCATCTTTTTGGGGGCTCTGTCCCACTTCAGTTAATTATCCACTCTGAATGATCGACCAATTATTTATTGTTGTACATAATGGACCCTTTGAATGGTGCTCAGTAACCTGCCATTAAAGCTACCGAATTCACTCCCTGGAAGTCCACTGCTCTGCTGCTAAAAATAATGCACTTTCTGAATGAAGGTCCTGTCTTGGCTTGACGGAGCGGAGGCTCTGAATCCGGGTGGTGGGGGGCAGCGGGAGTGCAGTTTCAAAGGTAGTGAGTCTTCTGAATGGTCATGTAGTTCTGATCACTGGGTCTTGAGCTCGAGGTTTGGAAACATTTTTTAAAGTCCTTTGGCTCACTGCAAGGATCAGATAGGGATCAGATACATTATGCTGGCTCTTTGAGTTATATTTCTGATGTATAAGACCCCTCGTGTTTCATTCCTTGGAGGAAGGCAGCTTGTTGACTGTGTTGGGTTGTGTTCAGAATAAAAATGAAGCCTTTGTTCCTCCCACAGCAGAGCCGCCTGCATCATATTGCTCATCCCAGCGATAAACAGTAAACAGAGACAGGCCTTTCAAATCATTAACACGGCACAGCTTTCAATGGACAAGTATATGCTTGTAGCCTACGTGATCAATAACAAGTTCTAATTGATCATGTTTTTGGCCCTGTCTTGCAGCAGAGTTCAGAAATATATATAACTAGTAAACCGCACATTATTGCTTCATATTCCTGTTTCTCCAGGGCCACTCAAGATATAATTTACTTTGAAGTAAACAGTCTGAATAAACAATGTAAAACACAGTTCGTGACCCCAGGATGTCCCAAAGCACTTTGCAACCAACGAGGTACTCTCGAAGTGCAATGACTGCAGCGTAAGAAAAGGCAGCAATTGTGCGCGCAACCAGCTCCCACAAACATTCATGAGATAATGACCAAGTAAGCATGTTTTAATGATTTTGAATGAGGGCTAAATGTTGGCCAGGGTGCTGGGAGAATGCGCCAACTCTTCTTAAATTAATGCCTTGGGATGTTTCACCTGAGAGGGCTGACCGTATAATATCAGTTTCAAAAGGTAGTTCCCCCACAGTGAAGCACTACCTCAGTACTGCGCTGAACTATCAACCCTAGGCTATGCACTCAAGTCTCTGACCCGGGGCGATCTTTTTTTTAAAATTTAGAGTACCCAATTATTTTGTTTCCCCAATTAAGGGGCAATTTAGTGTGGCCAATCCATCTAACCTGCACATCTTTGGGTTGTGGGGGTGAAACCCACGCAGACACGGGGAGAATGTGCAAACTCCACACAGACAGTGACCCGGGGCCAGGATCGAACCTGGGTCCTCACCGCCATTGGCTAACCACTGTGCCGCCCCTTCGAGGTGCTCTTCCTACCTGAAGCCAATGATCTACTCTCTCAGGAGTGAATATACTGCTGACTGTGCCAAGCTGACACCTTGATGTATGTTTGAAATATGCACCTATTTCATTTACCTGGCTATGCTGAGCAGTTTCTGTGTAATCCTTCTCTGCCAGCATCTTTTTCGAAAGTGACCTGGTGAGTCTAGATCTGGGTGTGGGCATTGGATTGGGCAGGCTTTGATTCCCTTCACATTCAAATAATCTGCCAGGCAACAACAACTTGTCTTTATAGAGCACCTTTAATGTAACAAAGTGTCCCAAGACCCTTCAAAGGAGCATTATAAATCAAAATATGACACCATGCCACATAAGGGCATTTTAAGCCAAATGTGCAAAAGGCTTGGTCACAGAGGTAGGTTTTAGGTGGTGTCTAAAGGAAGAGCACGAGGTAGAGAGGTGGAGAGATGGAGTCCCACTGCTGAGGACCGCGGCATGGTGGACCCATTAAAATCAAGAATTACCAAGACGCCAGGATTAGAGGAGCACAGGTATCTCAGAGGATTCTGGGTCATTGGGGTCACACTCGGAGAACGGCTGCTCAACAAGCTGCCTTCACCAATTCAGCCAGGCCCCAGCAGGTGTCAACATCTTCAGGAAAGGGGAAGGAGAGCAAGGGGAAGAAAGACTGATTCAAACAAGTGAAAATACATCGCAGTGTCCATGGACTGCTTTTGCAATGTGCTCTGGTGGGCACACATACGTCGATGGATGTCATGGTGCGAAGGGAATACAGAAAATGCATTTAAGTGACAATTTCAACAGAAAGAATTTGTTATAGTTGCATTCAGAGTTGCAAGTCCCACTGGTGCTTCAGAACAAGCACACAGAAACGCACAACAACATGTCGATTGGTTCAACCAGGTCAGTCAAGGCAGCCTTGAGGAGGAGTTTATAGAATGTATCCACGATAGTTTCCTAGAACAGTATGTAATGGAACCTATGTGGGAAATAGCGGTCCTAGATTTGGTCCTGTGTAATGAGACAGGATTGATTAATGATCTCATAGTTAGGGATCCTCTCGGAAGGAGCAATCACAACATGGAATTTAAAATACAGATGGAGGGTGAGAAGGTAAAATCAAACACTAGTGTTTTGTGCTTGAACAAAGGAGATTACAATGGGATGAGAGAAGAGCTAGCTAAGGTAGACTGGGAGCAAAGACTTTATGGTGAAACAGTGGAGGAACAGTGGAGAACCTTCCAAGCAATTTTTCACAGTGATCAGCAAAAGTTTATACCATCAAAAAGGAAGGACGGCAGAAAGAGGGAAAATCGACCGTGGATATCTAAGGAAATAAGGGAGAGTATCAAATTGAAGGAAAAAGCATACAAAGTGGCAAAGATTAGTGGGAGACTAGAGGACTGGGAAATCTTTAGGGAGCAACAGAAAGCTACTAAAAAAGCTAGAAAGAAGAGTAAGATAGATTATGAGAGTAAACTTGCTCAGATTATAAAAACAGATAGTAAAGGTTTCTACAAATATATAAAACAAAAAAGAGTGGCTAAGGTAAATATTGGTCCTTTAGAGGATGAGAAGGGAGATTTAATAATGGGAGATGAGGAAATGGCTGAGGAACTGAACAGGTTTTTTGGGTCGGTCTTCACAGTGGAAGACACAAATAACATGCCAGTGACTGATGGAAATGAGGCTATGACAGGTGAGGACCTTGAGATGATTTTTATCACTAAGGAGGTAGTGATGAGCAAGCTAATGGGGCTAAAGGTAGACAAGTCTCCTGGACCTGATGGAATGCATCCCAGAGTGCTAAAAGAGATGGCTGGGGAAATTGCAAATGGCCTAGTGATAATTTAGCAAAATTCACTAGACTCTGGGGTGGTCCCGATGGATTGGAAATTAGCAAATGTGACACCACTGTTTAAAAAAGGAGGTAGGCAGAAAGCGGGTAATTATAGGCCAGTGAGCTTAACTTCGGTAGTAGGGAAGATGCTGGAATCTATCATCAAGGAAGAAATAGCAAGGCATCTGGATGGAAATTGTCCCATTGGGCAGACGCAGCATGGATTCATAAAGGGCAGGTCGTGCCTGACTAATTTAGTGGAATTTTTTGAGGACATTACCAGTGTGGTAGATAACGGGGAGCCAATGGATGTGGTATATCTGGATTTCCAGAAAGCTTTTGACAAGGTGCCACACAAAAGGTTACTGCATTAGATAAAGATGCATGGCATTAAGGGGAAAGTAGTAGCATGGATAGAGGATTGGTTAATTAATAGAAAGCAAAGAGTGGGGATTAATGGGTGTTTCTCTGGCAATCAGTAGCTAGTGGTGTCCCTCAGGGATCAGTGTTGGGCCCACAATTGTTCACAATTTACATAGATTTCCCGTACCAGCCTCCCCGAACAGGCGCCGGAATGTGGCGAGGAGGGGCTTTTCACAGTAACTTCATTTGAAGCCTACTTGTGACAATAAGCGATTTTCATTTTTCATTTCATTAGATGATTTAGAGTTGGGGACCAAGTGCAATGAGTCCAGGTTTGCAGACGACATTAAGATGAGTGGTAAAGCAAAAAGTGCAGAGGATACTGGAAGTCTGCAGAGGGATTTGGATAGGTTAAGTGAATGGGCTAAGGTCTGGCAGATGGATGCAATGTTGTCAAATGCGAGGTCATCCATTTTGGTCGGAATAACAGCAAAAGGGATTATTATTTAAATGATAAAATATTAAAACATGCTGCTGTGCAGAGAGACCTGGGTGTGCTAGTGCATGAGTCACAAAAAGTTGGTTCACAGGTGCAACAGGTGATTCAGAAGGCAAATGGAGTTTTGTCCATTATTGCTAGAGGGATGGAGTTTAAGACTAGGGAGGTTATGCTGCAATTGTATAAGGTGTTAGTGAGGCCACACCTGGAGAATTGTGTTCAGTTTTGGTCTCCTTACCTGAGAAAGGATGTACTAGCGCTAGAGGGTGTGCAGAGGAGATTCACTAGGTTAATCCCAGAGCTGAAGGGGTTGGATTACGAGGAGAGGTTGAGTAGACTGGGACTGTACTCATTGGAATTTAGAAGGATGAGGGGGGATCTTATAGAAACATATAAAATTATGAAGGGAATAAATAGGATAGATGAGGGCAGGATGTTTCCAGTGGCGGGTGAAAGCAGAACTAGGGGGCATAGCCTCAAAATAAGTGGAAGTAGATTTAGGACAGCGTTTAGGAAGAACTTCTTCACCCAAAGGGTTGTGAATCTATGGAATTCCTTGCCCAGTGAAGCAGTTGAGGCTCCTTTATTAAATGTTTTTAAGAACTTCCGGTTGCGGCTGTGCGGAGCTAAGTCGCACATTCGGCGGTCCCGCAAAAACTGACTTTGGGGCTCTTTTTAGGGCCCTCAACGGTGCTTTTTCAACGTTTCCTGGTGTGGGAAGGAGAGTACAATAGTTCCCCGATAGGATAAGGCTTCTACTAGGAGCGGGGCGACTAAAAAGGTGGTGGTGGACCCGAAGAAGGTGCGAGGGAAGAAGAACAAAATGGCGGCGGGCGGAGACCAGGCAGGGTGGATGCGGTGGGCGGAGGAGCAGCAGGAGGGTATCCAGCGCTGCTTCAGAGAGATTAAAGTGGACCTGCTAGAGCCGATGAAGGCTTCTATTGATAAGCTGCTGAAGCCACAGACGGCCCAGGGGGTGGCGATCCACGAGGCTCCACAAAAGATCTCCGACAACGAGGACGAGATCTTAGGCCTGGCGGTAAAGGTGGAGGCGCACAAGGCGCTCCACAAGAAATGACAGGAGCGGTTCGAGGAGATGGAGAATCGGTCGAGGCGGAAGAATCTGCGGATTCTGGGCCTCCCGGAGGGGCTGGAGGGGCCAGACGTGGGGGCCTATGTGGTCACCATGTTGAACTCGCTGATGGGAGCGGGGTCCTTCCAGGGGCCCCTGGAGCTGGAAGGGGCCCATAGAGTGCTAGCGAGGAGGCCCAAGGCTAACGAGCCTCCGCGGGTGGTGCTGGTGAGGTTCCATTGGTTCGTTGATCGGGAGTGTGTGCTCAGGTGGGCCAAGAAGGAGAGGAGTAGCAGGTGGGAGAACGCGGAGGTTCGAATATACCAGGACTGGAATGCGGAGGTGGCAAAGAGGAGCGAAGGCGGTGCTGCACAGGAGGAGGGGTGAAGTTTGGCATGTTGCAGCCGGCGCGACTGTGGGTTACCTACAAGGACTGGCACCATTATTTTGAGTCTCTGGAGGAGGCGTGGGCCTTTGTTCAGGCCGGGAAGTTGGACACAGATTGAGGGTCGGGATGGGCGTTTGGGGACTGCGGTTGATATGTTTTTTTTTGAGTGGGGGGGCCTTTGCTTTGCTCCTGGTTTCTTTTTCTCTGTGTTTTTCTCTTTCGGGTCGGTGAGGGTGGTTGGGGTGGGTTGGGCACTGTTTTGGTTGGGTTGGTCGGGGGGGCTCTTGGAGGGGGGTAGGTAAACGGAACAGGGGTGATGGCCGGCGGTGAGATGGGGCCCCGCGGGGGAGGGGGAGGCCCGAGTCGGGGGTGAGGGGACTGGGCCTGTAAAATTAGCTGCGTCAGAGGTGGCGGGGCCTGGTAGGTGGAAAGCGCGGGCTTTTTCCCGCGCTGAAGACTTGAGGGGGCGGGGCCTCGGCGGGGAAGCGAGGGTTGTTTCCCGCGCTTAGAACGGAAGGGGGAGGGGGAGAGCCCATGGATGGGGAACGGGAGAGGAGGTTGTGTCACACAATGGGAGGAGTCGAAGGAGAGGCGTGAGTGGCCGGGGTCAGCAGGAGTCAGCTGACTTGCGGAAGTGCAATGGGGGGAGCAAATCAGCTAGGATGGGTCCTAGCCGTGGGGGTCCTAGCCGGGGGGGGGGGGGGGGGGGGGGGTAATCGAGTTGCTGCTATGGTCGAGGGGCAGCTGGAGCGAGTGGGGGGAGTCGAGACGGGGGTATGCCGCCGTGGGGAACGGGCCGAGTGTGGGGTGCGGGCGCATGGCTGGCCGAGTAGGGGTTATGGCTCGTCGGCAGGGGAGGGGGGGGGAGTAGCCCCCTGATCCGGCTGATAACCTGGAATGTAAGGGGATTGAATGGGCCGGTTAAGCGGGCCCGCGTGTTCGCGCACCTGAAGGGGCTGAAGGCGGATGTGGTTATGCTCCAGGAGACACACCTGAAGGTGGCAGACCAGGTAAGATTGAGGAAAGGGTGGGTAGGTCAGGTGTTTCATTCGGGGCTGGATGCCAAAAATCGAGGGGTGGCGATCTTGGTGGGAAAGAAGGTGTCATTCGAGGCGTCGAGCATTGTGGCAGATAATGGCGGTAGGTACATAATGGTAAGTGGTAAGTTGCAGGGAGAGAGGGTGGTACTGGTCAATGTGTATGCCCCGAATTGGGACGATGCGGGTTTTATGCGGCATATGTTGGGTCGGATCCCAGACTTGGAAGTGGGGGGCCTGATAATGGGGGGAGACTTTAACACGGTGCTGGATCCGGCACTGGATCGCTCCAGGTCAAGGACGGATAGGAAGCCGGCGGTGGCTAGAGTGCTGAGGGGGTTTATGGACCAGATGGGAGGGGTGGACCCTTGGCGATTTGCAAGGCCGGGGGCTAGGGAATTTTCATTCTTCTCACATGTCCATAAGACTTATTCCCGAATCGACTTTTTCATTTTGAGTAGGGCGCTGATAGCGAGAGTGGAGGATACTGAATAATCGGCAATAGCCATTTCGGACCACGCCCCGCATTGGGTGGACTTGGAGATGGGGGAGGAGAGGGACCAGCGCCTGTTGTGGCGCTTGGAGGTGCGGCTGTTGGCGGACGAGGAGGTGAGCGAGCGGGTCCGAGGAAGTATAGAGAGGTACTTGGAGACCAACGACAATGGGGAGGCCCGAGTGGGGATGGTATGGGAGGCGCTGAAGGGGGTGGTGAGGGGAGAGCTGATCTCCATTAGGCCCCACAAGGAGCGGAGGGAACGGGGGGGAGAGGGAGAGGCTGGTGGGGGAGATGGTGAGGGTAGACAGGAGGTATGCGGAGGTGCCCGAGGAAGGATTGGTGAGGAAGAGGCACAGCCTCCAGGCCGAATTCGACCTGGTGACCACCAGGAAGGCGGAGGTGCAGTGGAGGAAGGCCCAGGGGGCGATTTACGAGTATGGGGAAAAGGCAAGCCGGATGCTGGCGCATTAGCTTCGGAAGCGGGACGCAGCTTGGGAGATCGGGGGAGTTAAGGACAGGGGAGGGAGTGAGGTGCGGAGTGGGGTTGGCATCAATGGGGTCTTCAGGGACTTTTACGAGGAATTGTACCGATCCGAGCCCCCACGGGAGGAGGGAGGGATGGGCCGCTTCCTGGACCAATTGAGGTTTCCAAAGGTGGAAGAGGGACTGGTGGCGGCAATGGGGGCCCCGATTGGGCTGGAGGAGCTGATCAAAGGGATCATGCAGGCGGGGAAGGCACCGGGGCCGGACGGTTTACCGGTCGAATTCTATAAAACATACATGGACCTGTTGGGCCCGTTGCTAGTCAGGACCTTCAATGAGGCAACGGAGGGGGGGACTTTGCCCCCGACGATGTCCCGGGCACTGCTCTCCTTGATCCTGAAGCGGGACAAGGATCCCCTGCAGTGTGGGTCTTACAGACCGATTTTGTTGCTAAATGTAGATGCCAAGGTGCTGGCGAAGGTCTTAAGCACGAGGATTGAGGATTGAGTGCCGCAGATCATCCATGAAGACTAGACGGGGTTTGTGAAGGGGAGGCAGTTGAACGCGAATGTGCGGAGACTTTTGAATGTTATCATGATGCCGGCGAGGGAGGGGAAGGCGGAGGTAGTGGTGGCAATGGATGCTGAGAAAGCCTTCGATAGGGTAGAGTTGGGGTACCTGTGGAGGTGCTGGAGGTTCGGGTTTGGGGAGGGGTTTGTGAGGTGGGTCAGGCTGTTGTATGAGATCCCGATGGCGAGTGTGGCCACAAACAGGAGGAGGTCTAAGTACTTTGGGTTGCACCGAGGGACGAGGCAGGGTATCCCCTGTCCCCCCTGCTCTTCGCACTGGCGATTGAACCCCTGGCTATGGCACTGAGGGAGTCAAGGAACTGGAGGAGGTTGGTGCGGGGTGGGGAGGAGCATAGGGTGTCACTTTATGCGGACGACCTGCTGCTGTATGTGGCGGACCCGGTGGGAGGAATGCCGGAGGTAATGAGGATTCTTAGGGAATTTGGGGACTTTTCGGGGTACAAGCTCAACATGGGGAAGAGCGAGCTGTTCGTGGTTCACCCAGGGGACCAGGAGAGGGGGATTGGCGAGCTCCCACTAAAAACGGTGGAGAGGAGCTTCAGGTATTTGGGAGTCCAGGTGGCCAGGAGCTGGGGGAGCCTGCAGAGGCTTAATTTTACAAGGCTGGTGGAGCAAATGGAGGAGGAGTTCAAGAGGTGGGACGCGTTGCTGCTGTCGTTGGCGGGTAGGGTGCAGTCAATCAAAATGACGGTGCTCCCAAGGTTTTTGTTCCTGTTCCAGTTCCTCCCCGTGTTTACCCCAAAGGCTTTTTTTAGGCGGGTTAACAGGAGCATAATGGGGTTTGTGTGGGCGCGAGGGATGCCGAGGGTGAGAAGGTTGTTCCTGGAGCGGAGTAGAGATAGGGGGGGACTGGCGCTGCCCAACCTTTGTGGGTACTACTGGGCTGCCAATGCAACGATGGTGCGCAAGTGGGTGATGGAGGGGGAGGGGGCTGCATGGAAGAGGATGGAGACGGGGTCTTGTGTGGGTACGAGTCTGGGGGCGCTGGCAATGGCGCCGCTGCCGCTCCCTCCAAGGAGGTATTCCACGAGCCCGGTGGTGGCGCCTGCCCTCAAAATCTGGGGGCAGTGGAGGCGGCATAGGGGGGAAGTTGGGGCCTCGGCGTGGACCCCAATACGGGAGAACCACCGGTTCGCCCCAGGAAGAACAGGTGGTGGGTTTTCGGGGTGGCACAGGGCAGGGTTACGAAAGTTGGGGGACCTGTTTGTTGACGGGAAGTTCGCGAGCCTGGGTGAGCTGGAGGAGAAGTACGGGCTCCTCCCGGGGAACACCTTCAGGTACTTACAGGTAAGACGGCAGGTGGTGGAATTCCCGCGGCTACTGCCACACACAGGGGTGCTCTCGGGGGGGTGGGTGGGAGTGGGGAAGATCTCGGAAACTTACCAAGTGATGCAGGAGGAGGAGGAGGCCTCGGTGGTGGAGGTGAAAGGTAAGTGGGAGGAGGAGTTGGGAAAGGAGATTGAGGAAGGGACGTGGGCAGGTGCCCTACGGAGGGTGAACTCTTCCTCATCGTGCACGAGGCTCAGCCTCATACAGTTTAAGGTGCTGCACAGGGCACACATGACCGGGACAAGGATGAGCCGGTTTTTTTGGGGTGAGGACAGGTGTGTTAGGTGCTCAGGGAGCCCAGCAAATCACACCCATATGTTCTGGGCATGCCCAGCGCTGGAGGAATTTTGGAAGGGCATAGCGAGGACGGTGTCGAGGGTGGTAGGATCCAGGGTCAAACCGGGCTGGAGGCTCGCAATATTTGGGGTGGCAGAGGAGCCGGGAGTGCAGGAGGCGAAAGAGGCCGGAATTCTGGCCTTTGCGTCCCTGGTAGCCCGGCGAAGGATTCTTCTTCAGTGGAAAGATGCGAGGCACCCAAGCATGGAATCCTGGATCAACGATATGGCGGGGTTCATTAAATTGGAGAGGGTGAAATTCGCCTTGAGAGGGTCGGTACAAGGGTTCTTCAGGCGGTGGCAACTGTGACTTCCTGGCAGAATGGTAGACATTGGTCAATGGCAGCAGCAACTCGGGGGGGGTGGTTTACTTTATTTCTGTTATTTACACTGGAGGGTCCAGGGGGGTGTATATACCAGTTGTGTTAAGTCGGGGTGTTAATGTTAATTTATTATTTGTACAGGGGGGAGGGGGGGTTGCTTTTCTAGACCGTGTTTTGTACTTAACCCTGTTAGGTTCCTTTTTCATTTTGTTGTTGATATTTTATGAAAACCTTAATAAAAACTATTTTTAAAAAAAATGTAATGTTTTTAAGATAAAGATCAAAGTTTTTTGACGAATAGAGGGATTAAGGGTTCTGGTGTTCGGGCCGGAAAGTGGAGCTGAGTCCACAAAAGATCAGCCATGATCTCATTGAATGGCGGAGCAGGCTCGAGGGGCCAGATGGCCTACTCCTGCTCCTAGTTCTTATGTTCTAACATCTCCTCCAAATAAACAGGAAAATTAAATTAAAATTAATCAGAGTGTTTTCCCCCAGTACATCTTCGGCTATGTGGATCGCATGGGACTGAAGCTCAGAAGCCAGAAGGATGTGGTCCCAGACCTGTGCTGTGTCCACTGATTTCAGCCGGGGCAGTAGCCTGAATGATACAATTAGCTTTCTTGCTCCCGAGGGAAGTCCAGGGGTAGCTCACCAGGGTTGCCCAGTGAACCTGCCAGAAACTGGGCACATTTGAACCTTAGGTGAGGTTAAGGTTAGATTTGACGGCTATGATCAAACAACTTGTAGATGGTCAGTTCAGAGTGACCAATCATCAGGGGAAAAAATATTAAGGGACACTTTGCATGGCGACCCTGTAAAAAACTGGGTGGGGGGGGGGATGTTACTGGCAAACTTTAAGATGGAGCCACAGGGAGAAGAGAATGGTTGCATGCTGTGTATGCACAAGGCTTAAAGGTGCGAATTACGAGATACGGGACTACCGCCTCAAATATGGGATGGTCCCATAAAATCCAGGATGGTTGGTCATACCTGATCGGAGTTAAAGCACATATTGATAACAGGGACATTGGAATGAACTAGCTCGGAGTTACCAGCACCCTTAGAACTTTACCCTATCTGCATCTTTGGAAGATGATAGACGAGAACATGTTTATAACTCACATAACGTTTAATGATTTTATTTTATGCAGTTAACTAGAAGGTGCTTCTTAAAGCAATGGTGTTGTATAATTTATATCTCAGATCTTGCAGAGGTGACGCTAGTTTCTATGATTGTCGGAACTCCATTTAAAGTGCTTTGAAATGTCGACCCCATGCTTCCAGCTCAGGCTTCCACTTCTTTCTACAGCTTTGCTTATTTATCTCTAAATCTACACCCAGGCCTAAACAATCAAACACAATGAGCATCAACAGTAAATAGACTCACATAGTCAAACACAGAACAGTTGAACAATGAACAGTACAGCGAAAAATTCTGTTAGCCTCTGCAATTCAGGAGGGCCCAAACCTTTCAGTCACGTTCATAGCATTCTGATGCTTTTTCCTTTATCGATAAAGGGGGAGATTCTCCAATATGGAGCGCAAGTGTTCGCGCCGTCGTGAACGCCGTCGCATTTCACGAAGGCGCGAACTGGGCCTGGGTACGACCGATTCTGCACTGCACTGGAGCGGTTCACGCCGCTCCAGCCTCCTTTGGCACTGCACCAACCCGCATATGCGCAGTTGCCCGCGCCAACCTGCACATGCGTGGGGGACTTCTTTAGCGCACCGACCCCGACTCAACATGGCGTTGGTGTTCAGGGGCCGGCCGCGCCAGGAAGTAGACCCGGGGGGGGAAGAGGCCGGCCCGCTGATCGGTGGGCCCCGATCGCAGGCCAGACCCCATCGGAGGCCTCCCCCAGTGAAGGAGCCCCCCTCCTACCCCCCCACAGGCCGCCCCCCGACCGTTCGCGCAGAGTTCCCGCCGGCAGCGTCCAGGGGTGAAAGGGGGCGGTGGGACTCTGTCGTATTGGCACGGCCGCTCGGCCCATCCGGGCCAGAGAATCGGCGGCCCCGCCGATTCCAGCGGCCAGCGCACCGCCAAACGCGCTGGCACAAATGGCGGCGATTCTCCGCACCGCGGAGAAACGCGCGCCTGCGTCTGTGCGCAGTTACGACGATTTTATGGCCCGGTGCGGGGCTCAGCGAATCGCCCCCTTAGTTTCCAGTCTTTCCCTCCATATAATTTTGAATTGTTATGATCCGCAGCATAAACCTTAGCATCTCCCGACTCTTAATTTTACCCTTGAAATTCAAGGCTAGCACCCCCCCCCCCCCCTCCACTCCCATGCCAGTCAATCCACCACAACACAATACATGGCAGCGGTCGCTCACGGACCCGGCCCGCGAAATAGTGCCCTCCACTTCGGCCGGCTCACGCACCCCGGACCACCGCCCCACAGTGTCCCCAGCCCCGAATAATGTCCCCCCTCCCTCTGCCCGTGGATCAGCCCTCCCCCGTCTGTGGTGGCCCTGGACTGAGTCCGCTGCCGCCACGCCGCGTTCCCGACGGGTGAGACCATGAGAGACCCAAGCCGTTGGGAACTCGGCCAGTCAGGGGCGGAGCATCGGGGGGCTTAGCTTTGGAGGGGGTGGAGCATCGCAAAAACGGTGCCACCCCAATTTCGTCGGAAACTTGGATTCTCCGGCCGGTTGCCAAACGCAATTTCAGCGTCGGCGACCGGTGAATCCAGCCCAGGAGTTGAGAGCGAGTCAGCCCTGAGAGAGGACTACAAGAGACATTAAATATGAAATTTCAGTTTGAGTATTGCTGAAACGAGACATTTTTTTTGTCAAAGCTTTTCACCCTGCACTCATCAGAACATTTGCAAGAATACAATGTAAGTGAATTCCATAAATTTGTACTGTATGAGCAGGGTGCGGATTTGTTTGTAAGTAGACTCTAATCAGTAGAGGCACTGCCTTGGAGAATGCACCAGTTGATGGCGACTGACAGATAACTGCCAAGCATTGTTTGAAATTCAAATCAGGCAGCTTGACTATTTGGTCAAGGCGTTGCCCTGAAGAATGAATCGGTGAAAGGCTGACCCTTATTTTGTTTCGCTGGTAAAGGCGCAATTTGTGTACATGTTTTTTCTGCTTTCACAGAAGAGGCTCCTGGATTAATATATGTAGCTTCCAGTACTCGCAAATGTGCCACACGACTGAATCTTAAACCGGTTGTCCGTGTCACTTTTAACTCACTGAAGATTATTTAGCAAATTTTGTTTAAATTTCATTTTAAATAAAACTCTGGGGGCAGATTTAACGGAACTGGATATGAGTCAAACTGGTAACTTACTGTTCTCGGTGTGATATATTTGCCACTTCTTTATTACTAAGCATAACTACCGCCTTTAGATGACATCATCTCGGAGTGTGCCTCCACTCCGTGTTTACTTCCCATTCACAGAACAAAACGGAATAGACCACATGGGTTTAGAAACAAGAGATTGATCCTCACAAATACACTGGAATAATTTGAGGAAGTAACTTGGACATTAGAGCGCAGAGAGCAATTCATTGGATATATTTGGACTTTCAGAAGACATTTGATTAACTACCACGTTGGTGCCTGATAAAGAAGATTAACCAGCATTAATTAACTGCACATGAGCTAAACCTAATTAGAATTGGCTGAGCTGTATAAAACAGAGGGTGAAGATAAACAGTGAAAAAATGTCCAGCTGTGAGCCAGAGATTGCTGGAACTCGGTGTGGGGAGAGGGGGAGGGGATGTTGGTGGAGGCGGGGGGAAGTCATGGGGTCTATTCTGGGTTCCCTACTGTTGACACTACCCCGGAATGATTTGGAATTGGGTGATAGGGCTACTTAGCCCACATTTAAGTTAAGAAGCTCAAATTTGCCTAGTTAACAGCGACAACTGAAGCTTCAAAGTAAATCTCTGTATGAAGCATTTCCCGAAACACTTTGATGTGTTAAGGCATGACATAAATGTGAGACAAATTAATCAGCATGAAACTCGAGATCCTATTCCCCCAAAATGTAAAAAGGATTAGTTCCTTCATAAAGTTGCTGGATAATTAAAGTTGCAGGGGCTGGTTTAGCACAGGGCTAAATCGCTGGCTTTGAAAGCAGACCAAGGCAGGCCAGCAGCACGGTTCAATTCCCGTACCAGCCTCTCCGAACAGGCCCCGGAATGTGGGGACTAGGGACTTTTCACAGTAACTTCATTTGAAGCCTACTTGTGACAATAAGCGATTTTCATTTCAAATAAAAGATATTGGCATGGTCAGAAGATTGGCTAGCTAACGAGACAGTAGGCATAAATCAGTAGTTTTCTGGGAATGGGATGTAACCACAGGAATCAGTGCTGGGGCCTCAAATGTTAAGTCCCAGATGACCACAGGCTGCTTTCCCCTTTTGAAGGGGGGGGGGGGCAAGAGAGCTGACTGGTGGTGGTTTAACCTGAGGATCACCACACCTCAGGCGAGGGGCAAGGTTCACAAGGCTCATGAATAACCTCAGCTAGTGCGGGAATTGAACTCAGGCTGTTGGGCTCGCTCTGTGTCACGAACCAGCCGTCCAGCCAACTGAGCTAAACTCGAATTTATATAAATAACTTGGATGAAGGTACCGATGGCATGGTTGTCAAGTTGGCTGATGACACAAAGAGCGGTTGAAAAATAAGTTGCGAAGAGGACTTGGAGGCCACAAAAGAGATAGAAATACGTTAAGTGAGTAGGTAAAGATCTGGCCAATGCAGTATAACATGGGAAAATGTGGAATTCCCCATTTTGGCAGGGAGGATAAAAAAGAAGCAAATGATCTAAATGGTGCGAGATTGCATAGCTCTGAGATACAGAGTTATCTGGGTGTCATGGTGCTTGAATCGCAAAAGGCTGGTGTGCAGGTGCAGCAAGTAATTAGGAAAGCTAATAGAATGTTGATTGCGAGGGGAATTGATTACAAAACTAGGGAGGTTAAGCTTCAGTTATACTGGCCATTGGTGAGACCACGGGTGGGATTCTCCGCAATCGGCGCGATGTCCGCTGACCGGCGCCAAAAACGAAGCGAATCAGTCCGGCATCGCGCCGCCCCAAATGTGCGGAATTCTCCGCATCTTGAGGGGCCGAGCCCTCAAGGCTAGGCCCGCGCCGGACTGATTTCCGCCCCGCCAGCTGGCGGGAAAGGCCTTTGGCGCCCCGCCAGCTGGCGTGGAAATGACTTTGCCGTGCGACGCATGCGCGGGAGCGTCAGCGGCCGCTCACGGCATCCCCGCGCATGCGCAGCGGATGGGGTCTCTTCTGCCTCCGCCATAGTGAAGACCATGGTGAAGGCGGAAGGAAAAGAGTGCCCCCACGGCACAGGCCCGCCCGCGGATCGGTGGGCCCTGATCGCGGGCCAGGCCACCGTGAGGGCACACCCCCTGGCCAGATTGCCCCGCGCCCCTCCCCCCCCAGGACCTCGGAGCCTGCCTGCGCCGCCTTGTCCCGCCGTTCGAACGGTGGTTCAATCCATGCCGGCTGGCATGGGTTGACAGCGGCGGGACTTCGGCCCATCGCGGACCGGAGAATCGCCGGGGGTGGGCCCGCCAGCCGGCGTGATTTCCGCCGACCGGCGCGGCGCGATTCCCGCCCCCGCCGAATCTCCGGTGGCTGAGAATTCGGGACACGGCGGGGGCGGGATTCACGCCGGCCCCCGGCGATTCTCCGACCCGGTGGGGGGTCAGAGAATCGCGCCCCACATCTGGAGTATTGTGACTAAAGAATTGAACCTGGGTCCCTGGTACTGTGAGGCAGCAGTGCGGACCACCGTGCCATCTGAATACGCCAATGAATTATCAACTGAAGTTAGCCATTCGGGTCCTGGAGTGGGGCTTGAACATTCTGCTATGGAGACTCAAACAAAACCACTGACATTATGATTGAAGCATGGTCCAAGCAAATGCAGTTCAAACCCGAAAAGACATCAGTGGGCAATCATTCATCCCATTATGGTCAACAGCTGACCCTACTGAACCTTTCAGGGTCAGAGTACTGCCTTCATTTTTATGTCGTGGATGGATGGTTTAAAGGGATTTATCCAAACAAAGTCCTTTGGAAAATTGTCAGTGCCCCAATATATCTGGATCTCTGCTAAATTTGCAACCCATGCAGTGCGCTCTAGGTCATGGATCTTTGCTGCAGGCTTCCAGTTGCGGCTATGCGGAGCATAAGCCGCACGATTCGGCAGCTCCCGCTACTACGGACCTTCGGGCTCATTGGAGGAGCCCCAACGGAATTTTTTTGAAGACAACCCGTGGGGAAGGAAAGAGAGAGGTCCCCCTCCAACTTTTATGGACCGGACCAGAAATGCAACGGCCAAAAAAGCGGCATTGGCGCAGCGGGAGAAGCGAGGGAAAAAAATCAAAATGGCAGCGGCCGAGGACAAAGCGGAGTGCGGGCCGGAGCTGCAGGAATTCATCAAGCACTGCTTCGAGGAGCTGCGCAAGGAGATGCTGGCGCCTATGCTGGCGGTAATTGAAGGACTAGGGATAACCCAGAAGGCCCACGAGGTGAACATCCAGGAGGTACAGAAAAGAGTCAGTGAGAATGAGGACGAGCTCTTGGGCCTGGCGGTGAGAGTGGAGCAGCACGAGGCGCTACACAAGAGGTGGGCGGGAAGACTCGAAGATTTGGAGAACAGGTCGAGGAGAAAGAACCTGCGGATCCTGGGTCTCCCTGAAGGAGTGGAGAGGGCCGATGCCATGGCATACGCGGGCACGATGATCGGGGCGATGATGGGCACGGAGGCCCCTTCGAGGTCGCTGGAGCTGGACGGGGCACACCGGGCGCTGGCGAGGAGGCCCAAGGCAAAAGAGCCGCCAAGGGCGATGGTGGTGAGATTTCACCGGTTCACGGACAGAGAGAGGGTCCTGAAATGGGCCAAGAAGGAGCGGAGCAGCAAGTGGGACAATGCAGAGATCCGAATATACCCGGACTGGAGCACGGAGGTTGCAAAGCGGAGAGCGGGTTTCAACCGGGCCAAGGCGGTGTTGCACCGGAAAGGAGTGAGATTCGGAATGCTGCAGCCAGCGCGATTGTGGGTTACATACAAGGACCAACACTATTACTTTGAAATGCCTGAAGAGGCGTGGACCTTCATACAAACCGAAAAGTTGGACTCTAACTGAGGGTTTATGAGGGTGGGGGGGATGTTTGAGGTTTGATATGTGATGGTTGTTGTATACAGGGGGTCAATCACGCGCAGGAAATGTTACATGGGCTGGGGGAGAGAGACAAGGCCGTGACAGGAGCTGCGCCAGAGGGGGCGGGGCAGGCTCTGGAAAGCGCAGGGTCTTTTCCCGCACGCGGGAAGAAAGGCGGAAGGGGAACGAAATAACGCATATTGATTGGGAGACTCCCACACGGGGAGGTCAAAGGGACGGCGGGGGAAGCCGGGGTCAGCAGGTGTCAGCTGACTTACGGGAGTGATATGGGGGGAGCAAAAAAGCTAGACAGGAGTCTAGCGGGGTGGGGGAGGGAGGGGAGGGGGGGAAGGGGGGGTGGGGGGAAAGGGTTGCTGCTGCACTGGCCGAAAGGGAATGGGACACAGAAGAGGTGGTCGGGACGGGGGTCCCCCGGCTGGGGGACTGGAGGGTGAGGGAGACGCGGACATGGGAGTGGCCCAGAAAAGGAGATGGCTAGTCGGTTGGGGGGGGGGGGGAGCCCCTCCAATCCGGCTGATAACATGGAACGTGAGGGGCCTGAATGGGCCGGTGAAGAGGGCTTGAGTGTTCGCGCACTTAAAGGGACTGAAGGCAGACGTGGCTATGCTCCAAGAGACACACCTGAAGGTGGCGGACCAGGTCAGGTTAAGAAAGGGATGGGTAGGACAGGTATTCCACTCGGGACTGGACGCGAAGAATAGAGGGGTGGCAATATTGGTGGGAAAGCATGTGTTATTTGAGGCCAAGACTATTGTAGCGGACGATGGAGGGCGATATGTGATGGTTTGTGGTAGGCTGCAAGGGACGTGGGTGGTGTTGGTAAACATATACGCCCCGAACTGGGATGATGTAGGATTCATGAAGCGCATGTTGGGGCGCATTCCGGACCTGGAGGTAGGAGGCCTGATAATGGGAGGGGACTTTAATACAGTGTTGGATCCAGCACTGGACCGCTCCAGATCAAGGACTGGAAAGAGGCCGGCGGCAGCCAAGGTGCTTAGGGGGTTATGCATCAGATGGGGGGAGTGGACCCATGAAGGTCTACAAGACCGCAGGCCAGGGAATTTCTTTCCTCTCCCACGTGCACAAAGCCTACTCCCGGATAGATTTTTTTGTTCTGGGCAGGGCGCTCATCCCGAGGGTGGAGGGAACGGAGTATTCGGCCATAGCCGTTTCGGATCACGCCCCGCACTGGGTGGAACTGGGGCTGGGAGAGGAGAGGGACCAACGCCCGCTGTGGCGGCTGGATGTGGGACTGCTGGCAGATGAGGTGGTGTGTGGGAAGGTGAGGGGGTGTATCGAAAGGTACTTGGAGGCCAACGACAACGGGGAGTTGCGGGTGGGGGTGGTATGGGAGGCGTTGAAGGCGGTGATCAGGGGAGAGCTAATCTCCATCAGGGCTCATAGGGAGAAGACAGAGGGCATGGAAAGGGAGAGGTTAGTGGGGGAGATTTTGAGAGTGGACAGGAGATACGCAGAGGCCCCAGAGGAAAGATTACTTGGGGAAAGACGACGGCTCCAGACGGAGTTTGACCTGTTGACCACAGGGAAGGCGGAGGCACAATGGAGGAAGGCGCAGGGGGCGACCTACGAGTATGGGGAAAAGGCTAGTCGGATGCTGGCACACCAGCTCCGTAAGAGGACGGCAGCGAGGGAAATAGGGGGAATCAAAGATGGAAGGGGAGCCATGGTTCGGAGTGCGACGAAAATAAACGAGGTATTCAAGGCCTTCTATGAAGAGCTGTACAGATCCCAGCCCCCACCGTGGGAAGAGGGGATGAGACGATTCCTAGACCAACTGAGATTCCCGACGGTGGAGGAGCAAGAGGTGGCTGGTTTGGGGGCACCAATTGGGTTGGAGGAGCTGAGCAAGGGTTTGGGGAGTATGCAGGCGGGGAAGGCCCCGGGGCCGGATGGATTCCCGGTGGAGTTCTACAGAAAGTACGTAGACCTGTTGGCCCCGCTACTAGTGAGGACCTTTAACGAGGCAAGAGAGGAGGGGACCCTGCCCTCGACAATGTCGGAAGCGACAATTCTTTGATCCTAAAGCGGGACAAGGACCCTGCAATGTGGATCGTACAGGCCGATCTCGCTCCTCAATGTGGATGCTAAGTTGTTGGCAAAAGTGCTGGCCACGAGGATTGAAGACTGTGTCCCGGGGGTGATCCACGAGGACCAGACAGGATTCGTAAAGGGCAGGCAATTGAACACTAATGTGCGGCGGCTCTTAAACGTGATAATGATGCCATCGGAGGAGGGAGAGGCGGAGATAGTGGCAGCTATGGACATGGAAAAGGCCTTTGACCGAGTAGAGTGGCAGTACCTCTGGGAGATGCTGCGTAGGTTTGGGTTCGGGGGAGGTTTTATCAGTTGGGTTAAGCTCCTTTACAGAGCCCCGGTGGCGAGTGTAGTGACGAACCGGCGGAGGTCGGAGTACTTTCGGCGCTACCGAGGAACGAGGCAGGGGTGCCCTCTGTCCCCCCTGTTGTTTGCATTGGCGATCGAACCTTTGGCCATGTAATTGAGGGAGTCTAATGAATGGGGGGGGGGATGGTCCGAGGGGGAGAAGAGCATCGGGTGTCGCTATATGCGGATGACCTGTTGTTGTACGTGGCGCATCCAATGGAGGGGATGGTGGAGGTCATGCAGACTCTAAGGGAGTTTGGGGAGTTTTCGGGCTATAAGCTCAATGTAGGGAAGAGTGAGCTCTTTGTATTACAGGCAGGGGACCAAGAAAGAGGGATAGGGGACCTACCGCTGAGGAGGGTGGCGGGGAGTTTTCGGTATCTGGGGATCCAGATAGCCAGGAGTTGGGGGGCCCTACATAAACTGAATCTGACGAGGTTGGTGGAGCAAATGGAGGAGGACTTCAAAAGATGGGACATGTTACCGCTCTCGCTGGCGGGTAGAGTGCAGTCAGTCAAAATGATGGTCCTCCCGAGGTTTCTGTTTGTGTTTCAGTGCCTTCCCATCGTGATCACCAAGGCCTTTTTCAAGAGAGTAGGCAGGAGGATAATGGGGTTTGTGTGGGCGAATAGGACCCCGAGGGTAAAGAGAGGGTTCCTGGAACGAAGTAGGGACCGAGGAGGGTTGGCGCTGCCAAACCTGGGGAGCTATTACTGGGCAGCAAATGTGGCGATGATCCGCAAGTGGGTGATGGAGGGAGAGGGGGTGGCATGGAAGAGGATGGAGATGGCGTCCTGTAAAGGAACGAGCCTGGGGGCGTTGGTGACGGCACCGCTGCCGCTCTTGCTGACAAGGTACACCACGTGCCCGGTGGTGGCGGCAACGCTAAGGATCTGGGGTCAGTGGAGACGGCACAGGGGTGCAATGGGAGCCTCAGTGTGGTCCCCGATCAGGGGCAACCACCGGTTTGTCCCGGGGAGGATGGACAGGGGGTTCCAGAGCTGGCATCGGGCGGGGATTAGAAGAATGGGGGACCTGTTCATTGACGGGACGTTTGCGAGCCGAGGGGCACTGGAGGAGAAGTTTGAGATACCCCCGGGAAATGCTTTTAGATATATGCAGGTGAGGGCGTTTGTGAGGCGACAGGTGAGGGAATTCCCGTTGCTCCCGGTACAAGAAATTCAAGATCGGGTGATCTCGGGTGTATGGGTTGGGGAGGGCAAGGTGTCGGCAATACACCAGGAGATGAAAGAAGAGGGGGAAGCGCTGGTAGAAGAGTTGAAGGGTAAATGGGAGGAGGAGCTGGGGGAGGAGATCGAGGAAGGTCTGTGGGCTGATGCCCTAGGTAGGGTTAATTCCTCCTCCTCGTGTGCCAGGCTCAGCCTGATACAATTTCACAGAGCTCACTTGACGGGGGCGAGGTTGAGCAGGTTCTTTGGGGTAGAGGACAGATGTGGAAGGTGCGCAGGGAGCCCGGCGAACCATGTCCATATGTTTTGGTCATGCCTGGCACTTGAGGGGTTCTGGAGAGGAGTGGCGGGAATAATATCTCAGGTGGTGGGGCTAGCAATATTTGGAGTAGTGGACGAGCCGGGAGTGCAGGAGGCGAAAGAGGCCGGCATTCTGGCCTTTGCGACCCTAGTAGCCCGGCGAAGGATCCTGCTAATGTGGAAGGAGGCGAAGCCCCCTAGCGTGGAGGCCTGGATAAACGACATGCCTGGGTTCATAAAGCTGGAGAGGATTAAGTTTGCCTTGAGAGGGTCTGCACAGGGGTTCTACAAAGGTGGCAACCGTTCCTAGACTATCTCGCGGAGCGTTAGAGGAAGGTCGGTCAGCAGCAGCAGCCCAGTGGGGGGGGGGGGGGGTCTTGGGAAGGGGGGGACGTCTTGGGAAGGGGGGGGAGGGGGGAGGAATGGGGGACTGCTTGGGGGGTGGGTGAGCAAGAGATAACATGAAGGGTGGGGGGAAACTGGCACGTGCGGGAGAGAGCCAGTGTATAAAGCTATGTAAATATACCATTTTGCCATGTATGTATCTTGCTCAGTGCAATTTCTTGTTATTTTGTTACGGGGGGGGGGGGTTATTGTTTGTAAGGGAGAAAAATTATATATTTTTTTTAATGGATCTTTGCTGCAGTTTTGATCAACACTTTAATAAAATAAATGGATGAATACTCCTAAAACTCAGCACCAATAAAAGTTCCTTTTGTGGAACTTGGTTCCATTGAAATATCACAGTAAGGATCACAACGAGTCAAGATTAAGTCAGACGTAATATATAATACAAAGTTCCTGAGTTTCACCTGGTTTATCTGGGAAAGTGGATGAGAAGTGGCCGACGCTTTCTTCAGGAAATTGAGGAACAGATATTCTTCTTCAGTAACCAGGGATGAGAGGGCAGCACGGTAGCACACGTGGCTAGCACTGTGGCTTCACAGCGCCAGGGTCCCAGGTTCAATTCCCTGCTGGGCCACTGTCTGTGCGGAGTCTATACGTTGTCCCCGTGTCTGCGTGGGTTTCCTCCGGGTGCTCCGGTTTCCTCCCACAGTCCAAAGATGTGCATGTTAGATGGATTGGCCATGCTAAATTGTCCTTAGTGTCCAAAAGGGTTAGGAGGGGTTATTGGGTTATGGGGATAGGGTGGATGTGAGGGCTTAAGTGGGTCGGTGCAGATCCAATGGGCCGAATGGCCTCCTTCTGTACTGTATGTTCTATGTATCTATGTAACTATGAGAGTGAGACAGAAGCCCTTGCTGCACATTTGAGCTCTCAAGTTTCGTGTGATTTTCCAACCATGTATTTCAGTGGAGAGAGAGCCACTAATGGCTTCTTTCAGAATTCGTGGTAAGTGCCTCAGTAATTCATTCACTCAAGCTCTTTATTGCCTGAGTGATGAAGAAGAAAATTTGCCTCTAAATGCACTGAATAGAGCCATCATGGAGTTGATTGTACCCAGTCTTTCAAAAGAATGGGCTTCTTATCAAAATTATTAGGCATGTGCTGTGATGGTTTTTGTTCCAATTCAATACATAAAGAAAAGGACATGAATTTATATTAGTGCCTTTCATGGTGTCCCAAAGAGCTTCACAGACAGAGCCAACAGAACCCAAATTTACACCTAAACCAAAGAAAGTCAGGCTGGTACATGTTCTCACACCTCTGCATTGTCTGAGAAGCAAGTGTACTATCCCTGATGGCATTGGGTTATCCTTAAGTCACATTTTAAAAAAATAACTCATGTTAATTTAATGTGCAATGCAATGGTGTATAAATATGATCGATTTGGAACGAGGGAAATAAAGTTTAAAGTTGTCGCATTTTCAGCTGGCATTTATGTTCCATCATAACTCTTACTGGAGTTGTGTTTGCTTCCTGTTCAATACTTTGTGTTTCTGATGACGGAACATCTATTGGATTGATTGGAACTGACCGAAAGGGGACCAGTACACCTGGGTGCAGGCTCTATGATGAAGATTGTGACTCGTGCATGCACTTCCTCAAGTGTAAACCATTCAGTTGACAACAAAAAAGTAACAAGTTGCTGTAGTCGGGACGATGATGACACGGACGTCTACGGTTGAAGCACAAATCGCAGGGCACACTCCTTGCTTTTCTGATGGGTCAAGCTTTATCCTGTTGAGGATTGCTATAGCAATCGGCACACTCGCAGACAAAACGCCCATTGATACTGAAACGTCTTACTCATTTATTTGGCAGAGATCTGGCTTTCTGTGGCCAGTTTGCTATTCCAATTGAGTGTTTCTGGAGACGTAATTGCTTGTCGATTATCGTTTCTTGTGCAGGGGCTAGAAGAGAGAGCTCATTATAATGTCAGTAGGAAGGTCACCGGGTGGCTTTGCTAAAAGAGCCCTTGGAGCATCCGACTGCAGAACAGGATGACATTTAAGGGAAAAATATAATAAAAGTCTTGTCCAAAGCCCTGTATTTGTGCCCAGTACATTAACCATCCTTCCTCCCTTTTTGTATGAACATCTCGCTTATGTGTCGGGGTCTTTGTCTACATGCAAGAGCTGACAGAGACTCTTTCATTGCACAAACCACTATACGTACCATGTCCGCATTCTTGGCGACCCTCAAATAAGTCACTTCTTCTTTTTCTTCTTTTTAATTTGCCTTCATTAACTGGCTTGCTGCTGGGCTGTGTGAGAGGAGTTTCTTGGGACTCTGTAACCCCTGGGGTCACCTCAGGATATCCAGGGGCACCACAGCAGGAGCAGGCTGTGCTCACATTAATTAGAACCTAATTTGGCACTACTGTACTGTGAAATGATGGTGTGGAGATTAAACCCTGGCTTCCTTTTTTTTCAAGAGTCATGTATTTATTTGTTTTAGTCATAGGGAGGAAATTGTATAAACTATAGGCTAGTAATTGTCAAACCACTGCAGTGAGGTTAGATGAGTAAGCACACAATCATCAGGATAAGTAACTAAACTTGATCACTGGTGTAATTGCTCTCATCCCCTGTGGCCATTGAGACAGGTTACTTCGAATGTAACTCTTGTTTTTTGCACTCCTCCTGGAGGCCGGCATCATTAAACTCTGCAATAGTACAAGTCACCAAACATGAGTTGCACATCTGAAAACTTGTGCATTTGTGTGCGTACAAAGAATTCTCACTTTTCACGGCCATCAAGACGTCTTACAGCCAATGAAGTATGTTTGAGGAAGAACTGTTCTCATGTCGGAAATGCAGCAGCCAATTTGTCCCCAGCAAGCTCCCACAAACAGCAATACGATAATGACCAGATTATCTGTTTTAGTGATATCGATTGAGGAATAAATATTCACCAGCATACTGGGGATAGCATCCCCGTCTTTCTTCGAAATCACACTGTAGGATCTTTAATGTCCACCTGGGAGACAGACTGGGCCTCAATTTAACATTTCATCTAAAAGGCAGCATTGATCATAGAATTTACAGTACAGAAGGAGGCCATTCGGTCCATCGAGTCTGCAGCAGCCCCTGGAAAGAGCACCCCACTCAAGCCCATACCTCCACCCCATCCCCGTAACCCAGTAAACCCCACCTGACCTCTTTGGACACTAAGGGGCAATTTAGCGTGGCCAACCCACCTAACCTGCACATCTTTGGACTGTGGGAGGAAACCGGAGCACCCGGAGGAAACCCACGCAGACACGGGAGAAAGTGCAAACTCCACACAGATAGTCACCCTAGGCTGCGATTGAACCCGGGACCCTGGAGCTGTGAGGCAGCAGTGCTAACCACTGTGTCACCGTGCCGCTTCCTCAGCACTGCCCTGGAATATCAGCTTTGATTCTATTATTGTGTTCAAATCTTGGAGTATGGCTGGAACCCACAACCATTTTGGCTTGGAGGTGACTGAGCCATAGGTGGACAACTGACTGTTAATGTTTGGTCTTCTTTCCTGCTTACAAGCCAGGTAAGGGATATCCCAAAGCAAATTCAAGGTCTCAGTTGCCTAAGGTCAAGCACTTTATGAATAATCATTGATTTTGGACTAAAAACTAGTTCAATTCTCAGAAAGTCCAATGAAACTGGATAAAATTTGTACCAGACTGTGTTTATATATTGGACCCAACTACGTTATATTACCTGGGCACAATATCGGCTTTTGTTAATTCATGCAATGATTATATGAATTTAATTTCGCAAGGATCATTTTCTGAAGTTAGTCAATTCCTCTGTTGTGCCAGCAATAATGATCTGGTCATTTAGTTTTTGCATAAGATTTTACGGGATCCCTGCTGCTGTTATCAGAACTCCAGCCTTTGCAAGGGAGATCCTAATTTCCTCCGGAAGCCTCACACCCGGATCTGATTAATTGCTTGTTTCCGGAAATATTATTTTAATCATCACGTCCCATTATGGTGAATTTCCTCTCTGCAACCATTGCGAGACAAGCCTATTGCCACCTCATATAATGATACCCACCCTGATCCAAAAGGATTTGTCCTCTCTTGCTTGTTTGTGCGTCGTGTGGACTGAGGTTAGTGGGTAGGCTGAGTGTAAGCTCACACAAGACTGGGCATGACTCTACATGAAATGAATGAAATGAAATTCACTTATTGTCACAAGTAGGCTTCAAATGAAGTTACTGTGAAAAGCCCCTAGTCGCCACATTCCAGCGCCTGTTTGGGGAGGCTGGTACGGGAATTGAACCGTGCTGCTGGCCTGCCTCGGTCTGCTTTCAAAGCCAGCGATTTAGCCCTGTGCTAAACAGCCATAATCATTTGAGCATTGATGCCACCATCTCCGTAGAATCATAGGGCTGGACTTTCCGACTGCCGACCCCAAAATCACGTTCGGCGATTGGCCGGAGAATCCGATTTTACGCCGAAATCGGGAGCGCCGCTGTTTTTCAGATGCTCTGCCAACTCAAAAGCGGCGTCATCGCTGAGTATGTCGCACGCCGTCGGGATGTTACCTGAGGCCCCCCGATGCTCCGCCCCCGATGGGCTGATATCCTGAAGGTGTGGGGCGCTTGTGCTCACAGTTTCCGGGGACCTCCCCGTGGCAGCGGCGGACTGTGTCCAGCACCGCCACAGTCGGGTGGGGAGCCGTTCCCCTAGCCGGGGACGGGGGGGGCTTCGGCGGCGGGGGCTGGGGTACTGGTGGGGGTGGTCCGGGGGTGGCAAGGTGGGTTACAGGGGGGGGGCACTATCTGGCAGGCCGGGTCTGCGGGCGGCCGGCGCCATGTTGTACGGCACGGCCGCCACAGGTCGCTGCCCGGCCACCGACCCGGCAATTCTCCGTCCGTATCTGCAGATAAAGCTGGCGGCTTTACGTGGCGCGGCTGATAGCCCCCCACCGAGCGGAGCATCAGTACGGGGGGGGGCGCCGACTTTCTGGTCGTAAGACTAGACATATGTTCCGGACATAGCCTCAAAATCGGAGAATCAGCCCATAGGGCTTTACTGCACCGGAAGAGACACTTGGTCCACCGCATCTGTGTCGCCCATCAAACACTTTGTCCATGGCCTTGTATGCTACGGCATTTCAACTGCTCATCTGAATGCTTCTTAAATGTTATGAGAGTTCCTGACTCGACCTCCCTTCAGGCAGTGATTCACGCCACTGTCTGGGTGAAAACGTTTTCTCTCAAATCCCCTCGACATTTCCTGCTCCTTAAATCCAGGCTGTTGACCCCCTACTAAGGGTCAAGGTTTCTTCCTATCCACCCTATCTACATTCGTCATAATGTTATACAGCTCACCGAGGCCCCCCTCACATCCTTCTCTGCTGTGAGGAAGACATCCCCAGCCTATCCACCCTCCCTTCATAGCTGAAACCCTCCAGCCCAGGCCACATCCTGGTGAATCTCCTGTGCACCCTTTTTAGTGCCATCACGTCCTTCCGATAGTGTGTGGTGACCAGAACTGCACACAGTACTCTAGCTGTCACCTAACGAGCATTTTATACAGCTCCATCATAGCCTGTCTGCTCTTATATTCTGTGCCTCAGCGAATAAAGGCAACTACCCCATGTGGCTTCTCATCATTTGAAAGACCTGGCAAAGCCTGAGCTAGTGGTGCTTTGGAATGTTTGCAGTAATCGCAGATTAAACCTCATTAACGGTTTAATGTGAGTGCTGTTTAAATTTCAGCAGTGATTGATTGGAAGGGAGCGGATCGGGATGGAATGGGGACCCTCCATAAGGAATGAATTGTAACCTTTGACACTCAGGCTCACATTAAGATCGAATCCCAACTCCCTGGGCTCAAGCGACTGAAGTCCAGATGTTGCAGCCAAATTGTGGAACACCAAATGCAGTTGAAAAATAATTCGGCAGATTTCCAAAGGACAATCCATAGAATCCCTCCGGTGCAGGAGGATGAAATTTGGCCCATGAATTCCGCACCAACCCTCGAAAGAGCACCTTCTCTAGGCCCACTCCCCGACCACACCACATCTTTTGGACACGAAGGGGTAATTTAGCACGGCCAGTCCACCTAACATTACATCTTTGGACTGTGGGGGAAACTGGAGCATCCGGAGGAAACCCATGCAGACACGGGGAGATAGTGCAGACTCCACAGAGTCACCCAAGGCCGGCATTGAACGCAGGTCCATGGAGCTCTGAGGCAGCAGTGCTAACCACTGTGCTACCGTGACAACTATCACAGGTGACCATTCTTTACACCTCCGCCCTCCCTCCATCCACCGCCAGAATATATCCATTGCCAGCTGTGCCATATCCACTCTGAGAAAAGGTGAAGTATTTGCAAACAGAAACCTGGGGCTGGATTCTCCGGTCGCCGACGCCGAAATCGCGTTCGGCGATCGGCCGGAGAATCAAAGTTCCCGACCGAATCGGGGGCGGCGCCACTTTCATGATGCTCCGCCCCTCCAAAACGCGCCGCGTATCGACGGCCTCAGGACATTGCCTGATGCCCGCCCCCCCACCCCCCGATGCTCCGCCCCCGACCGGCCGAGTTCCTGACAGCGCAGGACACGTGTGGTCTCATCCGTCGGGAACTCGGCGTGGCGGCTGCGGGCTCAGTCCAGCGCCGCCACAGTCGGGGGAGGGCCGATCCATCCAGCCCCTGAACTTTAAGTCAAAGTAAGTAACCAAACCCGGGCTAAATTAATGTGATCCTGTGCAGACCCAGCCTGTGTGCAGCACCTCCAGATCACATCTCGACTTGTGAAAGCACAATCTTTCACAGGGAGTTGAACCTTGCAAATTGCGAAATGGAGCTGCATTCACCGTCAATCGGAAAGAGCGAGAGAGAGAGGGACTGCTGCTGAAGATCTGTTCTTCATTAGTGGGCTGCTTGCTGTTATTTCATTGCCCCTAGCCCCGCAGTATTCCTGACGTTAAGGTGGTAAGTCAAATGCTCTGGCCGGCCCGAGCTCTTGGCTCACATCAGCCTGTGGCACCATTTCCGCTCTCAGCCCCCCTCTTCCTCCCCCACTTCACATGTGGATTGATGGAGACAGGAAACAGGCTGAGGAGAGAGGGAACAGCTGTGGGTAACCCCCCCGCCCCCACCACCTTTGGCCTTTGGAAAAGAGGCATGAACCTAGCCAGACAGGCAAAGAAAATGCGCCAGAGAGACAGATGTAATAATGGGGGTTGAGACATTAATAGGAGCCAGGAGATTTATTTACCTCAATAATATTTCTGAGGTGGGGGAGGGAGGATGGAATAACTGTACAGGTGGTGAGTTAACGTCCGTGAAAAAGGAAAATGCAAGACCAATTGCCCAGTATGTGGTCTGAATAAAGGGAAATTAGTGAATGCCGTTTATCCTATAACAGGCTTACACAAGAGAAATGAATTAATAGCTGCTCTACTTATATCCCCAGCCGAATACATCAATCACTCCAGTTATTTGACTCAAAAAGCTGTTCCCAGCTGAAGGCAGCAGTGGTAAACTACTGACCCCAGAGCTTGTGGCAATGTCCACGGTGGAACAGTGGTTAGCACTGCTGCCACACAGCACCAGGGACCCGGACTCGATTGCGGCCTCAGGTGACTGTCTGTGTGGAGTTTGCACGTTCTCCCCGTGTCTGCGTGGGTTTCCTCCGGGTGCTCCGGTTTCCTCCCACAGTCCAAAGGTGTGCAGGTTAGGTGGATTGGCCATGCTAAATTGCTCCTAAATGTCCCAATATGTGCAGGTTAGATGGGGATAGGGGGATAGAGAGGGGGAGTGGTCTTAGGTAGGGCGCTCTTTCGGAGGGTCGGTGCAGACTCGATGAATTGACTCGCCTCCTTCGGCACTGTAGGGATTCTATGATTGAAAACTGAAGATTTGGGTCATCATTGCTCTCTTTTGAAACCCAAGGAATGAAGGTTTATACTTTATTTTTTTTTTTAAATAATATTTTATTGAAAATTTTTGGTCAACCAACACAGTACATTGTGCATCCTTTACACAACATTATAACAATACAGATAATAATGACCTTTTTTATTTAAACAAGAACAAAAGAAAACAACAACAAATAAATAAATATTAAATAACAAAAATAAAAACTAGCCCTAATTGGCAACTGCCTTGTCTCAGGCCACACCCCCCCCCCCCCCCACCCCCCACCCCCCAAGTTCTGGGCTGCTGCTGCTGCCTTCTTTGTTCTCCCCTATCTATCTTTCCGCAAGATATTCGACGAACGGTTGCCACCGCCTTGTAAACCCTTGAGCCGACCCCCTTAGGACGAACTTAATCCGCTCTAACTTTATGAACCCCGCCATATCATTTATCCAGGTCTCCACCCCCGGGGGCTTGGCTTCTTTCCACATTAGCAATATTCTGCGCCGGGCTACTAGGGACGCAAAGGCCAAAACATCGGCCTCTTTCGCCTCCTGCACTCCCGGCTCTTGTGCAACCCCAAATATAGCCAACCCCCAGCTTGGTTCGACCTGGACTCCTACTACTTTCGAAAGCACCTTTGTCACCCCCATCCAAAACCCCTGTAGTGCCGGGCATGACCAAAACATATGGGTATGATTCGCTGGGCTTCTCGAGCACCTCGCACACCTATCCTCCACCCCAAAAAATTTACTGAGCCGTGTTCCAGTCATATGTGCCCTGTGTAATACCTTAAACTGAATCAGGCTTAGCCTGGCGCACGAGGACGACGAGTTTACCCTGTTTAGGGCATCTGCCCACATCCCCTCCTCAATCTCCTCCCCTAGCTCTTCTTCCCATTTCCCTTTTAGTTCGTCCATCATAGTCTCCCCTTCGTCTCTCAATTCCCTATATATATCCGACACCTTACCGTCCCCCACCCATTTCTTTGAGATGACTCTGTCCTGCACCTCTTGTGTCGGGAGCTGCGGGAATTCCCTCACCTGCTGCCTCGCAAAAGCCCTCAATTGCATGTACCTGAATGCATTCCCTTGGGGCAACCCATATTTCTCGGTCAGCGCTCCCAGACTCGCAAACTTCCCATCCACAAATAGATCTTTCAATTGCGTTATACCTGCTCTTTGCCACATTCCATATCCCCCATCCATTCCCCCCGGGGCAAACCTATGGTTGTTTCTTATCGGGGACCCCCCCAGTGCTCCGGTCTTTCCCCTATGTCGTCTCCACTGTCCCCAAATCTTCAGTGTAGCTACCACCACCGGACTCGTGGTATAGTTCCTTGGTGAGAACGGCAATGGGGCTGTCACCATAGCCTGCAGGCTGGTCCCCCTACAGGACGCCCTCTCTAATCTCTTCCACGCCGCTCCTTCCTCCTCTCCCATCCACTTACTCACCATTGAAATATTAGCGGCCCAATAATACTCACTTAGGCTCGGTAGTGCCAGCCCCCCCCTATCCCTACTACGCTGTAAGAATCCCTTCCTCACTCTCGGAGTCTTCCCGGCCCAAACAAAACCCATAATACTCTTTTCTATCCTTTTGAAAAAAGCCTTCGTGATCACCACCGGGAGACACTGAAACACAAAAAGGAATCTCGGGAGGACCACCATCTTAACTGCCTGCACCCTCCCTGCCATTGACAATGCTACCATGTCCCATCTCTTGAAATCTTCCTCCATCTGTTCCACCAACCGCGTCAAATTTAGCCTGTGCAATGTGCCCCAATTCTTAGCTATCTGGATCCCCAGGTAACGAAAGTCTCTTGTTACCTTCCTCAACGGTAGGTCTTCTATTTCTCTACTCTGCTCCCCTGGATGCACCACAAACAGCTCACTCTTTCCCATGTTCAATTTATACCCTGAAAAATCCCCAAACTCCCCAAGTATCCGCATTATTTCTGGCATCCCCTCCGCTGGATCCGCCATATATAGTAGCAGATCATCCGCATATAAAGATACCCGGTGTTCTTCTCCTCCCCTAAGTATTCCCCTCCATCCCTTGGAACCTCTCAGCGCTATCGCCAGGGGCTCAATCGCCAGTGCAAACAGTAATGGGGACAGAGGACATCCCTGCCTTGTCCCTCTGTGGAGCCGAAAATATGCCGATCCCCGTCCATTCGTGACCACACTCGCCACTGGGGCCCTATACAACAGCTGCACCCATCTAACATACCCCTCTCCGAACCCAAATCTCCTCAACACCTCCCACAGATAATCCCACTCCACTCTATCAAATGCTTTCTCGGCATCCATCGCCACTACTATCTCCGTTTCACCCTCTGGTGGGGCCATCATCATTACGCCTAACAACCTCCGTATGTTCGTGTTCAGCTGTCTCCCCTTCACAAACCCAGTTTGGTCTTCATGAACCACCCCCGGGACACATTCCTCTATTCTCATTGCCATTACCTTGGCCAAGACCTTGGCATCTACATTGAGGAGGGAGATTGGTCTGTAGGACCCGCATTGTAGCGGATCCTTTTCCTTCTTTAAAAGAAGCGATATCGTTGCTTCTGACATAGTCGGGGGCAGTTGTCCCCTTTCCTTTGCCTCGTTGAAGGTCCTCGTCAGTAGCGGGGCGAGCAAGTCCAAATATTTTCTGTAAAATTCAACTGGGAATCCGTCCGGTCCCGGGGCCTTTCCCGTCTGCATGTTCCTAATTCCTTTCACCACTTCTTCTACCGTGATCTGTGCTCCCAATCCCATCCTTTCCTGCTCTTCCACCTTGGGAATTTCCAGCCGATCCAAAAACTCCATCATTCTCTCCCTCCCATCCGGGGGTTGAGCTTCATACAATTTTTTATAAAATGTCTTGAACACTTCATTCACTCTCTCCGCTCCCCGCTCCGTCTCTCCATCTTCGTCTCTCACCCCCCCTATTTCCCTCGCTGCTCCCCTTTTCCTCAATTGGTGTGCCAGCAATCTGCTCGCCTTCTCTCCATATTCATACTGTACACCCTGCGCCTTCCTCCATTGTGCCTCTGCAGTGCCTGTGGTCAGCAAGTCAAATTCCACATGCAGCCTTTGCCTTTCCCTATACAGTCCCTCCTCCGGTGCTTCCGCATACTGTCTGTCCACCCTCAAAAGTTCTTGCAACAACCGCTCCCGTTCCTTACTCTCCTGCTTCCCTTTATGTGTCCTTATTGATATCAGCTCCCCCCTAACCACCGCCTTCAACGCCTCCCAGACCACTCCCACCTGAACCTCCCCATTGTCATTGAGTTCCAAGTACTTTTCAATGCATCCCCTCACCCTTAAGCACACCCCCTCATCCGCCATTAGTCCCATATCCATTCTCCAGGGTGGACGCCCTCTTGTTTCCTCCCCTATCTCCAAGTCTACCCAGTGTGGGGCATGATCCGAAATGGCTATAGCCGTATATTCCGTTCCCCTCACCCTCGGGATCAATGCCCTACCCAACACAAAAAAGTCTATGCGTGAATAGACTTTATGGACATAGGAGAAAAACGAGAACTCCTTACTCCTAGGTCTACTGAATCTCCACGGGTCCACCCCTCCCATCTGCTCCATAAAATCCTTAAGCACCTTGGCTGCTGCCGGCCTCCTACCAGTCCTGGACTTCGACCTATCCAGCCTTGGTTCCAACACCGTGTTAAAGTCTCCCCCCATTATCAGCTTTCCGGTCTCTAGATCTGGGATGCGTCCTAGCATTCGCCTCATAAAATTGGCATCGTCCCAATTCGGGGCATACACGTTTACCAACACCACCATCTCTCCCTGTAATTTGCCACTCACCATCACGTATCTGCCCCCGTTATCCGCCACTATAGTCTTTGCCTCGAACATTACCCGCTTCCCCACTAATATAGCCACCCCCCTGTTTTTCGCATCCAGCCCCGAATGGAACACCTGCCCTACCCATCCTTTGCGCAACCTAACCTGATCTATCAGTTTCAGGTGCGTTTCCTGTAACATGACCACATCTGCTTTAAGTTTCTTAAGGTGTGCGAGTACTCGTGCCCTCTTTATCGGCCCGTTAAGTCCCCTCACGTTCCACGTGATCAGCCGAGTTGGGGGGCTTCCCCCCCCCCCCCCTTGCCGGTTAGCCATCATCTTTTTCCAGCTTCTCGCCCAGTTCCCACGCGGCTGTATTTCTCCCAGACGGTGCCCCCCCGCCCATCCTTTCCCGCACCCACTCCCCCCTTTCCCCAGCAGCAGCAACCCAGTAATTCCCCCCTCCCCCCCCCCCCGCTAGACCCCCCGCTAGCGTAATTACTCCCCCCATGTTGCTCCCAGAAGTCAGCAAACTCTGGCTGACCTCGGCTTCCCCCCGTGATCACGGCTCGCCCCGTGCGGTGCCCCCTCCTTCCTGCTTCTCTATTCCCGCCATAATTATCATAGCGCGGGAACCAAGCCCGCGCCTCTCCCTCGGCCCCGCCTCCCATGGCCAACGCCCCATCTCCTCTCCCTCCCCACCTCCCCCCATCACCACCTGTGGGAGAAAGAAAAGTTACCATACCGCAGGATTAATCATACAATACAATCCCTCTTCGCCCCCCCCCCCCCCACTCGTCCCACCACTTTGTCCAAACGTTCATTTTCGTAGTCCAATCATTCCAATTTTTCTTCTACAATAAAAGTCCACGCTTCATCCGCCGTCTCAAAGTAGTGGTGCCTCCCTTGATATGTGACCCACAGTCTTGCCGGTTGCAGCATTCCAAACTTTATCTTTTTTTTGTGAAGTACCGCTTTGGCCCGATTAAAGCTCGCCCTCCTTCTCGCCACCTCCGCACTCCAATCTTGATAGACGCGGATCACCGCGTTCTCCCATTTACTACACCGAGTTTTCTTCGCCCATCTAAGGACCATTTCTCTATCCTTAAAACGGAGAAATCTCACCACTATGGCTCTGGGAGCTTCTCCTGCTCTCGGTCCTCGCACCATAACTCGGTATGCTCCCTCCACCTCCAACGGACCCGTCGGGGCCTCCGCTCCCATTAACGAGTGCAGCATCGTGCTCACATATGCCCCGACGTCCGCCCCCTCCACACCTTCAGGAAGGCCAAGAATCCTCAAGTTGTTCCTCCTTGCGTTATTTTCCAGTGCCTCCAACCTCTCCACAGATCGTTTCTGGTGTGCCTCCTGTATCTCCGACTTCACCACCAGGCCCTGTATATCGTTTTCATTCTCAGCTGCTTTCGCCTTCACGACCCGAAGCTCCTGCTCCTGGGTCTTTTGTTCCTCTTTCAGCCCTTCAATCGCCTGTAATATCGGGGCCAACAACTCTTTCTTCATTTCCTTTTTTATCTCCTCCACGCAGCGTTTCAAAAACTCTTGTTGTTCAGGGCCCCATATGAAACTGCCACCTTCCGACGCCATCTTGGTTTCTGCTTGCCTTCCTTGCCGTTGTTCCAAAGGATCCGCTGCAATCCGGCCACTTTCCTCTCCTTTTTCCATCCGTGTCCAGGGGGAACACCCTTCTGGTTTACCGCACGGTGTTTTCAGCCGTTAAAATTGCCGTTGGGGCTCCTATCAAGAGCCCAAAAGTCCGTTTCACAGGGAGCTGCCGAAACGTGCGACTCAGCTGGTCATCGCCGCACCCGGAAGTCCCCGAAGGTTTATACTTTAGACTATATTAAATATATAAATGTATGTGTGTACATGCATGTACTTCACATTTTAAGAAGGGCAATCTTTTTTTTTTGTTGCGTGAGTGTATTCCTTGGAACCAACTCAAAATGGGATGACATGGGACAGAGAATGAAGAGATTGTTCTGGTCCAAAGGGGGTTGAACCACAAAGCCAGATTGCACTTTTATCTTGCAACTCAATATCACAATTACCATACTTTTCTTGCAGAGATATTCGTTTACAGTCTCGAAATTATGCCGTACGAATATCAATGTGCGAGTATTTAATGAGCTAATCTGAAGTATTGTGAGGGAGGGTTAGGATTATTGGAGACAGATTGATTTTGAAGTTTTGAAGTCTTTGGTATTTCGTTATCACATGGAGACTTGCTGTGGCTGAAGAGGTGAACAGCACAAACCTAATCCCCATCACGCTTGGAGCTGCAAACCTCCTGGTTGATTTTTTTTCATAAAAGGGATCAATTTAATTTTGTGACAACAATATGAATATTTGAATTGGCCCCTTAAAAAACAGAAAAACGCAATTGCAAAGTGTCCAATTCAACAGCTATCTTGATCTCTATTCTAACTTCTGTGAATTGGACTTATTTAAAGAAGGGAAAGATATTACCCTTGTAATGGAAGCTCCCTCCTAAAACAAGGGACAAAACGATGGCCTGTAACCAATAGTGACCTACAGGAAACAGTATTCTGGCTGCCACTATGAACCTAGGGCTATTCTATGTAATGTGTGTATCATAGAACACTGCTACAGTGCCATATTGATCGCGTCAGCTAAGCACTAGTTTTTCTTACACGTCTGTGAAGCAACTTGGGACTTTTCCCAGGTTAAAGCGGCTCATAAATGTAAATTGACGTTGACCTGTGCACTCGCTAAATACCACAAATCCACGTTTACCTATTTTCGGTTGATCAGGGATCGGAAATCTGGTGCACCCAAAATCTGCCAATAGTTGAAAGTGTTTCCACCCAGGGGGATTTTGTCCTGACAACACTTATTGTTTCAGTCCAGGATTGCCTCAGTTTTATTCTGCTCTAATACCAATTTGGTGGTTCTGTCGAGAACAACGGACGGGATTTTCCGATTGTCAACGCCAAAGTCGCATTCGGCGATTGGCCGGAGAATCCCTTTTGATGCCGAAATCGGGGGCGGCACCTGTTTTCGGATGCTCCGCCCCCTCCAAAATGGCATCATCGGTGAGTACGCCGCACGCCATTGGGACCGCCTCAGGACATCACCTGAAGGCCCTCCCCCGCTGCTCCGCCCCCGATGGGTCTACTTCCTGACAGCGTGGATCACTTGTGCTCTGAGTTTTCGTCAACCTCGCGTGGCGGCTGGGGACCGTGTCCAGCGCCGCCATAGTCATGGGGTGTGTGGAGGGGGGGGAGGCGCTCTCCTGGCCCGGAGGGGCTTCGATGGGGGTTTGGGGAGCTGGTGGGAGGTGGTCCAGGCGTGGCGAGGGGGGTTGCAGGGGTGGCACTATCTGGCAGGCCAGGTCCGAGCGCAGCCGGTGCTATGTTGTACAGCGTGACCGCTGCAGGTCGCCAGCATGCGTATGCGGGGTCACGGACCAGGCAATTCTCTGTCCGTATCTGCAGGGCGAGTCGGGGGGTTTTACGTGGCGTGGCTGGTAGCCCCCCACCTGGCGGAGCATCGGTGCGGTAGCGCTGCTGGTTTTTTGGGTAGTCACACCAGACACATGCTCCGGACATAGCCTCAAAATCAGAGAATCCAGCCCAATATATTTCAACACCAAAGCTTTCCAGAGATATTTGTCTTGTGGTGAGTTGTGTTCATGGTAGTGTGAAGCTGAACACTTGGAAATTATCAGAGCCAATAACGATCTAGAAGGTCTGAACGGCACCTTCTGTACTGTGGTCGTCTGGCCCTGGAATGTAAAGGTCAGGCACACTGTCTGACAATTAAGTTAATTTGAAGAAACTTCAGATTTTATTTTCACAAGTAAACAAGTAAAGTTCAGTCTTTCCTGTGGGCTAAATTCCACACAGAAAATCTGCCTCCAATATACCTGTCCAAACAGACGCATGTAAATCAGGAGAAAAACACAAATCATCTCACTCCTCTTCCCAACACGCATAACTGTGAACACAAACTTGAAGCTCCACAAATCAGCGGTTTTCACCCACTCCAAAATGCCCACCCACTCAACTGCCCCCGTGTTAGAAAATTCCACAGACCACCCCAACCAAGACAAGTATTTACTTATGTTTAAAACATGGTTATATAATGAAACATGTATATTTATTATAAGCTATGTTTTGTTTACTAATGTGTAACTTATTGATGAGCAACAATTCTCGATTCTGCACCAACATTCAAACCTAATGTCACATGGCTTCTCTCCACAGTTAAAATGCCTATTTTTAAAAAGACCCCCCCCCCCCCCCCCCCCCCACCCTCCCCCCAACCCAGATTTTCGTTCCCCGGTTGGGAGTATCCTCGGTTCTGTGAACCCGATTTTTAAAATGGATGCCCGCAATTGGGATTCTCGTTCGGGATGAGGGAGGTGGGGGACTGGATTGGAAATTGGGCCTTTGTTCCAGGTAACAAGTGCGGAGGCTGCCGGGTGCAGAGGCAAGCTCGGCGGAAAGCTGGCCTCTGTGGGCCAGGTCCAGCACTTTGTTTAAGTTAATTTTTAAAAGAACAAAACAAACAAAAGACCTCCTGCCCACACCTCCCCCACAAATTCCCCATGCTCCATCCAAGCTAACCGATGCCATCTCCATGGCTCTGCATTTCCCCCATGACCCCACCTCCCCATGGCCCTTCAGCCACCATGCCAATTTAGTGTCAACTCATGCCAACCAGTGCTCACCACTCTTTGAACCTATGCCCTCCATGCCTCCTCAACTTTGACAGTTCTTTGACAGGTTTGATAGTTCCTTGATAGTTTCAACAGCCCTAGTGAGTTTATGCACTTTTTACACACAATAAGATTTACTTTTAACAATCCCAAAGGGTGCCTTATCTCTCCCAAAGGGTGTCTTACCTTTCCCAAGACAATATCCAAGTGGTGGCTACCTTCCCTCTCCTTGCTTTCCAAGCTAATCCGCCAAGTTCAGCCCTTCGCTTACCTGGTCTAATCTACACACTTTGGGTTTAACACACCTGTCCGACTAAAGTCCCACGTAAATGGAGGCAGGTGTGATGTAAATGGCCAGTTTCCTCCATCAACTGCACACGTGCAAATCCAGGAATGACTCCAGTCCTGTCCACGCAAAAATGGAACATGCCATGTTCGGGGGCAGGACTTAGAATTTCCAGCCATTTCCATGATTTTCAGAATTACAGAGTGTTTCTCCATCGTAGCAAGTATCTGAGACGATGTCAAGTTATTGACATTTCCAAAGCTGGCACCTCCCTCAGCTGTGGTTGCTTGGCCACATTACAATCTCTGTCCAGTTAAATACATGTTGAGGCTTAAATGGTATTCAATATGTTTTCACATAGCCTGGATGGTTCAAAGCAGTTCACAGAGAAAATTACCTTCAGGGTGTAGTGACCCTGTGGGCTAGCTCACACATTTGTGGGTGCAAACTGTATTTTGTTCTGCACATTCTCTGGTTATTTCTGGCGGGTGCCTTGAGACTAACTGACAGAATTCAGCCCCTTAACCAGCCCAACTTGATGACCACGTGTTTAACTTTGTCTTTTCAATGTTGCAGTTCCGTGGCAAAGAATGGACAATATGGGATCGCTTTGATGTCCAAGGCATTAAACCAGATGGTAAAGAGATGACCCTGGCAGAGTTCCTGGGTTACTTTAAGGTAACAGAAACCTCCCTGTTGGTTCTTTCATTTAGTAAACTGAGTTTTGCGGTACCACCTAAACAGAGGTGTGTACTCATATTATGGATTGTATTTATCAGCCAATAGGAATGTATAATGTAGGGCGGCACGGTGGGGCAGTGGTTAGCACTGGTGCCGAGGTCCCAGGTTCGATCCCGGCTCTGGGTTACTGTCCGTGTGGATTTTGCACATTCTCCCCGTGTCTGCATGGGTTTCCCCCACAACCCAAAGATGTGCAGAGCAGGTGGATCGGCCACGCTAAATTGCCCCTTCATTGGAAAAAAATAATTGGATACTCTAAATTTATTTCAAAGAAAAGAAAGAAAAATAAAGGAATGTATAATGCATAGAAAAGGAGCCCATTTTTATTGGGATCTTTATTATTTCAAAGCAACACATGCGCCATGCCTGGCAGATTGATGTGCCTCAGGGTTTTCAAGTTGTTCCTCACTAAGAAGACTTCGAACCCGACTGATGTTTTTTATCCCGTTCATCAATCGTGTGCTGTTTGTTTGAGGATCTCTGTGATGCAGCTCCAGGACGAATAATCTGTGTCGCCCAAACGTGACTAAAATCAGCAGAAAATGATGGAACTGTGGGGTGGGGCTTTAGCGCTCAGACAAGGTATGGCAATGGTCTCACAGGGGTTAAAGAGCTTTCAAAAAGAACCCAACCCGCTGACTTTTCTAACTCCGCAGCTTGCTCTCATGCTGTCCGTACTTGCAAGGACACATCCACCCTTGGCCTGCTGCAATGCTCCAGTGAAGCCCGGCGCTATCTGGAGGAGCAGCAACCCATCCTCCGATTGGGCACATTGCCACCCTCGGGACTCAACGTTGAGTTCGACAACTTTGGATTTTGACCTTTCGCCTCCATCATAAATTCCCCCCCCCCCCCCTACTCCGTACATGTATTGCCTCATGCAAAGCACCCCCCGCACACACACCAGGCTGTATTTTGCTCTTAAAGTTGCTACCTTTGTTGCAGTTTCTACATTTTCCCTCGTTTCATTTCTGACGAAGAGTCGCAATGCTAGCTTTGGTTCTCTCCTGTTGGATGCTGCCCGACCTGCTGTCCCTCTAGAGTCCTCTGTTCTTATTTCTGCCAACTTATTTCTGCCAAGGCAGCACGGTAGCATTGTGGATAGCACAATTGCTTCACAGCTCCAGGGTCCCAGGTTCGATTCCGGCTTGGGTCACTATCTGTGCGGAGTCTGCGCATCCTCCCCGTGTGTGCGTGGGTTTCCTCCGGGTGCTCCGGTTTCCTCCCACAAGTCCAAAGATGTGCAGGTTAGGTGGATTGGCCATGATAAATTGCCCTTAGTGTCCAAAATTGCCCTTAGTGTTGGGTGGGGTTCCTGGGTTATGGGGATGGGGTGGAGGTGTTGACTTTGGGTAGGGTGCTCTTTCCAAGGGCTGGTGCAGACTCGATGGGCCGAATGGCCTCATTCTGCACTGTAAATTCTATGTAAAAAAAAACTTTGGGGCTTGTCGGAGGCAAGACATGGCATAAACAGTCAACCCACTCCCAGGAGCTAGGGGTGGCAAATTAAAGACTTTAAAGAGGCTGGCTGGGAATGTTATTCAGCTGGCAATTTCAAACCTGTGCCATTTTGCAAATTGACAAACTTTGAAAAGTGTGTGTCTAATAACCCACTAATGTGGTTGAGAGTTAATGACTCTCTCAAGCACCAAGTTATAACCACATTACATCTATGGGGGATTCACTTCGACTTTCATTAAAAATGCAGTGCAAGTTGATAAATGCAATTCTGTAACATTCTAACAAGGGAAAAAGGCCAAGGTTCTCCGGCCCGACTGCTGGCGGGAGTCTCTGGTCCCACCGGCAGCGCACCCCCCGCCCGTGGGTTTCCCGGCAGCATGGGGTGGCTTCAATGGGAATTCCCATTGACAGCGGCGGGAGCAAAAAATCCCACCGCCAGTGAACAGCTCACCGCCTCCACCACCGAGGAACATGTAACTGGGAGGCCAGAGAATCCTTCCCAAAATGTATAGACAAAATACAGTCTGGATCCTTTTTTGTAAGAAAGCCAAGTTTGCTTTCTATCATGCCAAGCACCTACAAACTCAGATTAAGAAAGTCTTAATTGCCACCAAACTAGACACTGCCAAATATTAAGTTATTTACACAATAACATTCATTAAGAGCTGTTCTATCAATATGCACACCTCTCACCTAGCATTAAATTGCTCCAAGCGTAGCTCCTTCAATAACTGCTTTAGAATACACATGCCCCAGCTCTGTGTTGGATTGGGCCCTTCATCCAACAAACTGTAAATCTGGAGAGCGATGACAATTTGGAATTGACCAACATATACAGTGTTAAGGCGAATAGCCTCGATGCATTTACGGGGAAGGTGAATACAAGAGGGCAAAAGAAAAACTGAAGGATATATCAATAAGATGACGCAAAATAATTAAACTGGGGGACTGCTCATGTCGAAAACAAACATCAGCATAGATGGGTTGGGCTGAATAGGATGTTTTTTCCCAGTCCAATTCTCTTCCCCGCACCTAATGGTGCACTAAGGCAGACTTTTCCCTGTTTCCATAGCTAATAATTCCTGGAACAGGCCGCCAGTCTGTCGCCAGGCGCTTATAGCTTGAGGGTCATCAAGCATGGCTGATCAGGAGTCTCTCCCGCTCTTACCGTCAGCCATTGGCCTGTTTGGAGGTATTTGTAGGTTGACAGGCACTTGTTTAACCGCGTTGTGAATGCACCGTCCTTGGCTATCATGTCCCGGGGTGGGACTTGAACCTGGAACTTCTAGTTCAGAGGCAAGGACAGTAACCACTGTGCCACAAGACCTTGAATAGGATGTTACTGCAGCTGTAAATACTCTGTAATGCTGTGATTTCCCAACTTGCACCTCAGATGGGGCAACACGGGACAAAGTGGTTAGCACTGCTGCCTCACAGCTCCAAGGTCCCGGGTTCAATCCCGGTCTCATAGAACATAGAACAATACAGCGCAGTACAGGCCCTTCGGCCCACGATGTTGCACCGAAACAAAAGCCATCTAACCTACACTATGCCATTATCATCCATATGTTTATCCAATAAACTTTTAAATGCCCTCAATGTTGGCGAGTTCACTACTGTAGCAGGTAGGGCATTCCACGGCCTCACTACTCTTTGCGTAAAGAACCTACCTCTGACCTCTGTCCTATATCTATTACCCCTCAGTTTAAAGTTATGTCCCCTCGTGCCAGCCATATCCATCCGCGGGAGAAGGCTCTCACTGTCCACCCTATCCAACCCCCTGATCATTTTGTATGCCTCTATTAAGTCTCCTCTTAACCTTCTTCTCTCCAACGAAAACAACCTCAAGTCCATCAGCCTTTCCTCATAAGATTTTCCCTCCATACCAGGCAACATCCTGGTAAATCTCCTCTGCACCCGCTCCAAAGCCTCCACGTCCTTCCTATAATGCGGTGACCAGAACTGTACGCAATACTCCAAATGCGGCCGTACCAGAGTTCTGTACAGCTGCAACATGACCTCCCGACTCCGGAACTCAATCCCTCTACCAATAAAGGCCAACACTCCATAGGCCTTCTTCACAACCCTATCAACCTGGGTGGCAACTTTCAGGGATCTATGTACATGGACACCTAGATCCCTCTGCTCATCCACACTTTCAAGAACTTTACCATTAGCCAAATATTCCGCATTCCTGTTATTCCTTCCAAAGTGAATCACCTCACACTTCTCTACATTAAACTCCATTTGCCACCTCTCAGCCCAGCTCTGCAGCTTATTTATATCCCTCTGTAACCTGCTACATCCTTCCACACTATCGACAACACCACCGACTTTAGTATCGTCTGCAAATTTACTCACCCACCCTTCTGCGCCTTCCTCTAGGTCATTGATAAAAATGACAAACAGCAACGGCCCCAGAACAGATCCTTGTGGTACTCCACTTGTGACTGTACTCCATTCTGAACATTTCCCATCAACCACCACCCTCTGTCTTCTTTCAGCTAGCCAATTTCTGATCCACATCTCTAAATCATCCTCAATCCCCAGCCTCCGTATTTTCTGCAATAGCCTACCATGGGGAACCTTATCAAACGCTTTGCTGAAATCCATATACACCACATCAACTGCTCTACCCTCGTCTACCTGTTCAGTCACCTTCTCAAAGAACTCAATAAGGTTTGTGAGGCATGACCTACCCTTCACAAAGCCATGCTGACTATCCCTGATCATATTATTCCTATCTAGATGATTATAAATCTTGTCTCTTATAATCCCCTCCAAGACTTTACCCACTACAGACGTGAGGCTCACCGGTCTGTAGTTGCCGGGGTTGTCTCTGCTCCCCTTTTTGAACAAAGGGACCACATTTGCTGTCCTCCAGTCCTCTGGCACTATCCCTGTAGCCAATGATGACATAAAAATCAAAGCCAAAGGTCCAGCAATCTCTTCCCTGGCCTCCCAGAGAAGCCTAGGATAAATCCCATCAGGTCCCGGGGACTTATCTATTTTCAGCCTGTCCAGAATTGCCAACACCTCTTCCCTACGTACCTCAATGCCATCTATTCTATTAGCCTGGGGCTCAGCATTCTCCTCCACAACATTATCTTTTTCCTGAGTGAATACTGACGAAAAATATTCATTTAGTATCTCGCCTATCTCTTCAGACTCTACACACAATTTCCCATCCCTGTCCTTGACTGGTCCTACTCTTTCCCTAGTCATTCGCTTATTCCTGACATACCTATAGAAAGCTTTTGGGTTTTCCTTGATCCTTCCTGCCAAAAACTTCTCATGTCCCCTCCTTGCTCGTCTTAGCTCTCTCTTTAGATCCTTCCTCGCTACCTTGTAACTATCCATCGCCCCAACCGAAACTTCACACTTCATCTTCACATAGGCCTCCTTCTTCTTCTTAACAAGAGATTCCACTTCCTTGGTAAACCACGGTTCCCTCGCTCGACGCCTTCCTCCCTGTCTGACCGGTACATACTTATCAAGAACACGCAGTAGCTGATCCTTGAACAAGCCCCACTTATCCAGTGTGCCCAACACTTGCAGCCTACTTCTCCACCTTATCCCCCCCAAGTCACGTCTAATGGCATCATAATTGCCCTTCCCCCAGCTATAACTCTTGCCCTGCGGTGTATACTTATCCCTTTCCATCATTAACGTAAACGTCACCGAATTGTGGTCACTGTCCCCAAAGTGCTCTCCTACCTCCAAATCCAACACCTGGCCTGGTTCATTACCCAAAACCAAATCCAACGTGGCCTCGCCTCTTGTTGGCCTGTCAACATATTGTTTCAGGAAACCCTCCTGCACACACTGTACAAAAAACGACCCATCTATTGTACTCGAACTATATCTTTTCCAGTCAATATTTGGAAAGTTAAAGTCTCCCATAATAACTACCCTGTTACTTTCGCTCATATCCAGAATCATCTTCGCCATCCTTTCCTCTACATCCCTAGAACTATTAGGAGGCCTATAAAAAAACTCCCAACAGGGTGACCTCTCCTTTCCTGTTTCTAACTTCAGCCCATACTACCTCGGAAGAAGAGTCCCCATCTAGCATCCTCTCCGCCACCGTAATACTGCTCTTGGCTAGCAGCGCCACACCTCCCCCTCTTTTGCCTCCTTCTCTGAGCTTACTGTCACTCGGGTGACTGTCTGTGCGGAGTCTGCACTTTCACCCCGTGTCTGCGTGGGTTTCCTATGGGTGCTCTGGTTTCCTCCCACAGTCCAAAGATGTACAGGTTAGGTAGATTGATCATGCTAAATTGCTCCTTAGTGTCCAAAAGGTTAGGTCCGGTTATTGGGTTACGGGGATAGGGTGGAGGCATGGGTTTAAGTAGGGTGCTCTTTCCAAGAGCCGGTGCAGACTCGATGGGCCGAATGGCCTCCTTCTGTCCAGTAAATTTTATGATTCTATGAGATGCATGCTTGAAGGGTTTACTGAGAGCTGCTCAACTGAGCTGCTTACCTCACAGGGAATGCTTTGGTTCCAACATTTAGACTTTATGTTACTGGGCAGATTAGACCTGATACCATACCCGGTGAGCACACATCGTCAAAAAGTTCCAGTAAATCAAATGGTTTTGCCACAAACCTCAGACCCTGTCCAGTACGCAGAGGGTTAAACTAACAGTGCTTACCCACCATGCCACGGCAGCCTTGTTGGGAACGCAACAAGGATATAAAGGGTTAATAGTGAGACGATGGAAAACTCTCAAGGACTCTTATTGGCAAACCTAAAAAAAACTGGGATAGATGTGCAAGTGGAGTTCAGCTCCTGTCTGATGGACAGATGGGTCATTGCAGGTTCAAGGGGAGCATTCGTCACGGAGGGAAATGATCCCTGTCAATCAGGATGAATACAGGTAGACACAAGTTGGTGCTGTCAACAGCGCAGTCTCCTCAGAGCTGAGCCATCACATTGCTCTGTGTTTGCGGTAGTCTGTTATCCTGGCACGCCTCCAGCTGTGCCAGCTGTGAGATTGGTATCACAGCAAAAAAAATACGATTGAAATCTAACCTCTAATTCTGAGCAACAAATCATATGTATTTAATTTGCACAAAACCGCGATAACGACGTGTTTCTGACACAATGTAATATTTGGAAAGTGGGGATGTAGAGGGCGAGCGAAGATAAGCCTCAAGAGTAACTAACCTGCGGCATAATTAAAACGAGCATTGGAAATACATAAACAAACTCCTTTACTTTCTAAAATACTTGAAGTAAAGTGTAATTTCACACATTACCCGGGGGTTGTTTCTCATCAGTTGTTCATTGACCCTCGTCCCAATGTTACTGTAAACTCCAGCACCCACTCATTCAGTCCAGCAGTTGTGTCTGTGTTAATATAGGGGGGGGGCGATTCTCCGATATGGAGGCCAAGTGTTCGCGCCGTCGTGAACGCCGTCGCGTTTCACGACGGCGTGACCAGGGCCCGGGCACAACCTATTCTGGCCCCCATAGGGGGCCAGCACGGCGCTGGAGCGGTTCACGCCGCTCCAGCGTCCTTACGCGGTGCCAAATGGGCGCCGCGCCAACCCACGCATACGAAGTTGGGGTAGCCCAATCCTGCGCATGCGTGGGGAACGTCTTACGCACGCCGGCCCCTCACCAACATGGTGCCAGTGTTCTGGGGCCGCGTGCGGAAGGAGGTAGGCCCGGGGGGGGGGGGGGGGGGGGGGAGAGAGGCCGGCCCGCCGATCGGTGGACCCCGATCACAGGCCAGACCCCATCGGAGGCCACCCCGGTGAAGGAGCCCCCCCCCCCCCCCCCCACAGGCCGGTGTGCGGGAGTCGGGGTGACATGGCGCGGTTCGCGCAGCACCCCGGCGAATCTCCCACCCGGCGTGGGGGGGGGCGAGAATAGCGCCCAGGATTCTTTCTGAATGGAGAGTGGTGGTTGTTTTTTAAATTTTTTTTAAAAGTTTGAGAACCCAGATCATTTTTTTTCCAATGAAGGGGAAATTTAGTGTGGCCAATCCACCTACCCTGCACATCTTTTAGGTTGTGGGGTGAGATCCACACAGACACAGGGAGAATGTGCAAACTCCACACGGGCAGTGATCCGGGGCCGGGATCGTACCCATGCACGGAGTACAGGGGGGGGGACAGGGGAGGGGGTGGCTGGGGTGGGGTGTACGGGGGAGGGAATTGGAGGTGGTACAGAGAGGCTGGGCTGCTGGTGGCTGTCATAATATCCACTCATGTATATAATGAGATGCAGACAGGCAGTGATTGACACTTTGGATGACCAGTAAGCATACAACACAGCGCAGCTAATCACCAGACAGGACACTACCACTATAAAGCCAGAGGGCACTAGGTTTCCCGCTTTCTCGGGACCCAGCCACTGAGACAGTCAGAGTCCACGAGCTAGCACAGTGCAAACACCATGCGGTAGCTAGTAAGTCTGGTCAGGCTACTACAAGGTCACTAGTCAGATCAGTATAGTGTCCACCCACAGCTGAATATGTACAGCAGTTCATCTGGTTGAATAAAACAGTGTTGGATCTTCTCCTGTGTTAGACGTCTGTTTCTGCATCGAGTGCAGTCCACATCGAACCGACCTGCCGAACACATCATGGTACCAGAGTGATATTGATCTTGACGGACCTACCTCGAGTGAATCAGCATTGACCAGCAAGCAGCCATCCAGCGAAATGGAAAACATCCAGCCTCCTCCGCAACTCCGCATCTCCGGAAACCTCGGCGCCAACTGGAAAATCTTCAAGCAAAAGTTTGTCTTGTACATCGAGGCCTCCGACCTCGAGGCAGCATCGGATGCCAGGAGGATCGGGCTATTTCTCTCCACTGCGGGGGACCACGCCATCCATATCTACAATTCGCTTATGTTCGCCGACGGCGAAGACAAAACAAAATTCAAAACAGTCCTGCTGAAGTTCGACAGCCACTGTGACATTGAGGTGAATGAGAGCTTTGAACGGTACATCTACCAGCAGAGGCTTCAGGGTAAGGATGAACCTTTTCACTCCTTCTTGACCCATCTCCGCATCCTAGCGCAGTCATGTAACTATGACTTGACGGCTGATTCCATGATCCGGGATCAGATCGTTTTCGGGGTACACACCGACTCCCTTGGGCAGCAGCTCCTGAAAGTCAAACAGTTGACCCTCTCTGTCGCTATTGAGACGTGCGTTGTCCATGAGCATGCTAAGAATCGTTAATCCCACATCAGGGCGGCAGAAACTGCAAAGCTGGCCTCCCACGAGGCGGAACGGGTGCAGGCCATTGCACAGATGCAGGTTCTGAGCATCGAGGAGAGTGGCCGTTTCGCGCGGTTTTCTCGGATCCCTGCGCATGTGCGCCACGACCGAGTGGACAACGAGGCCGACAACCCAACTGCGCAGGTGAGTACGTCGACCGACCGCACTGCGCATGTGCGATGGCGCATGGATCGCGATGACATCAGCGTAATGACGTGTCTGAATTGTGGCTCCGCCCACTTAAAGTGGAAATGTCCGGCAAGAGGACGCCGATGTCTCCAGTGTGGCAAGCTTGGCCACTACGCAGCCCTCTGCAGATCCGCTCCACCGCTCAGCAGCCAGCGATCCCAGCTGCGGCGCAGAAGTATCCGTTCAATACAACAAGGCATGCCAGATTCCAATCCCAACAGCACAACGGACCCTGATGCTGACTGCCTCAAGTCTCCATATCGGGTGGGCATCATAACCACACATGAGCTGGCCTCCACCACACCTGCGCAACGCCTCTCGATCCTCAGTGTGGATCTCGACGACGAGTGGTGTGCTGTCCTCACAGTTAACAAGGCTCGCATCCGATTTAAACTGGACACCTGCGCTTCTGTGAACCTCATCTCACAATCCGACCTCCACACCATCCGGGCCCGACCAAGCATTCTTCCACTGGCCTGCCAGCTCCTTGACTACAATGGCAATGCCATAGCTGCCAGTGGCTCGGGTCAACTAGGGGTATCCAACAAGGCGATCAAGGCAATGTTACGCTTTGAAATCGTCAGGCCTGACAGGGCGTCCCTGCTCGGTGCTCGCGCCTGCAAGCTCCTGAATCTGGTTCAGTGAGTCCACACCATGTCATCGTCACCGGCGACGGCCTCGCCCGATGGAAATTTGCAAGCTGACATAGTCGACATTATCACGCAGTACCACAGTGTATTCGATGGAATGGGCACGCTCCCGTACCGAACACAAAATACTGCTCAAGCCGAACGCCACCCCTGTAATCCATGCACCACGCCGGGTGCCGGCGCCCCTCAAGGATCGTCTGGAAAAGCAACTACAGGACCTCCAAGACTAGGGCATCATCTCGAAGGTCACGGAGCCAACAGACTGCGTCAGCTCCATGGTATGCGTAAAGAAGCCATCAGGGGAGCTCCGCATTTGCATTGATCCCAAGGATCTAAACCGCAACATCATGCGGGAGCACTACCCGATCCCAAAGCGTGAAGTGTTAACCAGTGAGATGGCTCATGCTAAATTCTTCACTAAGTTGGACGCCTCCCGGGGTTTTTGGCAAATACAGCTGGACACGTCCAGTCGCAAGCTGTGCACGTTCAACACCCCGTTCGGCCGCTACTGTTACAACCGCATGCCTTTCGGTATCATATCTGCCTTCGAAGTGTTTCATTGCATCATGGAGCAGATGATGGAGGGCATCGAGGGGCTACAAGTATACGTGGACGACGTGATCATCTGGTCCACAAAGCCCCAGGAATACATCGCTCGCTTCAAGCAGGTCTTCCAGCGAATTCATGAACATGGTCTCCAGCTCAACAGGGCCAAGTGCTCATTTGGTCAATCTGATATAAAGTTTCTGGGCGACCACATCTCGCGGCAGGGTGTGCGGCCAGACACCGACAACGTCTTGGCGATCAACGCCATGAAGACCCCGGAGGACAAGAAGGCGGTCCTCCGCTTCCTCGGGATGGTCAACTTTCTCGGGAAATTCATTCCCGATATGGCATCCCACACCACGGCCCTCCGCCATCTCGCCAAGAAGTCAACGGAATTCCAGTGGCTGCCCACATATGAAGCGGAATGGCGTGAGCTGAAGACAATGCTCACCACAGCCCCAGTTCTAGGGTTCTTCGACCCAACCAAGGAAACCAAGATATCAACTGATGCAAGCCAGGATGGCATTGGGGCGGTGCTCCTCCAGCGAGATGACGCCTCGTCCTGGGCTCCAGTGGCATATGCCTCCAGGGCCATGACGCCCACTGAGCAATGGTATGCCCAGATCGAAAAGGAGTGTCTGGGTCTCCTGACAGGAATAGTCAAGTTTCATGACTACGTTTACGGCCTGCCAAAATTCACGGTGGAAACGGACCACAGGCCGCTAATCCACATAATCCAGAAGGATTTAAATGACATGACACCTCGGTTACAGCGAATTCTTCTTCGACTCCGCCGCTATGACTTCGAACTTGTCTACACGCCAGGCAAAGAGCTGATCATTGCAGATGCCCTATCCTGGACCATCACCACACCATGTGAACAAGGTGACTTCATCTGCCACATAGAAGCACAAGTGCAATTGTGTGCCACCACCTCCCAGCCTCTGACAAACGGTGGTCCAAATTTGTGAGGAAACAGCCAAGGATCCTTTACTGCAGCGTGTGATGCAGCACCTTACCCATGGCTGGCAGAAGGGACAATGTCCCCAATTCTTTAATGTTAAAGACGAGCTGACGGTTGTGGAGGGAATCCTTCTGAAACTCGACAGGATCGTTTTTCCTCAAAGCATGCAGGCTATGGTGCTGGGTCAACTCCATGAGGATCACCTTGGAGTCGAGAAATGCCGACGCAGAGCTCGGGAGGCAGTTTACTGGCCGGGCATTAACCAGGATATTGACAACACAGTCCTCAACTGCCCCACCTGTCAGAAGTTTCAACCGGCTCAACCCAAGGAAACACTTCAACAGCACGAGATCGTGATCTCTCCGTGGTCCAAAGTAGGTGTAGACCTTTTTCATGCCAAGGGGCGTGACTACGTACTCCTGGTCGACTATTTCTCCAGTTACCCAGAAGTGGGGAAACTGTCCGACCTCACGTCGAAGGCGGTCATCAAAGCCTGCAAAGAAATGTTCGCCAGGTACGGGATACCGCTCACGGTAATGAGCGACAACGGTCCTTGCTTTTACAGCCAAGAATGATCTGATTTTGCACAATGCTACAACTTCCGCCACGTTACCTCCAGTCCCCACTACCCGCAATCAAACGGGAAGGCCGAGCAAGGGGTCCATAATGTCAAACGATTACTGTGCAAAGCTGCAGACTCAGGCTCCGACTTCAACCTGGCAACGCTGGCATACAGGGCAACCCCACTGTCCACTGGGTTGTCCCCAGCGCAGATGCTCATGAATCGCACTCTGAGGATCACAGTTCCAGCCACCCATGTTCCAGACCTTGACCACCTCATGGTACTACAAAAAGTGCAGCAGTCCCGGGCCCAACAGAAGGCCACATATGATGCTCATGCCACGGATTTACCTGAGCTGGCTCCAGTCGATCATGTTCGCGTCCAGTTGCCTGAGGGCGGTTGGTCAGTCACAGCTGCTGTTGTCAAACAAGTTGCCCCGAGGTCTTTCATTGTTCGCATGGCTATTGGCTCCCTGCTACAGCGCAACAGATGGGCATTGCGAAGAGTTCCACGCCCACCACCTGACCGCAGTGCTCCGCCGGCTATCATGCTTCCTCCGGACGTACCCTGCCACGAGGCCACCGATCTGCCAGCGATCCTGCCAGCCCACGCGACCACGGCAATGGCAGCGATCCCACCTCTCCACGTGCAGGCGGCTCCTGATCCACCTCTGCGGCGATCGACAAGAATTCATCGCCCACCACAAAGACTGAATCTGTAGACTTATCTTTTGTAAATTTGTGAGACTGAATCCATCGACTTAACTCTTGTAAATATTGCTTAGTTTGCCATGTGTCTGCACTATCAACACCTTCCCATGTATATACGTTTGTTCAATCACCGTTTGTATATAGTCAGGCATATATATATATACATACCTCAGTATTTATTTAACTCAAAAAAAAAAGGGAGAGATGCTATAATATCCACTCATGTATATAATGAGATGCAGACAGGCAGTGATTGACACATAGGATGACCAGTAAGCATACAACACAGCACAGCCAATCACCAGACAGGACACTACCACTATAAAGCCAGAGGGCACTAGGTTTCCCTCTCGACACCCAGCTACTGAGACAGTCAGAGTCCACGAGCTAGCACAGTGCAAACACCATGCGGTAGCTAGTAAGTCTGGTCAGGCTACTACAAGGTCACTAGTCAGATCAGTATAGTGTCGGCCCACAGCTGAATATGTACAGCAGTTCATCTAGTTGAATAAAACAGTTGCTGCTCGATCAATAATCCCAGAAGCGAGATTGGAGACAATTGAAGGCTTTATTACACTAGATGTTTCCCCCAGCAACGCAGGTACAGAAGGCAGCTGCTGGGGAGACACGGGCTCTTATACTCCGCCTTACTGGGAGGAACCAGCAGGCAGGCTTAGCCAATGAAAATAGTACCCCGTACACCAATGGTCTTACAGCATTACAGGGTACCGTAATACCTCTAATACCGACTACCATAAAGAATAAGGCGGGAAGACAGGCGCAAGGCGGATGGGAGTTCCCCACACGGGGGGGTCGAGGAGTGAGCAGGAGTAGCCGGGGTCAGTTGAAGTCAGCTGACTTATGGAAGTAATATGGGGGGAGCAATCATGCTAGAAAGAGATCTAGCGGGGAGGGGGGGAGGGAGGGGGAGGGCGGGGGGACAACTGGGTTGCTGCTGCGGAAATCCAAAAGGAAATGGCTAAAGAGTGGGTGGGCTGGGATGGTGTGCGACGCTGGGGGAGCGAGCGGGAGCGCGGAGGCGGGATATGGGACTGGCCTAGAGAAGGTAATGGCTAGTCGACACGGGAGGGGGGCAGGTAGCCCCCTAGTGAGGCTGATCACGTGGAACGTGAGAGGCCTGAACGGACCGATAAAAAGGGCCCGAGTGCTCGCGCATTTGAAAGGACTAAGGGCAGACGTGGTTATGCTCCAAGAGACGCACCTAAAGGTGGCGGACCAAGTTAGGCTAAGGAAAGGATGGGTGGGACAGGTGTTCCACTTAGGACTGGACGCAAAGAATAGAGGGGTGGCCATTTTGGTGGGGAAACGGGTAGCATTTGAAGCAAAGAACATCGTAGCAGATAGCAGAGGTAGATATGTAATGGTGAGTGGCAGGCTGGAGGGAATGGAGGTCGTGTTGGTTAATGTGTATGCCCCAAACTGGGACGATGCGGGATTTATGAGACGGATGCTGGGGCGTATACCGGACCTGGAGGTAGGAAACTTGATTTTAGGAGGGGACTTTAATACGGTGCTGGACCCGGGGCTAGATAGATCCAGCTCAAGGACCGGAAGAAGGCCGGCAGCGGCCAAGGTACTTAAGGGGTTTATGGACCAAATGGGGGGAGTGGATCCATGGCGATTTCTTAGACCTAGGGCTAGGGAGTTTTCCTTCTTCTCCCATGTCCATAAAGTGTACTCCCGGATAGATTTTTTTGTTTTGGGAAGGTTGTTGATCTCTAGGGTGGAAGAAGCTGAGTACTCAGCCATAGCGGTTTCAGATCATGCCCCACATTGGGTGGACCTGGAATTAGGAGAGAAAAGGGAGCAGAGAACACTCTGGCGATTAGATGTGGGACTGATGGTGGATGAGGGAGTGTGTGCAAGAGTGCGGGGGTGTATTGAGAGATACCTGGAGGTCAATGATGACGGCGAGGTCCCTGTGGGAGTGGTATGGGAAGCACTAAAAGCGGTGGTCAGAGGAGAGCTGATCTCCATTGGGGCCCACAAAAGGAAAACAGAGGCCAAGGAAAGGGAAAGATTACTGGGGGAGATTTTAAGGGTGGATAGGGAATTTGCAGAGACCCCGGAGGAGGAATTGTACAGGGAGAGGAGACGACTCCAGACGGAATTTGACCTTCTGACTACCAGAAAGGCGGAGGTACTGTGGAGGAAGGCACAGGGGAGGAGGTATGAATATGGGGAAAGGGCTAGTCACCTGTTGGCTCATCAATTGCGAAAGAGGGCAGCAGCGAGGGAGATAGGAGGAATTAGAGACGAAAGGGGAGACACAGTGCGAAGGGCAGGAAAGATAAATGAGGTGTTCAAGACCTTCTATGAGGAATTGTATAGGTCTCAACCCCCAGAGGGAGAGGAGGGGATGCGGCAGTTCCTGGACCAATTGAGGTTCCCGAAAGTGGAGGAGCGGGGGGTGGTAGGCCTGGGGGCACCGATTGGGGTGGACGAGGTTATTAAGGGACTGGGAAGCATGCAAGCAGGGAAGGCCCCAGGACCAGACGGGTTCCCGGTGGAGTATTACAGAAAATATGTGGACTTGTTGGCCCCGTTGATGGTGAGGACATTCAATGAGGCCAGGAAAGGGGGGACTCTACCCCCGACGATGTCGGAGGCGACGATATCGTTAATTTTGAAGAGGGATAAAGATCCGTTGCAGTGCGGGTCCTATAGACCCATTTCATTATTGAACGTGGACGCCAAATTGTTGGCAAAGGTACTGGCATCGAGGATAGAGGACTGTGTCCCGGGGGTGGTGCACGAAGACCAGATAGGGTTCGTAAAAGGGAGACAACTGAATGTTAACGTGCGACGACTATTAGGGGTGATAATGATGCCCCCAGTGGAGGGGGAGGCAGAGATAGTGGCGGCAATGGACGCAGAGAAGGTATTTGATAGGGTGGAGTGGGAGTATTTATGGGAAGTGTTAAGGAGGTTTGGGTTTGGGAACGGGTTTATTAGCTGGGTTAGACTTCTTTATGGGGCTCCAACGGCAAGCGTAGTTACAGGTCGACATAGATCGGAGTATTTCCGACTATATAGGGGAACAAGACAGGGATTCCCGCTGTCTCCATTGTTGTTCGCGTTGGCAATTGAACCTCTGGCCATGGCGTTGAGAGTCTCCAGGAAATGGAGAGGGGTGATTAGAGGGGGAGAAGAACACCGAGTCTCGTTACACGCGGATGACCTATTGTTATACGTGTCGAACCCAGCGGGGGGGAGGATAGAGGTTATGCGAATTTTGAGGGGGTTCGGGGATTTCTCGGGGTATAGGCGAAACATGGGGAAGAGTGAATTATTTGTGATACATCCAGGGGACCAGAGTAGAGAGATAGAAAGCTTGCCTCTAAGGAAAGTGGAAAGAAACTTCCGATACCTGGGGATTCAGATCGCTAGGAGCTGGGGAACCTTGCACAGACTTAATCTGACACGGTTGGTAGAACAAATGGAGGAGGACTTCAAGAGGTGGGACATGCAGCCTCTATCGCTGGCGGGCAGGGTGCAAGCAATTAAGATGATGGTCCTCCCGAGGTTCTTATTTGTATTTCAATGTCTCCCTATACTAATCACCAAGACCTTTTTTAATAAAATAGACAGGAGCATCATGAGCTTCGTGTGGGCAGGGAAAGTTCCGAGAGTAAGGAGGGGGTTCCTTCAGCATAGTAGGGACAGAGGAGGATTGGCACTACAAAACTTGGGCGATTACTATTGGGCCGCCAATGTGGCAATGATACGTAAATGGATGATGGAGGGTGAGGGAGCGGCGTGGAAAAGACTGGAGAGAAAGTCCTGTAAAGGGACGAGTTTAGAGGCGTTGGTGACGGCGCCGCTACCGATCTCACCTAAAAAGTTTACCACGAACCCGGTAGTGGCGGCAACATTGAATATCTGGGGACAGTGGAGGCGACAGAGAGGGGTGCAGGGAGCCCTGGTGGGGTCCCCAATCAGGAACAACCATAGGTTTGCCCCAGGAAGAATGGATGGAGGATTTCAGAGCTGGTACCAGTTGGGAATTAGGAGGGTGGGAGATTTATTTATAGATGGGACTTATTTGAGCTTGGGAGCATTGGAGGAAAAGTATAAGTTGCCCCGGGGAAATTTCTTGAGATATATGCAGGTGAGGGCGTTTACTAGACAACAGGTGAGGGAATTTCCGTTGCTCCCGACACAGGGGATACAGGACAGGGTGCTTTCAGGGGTGTGGGTCGGAGAGGGCAAGGTGTCAGAGATTTACCGAGAGATGAGGGAAGAGGGGGAGGAGTCGGTGGGCGAACTAAAAGGAAAGTGGGAAGAAGAATTAGGGGAGGAGATAGAGGAGGGTATGTGGGCTGATGCCCGAAGCAGGGTAAATTCCTCTTCCTCATGCGCCAGGCTTAGCCTGATTCAATTTAAGGTGCTACATAGAGCACACATAACGGGAGCAAGATTGAGCAGGTTCTTTGGAGTGGAGGACAAATGTGGGAGGTGTGGCGGGAGCCCGGCAAACCACGCACATATGTTTTGGGCGTGTCCGGCACTGGAAGGGTATTGGAAGGGAGTGACGGGAGTGATTTCGCGGGTGGTGAAGGCCCGGGTCAAACCAGGCTGGGGGTTAGCTCTATTTGGAGTTGCGGAAGAGCCGGGAGTGCAGGAGGCGAAAGAGGCCGACGTTGTGGCCTTTGCGTTCCTAGTAGCCCGGCGCAGGATCCTACTCATGTGGAAGGAGGCGAAACCCCCCGGACTGGAGGCCTGGGTAAATGATATGGCGGGGTTCATTAAACTGGAGCAGATAAAGTTTGCCCTGAGAGGATCGGCTCAAGGGTTCACCAGGCGGTGGCAGCCATTTCTCGACTACCTAGGGGAACGTTAGAGGGAAGACAGATGACCAGCAGCAGCAACCCAGGGGGAAGGGGGGGGAGGGGGGGGGGGGGGTTAGTTTAGTTTAGGTCAAAGATAAAGGGGTTTTGTTACTTGTGTATTGTTAAAAATTTCTGTATTGTTATTGTTGCGTTTGCTTTGTAAGAGGGGAAAAATTGTTGTTTGGGGAAAAAATTTCAATAAAACATATTTTTTTTAAAAAAAATACCGACTACCACATTCACCCCCTGTTAAAAAAAGTGTCCGGCGGGGTGGTGGCCTTGCATTGCACAGTGGTACAGGTAAAGTTCATGGAGGTACCCGGTATACATCAGGACAGTGGTTTTGCCTCGTTACAGCGCAACTATTTACAAAATTTATTTACAATTCAGAATGAAGCAATTAGTCGATCGGGGGCCCTGGTCGTCCTCTGCGATCGTCGTAGCTTCGGTGGTGATGCAGGCGCCGGCTCGGGCATCTATGGCTCTGGGAACGTGGCTTCAGCTTCTTCGGCAGCTTCATCACCCCTAGACGGGACCGGTGGGAGGACCGATCCACCTGGGAAGGGGGCAGTTGTGGGGTGCGCCGGTGGGAGGAAGGGTGGGATTGGTGGTGGGGGTGTGTGTGGGGATCCAGCGGGCGCCAGGTCCCATAGGGAGACCGTATCCTGTCGGCCGTCGGGGTACGCCACGTAGGCGTACTGAGGGTTAGCGTGGAGGAGATGGACCCTCTCGACAAATGGGTCCGACTTGTGCGCCCGCACGTGTTTGCAGAGCAGGATGGGTGAGGCGTTCAAAGGGACGGGAAACCTTTATCAGGTGCACTTTCTCTGGCCTGTAGAAGTGCGGCTTGCACTCCGCGCAGATTTGGCAGTTCCTGGTGGCTGTCCTGGCCTCCTCGATGGAGTAGGGCCGGTTGCGGGTTTTAATGAAATGGAAGAATCGAGTGACCCCCGCGTGGTAGAGGTCCTCGTGGAGGGCTCGGATGTGCCGCGGGATAGGGCATCAGGAAGCTCGTTTAGCTTCCCGGGACGATATAAGATCTCATAGTTGTAGGTGGAGAGTTCGATCCTCCACCGTAAGATCTTGTCGTTCTTTATCTTGCCCCGCTGTGCATTATCGGACATGAAGGCCACCAACCGTTGGTCAGTGAGGAGAGTGAATCTCCTGCAGGCCAGGTAATGCCTCCAATGCCGCACAGCTTCTGTTATGGTCTGGGCCTCCTTTTCAACTGAGGAATGGCGGATTTCTGAAGCGTGGAGGGTGCGTGAGAAGAAGGCCACAGGTCTGCCCGCTTGGTTGAGGGTGGCCGCCAGAGCTACGTCGGACGCGTCGCTCTCGACTTGGAAGGGGAGGGACTCGTCGATGGCATGCATCATGGCCTTTGCGATGTCTGCTTTGATGCGGCTGAAGGCCTGGCGGGCCTCCGTCGACAGGGGAAAAACCGTGGATTGGATTAGCGGGAGGACCTTGTCTGCATAGTTGGGGACCCACTGGGCATAATAAGAGAAAAATCCCAGGCAGCGTTTCAGGGCCTTGGAACAATGAGGGAGGGGGAACTCCATGAGGGGGCGCATCCGTTCAGGGTCTGGGCCTATAACTCCATCATGCACTACGTAGCCGAGGATGGCTAGACGGTCGGTGCTGAACACGCATTTATCCTTGTTATATGTGAGATTAAGGATTTTTGCGGTCTGGAGGAATTTTCGGAGGTTGGTGTCGTGGTCCTGCTGGTCGTGGCCGCAGATGGTGACATTATCGAGGTACGGAAACGCGGCCTGCAAACCGTACCGGTCAACCATTTGTTCCATCTCTCGTTGGTTGACCGAGACTCCATTAGTGACACCGAAGGGAACCCTTAGGAAGTGGTAGAGCCGCCCATCTGCTTTGAAAGCAGTGTATTTGCGGTCGCTAGGGCGGATGGGGAGCTGGTGGTAGGCGGACTTTAGATCCACCCTGGAAAAGACCTTGTATTGTGCGATCCTGTTGACCAGATCGGATATGCGGGGGAGAGGGTACGCGTCAAGCTGCGTATACCTGTTGATGGTCTGACTATAATCGATGACCATCCTGTGCTTCTCCCCAGTCTTTACAACCACTACTTGAGCTCTCCAGGGACTGTTGCTAGCCTCAATGACACCTTCCCTCAGTAATCGCTGGGCCTCCGACCTAATAAATGTCCGGTCCTGGGCACTGTACCGTCTACTCCTGGTGGCGACGGGTTTGCAATCTGGGGTGAGGTTCGCAAACAGGGAAGGCGGATCTACCTTGAGGGTCGCGAGGCTGCAGACAGTGAGGGGGGTATAGGGCCGCCGAATTTAAAGGTTAAGCTTTGGAGGTTGCATTGAAAATCTAACCCTAGGAGTGTGGCAGCGCAGAGGTGCGGAAGGACGTAGAGCCGGTAATTTTTAAACTTCCTTCTCTGGACCGTGAGGTTCGCTGTGCATGCTGTAGTGCAGCTGATCTCCAAGCGGTCCCCGTTAGCCCCCACTCCCAGCCAGCCCTTTGCCTCCAGCCTTCCGATTTCCCTCTCCCCGAAAATAAGGGTGGCTCTCGGCGTTGTCTTTTTCTAGTAATGCGAAGGAGGAATAATTCCCTGACAGTAGAGCATGACACGACCGTCACAACCCTACAAAAGGACCCGGCACAGTCTGCACCAAGGTTGAAGCCCAGCCAGATAGCAGCAACCAGCAAAGGAAGGGATAGTGACCTCGACCCAGACGTAAAGATGGGGATGATCACTGGTTATCGGAGGCGATCACGGTTGTTGTACAGAATCAAGAAGCTAGCTGGGTGGTTGTTAGCTGAGTACATATGCATTCCTTTCGTAGTAAAACTGTGTCCAACTATTCAAGCAAAGCTGGTCTTCTTGAATTTTGTGTGGTTACCATATTTCATTGACTTGAAAAGGCCACAGGACCAAGGGTTGAACCACACATGGAATTTTTATCTTAAACCTGAAGAGAAAATTACTATTGGCGCTTGGCATACAGTACGTGCCAGCCTATGGAAGGAAGCTCAGGGAAAGGACCAGACATGGTATGAAGGAACCTTGGCATCAGACCACCCTATCGTTCTTTACTTCCACGGCAATGCAGGGACCAGAGGTGGGGATCACAGGGTCCAGCTATATAAGGTTCTGAGCTCACAAGGCTACCATGTAGTCGCATTCGATTATAGGGGATGGGGAGACTCAGAAGGGACCCCCTCCGAGAGGGGGATGACCACAGGTGCTATCTACACTTACAATTGGTTGAAAGCGAGGAGTGGAAAGAATTCAGTTTACATCTGGGGGCACTCACTAGGCACAGGAGTAACTACAAATGTTGTACGGCATCTGTGTGAAAAAGAGACTCCTCCAGATGCTCTAATTCTGGAATCTCCTTTCACGAACATTCGGGAGGAAGCCAAAAGCCACCCTTTTTCACTGATCTATAGGTACCTACCCGGCTTTGACTGGTTCTTCCTAGATCCAATCACCGAGAGTGGTATTATATTCCCAAGTGATGAGAATGTGAAGCATATCACCTGTCCATTACTGATTCTTCATGCTGAAGATGATGCCGTCATCCCCTTTCACCTGGGAAGAAAGCTTTATGACATTGCATCATCTCAGAGAAGTAGGAAAGCCATCAATTTAATATACTACATGGGAGGACTGATCTCCACTGAATGAGACCCGGAGGCCAGGGAGATTTTTTGGTTAACTGGGTGAACGGGGAGAGAACAGCGCCTTACCGTGTTGGGGTGTATGAAGCTCTCCGTGCTCCCAGAGTCGATCAGACAGGATGTTTCATGCCCATTTTTACTCTGAGAGTAGTAAGGGCGTGGAATGCCCTGCCTGCAACAGTAGTGGACTCGCCAACACTAAGGGCATTCAAATGGTCATTGGATAGACATATGGATGATAAGGGAATAGTGTAGATGGGCTTTAGAGTGGTTTCACAGGTCGGTGCAACATCGAGGGCCGAAGGGCCTGTACTGCGCTGTAATGTTCTATGTTCTATGTTCATTGATGAGCACGGTCGTCGTTGCAGTCGAGCGTGTTCGGGACCGAGACTGATCCAGGGTCACCGAGGCTAGTCGTGGCAGAAGTTGGATGTTCTCCTCGGGCGGTGTGTGGTCATCCGAGTCAGGGTCCTGAGAGTCCAGCCAAGATGGCGGCGCCCACTGGTCGCACATGGCTGGGGGTGCACAAGATGGCGGCGCCCATCCATCACACGTGGTGTCCGAGAGACAAGATGGCGGTGCCCGGAGGCCACACGTGGTCCTGAAGGAGGACGTTGGTGGCGCCCGCTGGCCGCACGTGGCCCGTGGAGAGGGTTGTGGTGGCGGTCCCGATTCGCCTCTGGAGACCGCAGTGACCGCCCGGGCCTGGCATACCGCCACGAAGTGGCCCTTTTTGCCGCATCCTTTGCAGAGGGATGAGCGGGCCGGACAGCTCTGTCAGGGCTGCTTGGCTTGTCCGCAAAAATAGCAGGGGGGCCCCCCGGGGTTGCCTGGCAGTCTCACAGCACAAGCTTTTGGGGGAATGGGGGATGCATTGGAGTCGGTCGCGGGGGGTTCCACGCTGCCCAAGGGGCTGCCGCGCGGTCGGGGACGTAAGCGCGGGCGTTTCGGGAGGCCACATCCAGGGAGCTAGCAAGGGCCCGTGCTTCCTTGAGGCCTAGTGTCTCTTTCTCCAGCAATCGCTGGCGGATTTGGGAGGACAGCATACCTGAAACAAATGAGTCCCGGATCAAAAGTTCGGTGTGGTCGCTGGCCGAAACTTGCGGGCAGTTACAGTTCCTCCCCAACACCAGGAGCGCACGGTAGAACTCCTCCAGCAATTCCCCAGGGATTTGTCGTCTCGTCGCAGATGTCGGGCGTAGACCTGGTTTACAGGGCGAATATAGTGTCCTTTCAGCAGATTCATTGCGGCCTCGAAATCGTCCGCGACCTCGATGAGAGTGTAGATCTCTGGGCTCACCCTCGAGTGCAGAACTTGCATTTTCTGGTCCTCCGTGGGTGTAATTGTGGCCGTCCTGAGGTACCCTTTGAAGCACGCCAGCCAGTGATTGAAGGTTGCCGCTGAGTTTGCCGCGTGGGGGCTGAGTTGCAGACACTCCGGCTTGATTCGGAGGTCCATTCTTTAAAATCTAGTACAATAAATTGATGCTCGATCAATAACCCCAGAAGCGAGATTGGAGACAATTGAAGGCTTTATTACACTAGATGTTTACCCCAGCAGCGCAGGTACAGAAGGCAGCTGCTGGGGAGACACGGGCTCTTATACTCCGCCTTACTGGGCGGAACCAGCAGGCAGGCTTAACCAATGAAAACAGTACCTCCTACACCAATGGTCTTACAGCATTACAGGGTACCTTGATACCTCTAATACCGACTACCACAACAGTGTTGGATCTTCTCCTGTGTTAGACATCTGTTTCTAACTTCCCTGCATCGAGTGCAGTCCACATTGAACCAACTGCCTAACACATCAGTGGCCTCCTAGGCAGTGTACCTGGAAGTTTTAAGATTCTCCCGTGCGCAGCGACCCTGATGCAGTCGTCGTGCGGCTTCCTGTGCCTGCCCAGGCCACATGACCTGTTCACCCTGACCATCTTCCACATCCCCCTCAATGGATGAGGCCTATAGTTCTTCCTCCCCGTCCTCCAGTGCGTCTCTCCTTTGCAGCGTGACGTTGCGCAGGACACGATGGACCAGCACGATGTGGGAGACCCTCCTGGGGCTATATTGGAGCACCCCACCAGAGCGATCCAGGCATCAGAACCGCATCTTTGGGACACCGATGCACCGCTCCTGGCTGCTGCATGGGCATCGTTAGAATGGTTCTCCATCTTGTCCTGGGACCTCCGGACAGGCATCATTAGCCACGACCGCAGAGGATATCCATTGTCACCCAGGCGCCAACCCTCACCCAAGGGAGTGCCTCAATGGTGTTGGACACTGACGTCGCTAGGATGTAAGCGTTGTGCACACTGCCTGGATACCGTGTGCAGACATGCATGATGTGCAGCTGGTGGCCACACACCAACTACACATTCATGGCGTGGAAGCCCTTCCTCTTGCTGAAGCGCACTCCCTTATGCGATGGTGCCTGTAGGGGATCGATTACCCCCTGGATCTGGGAAATGCCAGCAATGGCAGTGAATGCTGCTGCCTGGGCAACCTGGTGGGCTCGGTCCAGATCAAAGTTAATATAGTCTGCCGCCCATGGTACAGGGCATCCACGGCAGTGAGCGTGTACCTGGGCATGGATATCTACGACATCCCTGACAGGTCCCACTCGGCACCTGGAAGGACCCCGTTGCAAAAAGGTTCAGGGCGACCGTCACCTTGACAGCCACCAGGAGTGGGTGTCCTCCTCCACACTCCCGTGGTGCCAGGTGTGCCATCATCTGGCACAGGTGGTGCACGGTCTCTGGTCAGTCAAAATCTTCGGTGACACTCTCGGTCCACCAGGTCCTCCAAGGACAGGCGGCGACGATACACACATGAGGTCAACGTCCAAATAAACCTGTTGGACATTAACCTGGTGTTGTAAGACTTCTTACTGTGCTCACCCTAGTCCAACGCTGGCATCTCCACATCAAGTATACACATGGTCTGATGTGATGCCTCCTTTGCTCTTCCCCCTCGGCCTGTAGGACTGCCTTTCTGGCTGGCCCCTGCTCCTCTGGGGCAAGCTCCTGTTGTGCAGGGTCCTCCCCGAGCAGCCCCTGTGCCTGCAGCCTCAGTGCATCCCCAAGGGCTGCGACGACCAGGAAGAATGCAACCAATCCTGGCTGTATCCAAAATCCATTCTCTGCAGGGGGAACAGGGCAGATATCATAGAATTTACAGTGCAGAAGGAGGCCATTCGGCACATCGAGTCTGCACCGGCCCTTGGAAAGAGCACCCTACCCAAGGTCCACACCTCCACCCTATCCCCGTACCCAGTAACCCCACCCAGCCTTTTTGGACACTAAGGGCAATTTATCATGGCCAATCCACCTAACCGGCACATCTTTGGACTGTGGGGAAAAAAACAGAGCCCCCGGAGGAAACCCACGCAGACACAGGGAGAACGTGAAGACTCCGCACAGACAGTGGCCCATGCCGGGAATCTAACCTGGACCCTGCAGCTGTAAAGCAACTGTGCTGACCACCGTGCTACCGTGCCCACATATGTTAGCATGGTGAGTACTACCGTACCCATCCAGATCCATAAGGCTACGCAGCAGCCCTGGGTTGAACTGCAGGTCCAGTCTATGCATGTCCCTCCCCATTCCCATCCCCACCCACTCCCGATACTGTGCCATCCGCAATGGCCCCATTGGTGACTGGCCCTCGGAGGGCCTCTATCCCACCAGCTGTCCTTGCCAGCAGGGGTACCAGTGGTTGTCACAGCCCATGCCAACACGTCCATGTCCTGCTCCCTCCTGTGGGGGCTACTGTGAATGTCCTCCTTGGGTGGCTGTGTGAAACCCTAGCAGCAGGGTGGCACCGGGTTGGGGGGTGGTGGCAGGGGGCCACAGTGCGCCACCACCCACCTCCATGCCGGGTGGCATGCTTGCGGCACCAGCTGGGATTGTAACTGTAGTGTGCTGTGGGTCCTGTGAGCGGCACACGGGTTGTGCCAATCTGTCTGGGGACAATATGGATGGGGGCGGGGGCAGGGCATGGAGATAGCCGGTGGTCCTGCGGTGTGGGCTAGCTGATAGTGTCACTGGCGGGGCCTCTGCCCTGCGAGGGGCAGTGTGCCAGGGAGGGTGTCAGAGGTACGTCCACTGTTTGGGGTACGCTCTGCTCGTCCCTTGCTTCCCCTGCAGTGGGGCCACGGTTCCGATGTGTTATTGGAGGGATGCCCATCCCGTAGATGGGTCGGCTGGGGTCTGCAGGTTCCCACGGTGGTGGCCTGAGGGGTGGGGCGCAGCCAAATGACTGGTGGCACTCTGCACATGTACAGGACACAGTGGTTAACCAGTGTTGTGCGCAGTCCATGCCTGGTCACCCTGAACCTGTGGCGTGTCTCCGGGTCAGTTCCCGCTACTGCCCCCGGCCCCGGCAGACGCCCCCCCCAGCCAGCGGCACAACTCTCAGCCCACTACTGCAAATTTGGAAACTTTTCTTACCGCTTCTCTCTCGTTCAGTATCTACGGCGTCCGATCCCCTGTAGCAAACTTCCACCTGGCGGGGGCGCAGCATCACAGACAAACCCGGTAATGATATGTTAACGCATGCAAATGGCAGTTTTGCATGCCAATGCCAGTGGAGGCGTGGCAAGTGATGCGACCATCAATTCACACGAGATGAAGAGTTGAAGTGAACAGTGGTTTTAATCAGCTAGATCTGTGCCTGCCTGCGACTGCTCTGTACTGAGTGCCGCCTACAGGCTGCAGATCTATATACCTCCCCCGAGGGGGCGGAGCCATAGGCGGAGTCCACAAGGGCATCAACATAATACCATACAATGTAATGCAATACAATGGTGAATGGTAGTAGTAATACATTCACCACATTCACCCCTGTTAAAAATTGAAGTCCAGCGGGGGTGAAGTGGGCTCACAGATCGAGTCTGTCCGGCGCCTTGATCGTTCGCTGCGATCACCTGAGCTCTGGCTTTGCTGCGGGCACGGGTGTTGAACTCGTCGCTGCGGGCACGGGTGTTGGGCTCGTTGACTCCGGGAGCGTGTCGTCTGGAGCTTCACCACTGTAGGTCGGCGAATGGGGGGAGGAGGGGTATAGGCCATGTAGGGGCAGGGGCGGTGTTCGGTGTAGGGTGGGGGGGTGGGGGGGGTTGTTGATGGTCGCAGGGGAACCGGCGGTTGCCAGATCCCAGAGGGAGACTGTATCTTGTCGGCCGTCGTGGTGCGCCACGTAGGCATACTGAGGGTTGGCGTGAAGGAGCTGGACCCTCTCGACCAGGGGGGTCGGACTTCTGGCTCCTCACATGCTTTCGGAGGAGGACAGGCCCCGGTGTTGTCAGCCAGGATGGAAGCGAAACCCCGGAGGTGGATTTCCTGGGGAAGACAACGAGGCGGTCATGAGGGGTCTCGTTCGTGGCTAATTGAGTGGAGCACATCGGGGAGGACCTCCTGCCAGCGGGAAACTGGGAGACTTCTAGACCGTAGGGCCAGAAGGACGGCCTTCCATATCATTGCGTTCTCCCTCTCCACCTGTCCGTTTCCCCGGGGGTTGTAACTGGTAGTCCTGCTCGAGGCGATGCCCTTACCAAGCAGGTACTGACGCAGTTCGTCGCTCATAAATGAGGAGCCCCGGTCACTGTGGACGTAAGTGGGGAAACCGAACAGGGTGAAGATGCTGTGTAGGGTCTTAATGACAGTGGCCGCGGTCATGTCGGGGCATGGGATGGCAAAGGGGAAGTGGGAGTACTCGTCAATGACGCTGAGAAAATACACGTTGCGGTCAGTGGAGGGGAGGCGGCCCTTTGAAATCGACACTGAGACGGGATGCCTTCACCAGGTGGGCCTTGTCTGGCCGATAGAAGTGCGGCTTGCACTCCGCGCAGACTTGGCAGTCCCTGGTCATGGCCCTGACCTCCTTGGTGGATTAGGCAGGTTGCGGGCTTTGATGAAGTGGAGAAGCCGGGTGACCTCCGGGTGACAGAGGTCATTGTGGATGGCCTGGAGTCGGTCATCTTGCGCGCTGGCGCATGTGCCGCGGGACAGGGCATCTGGGGGCTCATTGAGCTTCCCCGGACGATACACTATATCATAATTATAGGTGGAGAGTTCGATTCTCCACCTCAAGATTTTATCATTCTTGATCTTGCCCCGCTGCGTGTTGTTGAACATAATGGCTACCGATCGTTGGTCGGTGACGAGGGTGAACCTCCTACCAGCCAGGTAGTGCCTCCAATGCCGCACAGCTTCCACAATGGCTTGAGCTTCCTTTTCGACCAAGGAGTGTCGAATCACGGAGGCGTTGAGGGTACAGGAAAAAAAGGCCACGAGCCTGCCTGCCTGGTTAAGGGTAGCGGCCAGGGCAACATCTGTCGCTCTACACCTGGAAGTGTATGGACCCGTCCACCATGTGCATCGCGGCCATGGTAATGTCTACCTTGATGCGGCTGAAGGCCAGGCGGACCTCAGTCGTCAGGGGGAAGATGGTGGCTTTGATAAGTGGGCGGGCTTTGTCCGCATAGTTGGGGACCCACTGGGCATCGTATGAAAAGAACCCGAGGCATCTTTTCAGGGCCTTGGGGCAGTGGGGGAGGGGGAGTTGCAGGAGGGGGCATGCGGTCGGGGTCGGGCCCTACGAATCCGTATTCCACGACATAGCCGAGGATGGCTAATCGGGTTGTGCGGAAAATGCATTTCTCCTTGTTGTAGGTGAGATTGAGGGTTTGGGCAGTTTGGAGGAACTTCTGAAGATGAGCGTTGTGGTCCAGGTGATCATGGCCGCAGATGGTGACGTTATCCAAGTACGGAAACGTGGCCCGCAGCCCGTACTGGTCCACCATTCGGTCCATCGTTCTTTGGGAGACCGAGACCCCGTTGGTGACGCCGAAGGGAACCCTGAGGAAGTGGAAGAGGCGGCCGCCTGCCTCAAAGGCAGTGTAGTGGCGGTCTTCCGGGCGGATTGGGAGCTGGTGGTATGCGGACTTCAGATCTACCGTGGAGAAAACCCGGTAGTGTGCAATCTGATTTAACATGTCCGCTATCCGGGGAAGGGGGTACGGATCGAGTTGCGTGTACCGATTTATGGTTTGGCTGTAGTCTACCACCATCCGGTTCTTTTCCCCAGTCCTGACGACCACCACTTGGGCTCTCCAGGGGCTATTACTGGCCTTGATGATCCCCTCCCTCAGGAGCCGCTGGCCCTCTGACTTGATAAAAGTCCTGTCCTGGACACTGTACCGCCTGCTCCTGGTGGCAACAGGTTTACAGTCGGCGGTGAGGTTCGCGACGAGCAAGGGAGGGGTGACCTTCCGGGTCGCGAGGCTACATACGGTGAGAGGGGGTAGGGGCCTGCCGTATGTAGCCTCATGACCCTTAAGGTCACCCCTCCCTCGAACTTCAGGGTCAGGCTCCTGAGGTTGCACTGGAAGTCCAGTCCTAACAGGAGAGGAGCGCAGAGATGGGGGAGGACATATAGTTTAAAATTGGCGTACTTGGCGTCCTGTATCGCGAGGTTCGCAACACAGTACCCCCGGATCTGCACTGAATGTGATCCGGAAGCAAGGGAGATTGTTTGGGATGCGGGGGAAATCTGGAGAGAACAGCGCCTTACCGTGCCTGGGTATATGAAGCTCTCCGTGCTCCCAGAGTCAAACAGACAGGGCGTTTTGTGCCCACTGACCCGGACGGTCATCATCGAGTTCCTGAGGTGCTTGGGCCGTGACTGGTCGAGGGTGACAGCGCCGAGCTGCGGGTAGCCGGCGTGGTCGGAGGTAGCGGAGTAATCCCAAGATGGCGGCCCCCGTCGGTCACACGTGTCGGGCGGCGTTGAAGATGGTGGCCAAGATGGCGGCCCCCGTCGGTCGCACGTGTCGGGCGGCGTTGAAGATGGTGGCCAAGATGGCGGCCCCCATGAGTCGCACGTGTCGGGTAGGGTTAAAGATGGCGGCCCCCACGGATAGCACGGGGCTGATGACGCGTCGGAAGGGGGCGGTACCGGCAGACACGCAGCCACGTTGCGGAGTCTGCGGGCCTGTGAGTCTGTGAGTCGGGCCTGCGATTTAAGAGCTTTGGATCTGGCCAGGCAGACCTTGGCAAAGTGTCCTTTCTTACCGCAGTCGCTACAGGTCGCGTTCCGAGCTGGGCAGCGCTGCCTGAGGTGCTGGTTCTGGCCACAGAAATAGCAGGGCAGCGCCCCGGATTGGGCGGGCAGCCGCGCGGCACAGGCCTGGGGCACCCTCTGGTCGGGTGTCCATGAGGGGGTCGCGTGGTCGGAGGGGAAAGCATTGAGGCTCTGGAAAGCTACTTCTAAGGAGGTGGATAGTTTTACCGTCTCTTCTAGGTCGAGGGCGCCCTTTTCGAGCAGGCGCTGTCTGACATAGTTGGACCGGACTCCAGCCACATAGGTGTCCCGGATGGCGAGTTCCATATGCAGCGAGGCCGTGGCGTCCTTGTAATTGCAGTTTCGAGCGCGTACCCTCAGGTCGCGTAGGTATTCCTCCAGCAATTCCCCGGGGCGTTGACGACGAATGGTGAGGAGATGCCGCGCGAACACTTCGTTCACTGGCCTCACGTAGTGTCTTTTCAGGATCGCGGCCGCGTCTGCGTACGTGGTCGCTTCCTCAATAAATACGGAGATTCAGTGGCTCACCTGGGCGTGGAAGAGACTCAGTTTCTGTGCCTCTGTGACGGCGGGCGAGGAGGAGGCGGCGAGGTAGGCCTCAAAACAGCGTAGCCAGTGCGAAAAGTTTCCTTTGGCTTCAGCTGCCTGTGGGCCGAGTTCCAGTCGATCAGGTTTGAGGGAGGCTTCCATAGCGATATCTTAGCTGATTAAACTGTAGGCGGCACTCAGTACAGAGCAGTCGCAGGCAGGCACAGATCTAGCTGATTAAAACCACTGTTCACTTCAACTCTTCGTCTCGTGTGAATTGGAGGTCGCATCAATTTAATCAGCTAGATCTGTGCCTGCCTGCGACTGCTCTGTACTGAGTGCCGCCTACAGGCTGCAGATCTATGTACCTCCCCCGAGGGGGCGGAGCCTTAGGCGGAGCCCACAAGGGCATCAACATAATACCATACAATGTAATGCAATACAATGGTGAATGGCAGCAGTAATACATTCACCACATTCACCACAGCGAGCGATGGTTGTCGTTACCAACGGGGCCCTGGAACATGGCGGTCGGTTCGGCACCCAGCGCCAAATTTGATTTTCGGCTGACGCCCGATTCTCCGCCTGATCGTGTTCCGCGTTTCTGGCTTCGCAAGGTGGAGAATTCACCCCATAAGGTCTGTACCAATAACTGACCCTCACGGCCACATCTTACTTCATATCAGCACTGTGATGTTCTGACCACCAACAATAACTTACAGTTATACACTGCCTTTAGTGTAGTAAAACTGCCCCAAGGCACTCCATGGGAGCATTATAGAACAAAACTAGACACTGAGCCATACAAAGAGATCTTGGGCAGATGGCTCAGTCAAAGAGGGCATTATTAAGGAGGGTCGTAATGGAAAGAAGGGAAGCAGTGAGGGGAAGAGGATCAGGGAGGGAACTCCTGAGCTTAGGGTCTGGGCAGCTGAAGGTATGACCACCAATGGTAGAGCGATTAAAATCAGGGTTGCTGGAGTGGCCAAACGTCGGTGAGCGCAGATATCTGGTGGGGCTGGGGAAGATTAGGGAGGGAGGTGGTCGTGAAGGGAACTGAAAATAAGGATGAGAATTTTATAATCAAGTTGACATAGTTGGACCGGACTCCAGCTGAACCTGTAGGAGCCAGCGTAGGGCGGCAAGTGAAAATGAAAATTGCTTATTGTCACAAGTAGGCTTCAAATGAAGTTACTGTGAAAAGCCCCTAGTCGCCACATTCCGGCGCCTGTTCGGGGAGGCTGGTACGGGAATTGAACCATGCTGCTGGCCTGCCTTGGTCTGCTTTTAAAGCCAGCGATTTAGCCCAGTGTGCTAAACCAGCCCCTGTATAGGGGTGATAAGTGAGCAGGGCTTTGTGTGAGGGAGAGCAAGTCCGCAGTGTTTTAAATTACCTCAAATTCATAGCGGGTAAAATGTGGCAGGGGCATATGAGGCAACACAACTCCTAAATTATATCTTAAAGCCCTGTGACCGCATCTTAAATGCCCCCTCCAGGCATGTTTTTGACAGGAGGCATGTAACATCGGCCACCCCCACCAACTTCCTATCCACCTCCATAATCCAGGGATTATGGTACCCACTCACCAGATTTAAAACAACTAATTCGGTGCCAATTGAGCTCGTTAACAAGCTAGTTGACCCGGATTATACGCTGCCCACAGCATAAAACGATTGGCGTGGTCAGTCCGGCGGGAGTAGATAGGTCACTGAGACAAACCTTTACAAAGGGCAGGATGGAAGGGAGATTACTTTCTTCAGTGAGTAGGGGGGGGAGGGACCTTTGCACATCGGGGTAGCCCTCCTAAAATAATACCCCCATTTACTATATACCCGCCTGCTGTACAAGACACACGCAACCCCCCCCCCCCTGCCTCCCCCCCCTCCCTAAATTGCCCTAACCATCCCTTTCCCAAGACCCCGGACTTGCCCTGCTCTGGATCCATGAGCCTTCTTGTTCCTGTTGGCAATGCCAGTCGCACCCATGGATACACTCTTGGCGGTATCGGGACTGATGATTGGCCGGCTGCTCCCGAGGGCAGGGCTTTGTCCGCAATGAGGACCCTCCACTGCCACAATTCAGCCTGCCCACAGGCTGGAGGCTTTAACGCATTTGCATGTGTTAACAACTTTGCTTCTGGGCGAGGGTAGGAGGGGGTGGAACGGCCATCTCCCCCTCATTGTGCGATGCCCTTGGTGTGTTTTTTATTTGCCAATCAGATGATGTAAGATTTTCGCAATCCAGCCAAAGCAGTTTCTCCAGTTTCCTGTTGGGAAAAGCATGTTCAATTACTCATAGCTATCTAACCTGCCCCCAAAACTCCGCAAAATAAAATTTTGAACAACAAATTAAACTAATGCTGAAGAAATTAGCAAAATATGACAGACTCACAAAAGCAACCCCGACCCTCATTTGATCAAGCAGGAAAGCGAATCTTCCCAGATCTCTCAGGCCCCAGGGACAACAACTTGCATTGACGTAGCACCTTCAACGAACTAACACAGGTACCACACAGCGACATTATTAACCAAAATTTAGCATCAAGCCACATAACGAGACATTGGGGCGGGTGACCTATGCTGGGGTTTTCCAGACCAGCCAAACGTCCATTGCCTTTCAGTGAGAACAGACGGCCCCAGCAATGGGAAAATCCTGCCCCAAGAATTGGGCAACGAGTTGGGATATTCCTAAAGCAAGAGGCTGAGGGAAGCAACTATCGTATAAGCAGCCGAAGACATGGCCACCAATGGTGGCATGATTAAAATCCGGGATGAGAAAGAGGCAGGAATCAGGGCGAGCGCAGAGATCCCGGAGAATTGTAGGGCTGGAAAAGTTTACAGCAATGGGAAGGAACGGCAGCTGTGGAGGGATTTGGAAACAACGGTGAGAATTATGAATTATGAGGTATATCCTGTTCCGGCGAACTATCAGGCAAGATTGATATTAAACTTGCTAGTTAGGATACCCTGGAGGAGGGCCACTCCACGTTTTAGCTTCGGAATTCTCCGAAATCCTCCATATTGATAACACAGTGCGAGTGTCAGGGGGTTGCTGGCAATGCATTCTGTCAAGTGCATTGAGATACTTTACTGCACTGAAGGTTCTGTGTGAATACAAGTTGTTGTTGTTGATGCGAATCATTAGCCGCAGCTACTTGCTTCTGTTCATCGTAGTAGTGGTGGGAACCGAACTCAAGACACACACACACACACCACACACCACAAAGAGACACACACCACACAGACACACACACCACACAGACACACACACCACACAGGCACACACGCCACACAGACACACACACCACAAAGAGACACACGCCACACAGACACACACACCACACAGACACACACACCACACAGGCACACACGCCACACACACACACACATTACATAGCCACACACACCACACAGACACACACACCACACAGGCACACACACCACACAGGCACACACACCACACAGACACACACACCACACAGGCACACACACCACACAGACACACACATTACATAGCCACACACACCACACAGACACACACACCACACAGGCACACACACCACACAGGCACACACACCACACAGACACACACACCACACAGGCACACACACCACACAGGCACACACACCACACAGACACACACATTACATAGCCACACACACCACACAGACACACACACCACACAGACACATATATCACACACCACAGAGAGACACACGCCACACAGACACACACACCACACAGACACATACACCACACAGACACACACACCACACAGGCACACACATCACACAGGCACACACATCACACAGCCACACACACCACACAGACACACACACCACACAGGCACACACACCACACAGCCACACACACCACACAGACACACACACCACACAGGCACACACACCATACAGGCACACACACCACACAGGCACACACACCACACAGACACACGCACCACACAGGCACACACAGGCACACACATCACACAGCCACACACACCACACAGACACACACACCACACAGGCACACACACCACACAGACACACACATCACACAGGCACACACACCACACAGACACACACATTACATAGCAACACACACCACACAGACACACACACCACACAGACACACATATCACACACCACAGAGAGACACACGCCACACAGACACACACACCACACAGACACATACACCACACAGACACACACATCACACAGGCACACACATCACACAGGCACACACATCACACAGCCACACACACCACACAGGCATACACACCACACAGACACACACACCACACAGGCACACACACCACACAGGCACACACACCACACAGCCACACACACCACACAGACACACACACACAGGCACACACACCACACAGGCACACACACCACACAGACACACACCACACAGGCACACACACCACACAGGCACACACACCACACAGACACACACACCACACAGACACACACACCACACAGGCACACACATCACACAGGCACACACATCACACAGCCACACACACCACACAGACACACACACCACACAGGCACACACACCACACAGACACACACACCACACAGGCACACACAGACACATACACCACACAGACACACACACCACACTGGCACACACACCACAAAGATACACATACCCACAGACACACACACCATACAAGCACACACACCACACAGGCACACACAGACACACACACCACAAAGACCCACACAGACACACACCACACAGGCACACACACAACAAAGCCACACACACCACACAGACACACACACCACACAGGCACACACACCACACAGGCACACACAAAGACACACACACACAAAGACACACACCGCACAGACACACACAATGCCACTCACAGACACACACACCCACACACATCGACACACACGCACACAAAAACACACCCCCACCACACACACAGAGGCATACACACCACACAGACACACACACAAACAGACACACTCACACACACACACCCCACACAGACACACACACTCCACAGACACACACACACCCCACAACACACACACCACAAACACACACACACACATGCAATCTCCAAATAACACTTCCCAGCAGTTTGTAATGCCGAGTATCTTAAACTCCAAAGTAAACAGCAGGGCATCAAATTCAAAGCACTGGAAGGACTCCTTGGAAAGCAACAGCGATCTTCGTTCCTGATATCACAGAGGAGAGGCTTTAACAAAACGGTGCTGACATGAAGCTGACCTCATTCACTCCAGTCTGTTCAGTGGTCTGACGGTGGGCAGTGGTCCCATTGTTCCGCCAACCATTTGCAGCTTGGCTCAGAATCTCCCGTATGGACTGAAGGAACCCATTCCTTCAGGTGCCGGAGATTTGTGACTTGTGCAGGGCAACAAGGTTACTGAATTATTAATTAATATGCCAGTCAAACTTTTCAAACTGCCGTAATAAAGTCCTGTTTATTATTCATACATATATATGTATGTATGTGTGTATTTGTATGTATACATATATCTTTATATTGATGTATGCGTAAAATTATTAATGGTTCCTGGTAAAGAGTGTGCTTGTTGATAACCCCTGGGGGAGGGACATGGCAGGAATGGTCCTGCACTTGCAGTGAGATGGGAATCCTGATAAAGCGGATGAATGTCGGCAAATTGCTGTCAGAACAGGATCCAAAACTTTTGTGAAGCTGGGATTTCAAGTGTAAACCTGCAGCAGAGCATCTGTGCCTCAAATGGGGTGTGCGTTCCCCTTTGTAATTGCCAGTGTCTGCCCACTAATGCATGAAGGAGGCTTTGAATGACGACGATATGTTATTAGTACCTCTGTTTTATCAAAGAAAAGAAGCCCCGCAGTCAAAAAGAATATGAAATAAAATTCTGAAAGTCCTTAATGTGATGTTTTGGTTGGGGGGGGGGGGGGGGGGGGGGGGGGGGGAGTGCCAAGATTGACAGATCAAAGATTCCTCAGTATTTTGCTACTTTAGTGAATTACCACAACTGATGAAGTACATCATTAAAAGTGGTGTTGAAGTACACATCTTTTCTTCAGCCAGGTGTGCTGCTTTGAAAAGCGTTGCCCTCTTTCCCTTTAGTGAAACTTAAATCGAAGTACAGTACAATGGGAGTTTCATATGTGGGCAACTCCCCTCCCCGGAAAGTTGAATGGGAATTAACTAAGTTTTTGCGGATCCTCGCCCTCACAATCACCACTGAATTGTGAAATTTGGGGCAGGTGAGCGTGCTCTGCTTGTGTTTCTTTCTTCCCATCTGAAGGACGGTCTCATCGACTGCGCTTGTTTTGCTCTTTTGCAGAAAGAACACGATCTGGAGGTTATTTTCGTCGTTTGTGAGGCTTGGCTTGTGTACGCTGCGCACATGAGGCAGGAGGTACAGGAGGAGCGATTACCACAGAGGTCCGTCACATTCCTTTCAACTGAGGTCCACCATGCTATGATTACTCAGTGGCAGCCATTTTAACTGTTAGCACTAATGTATAGCGGGCATTAACAGATCAGCAGCCATTTTACATCCCTCCTGATCTGTATTTCTATTGACCGAAATGGAAATAAAAGTCAGGAGAGATTTATTTTTCTTTATAAAGTATCCAATTATTTTTTTTCCAATTAAGGGGCAATTTAGCGTGGCCAATTCGCCTACCCTGCACATCTTTCTGGGTTTTAGGGGGTGAGACCCACACAGACACGGGGAGAATGTGCAAACTCCACACGGACAGTGACCCGGGGCCGGGATTGAACCCGGGTCCTCAGCGCCCTGAGGCAGCAGTGCTAACCACTGCACTACCGTGCCTCACATAAGCCAGGAGAGATGTAAGGTAGCCAATTTGCCCATTTTTATACTACTGCTTGGAAGCAAAATGTCCCCGCCCCACAAAAGGGAGGGAGAGGACTACTGAATGATGGAGGTAAGTGATTTTTCAGAACTGCTTATGGGCCAGGAGGAGTGCAGGAGTACTTCCCAAAACCACACAGGTAAACTTATTTCCTCTCCACCAGCTCTCTCACCGCTACCCCCTCTTTGCCCCGATCTATTTCCGTCAGGTTGTGACTCTCCAAACCATCCAGTACCCCTACTCCCGGACTCCCATTCGCAAGGAGAACCCCAAAGGAACAGGAGACAGCCACTTCCGGAGTATTTCTCACCCAACAAGGGGCCAATTTTGCCAAACAGGCTGGCTTCTGGCAGGAAACATGTTTTATTTTAAAACACAGCATTCAGGGCAAGACCGGAACTGCCCCCCCCCTTCCTCCCGATTACTTGGAGATCCCACCCCAAGAGGGGCTGTTTCTTGGGAGTAAGTTGCCAGTCTGACTGCACTGCCCACTGCCACAGGTTTTCCACACCATTTAGGCTAAACATTGTAAAGAATGGAACTCCAGTGCGGAATCAAGCCAGATTTAAAGAGTGGGAAAGAAGGGAGGCCTCGAGGACATCGTGAACTGCAGTAGGTCTGTTTTGCTTTGTGACAGTGGGAGCCCCGGCACATCCTTTGGAGACGCTCAGAATCTACAGTGCTGTAGCCAAGGGCTGTAAACTATAGAGCAGGGAAGTGGGATCAGACTTGGTGGCTCTTTCATGGCAGTTACAACGTGCAATTCACACTCGGTAGCATAAATCAGGGTCTGCTGGCTGTGAGCTGCCTTGTGCTGCGCTGGAGATCAAATCAGTTGCAAGTCGTTACTGCAGTAAAACTTTCCAAAAACAGAGCAGTACTTCTAACTAGTTTAAATAGTGTGACTTAATATTGCACGTTCATTCCTTTGAAAGGAGCATGTGTTTTAGGATGTAAATGCTGTCCACAGTGCAATGGTGGAAGATCTTCACTCCACAACCTGCCACTGTTTCCCCGGGCAGGAAAAAACATTCTCCTGTTTAGATTCAAAAGACAAACAAGAGATTATGATGATCTGACTGGATATAAGGAGGGTGCAATTTTGACCAAAATTACCAGGATCCCACCAGATCGTGTGGGATGCCTGTTTTAACGCTATTAGTCCACACTGGCCTTTGTAAAGAGTAAATTTGAGTGGCGTATTTCACCCAATCCCGATTATTGACGGGAGATTTGGTTAAAATTGCCCCCACAGATCCATCCCGGAATGCCGACCAAAGCAGCTGGCAAGTCAGCAATGCATAGGACCCTGTAAAACCAGTATCACCATAAACAATCGGCAGTCTTTGAGTCCCGGACTGGATCACGTTAAAATGTGCTTCCATTGTATTTGATTCCTAGGATCATCACACTAATGAATAACTTTCTAACTGTAAAGCACGTCTGCAACAAGCTGAGGTCATGAACACTGCTATATAAATCCAAACTCTCTTTTTTTTAAAATTGTTCCAATTCAGGGGCAATTTAGCGTGGTCATTCCACCTACCTTGCACATCTTTGGGTTGTGGGGGTGAGACCCACGCAGACACGGGGAGAATGTGCAAACTCCACACGGACAGTGACCAAGGGCCGGGATCGACCCCAGGCCGTCGGCGCCGTGAGGCAGCAGTGCTAACCACTGTGCCGCCCTCATACTTTCTCTTCTAAGAATATTTACATTTTCAACCCATGTCGATGACCTGACATTTCTTCACCAATATGAAACGAGTAACCTCTTTAAACTTGACAATTCCCCAAAAAACGACGATAACGTGTATTTGCGTAGAACCGTTACTGTTCTAAAGCGTCCCAAAACCCAGCACAGGAACGTTTTCAAACAATATTTGTTACTCAGCCACATAACGAGATATCAAGGCCAATGAGTTAAAGCTTGGTGGACGAGTTGGGATTTCAGGAATATGTGAAAGGAGGATTTAAAGGTGGAGAGGATTGGGGAAGGACGGCCAGAGTTTAGGCCTTGGTAGCTTTAGACATGGCGACCAATGATGGAGTGATAAAAATAGAGACTGCTCAAAAAAACAGGATTACAGGAATATTTAGGAGGGCTGTGGGGCTGGGGAGATTACCAGGATTGCGAGGGGGTGAGGCCATGGAGGGGTTTGAAAACAAGATTGAGAATTTTAAAATTGAGGCTTTGCTTAACCAAGAGCCGGTTTAGATCAGCTAGCGCAGCGGCAATGGGTGAACGGGATTAGGCGTGAGTTTGAACACAGATAGCAGAGCTTTGGGTGACCTCAAGTTTACAGAAGGGAGAGTGTGGGAGGCCGGCCAGGATTGCAGTGGAATAGCCAAGTCTAAAGGTAACAAAGACAGGGATGAGTATTCCAGCATTAGATGAGCTGAGGCAAGGATGTAGTCGAGCGATGTTAGCGATAGCGCAGATCGGTGGTCAGACAGTCATCTCGAGGTTAAATATGGCACCAGGGTTGAGAACAACTTGGCTCATCTTAAATCAGTTGCCAAGGAGAGAGATGCTTGGGAACAGAGTTTGTGCTGAGAACTTAAGACAATGGCTTCAGTCTTCCCAATATTTAGTTGGGGAAATTTCCATAGAAACCCACACTGCAGAAGGAGGCCATTCAGCCCATCGATTCGGCACCAACCCTCCTAAAGAGCACTCAAACTAATCCCACACCTCCACTGTATCCCCTTAACCCCACGCATTGATGACGGCCACCTAACCTGCGCATCTTTGGACTGTGGGAGGAAACTGGAGCACCAGGAGGAAAACGCATGCAGATATGGGGAGATTGTGCAAACTCCATACAGTCACCTAAGGCCAGAACCGAATCCAGGTCCCTGGCGCTGTGAGACAGCAGTGCTAACCATTATGCCACCTAGAAATTTCTTCCCATCCAGTACTGGATGTTGGACAGACAGTCTGATAATTTAGCAACAGTGGAAAAGTTGAGAGAGATGGTGGTGAGGGAAAGCTGGGCCTTATCAGTGTACGCTGGGAAGCCAACACTACATTTACGAATGTTGTCATCAAGATGTAGATGAGAAATAGGAGAAGTCTGGGAAAGGTGAATAGGAATTTGGGAGACAACACTATATTCCATTTCCAAACACATCTTTTAACCCACTCAGTGGTCTGTCATGACCCTCAACTCTCCACTCAGGGTCTGTTTACAGGAGAGAATGACAAACTTGGTCAGCGAACCATCTACAGGTCTATGTGACCCACATTCAAAACACCTGATCATAAGGCCGTGAATCACATCAGTGTTTGCGCATTGGACTTCTTGGGATTGTTCTCTTCAAGGAGCAAGACCTGGACAACATTTAGGCTTGGGCTGATAAATGGCAAGTAACATTCGTGCCTTAGGGGCGGCATGGTGGCGCAGTGGTTAGTACTGCAGCCTCACAGCACTGAGGACCTGGGTGCGATCCCGGCTCCGAGTCACTGTCCGTGTGGAGTTTGCACATTCTCTCCATGCTTGCGTGGGTTTCACCCCCACAACCCAAAGATGGATAGGGTAGGTGGATTGGTCATGCTAAATTGTCCCTTAATTGGAAAAAAAATAGTAATCGGGTACTCTAAATTAAAAAAAAACATTTATGCCTTCCAAATGCCAGGCATCCATAATGGTTAGAGAGAAGCTAACCATCTCTCCTTGATATTCAAAGGCATTACCATTGTTAATTCCATTACTATCAGTATCCTGGAGGTCAACATTGACCAGAAACTTAACTGGGCCAGCCACATTAATACTGTGGCCACAAATCAGGCCAGAGGCTATATTCTTTGGATAAAGTAACTCAATTCCTGACTCTCCAAAGCCTCCCCACCATCTACATGACACGACTCAGGCATGTGATGGAATGCCCTCCTGGATGAGTGCAGCTCCAACAACATTTGAGAAGCTAGATCCTCATACTAGATCCCCCTTACTCCATCTTAAAGATTTGTTCCCTCCAACACATCGCAGGTGTAGTGTGCTCCATCCATAGGACGCATTGTAACAACTAGCCAAGGCTCCTTTGGTACCATCTTCCAAAGCTGGGACATCTAAGATTTTGGAGGAGAAGAGCCTTGGGCACATGAGAAGAATACCACCTGCAAGTTCCCTCCCAAAATACACACCATTCTGGTGAGGAAACGTATCGGTGTTCCTTCACTGTCGTTTGGTCAAAATCTTGAAACTCCCTCCCTAGCAAGGCTGCGGAAGCATTTTACCACACGGACAGCAGGAGCTCAAGAAGGTGGTTCACCACCATATTCCCAAGGGCGCCATCCTGTGAAGGAGTTGAAAGGAAAGTTCTCTGGTCACAGCGAAATATTTGCCAAATAAATTAATAATAATCTTTGGCACCTTTGCTCTGAAATCTGTCCAGTATGGTTAACGTAAAGAGGAATTCAGAAAATGTAAATGATTGAATTGTTACTGACTTGACGATGGGATTGAAAGTTCCAAGTATATAAATATATATATAATCAATCGGATTATCTCCACAAAGGAATAAGTAACTGCTTCCGCTACTTCGCTGTGTGAAATTTAAATAAAAGTCCAATTACTGAGCCCTTATTAACAGATGAACTCAATCCTCCAATTAAAATTGCACACAATAAACATTAAGCTATATATATACTTACATATATAATAGTGCATTTCATAGCTTCATTGAAACACTAGTATAGAAATGCAAATATAGTTTGTACCCAGGCAAAGTCCCGTAACGATCTAACACTGTATTTTCATGAACATTTATATGTTTTAGTCACTTGGGTGACAACGGGATACAAAAAAAGGACAAGGAAACAATGCTAACGGCCAGAGAGAATTTCTGACTAATTCCCTTTGTGTTCTCTCCCCTTCCCATTGCCCATGAATATGGGACAGGCACAAACCTTCAGTGTTTCCCTCCCTCCTGGACTGTAGACCCCCTTAAACCAGAAAGTGGGTAAGTCGAGGGCTTGTTGGGACTGAGGTAACCCAACCTTGGAGGGTACATTAAAGAATGTTGCACTGACACGGCGCCACTGTCTGGGATTTTATTTGCTTGTTGTAATTGTTGGAAATGTCTTATACTTCTGTTCATGTGTGTGTGGCTCCCAGGGCTGGAGGTTATCCCTCTGAACCGGCAGCTGAAGGATGTAAAATTGTAGCTGCTGTTTGACTGGTGGAGTAAACATCCGCCTGTGGCTATTTCCTCTCTGATACCAGCCCAAGACATTTCCTATCGCTTTAAAAAGAAAAGCACACGATCTCTTGACAGCATCACATACACCAGAGCAGAGCAGGATTCTGCTGCCGTGTGCACGCGCATGCGTGTGTGTGTGCTTGGTGACTAAGACATTTGCCAGTCTTGCAAAACATGTTCATTTTCACTTTCTGTGTCCTACACCCAATTACAGGGAGGCGCCCCATCTGTCTCCGCCATAGGTTCATATTATAGAGCCTTGGTGTGCCACACACTCAAGCTTAAATCAACTGCGACACGTGTCTCTAGTTTCCAATACATAATGTGTTCTGATTCGGGTTTCTATTCACTGATCAGGCAGCCATTAAATAAAATATGAGAGGGGCAGCACGTGGCGCAGTGGGTCGCACTGGTACTGCGGCGCTGAGGACCCGGGTTCGAATCCCTGCCCTGGGTCACTGTCCGTGTGGAGTTTGCACATTCTCCCCATGTCTGCGTGGCTTTCACCCCCACAACCCAAATATGTGCTGGTTAGGTGGATTGGCCACGCTAAATTGCCCCTTAATTGGAAAAAAAAATTGGGTGATCTAAAAAAAAATTTTTTTAAATATAAGAATGAGTTGCCTGAGCTTCGGGACTAAGTTGCCAGATATCAGGGACACAGAATAGGCAAGAGCTAGTGTCCTCTCGGCTAGAAAGCACAGTAAGATGATGTAGTAAAAATCTTTTACAAGCTTCGATTCAATTTATGTCCATCTTATTTCTAAGGAGATCGTAACCTTCTTAAAATAAATGGTTTAATACTTCCATTAAGAAGCAGAGAGGAAGGGCGGCAGGGTGGCGCTGTGGTTAGCACTGCTGCCTCACGGCGCCGAGGACCCGGGTTCGATCCCGGCCCCGGGTCACTGTCCGTGTGGAGCTTGCACATTCTCCCCGTGTTTGTGTGGGTTTGACCCCCACAACCCAAGGGTAGGTGGATTGGCCACGCTAAATTGCCCCTTGGAAATATTTTTTTGTACTAAAGGAAGATTTTGCAAACAGGAAGAGTGCACAGAACCACGATTGATCATGGATTTTTCCAGCAATTGTGCATTAATTGTCAAACTTTCAATTATATTTCACAATTAGCCTAGATTCTGTTCACAGAGTCACAGAATTGTTACCCCACAGAAGAAGACCATTTGATCCATCATGTCTCCGTCATCTCTTCGAATGAGTGATGTGACTTAGCGCCATTTCTCCAGCCTTTTCCCCGTGACCCTGCACACTGTTTCTATTCAAATAGTCATCTAATGTCCTCATGGATGCCTCAATAGAACCTGCCTCCAGCCCACTCCCAGGCAGTGCATTCCAGACCCCAACCATTCTCTGTGTGAAATGTTTTTTTCTCACATCGCATTTGCTTCTTTTGCGAAACACTTGGGAATCTGTGGCCTCTCGTTCCTGATCCTTTTATGATCATCATCCTCCCGACGCTGTGCATAGGCCGTTCAATAGTGAATGTACATCTACTTAAAATGAGGCCCAGGAAGCCAATGTATATCTAACCCTTGAATGAACTCTAATTGTTGAATCCAGATGATGATATTGCATGCAAACGTAGTTCTTGTGGTTTGTAAAATAATCTCAATCGTTCAACCACTCTCTGATTAAAACTGCCTTAGGCCCTTGATTAAATCTGTAATCTCAATCCCAGGCATTTATTAATCTGTGCATAACCCATCCAAACCTTCTGATTAGATTACAGTTTCTAATAACAGCAATCTGCATTTATACAACGTTTTACTGTACCGAAGGGGCTTCACAAGGAGCATAATCAAACAAGAATTGACACTGAACCAATGAAGAGGATATTAAGATTATTGATCAAAAGCTTGGCCCAAGAAGTAGGTTGTTAGGGACTTATTATAAAAAAGGGATGTATGGGCGGGTAAAAACCCCGCGAGTGAAGAAATTGTTGCTGGAGCGTAGTCGAGGGGAGGGTGGGCTGGCGCTGCCGAACTTTAGCAACTATTACTGGGCGGCAAATATAGCCATTTGCCTCCCTGGTAGCCCGGAGACGGATACTGTTAGCACGGAGGGACTCGAAGCCCCCGAGATCGGACACCTGGGCTTGCGACATGGCTGGGTTTCTCAGTCTTGAGAAAATCAAGTTCACCCTAAGAGGGTCAATGCTAGGGTTCGTCCGGAGGTAGCAGCCATTTGTCGACTTCTTCGGGGAAAATTAACTGTCAGCGGAGGCAAAAAATTTAAAGGGGGGGGGGGTTTGCGGGGGGGAAGTTAGGTTATTTTCTGTTCAGGGTAGGAGGGACTTGTGAGGGATGGAGATGGTTTATGCAATATCTTTATATTTGGATTTGCATTGTTTACTGTTGTTGTTACTGTTATTATTATAAAATTACAAATACCTTAATAAAATGTTTTTTTTAAAAAGGGAAGTAGAGGCAGAGAAGCCTAGGGGGAGAATTCCTGAGGTAGTGATCTAGACAACTGAAGACATAACTGTCAATGGTGGGAGTGGGAGCGGTTGTCATGCAAGAGGCCAGAGTTGGTGAAGGTTACAGAGGGAGGTGGGGGGGGGGGGGGGGGGGTGCTTGACCTGAGTAGTGTGGATTAGCATACGGACAGCAGAGATTTGGATAACCTCAAGGTTCTGAAGATGGGTGGTGTCATGTTATTCACCCTGGGGTAACACGGACTGCAACTGGATGCAGTTGCACTGGAATGTAGACTCCAAATGTTGATGTTCGTTCAATACGTTTTATTGAACCTGCTATACAGTGCACACAGTTCGCTGTGGGTTGACACTCTACTAACCTAAGCGTACTTACTATAACTAACTAGACCAGATTAGCTCTGAGCCACGTGTAGAAGGTGCTAACTGATATATACACCCTGACTGTCACTACAGTTGTCACCAGTGGAAAGAGGCAGTATGCTGATGCCTCGTGTGTTTTATAGTGGGAAACCACCTTCTAGTGTTCTGCCTGGTGATTGGTTGTGTTCTGTCCTGTGTGTTGATTGGCTGTACTGGGTGTCTGTCACTGCCTGTCTGTATCTCATTATGTGTATGAGTGCATATCATGATAGGTGGCTGGTCAGGAAAACATTGGGATGGTGAATTCAAGGGCTTTCAAAAACGTGACAGAGTGTTTCACCTGCAGATGGGCAGAGGTGGGGAGAGACTTGTGCTATGTGGGCAAAAGTAGGTGGTCTTTATAAAGGGAGGATATAGGATCAGATGCTCAGCTCTGTCAAATAGGACGCTGAGGTTGCGAACATTTCTGGCTCAGCTGAAGATATTGACCAAGGACAGGAGGGAGTGGGATGGAATCAGGTAAGGGGGAACAGAGCTTTGTGCTGGGTGCCAAAGAGCATGCTGTTGTCCTTTTTTGTGTTTAACGGGAGGAAATAGCCCACTTATTGTACTCAGGGTTTAAAATTATGTTCCTTTAATAAGAACATAAGATACATTCATAAATACACTTGAGAAAAGAGTTATTGGTCAAATAATAGGCAAATTTCATGACTGTGAGTTCCATGAAATGGCACCTACTTAAAATCCTCTTTTAGTTTGTTAAGCAAACAAATTTTAATTGGACCATTGCAAACTTAGCATCGGATTCAATGCAGCTGAATAATAAGGGATCAAGGGGTATGGGGGGGAAGACAGGAGAATGCGGATGAGAAAATATCAGCCATGATTGAATGGCGGAGCAGACTCGATGGGCCGAGTGGCCTAATTCTGCTCCTATGTCTTATGGTCTTATGGTTTAATTTTAAAGTTTCTATCAAATAATTTGACGAAAGAGCAGCACGGTGGTGCAGTGGTTAGCACTCCTGCCTCACGCCGCAGAGGTCCCAGGTTCGATCCCGGCTCTGGGTCACTGTCCGTGTGGAGTTTGCACATGAAATGAAATGAAAATGAAAATCGCTTATTGTCACAAGTAGCCTTCAAATGAAGTTACTGTGAAAAGCCCCTAGTCGCCACATTCCGGCACCTGTTCGGGGAGGCAAGTACGAAATTGAACCGTGCTGCTGGCTTGCCTTGGTCTGCTTTCAAAGCCAGCGATTTAGCCCCGTGCTAAACCAGCCCCTAATTGACCAATACCTTTGAGAATTATGATTAAGAGTAGCCCAATCAGCCCATTGGAATCTGTTCCATCATTGGATAGCAATTTCCAATTCCTTGCCTGATTTCCATGCCCTTTTCTAAGTATGTGTCATCCTTTCAAACACCATTTAATTCTGTATTAATGCCATTTTGTTCCACGTTCTTCTGCATTAACCTTCAAGCAACCTAGTGCACATTTCAAGTGCCAGTTTCCCTATTCAAGGGCAGGGCCACTCCCTATCTTTCCTGCCAATTTCCTCCATTATTTTAAATGCCTCATTCAGATCACCCTCAACCTCCTCAACTCTTGGGATTATGATCCAAGTTAACCCAGTCTCCTATGATAGCTATGTCCCTTCATCCCAAGTATTACCCTAGTAAATTGTCGCTAGACTTCCTCCAAGACCAGAATAAACAAAATATGGGTGGCACGGTAGCACAGCAGTTAGCACTGCTGCCACACAGCTCCAGGGACCTGGGTTCAATTCCGGCCTCGGGTGACTGTCGGTGTGGAGGTTGCACTTTCCCCCCCGTGGGTTTCCTCCGGGTGCTCCGGTTTCCTCCCACAGTCCAAAGATTTGCAAGAAAGGCGGATTGACCATGGTCATTTGCCCCTTAGTGTCCAAGAGGTTACGTTAGGTGGGGTCATTGGGTTAAAGGAATAGGGTGAAGGCCTGAACCTAAGTAGGGTACCCTTTCAGAGGATTGGTGCAGACTCGATGGGCCAAATGGCATCCTTCGACACTGTAATGATTTTATAGTTCCAAAGGTGTACTTCATTAACTGTAACATGCTTTGTGATGGTGGCCATGAAAGGTGCTATATTAATGTCAGTCTTTCTTTCTTAAAACTGGATGCCCAACAGGATACCATGTGCTGAGCATAAATATATGTATCCTTTTTGAGTCTGTGAGCTTGCTTTCAGCTTCCAATCTGCTATTATAACCAAATTATATTCCCTTACACTTTATTGCATGTGTGGTGACACAGTGGTTAGCACTGCTGCCTCCCAGCGCCAGGGTCCCGGGTTCTATTCCGACCTTGGGTGACTATGTTCGCACGTTCTCCCCATGTCTGCGAGGGTTTCCTCCGGGTGCTCTGGTTTCCTCCCACGCCCAAAGATGTACAGGTAGGTGGATGGCTGTGCTAAAATTGCCCCTCAGTGTCCAAAGGTGTGCATGTTAGGTGGAGTTATAGGGTTACGGGGATAGGGCTGGAGAGTGGGCGTATGTGCGGAGCTCTTTCAGAGAGTTGGTGCAGACCCGATGGGCCGAATGGCCTCCTTCTACACCTTACAGATTCTATGCGACGATAAACTGCAGATGTCAACATTTTAGATGTGGATGTGTATGTGTAGATGTGGATGAAGCGTTTAATCCTTTCAACTCTGAAACATGATTTGATTTATTATTGTCACATGTCACAGAATAATGCCAGCAGCACGGGTTCAATTCCCGTACCAGCCTCCTCGAACAGGCGCCGGAACGTGGTGACTAGGGGCTTTTCACAGTAACTTAATTTGAAGCCTACTTGTGGCAATAAGCGATTTTCATTTTTAATTTTCATGTATTAGTATACAGTGAAAAGTATTGTTTCTTGCATGCTATACAGACAATGCATACTGTACGTAGGGAAGGAAGGAGAGACTGCAGAATGTAATGTTACAGTCATAGCTAGGGTGCAGAGAAAAGATCAATGGAATACATAAATTCACACGCAACTTGAATTGAAGGGATTGAATCTTCTCTCCACTGGTAGTTCCAAGTGAAATCAGACCTATGATGAGGAAAGTGTCCTCCTAAAGTTAGGAGTTCAGGTACAGTTACAGGATACAGAAATTTACCTTGCAAATGAATTGTCCAGTAATAATCACAAAACAAAATTGCCTTTTACAGAGTGAAATAAACTACCCTATTTGCATCAACTGAATCATAATCAGGGCACATTATCTGAATAGAATAGTATGTGGTATCTGCAAATAATCAGTAGTTTGGGGTGTCAGACATTGGATGGGTTTTCCCAGCCCCGGGACTAACCGCGGAGGATGTGGTTGGCTAGCCAGGAGGCCATTAATTTTCAATGTGACTGCAAGTTCCCCACGGCAGGCAGGGCCCGAAAATCCCAACCCTATTAAGGGGGTGGTGACATAGTGAATTGTCACTGGACTAATTATCCAGAGGCCCAGAGCAATGCTCTGGGGCCCGGGTTCAAATCACACCAGAGCAGATGGTGAAATTTGTATTCAGTAAAAATCGGCAATTTAAAAGTTTAATGCTGGCCACAAAACCATTATGATTGTCGTGAAAACCCATCCGGTTCACTAATGTCCTTTTAGAGAGGGAAATCTGCTGTCCTAACTTGGTCTGGCCTACGTGTGACTCCAGACCCACAGCAATGCGGTTGACTCTTGATGCCTCTGAAACAGCTTAGCAAGCCACTTAGTTCAAGGGCAATTAGGGATGGGCAATCAATACTGGCCCCGTCTCAATGCCAAACAGATATTAATGAGAAATCATAAAATAAGCACGATTGATATTTTGCCTCTTTCTTTTCAGATTGTCAGAGATCGTGGCGACGCTCAGTGAGAAAAAGATCGAGGAACATGTGAAGGCCCTAGAGTTTGAGATAGACTGTGATACTGAGGAAGGTGAAGAAGATGTTGATCTTCCCAAAGTTTACTACCGGATCCGATGAAACCATAGGGGCATTGGGATCTCCATCGTGCCCCTCTCACCCAGCCAATTGCACTAGTTTCCGCTAGCCTTATAGAAATCTCTACACTGTTGGCCTATCAACATTACAAAGCTTGGATATTTTTTTAAATATAAATTTAGAGTACCCAATTCATTTTTTTTCCCAAGTAAGGAGCAATTTAGCATGGCCACTCCACCTACCCTGCACATCTTTGTGTTGTGGGAGCGAAACCCACGCAAACATGGGGAGAATGTGCCAACTCCACCTGGACAGTGACCCAGAGCCAGCTTGGGTATTTTCAAATGCCACTGAATTTCCTCTCCCAAAAACATTTTGCTGATGGTAATAACCCAGTGAATCACCACCACGAATGATTTAAGATGCCACTGGTGTGTGCGGCCACTTTAATCATCCCAGACTGTGGGAATGAATACATCCTCTGTATCTTTCTTTCTGTTCCCTGCAAGCTTGCCAAGTGGCATGAATTGGGACAATCTCAACTCCGTTGTGTATTGGTCACGAGTCAATCTAACTCGTGTCAGCCTCACTCAGTAATAATTGGCACTAAATTTAAGGCACAGTGGTTAGCATTGTTGCTTCACAGCGCCAGGGACCCGGGTTTGAATCCAACCTTGGTTGACTGTGTGGAGTTTGCACATTCTCCCAGTGTCTGCGTGGGTTTACTCCGGGTGCTCTGATTTCCGCCCACAGTCCAAAGATGTGCAGGTTAGGTGGATTGGCTTCGCTAAATTGCCGCTTTGTGTCCAAAGGTTAGGTGGGGTTGCAGGGTTAGGGTAGGGGGAGCAGGCCTGGGTGGAGAGTTCATTCAGAGGGTCGGTGCAGACTCGATGGGCCAAATGGCCTCATTCTGCACTGTAGGATTCTATGATAAGTTGCCAGATCCACTCCGAAGATTTCCATTTCCATTCATTGTCTATCCCGCCACCAATTTAATGTGGAAAATGGAGGTGTCACGTCGTAATGCAACAGGCTCATCCTAAATCAGGATTAAATCTAAGCCAACTTCACCTGCACCTGGTCCATGTTTGAAGAATACGTCATAGCGGAAGCCAATGGTGAAAAATGATCAATTCCTCAGCACACTTCCACCTTAATGAGCGCAGATTTCCCTGTAAATTAAAACACTTCTAATACCAAAGAAAAATAAAAGTAATGTTTCTGACTGAAAATGCCAAAATAGCATTTTGCTAGCCAATTTGGACTCAGATATAATAACCACACCGTTAATTTTGACAGAATAACAAAATGAAAAGTAATAACAAAAAGAGAAACTGATTAGCTAGAGAAAAATGTCACCTCTCCCAAATAAAAGTGCATCCCACACAGGTTTGGACACCGAGGTCGCTTTCAGAAAAGGAATTTTATCACTTACCTGATAGATTTCAAAGAGAAATCACTAGTCCCTCAGAAACAAGGCAGCTTGTTGTGAAGTATGTGCCAATGGGAAGCCTCAGTATATAAATGATGTCACTGAAGTTGTAAAGACTCCCTCTGTCGTAATGGGCGTTTGGAAGTAAAATCGACAATATACTCGCTATGGGGTAATTTTCACAATTCATTGAAGCAAGCGCAGCTTCAGTTACAAGTTATATTTTTTTACAGGCGGAGAATACCCCCTTGATTTTTGGTCAGCATGTTCCACATGCCCAACTAATCACATTCTCCAATGGGGCTGGGATACCTTGCGAAAGCAGCATAATTTTAAAAGTAACATTTAAGGTGTGATAGGCTTTTGAATAGAGTCTGGATTTGGGTATATTGCCTCATGGATTCACACTGCTGCAATAACACAAAGCAATACAAATGATTAACATGACTCCTCCCGGATAGGTGAAGACTATGGCTGGTTTCCACCCCTTCTGAACTCTCCTCACAGTTTCCCCATAATATCGAAAGGCCCCAGATGCAAATGGTAACTTCTACACCAACTAGGATTGTGTGCATCTCACTGCTGGTTTAATGATTGAAACATCATACGCTGGAAATAAAGAGCACGTTCATCTTTTCCCTTTGTGGAAACCACACAATAAATAATTGTCACCAAGGCTGCGAGGCCCACAGTTAATTGAAACAACTTTGTTTAGTAACAGATGCTAATTGCTTGCAAAAGTGAGGGCCAATTCTGGTTGAGATTGGCTGCAGTTCTGAAGTGTAAAGAGAGGGTCAGATCTTGGACATAGACCAGAAAATAGTAATGAAGACATATATCTGCAGAGTGCCATGGAAAAGATTGCACAACATGGATAGAATTGTGGTGATTGATCTGTGCTGGAATTTGACATCCAAATAAACAAAGAGTTGTCAAACAAAATCATTGAAGAACCTTTTGTGTTTATTTTAAGGCATTGTATAAAATATAAAAATGTATGTTGACAAACTACACAGCTATATACATTTTGGCTTATATCAAAAAGTGATACAAAAATTAGATTAATATGTGCCTCAAGTTAGAAGCACAGGAGTCAATGTTCATTTTGTTTATTCTATACATAACTAATTGTGTCCTTGCAAATAATTGGTTTCCTACTTCTGCTTTTCATCAAAGCAATAAACTTATCAAAGTCTGTTGATGCTTCATGCGTCTGGGGTAGGTTAGAGTGAGAACGATGCAGATAAGAGAGCTTTGGCATGTAATTACCCAAATTTGTCGGACAAGAGAGTCTCTTTGATAGCATGTGTGCATGGCTGTTGTCTCTGCTGCTTTGGTGCTTGGGGTCTGTACTCTTTGACCTGTCAGACCTCGAGATGTTGGCCAGTTTACGCCTGACATTTCCAGAGATGTTCAGGATGAATTCGTGAGGCTTCCCCAACCATCTGCCAGAGTGATCCTTCGCCTTTGATTCCATCGTCTCATCGCCCTCCTCTGGTAGATCCATCCAGTTTTCCACCAGATCCGCAAAACAGTTGTCCCCCAATACAAGGGGCTGCCTATTCCTGCTCTGGGAGAGCAAATTCACTGTCCAGTCATTGGGATCCGTGTAATCGAAAATCTTCCAGGAGCACTGTTCTGAATAGACATCAGAAGTGGATTTTGGTCTCACTTTTTTGTTTAGTCCCAGGCCAATTTTATTCCTCAAGATTCCAGCAGGCGGAAGTCTATTCTCTCTCAAACATGGCGAGCTTCCCACTCGTGCTGCTTTTGTTAATGTGGGTCCAGATGCCTCTGAATAACCAGAGTCAAACTCTAAGCTTCTCTCACTGCTGGGTGACGCAAATACTGATGGGCTGCTTTCCTCCTCGCTTCTCGGAGATGCCAGGCAACAAGCAGAGTCGTAGGTGTCCGATTCGGAGACGTCTGAGGTAAAACTGTGGGAGCTCCTCCCCTTGGCGGGGGGCAAGGGCACCTCCTCCTCCTTCAGGTTCAGCGTGCTAATGCTCTGGATCTGTTTTAGGTCCTGCAATGCTTGCATCATACATTGCATTTGATCTCGAAGACAAGCCCCTGCCTCCTTCATATTTATCTGGCCAAAGACAAAATGCAAGGAAACAATGAGTCATTCAAATTGAAGTATTGATTGTTGGTAATTAGTTTTCCATCATTTGTTTAATATTAACTATTGCAGCATAAAATCTCCAAAGGAAGGTCTCTGATTTGTTGAAAAATATTTTTTTAAACTCAGCTCACTGTGTCTGCATGTGCCTGGGAATGTGCATAAAAGCTCTTGTTATTGGGGTAACACATTGGCATGGATAGAAGATTGGCTGGCTACCAGGAAGCAGAGAGTAGGCATAAATGGGTATTTTTCAGGTTGACAAGATGTAACGTGTGGTGTGCCACAGGGATCAGTGCTGGGACCTCAACTGTTTACAATTTGTATAAATTACTTGGGTGAAGGGGCGCGGTTGCCAAATTTGCTGATGACACAGAGGTAGTAAGTTGTGAAGAGGACATGAGAAGACATAAGGAGGCTGCAAAAAGATAGGTTAAGTGAGTGGGCAAAAGTGGAGGAATGTGGGAATATGTGAAATTGTCCATTTTGGCAGGCAAAATAAAAAAGCATAGTATCGAAACGGTGAGAGATTACAGAGGTGCAGAGGGATCTGGGTGTCCTAGTGCATGAATCACAAAAGGCTAGTATTCGGGTACAGCAAGTAATTAGGAAAGCTAATAGAATGTTACCATTTAATAAGAGGGGATTTGAATACAAAAGTAGGGAGGGTATGCTTCAGTTGTACAGGGCACTAGTGAGACCATATTTGAAGTACTGTCTACAGTATTGATTACTTTATTTGAGAAAGGATGTAAATGCATTGGAAAAAGTTCAGAGAAGGTTAATACCTGGAATGGGTGCGTTGTCTTATGAGGAAAGGTTGGACAGGTTTGGCTTGTATCTGCTGGAGTTTAGAAGAGTAAGCAGCAACTTGATTGAAACATATTAAAATCCTGAGGGGTATTGACAGGGTGCATGTTTCTTGTCATGGGAGAATCTAGAACTAGAGGTCACTATTTACAAATAGAGGGTTGCCCATTAAAAACAGAGGTGAGGCCATTTTTATTCACTCCGAGGGACGTGAGCCTTTGGAACTCTCTTCCTCAAAAGACGGTGGAAGCAGAGTCTTGAACATTTTTACGGCAGATGTGGATAGATTCTTGGTAATTGAGAGTAGGCAGGATACAGATTTGAGTTTACTATCAGATCAGCCATGATCTTATTAAATAGCAGAGCAGGCTAAAGGGCCTGTTCCTGCTCCTTTTTTGTATGTTCCTTTGCATATTTCCATTAGTAACACTGTGCTGTGTATCCCTCTTCATGTGCATGTGTGAATGCATACTTCTGTTCACTGTGTGCATACATGCATATGAGTGCACACCTTTTGCATGTATGTCAATGTATATATGTCTATACTTGTGCCTATGCATGTGTATGCTCCTGTTTTCATGTTCTATGTTCACAAGTTAGATTGACTCGTAACCAACAGCTCCAAAAGAGAAATTAGAATAAACTACCCAAGGAGTGGTGAGAATGTGGAGCTGGCTACCATACGGAATGGCTGATGGGAATGGTTGATGGGAAGAGTCCAGATGCATTTAAGGGAAAGCTAGCATATGAGGAAGAAGGGAATAGATGGTTAGGATGATAGATCTAGATAAGGAAAGATGGGAGGAGGCTTGAGTGTAATATAAATGCTGGAATGGGCAAATTGGCCATTTCTGAGCAGCATATCCTTATATATATATACCCATCTTCATGCAAAGTCTGGTAAAGATTTGTCACTCTCCCATGCAAAGCAGCAGATGCTGGCTCAATAATTTTAAATGCGTGATTGAAAGATTCTTGCAAGACAATTGTGTGAAAGGATATGGAACCAAGGCAAATGGATAGAGTCAAGATTCAGAGCAGCCATCGCCTCACTGATTGGCAAAGCAGACTCGGGGAGCTGAACAGCATTCATCCCTTCCCATGTTCCTCTGTACACCAGTGTTTGCCCAACTTTGCTCCGATACCAATACCCCCTAAATCCACTTAAACCCACACAATAAATATCATTACTGTCTAAACGCCAGTGTCATGAAGATCTACTTCGCTCCAGACCTCGTTATGCCCTGCCGACTGTGGGACTTGTATTGTGTGCAACCATCAATGCTTAATAGATTAATCTGTGAGCATATACGACTGGTCCCATTCCCTCGGCTCTGTGTCAAGGGAAGGATGGAGTGTAACCTACAACACATTAAAAATAACTTTAGTAAATATTTCCTATGAGACTAAGATTTTTTTATCTCTTCCCATTATGTTCATTCTCTTACAATAAGAAATTAAGAGGCGGCCATGAGTTGTTCAGCATTTGCTTCACAGCTCCAGAGTCCCAGGTTCAATTCCCGGTTTGGGTCATTGTCTGTGCGGAGTCTGCACGTTCTCCCCGTGTCTGCGTGGGTTTCCTCCGGGTGCTCCGGTTTCCTCCCACAGTCCAAAGACGCGCAGGTTAGGTCAATTGGCCATGCTAAATTGCCCATAGTGTCAAAAAGGTTAGGTGGGGTTACGGGGATAGGGTGGAGGTGTGGGCATAAGTAGGGTGCTCTTTCTAAGGGCCAGTGCAAACTCGATGGGCCAAATGGCCTTCTTCTGCACTGTAAATTCTATGATTTCCATGAAGCATCAATGACAAAACGGTATTGTCGGATTGGGCAGCACGGTAGCATTGTGGATAGCACAATTGCTTCACAGCTCCAGGGTCCCAGATTCGATTCCGGCTTGGGTCACTGTGCGGAGTCTGCACATCCTCCCCGTGGTGTGCGCGGGTTTCCTCCGGCTTCCTCCTACAGTCCAATGATGTGCAGGTTAGGTGGATTGGCCATGATAAATTGCCCTTAGTGTCCATAATTGCCCTTAGTGTTGGGTGGGGTTACTGGGTTATGGGGATAGGGTGGAGGTGTTGACCTTGGGTAGGGTACTCTTTCCAAGAGCCGGTGCAGACTCGATGGGCCGAATGGCCTCCTTCTGCACTGTAAAGTCTATGATAATCTATGAAAACACTTATTTACAAACCGAAGATTTGTGTGCCAACTAAAATGCCACTCTGGGTATGTAGGTGCTCCTTTTAATAAAGATGAATTCAATTTGATTCACCCTATCCCAGCTAATAAAAAAATACGGAGTTGACTTCCTCCAGATTAACGTGTAATCCAGCGTCATGTGCATTGTGGTAATTTGAAAAAAAATTCACTGAACGATTGAACAGAGGCTCCCTCTGCTGACCCAACAAGTCAATGCATTGTGCGAGGTCGGATTGAGCCACGCAGAGCAGCAAGATCCCAGGTTCCAGCCCTCATCTGTGCTTATTATAGTTTAATGATTTCAGGTCAGAAAACCACTCGGCCCATCACTCCTTCCAGACGACTAACCCAAACACGTTACACAGCGTCCCTGACCCAATATCTCGAGCTGGGAAAAGGAAAGTGATGGGACAATTAGAAAGGGGGGGGGGGGAAGAGACAGAACTTCCTCCTCCCTCCCGCCAAAAACAATCTCGCTCCAACCAATCCTGCAGAGTGTTAATAGAGGTTCTAATTGTATATTTCCCGTGAATGTATTAGACTTGAAGGTAAAGGAAAACTCCATGACCACCCCCCCAGCACCCTCACTGTTTCGAATGAATTAAGAGATGAGTAAGAAACGGGTCAGAGCTCTCAAATACATTCCATTCCAGCTGTGTAGACGCTGAGGGCAGGTAAGAACATGTAAAGCCCTGCTGCATGGAGAACACCTGGACACACTTACTGCTCACCTGGCCTGCTTTACGTTTCACACTCTCCCCCTCAATATCTTTACAAATTCGCCCCCCCCCTTCCTTCTCTAGAATTAAAAGAGGGGGTGGTTGGGGTCCACATGAGCTCCATCTGGAATAAGAGTCAGATAGATGTTGCAATAAACATCATCTCTGCCTATTTGCCCCCTCCCCAACTCGCACTGCTAATTACCCCCTGTGTGTGTCTGTCTCTGTCTCATCGTTCGGGGTTGGCTTACAACCCGGGATCACAACCCCAGTTAGGAACTCAGACCAGGAAAACCTTAATTAAATCAAATAATTAACCCCCCCCCCCAAAAAAAAAAATCAAAGTGTAATTTCATGTTAAGGGTTGCTGGGTCCAGGGAACTCAGAAATGCATTGACATTTCTAATATTGCCTGGATTGGCATAATGAAGAATTTATAATGGGGGGGGGGGGTCAATTTTTTTTGTAATGATCACAGGTCCCCAGAGCGACACTGGATTGGAGTTGCAGTTTCGCCGTTCTCAGTCTGAATCTTGTTATTTCCTTGACAGAAAGAAAAATAACCCCCCCCCACAATAAAACTGTCAACTGTTTTCTTTTTTTCTGGGGAAGGTACAGTGGACACAAATCGCCGCGGAAAGTGTCCCATTTATTTATCTTTCTGGTTAACTCACCATTTCTTTGCGGAGATGACAAATGAAATCATCCAATTTGGCGTCCTGCATCGCCCAGTCCTTCTGCAGCCTGCCCTGACTCCCAGCTCTGCACCGTGAACAGCCTCAATCCTACATCAGAAATTGTTGCTGCCTCTTCAACTCTTTTCAAATCCCCTGCTTGTGTTTTCTTGCCCCTCTCCCTCTCAATTTTTGATTCAAATTTCAATGACACTGGCATACGCTTATGTATATTATATATAGGGAGTGTCACCTCCCCTCTTGCCCTCCCTCCTATTTAGGAAGCAACCAGTCAGCGCACAGGTCCGTCCCTCGGAGCGAGACACGGTCCAATCGCCTTGCTCTGTAACCTTATCCCAGAATATATCGCGAAGATTTACAACGTGGAGAAATTGGCCCTCCGCCAGTGTCACAATTAAGGGGCCATGCGCTAAATATTTCTATTTAATAAACGCCGTTTTGCGAACTTTAAAAACTGCATAGTAATTGGAGTTCACAGCACGTTTGAACTTCATAGGAAGTTTGCATTGATCTGCTGCAACTTTTTATGGATCTTTGGGTTTTCTGCATTTGTGAAGTCTGTGGCGTACCTCGACAGGACAAATGTGCCCTGGAAATTGTCCACAGAGCTCAGTGCTCGCCAGAGCCCTCGGTTCTTGGCAATATGTTCTGGCTGTTAATCAATCTGTTTTCTTTGTCCTTTTGCCCAGATTCTGGGTGAAGTCCCCGCTAATTGTCACTCACAGCCCTCTGCAATGGAAATCCCAGGAATGAGCCGGTTGGCGTCACTCACGCAGATGTAGGAAGGAGATATTTTGGCTTCTAAAATCTTCTGCAATTCTTCTTGTAGTTAGAGCAATATCGGGTGCAGAGGAGCTATAGATATGAGGGGGTAGTGGTGCTGAGGACTGTAATTTTTCATCAGTGAGCAGTGACTCGGTTGGTAATATAAAGGGGCATAGCATGGTGGCACAGGGGTTAGCACAGCTGTCTCACAGCACCAGGCACCCGGGTTCAATTCCGGCCTTGGGTGCTCTTTCAGAATGCCAGTGCAGAATTTGGGCAGCACGGTAGCATTGTGGATAGCACAATTGCTTCACAGCTCCAGGGTCCCAGGTTTGATTCCGGCTTGGGTCTCTGTCTGTGCGGAGTCTGCACATCCTCCCCGTGTGTGCGTGGGTTTCCTCCGGGTGCTCCGGTTTCCTCCCACAGTCCAAAGATGTGCGGGTTAGGTGGATTGGCCGTGATAAATTGCCCTTAGTGTCCAAAATTGCCCTTAGTGTTGGGTGGGGTTACTGGGTTGTGGGGACAGGGTGGATGTGTTGACCTTGGGTAGGGTGCTCTTTCCAAGAGCCGGTGCAAACTCAATGGGCCGAATGACCTCCTTCTGCACTGTAAATTCTATGCAAATAGAATCGATGGGCCGAATGGCCTACTGCACTGTAGGGATTCTATGATTCTTACCTCTGAATTGTGTGGTCAAGGCCGACGGTTCAAGGCTCACTGAAGGACTTGGTTACAAAGTGGATTGAGGGAGTGCTGCACTGTCGGAGGTGTGGTCTTCTGTGTGAGGTCCCACGTCAGCTGGACACGGGACAGCAGTTGAGCGGTCCCAATGCCCTGGTCCATATCTATTTCTTGATCAACATCACAAAAAAGATTATCCAGTCCATAGAACCAAAGATTCTCCGTCGACCCTCTGAAAGAGCGCCCTTCCAAGGCCCACTCCCCTGCTCCATCCCTGTAACCTCACCTAACGTACACATCTTTGGACACTAAGGGGCAATTTATCATGGCCAATCCACCTAACCTGCACATCTTTGGACTGTGGGAGGAAACCGGAGCACCCGGAGGAAACCCACGCACACACGGGGAGAAAGTGCAAACTCCACACAGTCACCCAAGGCTGGAATTGAACCCAGGTCCCTGGCGGCATCAGTGCTAACCACTGTGCCACCATGCCGCCCTCATTATTATTAGCGCATTGCTATTCGTGGGAACTTGCTGTGCACAATTTAGCTGCCGCGTTTCCTCCGTTACAACATTCACGCTGAAGCGAAGAGGCCACATTTCAAAAGTGCATCATTGGCTGTAAAGCACTTTGGGGCTCCTGAGATCATGAAAGGCATTATATAAATGCAAGATTTTCCTTATCTTCTGTATTTTTAAAATTATTTCACAGGATGTGGACATCGCTGACAAGTTCCGCATGTGTAACCTATCCCTAATTGCCCTTGAACTGAATGAATTCTAGGTCATTTCAGAGGGCATTTAAGAATCAACCACATTGCTGTGGATCTGGAGCCACATGTAGGCCAGACCAGGTAAGGACTTCAATTTCATTCCCTAAAGGACATTACTGAACCAGATGTGTTTTTTTTAAGTACCCAATTCATTTTTCCCATTAAGGGGCAATTTAGTGTGGCCAATCCACCTACCCTGCTAACCACTGCGCCACCATGCTGCCCTAAACCAGATGTGTTTTTGACAATCGACAATGGTTTCATGATCACCCTTAGACTTTTAATTCCAGATTTTTATTGAATTCAAATTTCACCATCTGTCGTGGTGGGATTTGAACCTGGATCGCCAGAGCATTATCCTATACGACTAGTGACAATACTATTACAGTAGTGCCTCCCTTATAGGCTGACATTCCAATGTCATGGCCCATCAATCAAAGCAATTCATTCAATCTAGTACAGAATACCATTGTAATTTATAATGATAATTTCAATACATTATATTCAATTTAATCTCCAAGGTTTATTTTAATCAATGGGAGGTTTCAGGGTGGAATGGCAACTTTAATGCTGGTTATCTGTAACCCATTATAAACTTGAAGGCTAGTGTGTCCTCACTGCAGGAAGCTGAGGTTCAATTTGTATCTAAGTGAGATGTGCTTAGCAGAGTTATCATTGAGGATGGACAGTTATCATGGTGTGAGGACTAGCCAGGCATTTGTACTGCATACAAATCTTAACATTTGTACTTTCTTAGGCGGTATTTTGGTGACCTCATGATGCAGGAGCTGATGTGCAATTTGACCAGGAACTCACTGATGTTACAATCCCCTCAGTATCTGCCTTACCCTGCAGTTCCTCCCAAATGCCATTGCTTTGCTCCATGAGTGAACCCTGTGCATTAGGCCGCAAGTGGCAATTCCTGGTCTCATAATAAAGGAAGTGGATGCTTCTGCGAAGAGAGAAGAGGGTGTCTATGGGGAGAAAGAAGAGCGGGTCTTTGGGAAGAGATAAAGCAGTGCCAGTAAAAAGGGAGGCGCCAGGAAAAAAAAAATCACCAGTGATGGTCATTGTGTGGCATTAGAACGTAGGACTTAGGATCAGAGTAGGCCATTCAGCCCATCAAGCTTTCCCTACCATTCAATAAGATCATGGCTGATCAGGTGTGATCTCAACTCCACTTTCCTGTCTGTCCCCCATAACCATTGACACCCTTGCCTCACACAAATCTGTCCAATTCAGCCTGGAATAAATTTAAAGACCCACCCTCCCCTACCTTCTAGGAAGAGCATTCCACACTTTAATGACCCGCTGTGAGAAAGAAACATTCTCTTCATCTGTCTTGAAAGGTAGACTAAACTCCGTCCCCTAATTTTAGTCTCCTGTACAAGAAGAAACATCCTCCGGGTACCTCCCCTAATCACGTCTCCTCAGGATCTTAAGTGTTTCAATAAAATCACCTCTCATTCTTCTAAACTCCACTGCGTATAAGCTTAACCTGTTCAAACCTTCCTCATAAGGTAAGTCCTTCATGACAGGAATGAGCCATTGTGTGATAGAGTGAATGAGTAGTCATTTTTAATTATAGACATTTGCCCCAAGTACTATTGAGAAAATCTTTTCATTCCCTCCTCCACACTCCCCCCATGTCGTGTCAAGACACCCAACCCTTGACATCCCTACTCTTAAGTACTAAAGCCATATTTGCTGTCATTGCCAGTGACTCATTTAAAGTTCCTGACATGCCTTTAGGTCTCTTTTATTATTAGAGATGTGCTTAAGGAACCTGGCTTTCACCAACAGTCAGGGCACAACTTTTGGAACTATAGTTGGGGCCTTTAGGATTCGAGCCTAGGGTTAGGGTTCGGAGTCCAGTTGTGGCAGAGGCTAATGGTTTGCTCTGGTAGTTCTGGTCGTGGAGGGGCCATTGGTCAGGTGAGCGAGTGACCATGGCAATGGGTGACTGTGGGGATAGGACTCAATTTTTACAATCCTAAAGTGGGTAGCAATATCTCGGAATCGGAGCTGGGAGATCCCAAAGCTAATTATTGAAACAGTGTCACACAACTTTGGTCGCAAGTGTGGAGTATGCAATCACAGGCAAGTAAACTGAATAGGTGAGTTTGATGGCGATAGACAAGTTGCAAAAAAAAAGTATGAGGGGAATTAGCAACAACTTGCATTTATATGGCACCTTTAATGGAGTTAAAAATCTCAATGCAATTACAGGATTATCACCAAACAAAATTTGACAGCAAACTACATAATGGTTACCTTCATCTGAGGGCAGAGGGCAAGTAGCCAGATATTTGGTAATGAGGTTGTTCATTAAAGGAGAGGGAAGCAGAGCGATTGGCGTAACAGAAAAGTGTCAGGAGAATTCATCGTGACATCTGCAGACAATGCAGCCACAGGAAAGATTTATTGAATACTATAAAAGCAAAATGTTGCAGCTGCTTGAAATCTGAAATACAAACAGAAAATGCTGGAAACACTCAGCAGGTCCTACAGCAACAGTGGAGAGAGAAACAGAGTTAACTTTTCATATCCAACATAACGTCTTCAGAAATCTGATAACATATCTATGCACAGATCAATGTCTGTGTAAGGATATGTGTCTGGTCTTCATCTGCCCTAACATCACACACAGGAAGCCAAGACGAAATGTGAAATAAGATTAGATGAAATATATAAATTTTACCAGTGCATCCAGATACAATTCAGTCAATAATTCTGCCCTTGTTTTTATGCTTGCATTATAAACTCCAATGTCAACATTTAGTGTGGAAACTGCCTATGTAAACTTGTCACTCGGTAATTCCACCCTCTCGCCAATGGTGATGTTATTTTGGAATGTGTAATTCTCTTCCTTGTTTATTTTCCTGGTGCATGTGGTTAGAACACAACCCGTTCCCACTACTATTCTGCAGTGGGAATGATCTCAGCTCAGGGCCATCCATCCCGAAATGCTAAACTGGATCAAGACTCCCCATTTGCTCTCTGCCATTTATACTAACTCCGGCAGACAGCCAATGGTTATGTGGAAAGGCGGGTTTCAGCAGAGCCGAGTCAGATTCAATTTGTTGGGGTAAAAGCAAAAGTATAATAATAATAATCTTTATTGTCACAAGTAGGCTTACATTAACACTGCAATGAAGTTACTGTGAAAAGCCCCTCGTCGCCACACTCCGGCGGCGCCTGTTCAGATACACTGAAAAAGAATTCAGAAAGACCAAATTACCCAACAACATATCTTTCGGGACTTGTGGGAGGAAGCCAGAGCACCCGGAGGAAACCCACGCAGACACGGAGAGAACGTGCAGACTCCGCACACAGTGACCCAAGCCGGGAATCGAACCTGGGACACTGGCGCTGTGAAGAAAGAACAAAGAACTATACAGCGCAGGAACAGGCCCTTCGGCCCTCCAAGCCTGTACCGGTCATGATACCAACCTTTGCCAAAACCCTCAACACGTCCTTAAAGTAGTAACAGTGCTAACCACTGTGCCGCCCTGGAAATCTTAAAGTAAAGAGGGAGAGGTTACGGAATCCAAATGGTAACTCTCGTTTCCCTTCCCACAGGCGCCGCCAGACCTGCTGAGTTCCCCTGCAACATGTTGTGCTTTTATTTCAATTTGCTGGGACATGGTCCCTGGATCTTGCCAAGGGAAGGCGCTGTATGGTCGCGTGGTCGCACGTCGAGACACGTGCGGAGGTGGAAATGTTACAACTTGAAACTCTCCTCTTGACACATTTTCAGCCCGTAAGACACACCCACAAGCCTGAGAGCTCCTGGGACATTTAATACTTTATTATCACTGCAGTACCTGGGGAGGGAGGGCTGTGTTTTTCATCACCCTATTCTAAGATCACACACTTTTAAAAATAGAGGAAAGCCCCCGGGGGACTGTCTAGAGAGTCCAATCGGTGCCGTTGAATGATTTCCCTATTAAGGGAAGACTGAAGTCTTAAAGGAGCGAATTTAACCCCGTCGGGGTAAAAAATCAAACACTGAACCCCTGGGAGGCAACAGGCATCTTTCAAAACCGATCCCCAAAATTCATCCAATCTCCAGTTTAAATCTGGGAGCAACGTTTTGCAATGTTGGACCACGAAAGGCTTAACCCAGATCCGGCGGACAAACAAAAAATAAATAAACCCAAACTAAATAATGGTTTATAAAGTAGCAGTTGTCACTAACTTCAGTCTGTAGGTCGCAAATCCCATTCCTGTTTATGTGCTTTGCCTGTGAGGACGGGCTGCGATTACATCAACCAATTTTAAAATGACATTCAACTAAAACTACCGGTTATCTCAGCGTGGCGCCTAATTCTTTACCCCGGGACAAAACTGTGCAAAGCCTTTAAAAGCATTTCGAATGTAGTTTGGTTTCCCCCTGGTGTCCAACCTGTCTTGTTGCAAGCTCCTTCGGAACTGCAACGCTGGAAATGTAATTGCATCTCCCCCTCTGGCTGGCTGGCTTGTTAAACCACAGCATTATCACTGCTTTCAGTACAGTCTTTAATTTCCCTTTTCTTGCAGGCTTGCTTTATTATCAGACCACCCTGTTATTTTTAATTGATGAACGACTTTCTTTGTCACATTTATTGTTGATTTGGGCCCCGTTAAGCCTTTTACCTCGGCGCAGGAGTAATTTAACACCTTTATTTTTTTCCGACTAGGCGCTTATCGAGTGACATGAAATATAATCAACGTCAGATTAAAAATCACATTGTCTGGTCGGAATGAAATTGTGATTTAATGAGATCAGCGACCTGATCTGATTTGTCTTGATGTACTATTGTTTCAGAATCATCAACCGTGCTAAGGAGTGTGTATTCGCCTATCAAGGAGTAATAGTGTCCTCGGGCAGTAATACACAATCGGATTTTTCTTAAAGTTAGGAAATAACGAGGTGTTGTAAAACATGCCCACAAGATCATTATCACGACACTTCGTGGGGGGGGGGGGGGGGGGGGGGGTCAGATTCTTGGTCTCAATTATCTTTCTTCAACCCATTCCCCCACACACACTAATCTTCCCCCTCCTTCGTGCAAGTACTGGCATTTGCTCGTGTGGGACACGCAACCTTCCAGTACCTCAATAAAGTGCCCTTTCTTCATACGTGATGTCAACATTGTTCCTCATGATTGGATCACAGCCAAGCCCTGATATTTTGGGGTTTTTTTGCCATCATGAGGAATATGAGGCCAATTGTAGCTCCTCCACAGCCACATAGCCAAGGCTCAAATAAACTTAGCTATCTCAGCTGTATAAACCGCTGGTTAGGCCACAGCTGGAGCACTGTGGGCTGTTCTGGTCGCCGTGCAATAGGAAGGATGCGATTGCACCGGAGAGGGCGCAAAGGGGATTCACCAGGGTGTTGCCTGGGCTGGGGTGTTTCAACTATCTAGAGAAACGGGATAGGCTGGAGCTGTTTTCCTCACAGCAGGGAAGGCCGAGGGGGATCTGATTGAGATGTATAAAATTATGAGGGGCATAGATTTAAGGTAATGGGCAGAAGGGTGAGAGGGGATTTGAGGAAAAGAGGGGATTGGGAATCTGGAACTCACTGTCTGAAAGGGTGGTCGATGCAGGAACCCTCAGAACATTTAAGAAGTATTTAGATGACCCCTTGAAATGCCGTAGCATACAAGGCTACAGACCAAGTGTTGGAAAGTAGGATTAGAGTAATTAGGTGCTTTAAAAAAAAAAAATTTAGAGCACCCAATTATTTATTTTCAATTATGGGACAATTTAGTGTGGCCAATCCACCTACCCTGCACATCTTTGGGTTGTGGGGGCGAGACCTACACAGACACGGGGAGAATGTGCAAACTCCACAAGGACAGTGACCCGGGGCCGGGATCGAACCTGGGTCCTTGGCGCTGTGAGGCAACAGTGCTAACCACTGTGCCGCCCGAGTAACCAGCTGCTTGATGGTGGCACAGGCAGAATGGGCTGAAGGACCTCTTTCCGTGCTGGATAAACTCTATGACTTAATGTATCAAGTCTGAGTATTTCTGATTTCTAGTTGGGCAGCATGGTAGCACAAGTGGCTAGCACTGTGGCTTCATAGCACCAGGGGCCCAGGTTTGATTCCCCCCTGGATCACTGTCTGTGCGGAGTCTGCATGTTCTCCCGTGTCTGCGTGGGTTTCCGCCGGGTGCTCCGGTTTCCTCCCACAGCCCAAGACGTGCAGTTTAGATGGATTGGCCATGATAAATTGCCCTTAGTGTCCAAAAAGGTTAGGAGGGGTTATTGGGTTACGGGGATAGGGTGGAAGTGAGGGCTTATGTGGGTCAGTGCAGACTCGATGGGCCGAATGGCCTCCTTCTGCACTGTACGTTCTATGTTCCAGTTTCATTTACCCACCAAGCCATGACAGAAGCTGCATAATTGTCTTTCTATTAAACTTCCAATGATACTGTTGTCATTTTATTCTCTATTTGGATTAATTTTTCAATGTCTCTTCCACAGGAAAATCTGGAACTCACTTCCCACCCACCCCCTCAAAAAAAATGCTGAAGCCAGGTTAATTAAAAATGTCAAAATTTAAACTGATAGATTTTTGGAAGGTTAAGGTATTGAGGGATATGTCGACAGCAACAAATGAGTTAGACATTGAAGGGTGAGGGGGAATACAGAGGCGGAAGCATGTTAAGACGAGAAGCAATATATAAGCACCTGAAATTGAAATGAGATCTCCGAATGCACAGTTAAAACAGCAACATGAGAAGGTAATGCTAATCTTCATTTCGCATCATGTCAGTAAGCAGGATGCAGAAGTATCAGTAAATCAGCAAGATCTCCACAAGATAAATAAAGGTAAAGAGGTCACTCAACTCATCTTTGCTCATCTGTCTAAAGAAAACTGTGCAACCTCCCACCGCTCACCCCCCCCCCCCCCCCCCCCCCCCCGCCCTGGCCCCAATTACAGCATCCAGCTGCTTCTTAAAAGATACCAGGGCTACGAGGAGGTCTGTTCCAAGCATTGATTGCTCTTTGTGTGAAACTGTGTCACGATGTGACATCAGTCTAGAATTTACCTTTTGCCAGCTCTGACACTTTATCTGACTATCATAGTCTAATTTGTGCTGGGATTCTGGGTTCAGTTTTCTGGGTCTGTGTGTCTGTATTTTCTTGGTACGAAGTCTTACAACACCAGGTTAAAGTCCAACAGGTTTGTTTCGATGTCACTAGCTTTCGGAGCGCTGTTCCTTCCTCACCTGAGGAAGGAGCAGCGCTCCGAAAGCTAGTGACATCGAAACAAACCTGTTGGACTTTAACCTGGTGTTGTAAGACTTCGTACTGTGCTCACCCCAGTCCAACACTGGCATCTCCACATCATGTATTTTCTTGGATAGGGCATCTCAACACCCGGGGGCAAGCTAGATATGAACATATGAATATAGAAATTAGGAGCAGAAACATAGAAAATAAAAGCAGGAGGAGGCCATTGGGTCTTTCGAGCCTGCTCAGCCATTCATAATGATCATAGCTGATCATCAAGTTCAATACCCTATCCTGCCTTCCCCCCATATCCCTTGATCCCTTTAGCCCCAAGAGCTTTATCTAATTGCTTCTTGAAATTACACAACATTTTGGCTTCAACTACTTTCTGTGGTATCGAATTCCACAGATTCACCACTCTCTGAGTGAAGAAATATCTCCTCACCGCAGCCCTATAAGGTTTACCACTTATCCTCAAGTTATGACCTCTAGTTCTGGACTCCCCCCACCATCGGGCACATTCTATCTGAATCTGCCCTGTCTAATCCTGTTAGAATTTTGTAAGTTTTAATGAGATCCCCTCTCACTCTTCTAAACACCAATGAATATAATCCTAACCGACTTAGTCGCTCCAGAAGTAGGCCATTCGGCCCCTCGAGCCTGCTCCACCATTCAATAAGATCATGGCTGATCTGATTGTGGCCTCAACTCCACTTTCCTGCCAGCCCCAACACCCTTTGACTCTCTTATTAGTCAAGAATATATCTACCTTAGTCAAAATATATCGCCCATTTAAGACAGAGATGAGGAGGGATTTCTTCTCTCAGAGGACAGTGAATCTGTGGAATTATTTGCCACTGTAGAGGCTGGGCCATTAAAATATGTTCAAGGCTGAGATAGACAGATTTTTAATCAGTAAGGGAATCGAGGATTATGGGGATAAGGCGGGAAAGTGAAGCTGAGGATTATCACATCAGGTCAGTCATGATCTCATTGAATGGCAGAGCAGACTCGATGGGCCGAGTGGCCTACTTCTGCTCCTACGTCTTATGGTACCTCTACCTAAAAATATTCAAGGTCTTCCTCCTGGGGAAGAGAGTTCCACAGACACATGACTATCTGAGAGAAAAAGTTCCTCCTCATCTCTATCAAATGGGAGACCCCTTATTTCTAAACCATGTCCCCGAGTTCTAGTCTCTCTCACAAGGATAGCACAATTGTGGATAGCACAATTGCTTCACAGCTCCAGGGTCCCAGGTTCGATTCCGGCTTGGGTCACTGTCTGTGCGGAGTCTGCACATCCTCCCCGTGTGTGCGTGGGTTTCCTCCGGGTGCTCCGGTTTCCTCCCACAGTCCAAAGATGTGCAGGTTAGGTGGATTGGCCATGATAAATTGCCCTTAGTGTCCAAAATTGCCCTAGTGTTGGGTGGGGTTACTGGGTTATGGGGATAGGGTGGAGGTGTTGACCTTGGTGTAGGGTACTCTTTCCGAGAGCAGGTGCAGACTCGATGGGCCGAATGGCCTCCTTCTGCACTGTAAATTCTATGATAATCCACTCTTTCAAGTCTCCTCAGGATCTCATATGTTTCAATAAGATCACTTTGCATTCTTCTAAACTCCAATGGATACAGGTCCAATCTGTTCAACCTTTCTTCATAAGATAACCCCATCATCCCAGGGATCAGTCAAGTAAACCTTCTCTGAACTGCCTCTAATGCAATTAAATCTTCCATCAAATAAGGAGACCAAAACTGTACACAGCGTTTTGAGGAGATAACAAAAACATTCTATGTCCTGTTTTGTGCAAGTATAGTTTCTCGGCACCTGCAGTGACAAGAAAGACGCCGCTATTCAACGGCACTATGCCTTTTTTATGGCCTCGGCGAGGAACTCCCCATCCAAGCTGCATTTTAGTCATTTCCTGCACTGCGAGCTTAGCTCACCAGCGCAGTAAGGCTACCCGTGGATTGTCATGATATTCAGATAAACATCATGGTGCAAACACACACACACACTGATGGACAGATCAACGGACCAATCAATACACACGCAACATCACAGCCAATCACAAGCAAGAGCAGACACACTATAAAAGGGGGAACACGACACTTCCGATTCATTCCAGCAGGAGACAGCTCAGGGCACAGAGCTCACAGCAAGCCACTCAGACATTCACCATGTGCTGAGTGCCTCTCCAAGATAGTGTTAGGACTGGGTCCACAGGTTAGAGGGTAATGAACGAACCGCAGTAACCAGCTTACCATGTTAATATTGTTAGTAATAAAACTGAGTTGTACCTTCCGCAACCGTGTTGGTTCGTCTGTGTAGTAGAGCACCCAACACGACATAGTACCAGGATTGGAACCCAATACCTATGAGACCTACCTACGCATCCTCAGGAATCCGTCATCCTGCGCCATGGACACCATCAGCCCACCGCAGCCACTCCAAATCGCTGGAAACCTCGGCGTTAACTGGAAGTTGTTCAAGCAGCGCTTCCAGTTCTTCCTACAAGCCACAGAAAGGGAGAATGCTTCGGACACCAGGAAAATCACCCTCCTACTCTCCACGGCAGGGCAACACGCCATCCACATCTACAACTCCCTGGTGTTCGCGGAAGGTGAGGACAAGACGAAGTACAAGATGGTCCTTCTCAAACTCGAGCAACACTTGAGCGTCGAGGTAAATGAGAGTTTCAAGAGGTACCTCTTCCAGCAGCACCTGCAGGGTAAGGATGAGCCTTTTCAATCTTTCCTTACACACCTCCGTATCCTTGCGCAATCCTGCGGTTACGAGGCCACCTCCGAATCCATGATTCGGGACCAGATAGGTTTTGGGGTCACCTCGGGCGCCCTACACCAGCAGCTCCGCAAGATAAAAAGTCTCACCCTAGCCACCGCCATCGAAGCCTGCGTCCTCCATGAAAACGCGACCAGCCGCTACTCCCAATTCCAAGCAGCCGAATCGGCACAGCAGGGGTCCTACGCGGCCAAATAGGCAGGGCAGGGGTCCTACGAGGCCAAGCGGGGTCCAGTCCATCGAGTCCGCGGCCCGGACGGGGGCGGCCATTTCGCGCGCTTTTCGCAGCTTCCCGCGCTTGTACACGCCAAAAGAGACGTCGAACCAGAGCGACGTGACGCGCAGGCGTGCTCTACGCAGGACCGAATTGCGCATGCGCGATTGCGCAACGAATGCCATGACGTCACGACGTGCGACAACTGTCGATCCGCACATTTAAAGCAGCAATGTCCAGCAAAGAACGGACAATGCCTCCGCTGTGGCAAGATGGGCCATTACGCTGCCTGCTGTCGAGCAGCACAACCTGCCAACGCTCCCCAATTCCGACAGCCTTGCAGGGACGTGCGGACCATTCAGCCTCCATACTCCAAATCATACCCGGACGATATACAGACCGGTTATACAGACGACCCGGAAGCCTTCCGCGTTGCGGTCATCGACAGGAACCGATGTCTTCAAGCAGGACCCACCAGCCGATGCCAGTGAACAGTGTCAATCCGGGTGATAAATAGTGTGCCACCCTAATGGTCAACCCAAATTTGTCGCCCATCTACATTGTTTTGTTGATGGTACAACCTCGTTGCTATGTTGCACCTGACACCTTCCTATGTATATAGTTTAGCCTCATGTACATGTTGTAGATATTGCACACACACACACATTCAGCTGCACTCAGTACACATCTATATTTATTACCACATAGGCACATATTCTTGTAAAAAGGGGGGATGTCATGATATTCAGATAAACATCATGGTGCAAACACACATAGACACTGATGGACAGATCAACGGACCAATCAATACACACGCAACATCACAGCCAATCACAAGCAAGAGCAGACACACTATAAAAGGGGGTACACGACACTTCTGATTCATTCCAGCAGGAGACAGCTCAGGGCACAGAGCTCACAGCAAGCCACTCAGACATTCACCATGTACTGAGTGCCTCTCCAAGATAGTGTTAGGGCTGGGACCAAAGGTTAGAGGGTAATGAACGAACCGCAGTAATCAGTTTCCCATGTTAATATTGTTAGTAATAAAACTGAGTTGTACCTTTCGCAACCGTGTTGGTTCGTCTGTGCAGCAGAGCACCCAACACGACATGGATCAGGGTCCCATTTTTAAAGACAGACCCTACTCTCGCCCCCCCGGCCCCTGCCCCCAGCGATCCCACTGCAGCTCCTGGAACCCCCCCCCCCCCCCACTTCACCCAACTTACCTCTTCTGGGGACCTCGAGCCCCTTCACGCCACCTTTTATGGGCAAGCGATCCCCAGCCTGACCTCTGGCATGGGCAACCTGGCACCTGGGCACCTTGGCACTGATGGTTTGGCACCTTGGCAGTGCCCATGCCAACCTGGAAGTGCCAGGCAAACTGGCAGTGCCAGAGTGCCACTACTAGGGTGCCCAGGTTGAAGTGCCAAGGTGCCAGGCTGGACGTTCCAAGGTGCCTGGGTGCTACCCTACCCAATGACCGACCACCTGGGGGCCTCCAATGGCCTGGGAGACCCCTCCCCCCCCCCCCCCAGGTACCGTTACAACTGATCCATGTTAACGTGAGGCAGTACTAAACGAGATCTTGTAGGCACGGCCCTTGAATGCCAGGCCCCAGCAGAATCCGGTAGAAGCATATTTAAATGAGCCTAATAGTTCATTTGAATATGCATATCTGGATCTCGCCTAGCGAGAGCAAGATTAGGTCTCGCAAGATTCTATTGAATCTCACGAGATGCGTCGCGAGAGGCCTCTCGTAAGACTCAACGGTCTCGTCACGCCCGACTTGGTGTCAGGATGAGGCCGTTGAATCGCACCCCACGGAAACGTTTGATGGACTTTCAGAAGGCATTTGATAGGGTGCCACACAACAGACTTGTGAGAAAAGTTATAGCTCATGAAATGATTATGTTTTTTTAATTTAGAGTTCCCAATTCTTTTTTTTACAATTAAGGGGCAATTTAGCGTGGCCAATCCACCTACCCTGCACATCTTTGGGTTGTGGGGGTGAGACCCACGCAAACACGGGGAGAATGTGCAAACTCCACATGGACAGTGACCGGGGCTGGGATCGAATCCGGGTCCTCGGCGCTGTGAGGCAGCAGTGCTAACCACTGTGCCGCCATAACTTGGAAGTATTATAGACTGTGGCGATGACAGAGAATCTCAAAAGGACATGCCAAGTTGGTATAGTGGGCAGAAGGTGGCAGATGAAGTTCAATGCAGAGAAGAGTGAGGTGATGCATTTTGGTAGGAAGAACATGGAGAGACAATGGGCGTGATTCAGTGGACACAAGTTAAAGTCTGCTTTTGGGCGAGTTTAGAATAGAATTTACAGAGCAGATGGAAGCCATTCGGCCCATCAAGTCTGCACCGGCCCTTGGAAAGAGCACCCCACTTAAGTCCACGCCCCCGCCCCATACCCGTAACCCAGCAACTCCACCCAACCCCTTTGGAGACTAAGGGCAATTTAGCATGGCCAATCTACCTAACCTGCACATTTTTGGACTGTGGGAGGAAACTGGAGCTCCCGGAGGAAACCCACGCAGGCATGAGGAGAACGTGCAGACTCCGCACAGCCAGTGACCCAAGCCTGGAATCGAACCTGGGACCCTGGAGCTGTGAAGCGACTGGGCGACAGTGCTAAACCACTGTGCTACCGTGTCGCCCAGTTTGGCGGGATGTTTCTCGGCGGCTGCAGTGCTGAGATTCACTCCGCTATTCACCGACACTTTTTGCCTGTTTTTTGGCCCTTGGGAAGTTTCTGGGTACCACACTATAGGAAGGATGTGAACGCATTGGAGAGAGTGCAGATGAGGTTACAAGAATGGTTCCAGGGATGAGAACCTTCAGTTATATGGATAAATTGGAGAGGTTGGGACTGCTAGTTTTGCTAGTGTCACACGGGAGGGTTTAACTAGTATGGCAGGGGGGTGGGCACGGGAGCAATAGGTCAGAAGGTGAGAGCATTGAGGGAGAACTAGGGAATAGGGACAGTATGGCTCTGAGGCAGAGCAGACATGGTGGAGTTGCTGAATACAGCGGGTCTGGTGGCCTGAAGTGCATATGTTTTAATGCAAGAAGTATTACGGGTAAGGCAGATGAACTTAGAGCTTGGATTAGTACCTGGAACTATGATGTTGTTGCCATTACAGAGACCTGGTTGAGGGAAGGGCAGGATTGGCAGCTAAACGTTCCACGATTTAGATGTTTCAGGCGGGATAGAGGGGGATGTAAAAGGGGTGGCGGAGTTGCGATACTGGTTAGGGAGGATATCACAGCTGTACTACGGGAGGACACATCAGAGGGCAGTGAGGCTATATGGGTAGAGATCAGGAATAAGAATGGTGCAGTCACAATGTTGGGGGTTTACTACAGGCCTCCCAACACCCAGCGGGAGATAGAGGAGCAGATAGGTAGACAGATTTTGGAAAAGAGTAAAAACAACAGGGTTGTGGTGATGGGAGACTTCAACTTCCCCAATATTGACTGGGACTCACTTAGTGCCAGGGGCTTAGACGGGGCGGAGTTTGTAAGGAGCATCCAGGAGGGCTTCTTAAAACAATATGTAGACAGTCCAACTAGGGAAGGGGCGGTACTGGACCTGGTATTGGGGAATGAGCACGGCCAGGTGGTAGATGTTTCAGTAGGGGAGCATTTTGGGAACAGTGACCACAATTCAGTAAGTTTTAAAGTGCTGGTGGACAAGGATAAGAGTGGTCCTAGGGTGAATGTGCTAAATTGGGGGAAGGCTAATTATAACAATATTAGGTGGGAACTGAAGAACCTAGATTGGGGGCGGATGTTTGAGGGTAAATCAACATCTGACATGTGGGAGGCTTTCAAGTGTCAGTTGAAAGGAATTCAGGACCGGCATGTTCCTGTGAGGAAGAAGGATAAATACGGCAATTTTCTGGAATCTTGGATAACGAGAGATATTGTAGGCCTCGTCAAAAAGAAAAAGGAGGCATTTGTCAGGGCGAAAAGGCTGGGAACAGCCGAAGCCTGTGTGGAATATAAGGAAAGTAGGAAGGAATTTAAGCAAGGAGTCAGGAGGGCTAGAAAGGGTCACGAAAAGTCATTGGCAAATAGGGTTAAGGAAAATCCCAAGGCTTTTTACACGTACATAAAAAGCAAGAGGGTAGCCAGGGAAAGGGTTTGCCTACTGAAGGATAGGCAAGGGAATCTATGTGTGGAGCCAGAGGATATGGGCGAGGTACTAAATGAATACTTTGCATCAGTATTCACCAAAGAGAAAGAATTGGTTGATGTTGAGTCTGGAGAAGGGTGTGTAGATAGCCTGGGTCACATTGAGATCCAAAAAGACGAGGTGTTGGGCGTCTTGAAAAATATTAAGGTAGATAAGTCCCCAGGGCCTGATGGGATCTACCCCAGAATACTGAAGGAGGCTAGAGAGGAAATTGCTGAGGCCTTAACAGAAATCTTTGGATCCTCACTGTCTTCAGGTGATGTCCTGGAGGACTGGAGAATAGCCAATGTTGTTCCTCTGTTTAAGAAGGGTAGCAAGGATAATCCAGGGAACTACAGGCCGGTGTGCCTTACGTCAGTGGTAGGGAAATTACTGGAGAGAATTCTTCGAGACAGGATCTACTCCTATTTGGAAGCAAATGGACGTATTAGTGAGAGGCAGCATGGTTTTGTGAAGGGGAGGTCGTGTCTCACTAACTTGAGTTTTTCGAGGAGGTCACAAAGATGATTGATGCAGGTAGGGCAGTGGATGTTGTCTATATGGACTTCAGTAAGGCCTTTGACAAGGTCCCTCATGGTAGACTAGTACAAAAGGTGAAGTCACACAGGATCAGGGGTGAGCTGGCAAGTTGGATACAAAACTGGCTAGGTCATAGAAGGCAGAGAGTAGCAATGGAAGGATGCTTTTCTAATTGGAGGGCTGTGACTAGTGGTGTTCCGCAGGGATCAGTGCTGGGACCTTTGCTGTGTGTAGTAAATATAAATGATTTGGAGGAAAATGGAACTGGTCTGATTAGTAAGTTTGCAGACGACACAAAGGTTGGTGGAATTGCGGATAGCGATGAGGACTGTCAGAGGATACAGCAGGATTTAGATTGTTTGGAGACTTGGGCGGAGAGATGGCAGATGGAGTTTAATCTGGACAAATGTGAGGTAAATCATTTTAGAAGGTCTAATGCAGGTAGGGAATACACAGTGAATGGTAGAACCCTCAAGAGCTTGAAAATCAGAGAGATCTAGGTGTACAGGTCCACAGGTCACTGAAAGGGGCAACACAGGTGGAGAAGGTAGTCAAGAAGGCATACGGCATGCTTGCCTTCATTGGCCGGGGCATTGAATATAAGAATTGGCAAATCATGTTGCAGCTGTATAGAACCTTAGTTAGGCCACACTTGGAGTATAGTGTTCAATTCTGATTGCCACACTACCAGAAGAATGTGGAGGCTTTAGAGAGGGTGCAGAAGAGATTTACCAGAATGTTGCCTGGTATGGAGGGCATTAGCTATGAGGAGCGGTTGAATAAACTCGGTTTGTTCTCACTGGAACGACGGAGATTGAGGGGCGACCTGATAGAGGTCTACAAAATTATGAGGGGCATAGACAGAGTGGATAGTCAGAGGCTTTTCCCCAGGATAGAGGGGTCAATTACTAGGGGGCATAGGTTTAAGGTGCGAGGGGCAAGGTTTAGAGTAGATGTACGAGGCAAGTTTTTTACACAGAGGGTAGTGGGTGCCTGGAACTCGCTACCGGAGGAGGTGGTGGAAGCAGGGACGATAGTGACATTTAAGGGGCATCTTGACAAATACATGAATAGGATGGGAATAGAGGGATACAGACCCAAGAAGTGTGGAAGGTTTTAGTTAGTCGGGCAGCATGGTCGGCGCGGGCTTGGAGGGCCGAAGGGCCTGTTCCTGTGCTGTACTTTTCTTTGTTCTTTATTCTTTTGTTCTCTGTGGAGAGAAAAAGGCTAAGGGTGATTTGAGAGAGATGTTCAAAATCATGATGTGCCTGGACAGAGTAGATGGAGAGAAACTGAGAAAAAGTTTTTTCACACTGAGAGTGGTTGGGGCCTGAAATGCACTGTCTGGAAGTGTGGTGGAGGCAGGTTCAATCGAGGCATTCAAGATGGGATTAGATGCTTATTTGAATAGTAACAATGTGCAGGGTTATGGGGATGGTACTGACTTGATGGACCAAATGGCCTCCGTCTGTGCTGTAACAATTCTGTGATGGAGTACTCCATATGTGGTCTCACCGACATCCTATGCAACTGTATTAAAACACCCCTATTTTTACATTACATTCCCCATGCAATAAACAACCACGTTCCATTTGCCTTCCTAATCACTTGCTTCCCTGCACCAGGATGCCCAGATCCCTCTGCACCTCAGAGTTCTACAATCTCTCACCATTTACATAATGTGCTCTATTTACATAATGCAGATCAGTCGTTCTCAAAATTTGGTCAGTGGTGTCCACCAGATGCCCCATGGGCTGGACTGGCAGTCACTGGCAGGCTTGCCACAGCCAAGTTCACACAGGGGAACAGGCCAGAACTCTCATCCTCACCATTCGCATGACGTCAAACAACAAAACTGGCGCCAACGCATGCAGCATCAGTCATCTTGGCGGCACAGTGGTTAGCACTGCTGCCCCACAGCGGCAGGGACCCAGGTTCAATTCCGGCTTCTGGGGAGTCTGCGCGTTCCCTCCGTGTCTGTGTTGGTTTCCTCCGGGTGGTCCTGTTTCCTCCCACAGTCCGAAGATGAGTAGGTTAGGTAGATTGGCCGTGCTAAATTGCCCCTTGGTGTCCAATGATGTGTGAGATTGGGCCTAGGTAGGGTGCTCTTTCAGGGCGTCTGTGCAGACTCGATAGGCTGAATGGCCTCTGTCTGCGCTATAGGGATTCCATGGGGTCCATTCTATGGATTAGCACGAGCAGCAACAATGTAGTCTTCGAAGCAAGATTTATATTACTGCTGATTTTGGTTGATTAATATAGATGTGAGATACGTTTAAGCTTCTCAGAAGATTATTGTGAAGATTTTATTATACTTACTGGAATTTTTCAAATGAACATGTGCTCTTGTAGTGGTAATGTTTAAAATATTAAAATGTCTACACTTTTGTTTGGAATTAATAATTTATTTATGGTATTCAATAGAAAAACGAAAGTAGTACACACATTTATGCCGTTCAGAAGAAACAAAGCTGTTCAATATTTAGTTTCCATTAATTCTGAAGCATCTTTTCGCGGGGGAAAACAAGAGCAGGTGGGGTTGGGCTGATTGATGGTCCACGGGGTCTTTTTTACCGTCTAAGTGGTCCATGGGAAAAAAACGTTTGAGAATCATGAGGTGGACAAGTGTCGGTTACTTCTACATGTTTGTATGTTTAAAATAAATTTAAAGAAGCCAATTCTTTTTTTTCTAATTCAGAAGCAGTTTAGAGTGGGCAATCCATCTACCCTACATGTCTTTGGATTGTGGGGATGAAGCCCACGCAGACACAGGGAGAATGTGCAAATCCACACGGTAAGTGACCCGGGCCCGGGTCCTCGGCGCCGTGAGGCAGCAGTGCTAACCACTGTGCCGCGAGCCGCCAATTCTGACATGTTTGTCTAGAACAGCACGGTGGCACAGTGGGTTAGCACTGTAGCCTCACGGCGCCGAGGTCCCAGGTTCGATCCGGCCTCTGAGTCACTGTCCGTGTGGAGTTTGCACATTCTCCCCGTGTTTGCGTGGGTTTCGCCCCCACAACCCAAAAATGTGCAGGCTAGGTGGATTGGCCACGCTAAATTGCCCCTTAATTGGAAAAAATGAATCCATCACCTGCTTTTAAGATTGAAAATCCCATATCTCTCTCTCTATTCACTTTATTACGGTCCTCCCCCAATGTAGATCAATCGCAGGACTATTCTCCAGCATCACCTCAAGCACTTCTATATGTCTCTCTTGTGGCTATGTGGTTAAGACTGGACAAAGCACCCACTGTAACAGGGAGCAGGGCAAACAGAGAAGCAATTTCCCCGACCCCCTCCCCCCCTCCCCCCCACCAACTCCCCAACTGAGTGTGACAATGGACCCTGTCAGTAAGCAATAGATATTAGCAGAATGACTGGTGAGGAACTGTGTTGGAGACATGAAACATAGAAAGGAGGCTTCTTTTCTACTTCTTAATAAACTCTTTGAAAGGTTTTATTGAGTCAATCATTGTACAGTTAAATGCTCTCCTCAGTTGGCTGTGTAGAACAGATTGCAGTAATTCAACAACTGCCCGAAGGGACCATTAATTTAAAAGTATTAACAACAGTGTCCACAATATTGATGACACCAGTAATGTATTCAGGTAAATCTGTATTAATTGTTTGAAGATATATGAGCGTAGTGAATCTCGTGATGTCAAATCTGTGCTCAGAATTATTCCCAGAATCAGAGTTGTTACAGCACAAAAGGAGGCCATTTAGTCCCTCGCAGCCACACTTTATATCCAAAGGAGCAATTCACATGGTGCTAGGCCCCAGCCTTCTCGTTGTAGCCCTGCACGCTCTTCCTTTTCAGATACTAATCCAACTGACTCTTGAATGCCTCGATTGAACCTGCCTCCACCGGATTTTCAGGCAGCACATTCCGGATCACGCGCCGTGTGAAAAGGTTTCCCCCCCCCCATGTCGCTTCTGCAGCCAATTATTTCAAGTCTGTGCCCCTCTGGTTCGCAATCCTACCACCAATTGAAACAGTTTCTCCCAATCTACTCTGTCCAGACCCCTCATGATTTGGGGTGCGCGTCGATCAAATCTCCTCTCGACCGCCTCTTCTCGAAAGAGAAACAGCCCCAGACACCCCCCCCCATCCGCCTACATTACTGAAGTTCCTCATCCTTGGAACCATTCTTGTGAATCTTTTCTGCGCTCTCTCTAATGCCTTCACATCTAAACACGCTAAAAGCTGGGAGTGGTGGCATAGTAGTTTGGTAACTGGGCTAGTAATCCAGAGGCCTGGATTAATGTTCTGGATACATCGGTTCAAATTCCCTCATGGCAGCTGATGAAATTCGATTAATGAATAAAAATCTGGAATCTAAAATTAAATCAGTTATAGTAAACATGATACTACCGGGTTGTTGTCAAAACCCGCCTTGTTTACCAATGTGCGACAGGGAAGGAAATCTGCTCTCCTTACCCGGTCTGGCCAACATGTGACTCCAGAGCAATACGGTTAACTCTAAAATGGCCTGGAGAGCCACTCAGCTGCATTAGCGATGGGCAACAAATGCTGGCCGACATGTGATACTCACATCCCATTAATTTCTGGGCAGCACGGTGGCACAGTGGTTAGCACTGCTGCCTCACAGCTCCAGGGACCCGGGTTCAATTCCTGCCTCGGGTGACTAGGCTGTGCGGAGTTTTCACGTTCTCCCCGTGTCTGCGTGGGTTTCCTCCGGGTGCTCCAGTTTCCTCCCACGGTCCAAAGAAGTGCAGGTTAGGTTGGATTGGCCATGCTAAATTCTCCCTCCGTGTCAAAAAGGTTAGGTGGGGTGCGTGGGTTACGGGGATAGGGTGGAGGCATGGTCTTAAGCAGGATGCTCTTTCCTCGGGCCGGTGTAGACTCGATGGACCAAATGGCCTCCTTCTGCACTGTAAATTCTATGATTCCATGACTAAAATAAAAAGCATTCTCTGTATCAAAGGATCTGTATATTAGGGGCTTTCAGGCAATTATGTGTGCAGCCATGTTCCCTGTCACCAGAGGTTCCAGCTGCAGAAAGATATGTGAAAATAGTTATTTAAAAATCCCTCTCTGTTAGATTCTGCAATGCATGCCAGAAGTACTCAACTTTACTTTTTAAAGGGCTTAGGGGATACACAAATGCCACTTCCTTTTTCTTTTGAGAGCATCAGCTTCTGCTAATGTGTGCATCCACATCTGCCTGCAACCTCCTGATCCCTCATTCAATTAGCCTGAGCTGAAACTGAGTGTCAACAAGCTATCCCAGCAGGATGGGGCGTCACAACTGAGCCCAACACTGTCCATGTCTCCACATGAGACCTTCACCCACATTTGCCGTGCCCGTGGGCTCGGGCGGCAGTCATCTCATCCTCTCCTGTACAGCCTCACCCCTCAGTATAAACTCCAAATCATTTTGCCATCACCCCTTACCAGTCTCCTTTAGTTCACTGACACCCCCCCCCCAACCCCCACTCCCCGCCCCACTGTATTATATTGAAAATCCCCCACTTTCTCACCTCACCCAGCAATCATAGAATCATAGAATTTACAGTGCAGAAGGAGGCCATTCGGCCCATCGCGTCTGCGCCGGCTCTTGGAAAAAGCACCCTACCCAAGGTCCACACCTCCACCCTATCCCCATAACCCAGTAACTCCACCCAACACTAAGGGCAATTAGGACACTAAGGGCAATTTAGCATGGCCAATCCACCTAACCTGCACATCTTTGGACTGTGGGAGGAAACCAGAGCACCCGGATGAAACCCACGCAGACACGGGGAGAATGTGTAGACTACGCACAGACAGTGACCCAAGCCGGGAATTGAACCTGGGAACCTGGAGCTGTGAAGCAATTGTGCTAACCACTATGCTACTGTGCTGCCCTCCATTTTGTTGGAGGAAAACCCTGAAGCTGTGGGTCAGAGTGGTATTTTTATTCATATAGTTTATAAATCCTTGTTTGCTGACTCCTTGCTGTCATAATACACCAGTATATCATGGTGCAGACACATGCTGATGGACACACAGTGGGACCAATCAACATACACAACACCGCAGCCAATCACCAGTGAGAGCACATGCACTATAAAGACAGGGGACATCAGAGTTCCCGCTCATTCGAGTAGCAGCTAGCTCGGAGCACAGAGCTCACAGCTTGCAACACAGACATTCGCCATGTGCTAATTGCATCAACTGGTTAGGACAAGGCAAAGGTCTTTAGTTAAAGCTGGTATCGTATTTACCCACAGTTAAAGTATGTTTAAGTAGTTAACCTTTTAATAAAATAGTGTTGCACTACTTCAAGTGTTGGTGACCTGTGTGTGATCCAGAACACCCAACACATCATTGCATTAGGAAAGGTTATTGAGACTGGACTGCTCTCCAGCCACTGCACAAATCTTGTGCTATTTCCTGATCACCAGATGGGGCCTGGGCTTTTTGCAGTCTTTGTGCTTATCCTGTGTGTGTGTGTGTGTGTGTTTTGGTGGGACTGGGGAGAGGTGGGTGTCAGTATGTTTTGTTAGGGCCCCGAAGAATCCAGCACGAGTTTTAAGGATACAAAATAATAAAGTTTATTTACTATAACAATATATACATAACAGTAGCAGTAACTTCCCTTGCTACCTTCTCCTTCCTCCTGGTTCCTGGACTGGTCAGCTTATTTATAGTAGGAGTTTCTCCGCCCCCTCATTGGGGAAGTTCATACTCCCATAGGATTGTGGGATAGTCATTAGTCCCCAGCCAATCGTCAGTAGGCAGGTTATAACATCGCTCCCCCCCAAAGTCCAAGGAATCCACCGTAGGCCCTGGCGAAGGAAAGCGTCAAACTCGTTTGGCCGCAGGCCGGATGCCATTTGCATGCGGCGCTGGATCAGGAGGCGTATAACGAGACGGAGACCGGCGCTTCCGTGATGAACGGCGCGGTTGTACATCCACGGCCTGTGGACCCGAGGATTCCCCCTCTGATTCATCCTGTGTCTCCATCTCGGAGTCAGAGTCTGCTGCCTCCATCATGTCAGCGTCTCTGTCCCCATTCGGTCCCGTCACGACCTGCGCAGGCTTCGAGTGAGGCACCAGTGGAAGATTTGGAGGACTACCTTCTTGTTTCTGGTCTTTGCCGCTGTTGAACTGAGCTCCGGGGGCGGGGAATCTTTTGCGGGGATGATCTTCTGGACCGGACGTGGTCTACATGTTTTCGCTGGAGACGACCCTGGGCTTGCACTTGGTACGATATAGGGCCCGTTTGGGAAAGATTACACCAGCAACCCATTGGGCACCACCAGCAAAATTCCGCACGAATACTGGGTCACCGGGCGCAAACTGCCGAATCGGACGATGCCGAGACAATCCCGGTCCCTGCCGTTCTTGTGTGCGGCGTACTTTTGCGCCAATGTCCGGGAAGACCATACTAAGGCGGGTGCGAAGTCTCCGGCCCATTAGGAGTTCTGCGGGAGCTACCCCAGTCACTGTATGGGGGGTGGTCCTGTACGTAAACAAAAACCGAGCCAGTCTCGTGTCCATTGATCCGGAAGACTGCTTCTTTAGGCCTCTTTTGAATGTTTGCACTGCACGCTCTGCCAACCCATTTGAAGCCGGGTGGTAAGGGGCAGTGCGGATATGGCGGATGCCGTTCGTCTTTGTAAACCTAGCAAACTCCTCACTCGTGAATGGAGTGCCATTATCCGTGACCAGCACCTCGGGGAAGCCATGCGTGCTAAATGATAAACGCATTTTTTCAATTGTTGCGCAGGACGTTGTCCCCTGCATCTTATGCACCTCCAGCCATTTGGACTGGGCGTCAATTAGTAGAAGGAACATGGATCCCTGAAAAGGACCTGCGAAATCTGCATGTAAGCGTGCCCAAGGCCGCCCTGGCCATTCCCAGTGATGTAGGGGCGCGGCCGGCGGAAGCTTCTGATGCTCCTGGCAAATGGAGCAGTTTTGGGCCACCTTCTCAATGTCGGTGTCGAGGCCTGGCCACCAGACATAACTCCGGGCCAACATTTTCATCTTGGTCACGCCCGGATGCCCATTGTGCAAGTCTGATAATATCAGCCCCTGGCCTTTTTCCGGGACAATCACACGCGTCCCCCACAAGAGGATGCCGTCTTCCACGCTGAACTCTGACAGCTTGGAGGAAAATGCCCTCCATGACACGTTGAAAAATTGCGCAGGCAGAGGATACTCCAAAGGGCAACCGTGTATATTCATACAGGCCCCGGTGTGTGTTAATTGTTACATATGGTCGGGAGGCAGGGTCCAGCTCCAACTGCAGGTAGGCGTGACTCATATCTAATTTTGTGAATGAGAGCCCGCCTGCAAGTTTCGCGTAGAGATCCTCTATGCGAGGCATTGGGTATCGGTCGAGTCGGGACACTGTATTCACTGTAAGTTTATAGTCGCCACACAAGCGAACTGTGGCATCTGGCTTCATTACTGGTACAATTGGTGCTGCCCAGTCAGCAAAACGGACGGGCCTGATAATACCCAAACTCTCCAAACGAGTGAGCTCCCCTTCTACCTTCTCGAGCAAAGCGTAAGGCACTGGGCGCGCCCGGAAATAGCGCGGCGTGGCTCCTGGTTCAACTTGGATACGGGCTACGGCCCCTTTTATTTTCCCCAAACCAGGCTGGAATACCTCTGGGTATCGTCCTAGCACCTCAGTCAACCCTCCAGAAACTGTTTGGAGGATGTGCTGCCATTGCAACCGCAAATGGCGCAACCAGTCCCAACCCAACAGGCTGGGCCCATGGCCACGCACTACGATAAGTGGGAAACGCCCCTCCTGGCGTCCATAGACAACAGGGGTCATTGTAGTTCCTGCAATGTCCAGTGGTTCCCCAGTGTAGGTGGCCAACCTGGCCTGTGAGTCAGTTAATGTAAGGGTCTGTATACCCTGCTTGATGCGGTCAAATGTCCTCTGGGCGATCACGGAGACCGCTGCGCCAGTATCCAACTCCATCTCCAGCGGGTGGCCATTGACCCGTACTGTCACCTTAATGGGGGCCACACGGGGAGCTGCCACACAATGCAGCTGCAGGCAGTCGTCCTCCGTCTCCACGTCCTCAGGAGTGGTCGCCGCAGGTTCATCCACATGGAAGGTACGGCCTCTGGGCTGGTCCCAGTTACGGCCCCTGGGCTGGTCCCAGTTGCGGTCGGAACGACGGCGGCGCCCCCAGGACCGCCGTCCGCGACGGGGTCGGCGCCTACAAGTCTGACACGGACATGGCTCCTCATCCATTGGCTCTGGAGAAGGCTCCCTTCGGGGAGGAATGTCCGATGGCCACTGGCGTCGGTCTGGTCGTTGCCTCGCCCAAGGTACCGCAGGAGTGCGGGGGGACGTTTTTGGGCGGAAAGGGTTGCGCCCCAAGGCATGCACTTCCATTCCCTGTAGCTCCTGTACTCCTCGCTCTGCGCTCTCTCGGGACAAGACTATTTGTATTGCCTGTTGAAAAGTCAATGTTGGCTCCGCTAACAACTTTCTCTGGGTGGCCGCATTGTTAATACCGCAAACCAAACGGTCGCGTAACATTTCTGACAAGGTCTCACCATAGTCACAGTATTCCGCAATCCCGCGTAGCCTGGATAAAAAATTCGGCAAGGGATTCTCCAGGGGTCCTCTCAGCGGTATTAAACCGGTAACGCTGGACTATCGTGGATGGGGTTGGGTTAAAGTGTTGCCCCACTTATATTCACAAGTTTGTCAAACGTTTTGGTGTCCGGCGCAGCTGGGTACGTAAGGCTCCTAATCACCCCAAACGTATGCGGCCCGCAGGCGGTGAGCAATATGACCACCTGGCGCTCGTTTTCAGTGATATTGTTTGCCCGGAAATAGTAACGCATCCGTTGTGTCTACTGGTTCCAGCTTTCCAGCGCAGCATCAAAAACATCCAAACGTCCGTACAGAGGCATGGTATAATAGAAAACAACTTCCAACCTGTATCCAACAAAAATCCAGGGAGGTGGCTTCAGCAGTGTAGACAGCTATTCACTTTTACCTTCGTCGCCAGTTTTGTAAAGGCCCCGAAGAATCCAGCACGAGTTTTAAGGATACAAAATAATAACGTTTATTTACTATAACAATATATACATAACAGTAGCAGTAACTTCCCTTGCTACCTTCTCCTTCCTCCTGGTTCCTGGACTGGTCAGCTTATTTATAGTAGGAGTTTCTCCGCCCCCCTCATTGGGGAAGTTCATACTCCCATAGGATTGTGGGATAGTCATTAGTCCCCAGCCAATCGTCAGTAGGCAGGTTATAACAGTATGGAAGGAGATATGAGGGTGCTGAAGACAGCGAGGATGATGATGGGAAGAGGGTATTTCTCGGTGGAGGGTGAAATCTTGGTGCAGGCGTTACCTCAATTCTCTCTCTACAGTTGTTGTAGCTCTCTCCACTAAATCTGCCGGCAACAACCACTCCTTAAAAATGTACGTCACCATCCTGGCAAGTTATCACCCCATCTACAACCTCCCTTTCCTCTCCAAAGTCCTGGAACTCATTGTGACCTCCCAAATCCCTGCCCAATGTTTGAATCCCCCCAATCAGGTTTCTGCCCGTGTCACAGTACCAACGTGGATCTTTAAAAAAGGCACAAGTCACAACCTAAGTGACAAAGATAAGCTCACCCTCCTCGTTCTTCTCAACCTGCCTGCAGCTTTTTACATGATATTCTCCTCCATCCACTTTTACGCTCTCTCCTTGACCCTACACCCAGAGCCAAGATTGGTTCGCTGAAAATAATGAGGTAATCCAGAAACTAGTGGAGGAGAAGACCCTACGCAGAGCTGAAGGAGTGCAAGGAAGGGACAACACCTCTCTCGGGCAGGCTCACCACACTCTTTGGAGTGGCTCATACAGTATTCTTCACCCCACTCTCACCTATAGGTTTGATTTGATTTTGATTTGATTTGATTTATTGTCACGTGTACCGAAGTACAGTGAAAGTATTTTTCAGCGGCCAAGGAACGTACACAGTACGTACACAGACGACAAAAGAATAATCAACAGAGAACATTGGCAAATGGTACATTGACAAACAGTGGTTGGTTACGGTGCGGAACAAGAGGCCAAACAAAGCAAATACATGAGCAAGGGCAGCATAGGGCGTCATGAATAGTGTTCTTACAGGGAACAGATCAGTCCGAGGGGGTGTCATTGAGGAGTCTTGTAGCTGTGGGGAAGAAGCTGTTCCTATGTCTGGATCTTCAGACTTCTGTACCTTCTGCCTGATGGAAGGGTCTGGAAGAAGGCAATGCCTGGGTGGGAAGGGTCTCTGACAATGCTGTCTGCCTTCCTGAGGCAGCAGGAGGTGTAGACAGAATCAATGTGGGGGTGGCAAGCTTGTGTGATGCGTTGGGCTGAGTTCACCACACTCTGCAGTTTCTTGCAATCTTGGACCGACCAGTTGCCATACCAGGCTGTGATGCAGCCGGATAGGATGCTCTCTATCGCACATCTGTAGAAGTTTGTGAGAGTCGATGCAGACATGCCAAATTTCTTTAGCTTCCGTAGGAAGTAAAGACGTTGTTGGGCTTTCTTGACTGTTGCATCAACGTGAATGAACCAGGACAGACTGTTGGTGACCCCCGGAACTTAAAGCTACCGACCATCTCCACTTCGGAACCATTGATGCAGCCAGGAGTGTGTGTCGTGCTACGCTTACTGAAGTCGATGATCAGTTCCTTGGTCTTTCCAACATTTAGAGAGAGGTTGTTTTCGGTACACCATGCAACCAAGTAACTTATCTCCGTCCTGTAGTCTGATTCGTCGTTGTTTGAGATATGGCCCACCACAATCGTATCATCCACAAACTTATAGATTGAGATTCAAGTCATTGTTAGCATCAGGCAGTGGCCACGCCTCAATAAACCTCCTTGACTGCCGGGTCAAACCAGCTGAGGGTAGCCATTGGGTCTTCTGCCGCAGCAACTTATGGATTTGTCTATCCTGGCATGTGAAGACTGATTCCAGCGGACTGGACAAATGAGATCAATCTCAGGTTCAACAGTCTTGTTGTGGAATGTGTGGAGTTTGACAAGACAAAAAAGACACCCTGTTTACCCACTGCATCTGGGTCTATCGCCAGCCGAGTAGACTGGTCTTGTCACTGGGCCAAGCTAGATCAGGAAGAGAGAGCGGGGCTGAGAAAGTGCGACTCTCCCTCACTATAATCCAATTCACACACAAGTCATGTTCATCACCTTTCTGTCATTTATCATATATGGTATTATCGTAACTGTCAGAACTGCAAGGGTTAATGAAGTGTCAAGAGTAGCCACTAGAGGGAGCTACAGTTACAACTATATAAGGCAGTGATGCTAAGCCTTGTGGGAGAGCGTGTGCAGGAGTTAGATAGATCATAGTTTAAACCAGTAGTGAGATTAGCTGTAGATGAGTGTAGTTTAGATGTTATTAAACACCTGTGCATTCTTAAATACGTGTCAAATCCAAGTTAGTAGTGTTAATAAATTTATAGCTTTGTTTAAGTTCAAGCTATTTTGTGGTCTTTGTGAACAGAACGCCAACCATCCTGAAATAAGCAACACAAAGAACACCACATCATGTGCCTCTAAGTCCTATGGAAATGGGTGAGTGACACAGCAGCAGAGAGCTGTAGCCATGAACCTGCACACATAACATTTAAGAAGTATTTGGCTGTGCACTTGCGATCCCAAAGCATACACGCCTAGGGGCCAAGTGCTGGGAAATGGGATTAGAGTAGTTGGGTGGTTGTTTTTGACTGGTGCAGACTCAATGGGCCGAAGGGCCTTTTCTGTGCTGTATGACTCTATGGCAGCTCAGGCCATTTTTCACTGGAATGAAGCAGATCTGAAACTTTAAAAAAAACGAATTTAGAGTACCCAATTTTTTTTTTTCCCATTAAGGGGCAATTTAGTGTGGTCAATCAACCTAACCTGCACATCTTTTAGGTTGTGGGGGGGGGCGGGGGCACGCAAACACGGTGAGAATGTGCAAACTCCACACGGCCAGTGACCCAGAGCCGGGATCGAACCTGGGACCTCAGTGCCGTGAGGCAGCAGTGCTAACCACTGCGCCACCGTGCTGCCCTGCAGATGTGGAACTTGGCAGATCCCCGAGCGATTGAGCAGCCCTGCACGGAACCACACTGCGTAATTGCCCAGTATGAGTAAGAGGTGAAATAAAGTGCTGTAAACATTGTCTGCTTCACCACCCTGGCTCGCATTGCTACAACTGGCTGTAACTCAGTGGTAAGTCAATCTCAAGAAAGAAAGTAAAGGTGACACCAGTCACTATTGGTGCATGGAACGCGTGTGCCCTCATGGACAACACTGCAGCAGACAGACCGGAGAGATGGACTGCTCCTGATGGTAGAAAGCTGGCCAGCTACAACACACAGATCGCAGCTCTCTGTGAGACTTGTCTACCTGAGGTGGGTCAGCTCAAGGAAATCAGTGAACGGGGTCGGAAGGGGTGATCAGAAAAACGGGGTTGGCAGTTGCAATGTTCCCCCTTTGATGAAGTTGTGTGCTGAGCTCTCAATCACCAACACAGGTTTCCATCTCCCTAATCCCAACAAGATGTCTTGGACGAACGCCCACTCTCTGCACCACTTTGTACCAAAACATCTGCAGGACGTTCTACACAATCTCGGAGAGATACAAGACATTTGGTCAAATCAGAACACAAGCAAACTTTAGTCATATACAGGTAAGGGGAACTGGAAGAGGCTGCTGTGAAATATGAATTCCAATGCTCCAAAATCCGCCTACAAACCCCAGTTTACTGGATCGTTACCATTCCTCGGTGCTGACAAGTCAATACTTTAGAAAAAATTAATTCAAGAGATGTGGGCATCACTGGCTAGGCCAGCGTTTATTGTCCTTGAGAAGGGGCAGTGAGCTGCCTTATTGAACCGCTCCAGTCATGTCGTGTAGGTACCCCCACATCTCTGTTAGGGAGGACATTCCAGGATTTTTACCCAGCGATAGTGAAGGAATGGTAATAAATTTCCAAGGCAGGTTGGTGAGCGGCTTGGAGGGGAACTTCCAAGTTGTTGTGTTTCCATGATTTTGCTGACCTTGCCCATCTTGATGGTTATGCATGTGGAAGGTGCTGCCTACAGTGCTGCTCACAGAAAAAGTTCAAATTCTAGAAAGCTGGACAGAGCATCTTAATTACACCCTCAATCTGCCCTCTCTTTATGATCATCCCTCAGTGTTAGAAACGATGAGCATGAGTAAACTTCTGTCTGGCAGCAAAGATCCAGGAGCTGATGCCCTCCCAGCTGAGATCTACGAGGCTGGAGATCAATGGTTGGTCAAGAAGCTCACTGACTCTTTCAGTCTAAGTCAGTGCATGGAACCATGCTGCAAGAATATAACAATGTCACCATTGCCCACCCGTATTATCAGGAAGGATGTGACAATCATCGAGGAATCTCACTCCTCTCCATTCCCTAACATTGGGAACATTTGTCCTGCATCTAGCCTGTCCAGTCCCATCAGGATTTTAATTGTTTCCCTGAGATCCCCTCTCATTCTTCTAAACTCCAGTGAGTACGAGCCCAGTCGATCCAGTCTTTCTTCATATGTCAGTCCTGCCATCCTGGGAATTAGTCTGGTGAACCTTCGCTGGACATCCTCAATAGCAAGAATGTCCTTCCTCATACTAGGAGACCCAAACTGCACACAGTACTCAATGTGTGGCCTCACCAAGGCCCTGTATAACTTCAGCAACACATCCCTACTCCTATACTCCAATCTCCTCGCTTTGAGGACCAGCATGCCATTAGCTTTCCTCACTGCCCGCTGTACCTGCATGCCCACCTTCAGTGACTGTTCCACCATGACACCCAGGTCTCGTTGCACTTCCCCTTTTCCTAAACTGCCACCATTCAGATAATAATCTGCCTTCCTGTTTTTGCCACCAATGTAGATAACCTCACATTTACCCACGTTATGTTGCATTTGCCAAGTATTTGCCCACTCAGCCAGTCTGCCCAAGTCACCGTGCAGCCTCTTTGCATCCCCCTCACAGCACACACTGCCACCCAGTTTAGTGTCGTCTGCAAATTTGGAGATATTACTTGCAATTCCTTCGTCCAAATCATTAATGTATATTGTGAACAGTTGGGGTCCCAGCACTGAACCCTGCAGTACCCCACTAGTCACTGCCTGCCACTCTGAAAAGGACCTGTTTATTCCCACTCTCTGCTTCCTGTCTGCCAACCAGTTCTCTATCCACAATACATGGGCAGCACGGTAGCATAGTGATTAGCACAATTGCTTCACAGCTCCAGGGTCCCAGGTTCGATTCCCGGCTTGGGTCACTGTCTGTGCAGAGTCTGCACGTTCTCCCCGTGTGTGCGTGGGTTTCCTCCGGGTGCTCCCACATCCAAAGACGTGCAGGTTAGGTGGATTGACCATGCAAAATTGCCCTTAGTGTCCAAAATTGCCCTTAGTGTTGGGTGGGGTAACTGGGTGCTGGGGATAGGGTGGAGGCGTGTGGTTGGGAAGGGTGCTCTTTCCAAGAGCCGGTGCAGACTCGATGGGCCGAATGGCCTCCTTCTGCACTGCAAATGCTATATAAAATTACTTCCAATACCATGAGCATTAATTTTGCTCGCTAATCTCTTGTGTGGGACCTTGTCATAAACTTTTTGAAAGTCCAGATACACAACATCCACTGGTACAATGGGAGTTGGAGTGGGGAGCAGATGGGTGTTTAAACTGCAGAATATATATTGGTGTCTGGCAACTAAGAGGTGGGGAAAAAAACTTCTTTATAAAGGTGCCAGGGGGTGAGAAAGACCTGTGTCTGTGTTTGGATGCCAGGGGGTTGGAGACAGATATGTATATTTGTGTGGATACAAATGGGATGGAGAAGAGCTAGGTCCTTATGTGGACACTGGGTGAGGAGAGCTGAGTTTATTTGTGGCCATTTCAGATGGGGAAGAGCTATGATTTTCAGAGTGGCAGGTGGTAACTAGTGGGGTACCGCAGGGTTCAGTTCTAGGACCCCAGCTGTTCTCAATACACATGAATGATTTGGACGAAGGAATTGCATGCAATATTTCCAAATGTCTCCTTATTGCTGTCCATTTCGGACAGAGATAAGGAGACATTTCTTCACACAAAGAGTGGTGAGCCTGTGGAATTCATTGCCACAGGGAGTAGTTGATGCTAAAACTTTGAATATATTCAAGAGGCGGCTTGACACTGGACATAACATTTGAGGAGAATGGGATCAAAGGCTATGTGGAGAAAGCAGGATTAGGCTATTGAGTTGGATGATCAGCCATGATGGTGATGAATGGCGGAGCAGGCTCGAAGGGCCAAAAGGCCTCCGCCTGCTCCTATCTTCTATGTATCGATGTTTGAACAGTGATGCTGTGGGGGCGTTGTCCTCTGTGTGGGTTTGGAGTGAGAGTTGTTTCTCAGTGTGGTGCCAGGGTATTGGGATTGATCTGGGCGGCACAGTGGCTAGCACAGCTGCCTCACAATGCCAGGGACCCGGGTTCGATTCCGGCCTCAAGTGACTGTGTGGAGTTTGCACATTCTTCCCATGTCTGCACGTGTTTCCTCCGGGTGCTCCAATTTCCTCCCGCTGTCCAAAGATGTGCAGGTTAGGTGGATTGACCATGACAAATTGCCACGAGGTGGATTACAGGGATCGGGTGGGGTATTGGGCCTCGGTACGGTGCCCTTTCAGAGGGCCGGTGCAAATTCGATGGGCGATGGGGGTGATCGGTGTGTGGGCGATGGGGGTGATCCGTGTGTGGGCAATGATGGGTGATCCATGAGGGGTGTTGGGGGTGATCGGTGTGTGGGCGATGGGGGTGATCCGTGTGTAGGTGATCTGTGTCTGTTTTTAGAACATAGAACAGCACAGTACATTTTATCCGCGAGATGTCGCTATTTGCCTCTTATCCACGGGGGCGGGGCTTTGGAAGGACTGCAATGCCGGCATCTGAGCGTGGGATGGCGCTGCAGCTGGGCTGCCTGCCGTGGAGCACGAGCGGATTGGTTCCGCCCCCACTGCGCTGGAGCTCCGCCCCGGACTGTAGCCCCGCCCTCCGGGGACTGTCTCCGTACTGCAGCTCCGCCCTCCAGGGACTGGCCCCGCCCTCCAGGGACTGGCCCCGCCTCGTACTGTGGCCCCGCCCTCCGGGACTAGCTCCGACCTCCGGGACTTGCTCCGCCCTCCAGGGTCTGGCACCGCCCTGACTGTAGCTCCGCCCCGCACTGTAGCCCCGCCCTCCTGGTACTGGCCCCGCCCCGCACTGTAGCTCCGCCTCCCGCGGTGGTTTGCGGCTGGCACCGTTACTCTCAGCGTCTCTCTCTAAAGCAGCGCCTCAGCAATGTCGCACCAGACAGGGATCCCCGGTAAGAGCCTCCGCCAATAGAACATGAATTTCAGGGACGATCTGTTCCTAATAACGGTTTGCGTGAGGCGCGGACTCTCCGGTTTATTTGAATCGTGGCCGTTTTTTCATTTGACTCCCAGCTGCCGTTTCTGTTGCTGGGGAAACCCGGCGCCTGACTCCCTGAAGCCGGGACCGGAAGTTCCGCCCCTGGGCTGCGCCGATTGATGGAAAGCGACTTCCGGGCAGCGCGGCGTTTGCTGATTGGCCGGCCCGCAGATCAATCACAATCAGTGCAGCTTCCCTGCACCTGGGGGAGGAGGTTGGGGACTGCAGCCACAACATGGGTTTTAAACCTTCAAGGCTCACTTAACCTTCCACTGGCTTTGTGAGGGGGGGTCAAGGTGCAAAAAACACAATGTGCAGCATAGTGTCTGGGATACCTCTCTAAGGTCAGGTCATCCCTTGGGTGTGTTTGCACTTTGCTCAGTGTCTCCATTTTGATGGAAAATAAAACACCTCAGATCACAGCTTATCTGGAAATTGTAATGCATTCTGACGCCAAAAGCTGCAGCAGTGGCCTTTATAGAAAAATAAACCTGCAGCTGGCATGTCACACAAGTGATAGGTTACTGGAAGTGAATGTCAGTTCGAGGGAAATGAAATGAGCTCTCTTCCCCCCCCCCCCCCCCCGCCACCTTGTTAGATTGGCAGAGTGGGGGTGGACTTCTGACATTAGGTTTGCAACGACGCCAAAGTTCCTTCAGATGCGACGAGTTACACATCTGTGGTGCCTACTGTCCATAATAGGGAGCATTGAGGCAAATTGTGTATGTGCATTAATCGTGATGGAGAAATGAATAAATGGTAATGCTGACCGGGTTGAAGAGAGGTAGGAGGAAGGTCTAGTGGGGCACAAACACTGGCTTGGACCTTTGAACCGAATGGCCTGTTTTGTGCATTCTGTGTAATGACAGCAGGTTTCGGTTACACATCATGTGTTGTTGATATACAACATTCCCCAGGTGAATTAATCTTGTTTTATGAAGTTGCAAACAATTTAACCAAATCAAATAGTCCCCATTGTAACTTGTACTGTTTAGTATAAACACACTGCTTTTTATAAGCTTTCTATATCCCATGGCAGTTTGGAATCTCTTTTGTTTAGACTACTGTTTGGTCTACATATGGACAACATGTACTTGCTCCAGATGTCTGAGTGTAGATTAAAATGCAATCTTTTAAATAATTTGTGATAACAAATTACTAACTGCAAATGTTGAATTTATTAAATCAACATTTCGATGCCGCAGTGCCATTAGCAGGGGTTCAAATTATGAAACATTGAGTTGAAGCAATCTGTCACGATTGTGGCTTTGATTGCAATTTTTATTTTTTAAATTTAGAATTAATTTTTTCCAACGAATGGGCAATTTAGCGTGGCCAATCCACCTACCCTGCACATCTTTGGGTTTTTGGGGGCGAAACCCACGCAAACACGGGGAGAATGTGCAAACTCCTCACGGACAGTGACCCAGACCCGGGATTGAACCTGGGACCTTGGCGCCGTGAGGCAGCAATACTAACCACTGCACCACAGTGCTGCCCCTGATTGCAATGTAATTGTGTCTCCTTTCGAGTGACCTGACTTGGTAGTTCTACATCAGCCATTTTTGTCTCTGTAGTTTGGCTTAAGGAACTATCAAATAGAAGGTTGGTGCTTCTGTACCCAAGGAGAGGAGGGAAAGGAAGGGGAGAGATTCCTTTGTTGCTCTTCCGAACATCCTGATATAATGGCCAGAGTATCATTAACAATAGAAGCATGCCACCTGTCATAGTGTCATTTATGGCACAGAAAGAGACTGTATTTGGTCATAGAAGTCAGAGAGTAGCAGTGGAAGTGTGCTTTTCTGAATGGAGAGCTGTGATTATTGGTGTTCCGCAGGGATCGGCGCTGGGACCTTTGTTTGTAGTTTATTTCAATGATTTGGAGGAAAATGTAACTGGTTTGATTAGTAAGTTTGCTGATGACACAAAGGTTGGTGGAATTGGGGAAGTTTGGGTAGTGATGACGACTGTCACAGGATACAGCAGTATATAGATTAGTTGGAGACTTGGGCGGAGAGATGGCAGATGGAGTTTAATCCGGACAAATATGTGGTAATGCATTTGGGAAATATACAGTGAATGGTAGAACCTTTAAGAGTATTGACAGGCAGAGGGATCTCGGTTTAAAGGTCCACAGGTCACTGAAAGTGGCAATGCAGGTGGAAAAGGTAGTCAAGAAGGCATACGGCATGCTTGACTTCATCAACAGGGGCATTGAATATAAAAATTGGCAAGTCATGCTGCAGCTGTATAGAACCTTAGTTAGGAATATTGTATACAATTCTGGTCGCCACACTACCAGGAGGATGTGGAGGCTTTGGAGAGGGTGCAGAGGAGGTTTACAGTTTGTTGCCTGATATGCAGGGCATTAGATATGAGGAGAGGTTGGATAAACTCGGTGTGTTCTCACTGAAGCGACGGAGGTTGAGGGGCGACCTGATAGAAGTCTACAAAATTATGAGGGGCATGGACAGAGTGGATAGTCAGAAGCTTTTTCCCAGGGTGAAGGGGTCATTACTAGGGCACATAGATTTGAGGTGCGAGGGGCAAAATTTAGAGGAGATATGTGAGGTAAATGTTTTACACAGAGGGTAGGGGTGCTTGGAACTCGCTGCCAGAAGAGGTGGTGGAAGCAGATACGATGGTGACGTTTAAGTGGCATCTTGACAAATACATGAATAGGATGGGAATAGAGGGATACGGATGTGGAGAAGATTTTAGTTTAGACGGGCAGCATATTCGGTGCAGCCTTGGAGGCCCGAAGGACCTGTTCCTGTGCTGTACTTTTCTTTGTTCTTTATTTGGCCCATGGAGTCTAAGCCAGCTCTCAATGGAGCAATTCACCCACTCTATCACCATTAATTTATTTCCTTCAAGAGCTCATCCAATTTCTTTTTCAAATCATTGACTGTCTCTGCCTCCACCACCCACATGAGCAGCGAGTTTCTGTCTACCCTTCTGGTTGCAGATCTGATGACAAGTACTCGTGTCTCAGCCGGATATATATTGCAGTTTTGACTTGGTAGTATCAAATATTTGGAGCCCATACAGAATCCTGTTCCCAGTGTGTGCAACTGCATTAAAACATAATTGGCATCATCTTGTAGAAGCTAGAAGCTTAAGCCACCTTCAGAATAAATTACCATCTGCTTCATTATGTGATAATGGAAGGAATGATCTCGTCATTGCTCCACTCGGTGTGTGTTACATTGCTACGGTATGGCTGTTTTGTCAATAATTATGTGAATGTAGTCGTGTGGTCTGCTGTCATATTACGCAAGGATTGAAATTAATCCCTTCACATGTATACCCCAAGCTCACATTACCCATTTGTTTGTACTCTGATTCCTCCACGTAGAGTGTGATTGATTGTGAAAGCGGGAAGGCATCAGGTGGGCGCCACTCGTCAGCCCTCACAAGATATACTTTGAATAAATATTCATGAATGAGCATTGTGTTACCTGACCACAACGCAAATGGCCCTCAGCTAAAATATTAATTAATTGAGAGAATCCACTTCGCTCACCGTGCAATGTCAGTCATAATCAGCACGCTGTTGAGCAATGGGCACCAACTTTTTTTGTTGTTTCCTGTTGAGAGAAACTTTCAGCAGAAGATTGTCTACATGCTGTATTTAATAATGAATAAGAAATGCATCATGCATGAATAATACAGGAGTGCTGTTGGATTTAGTGAGGCTGTCAACTTGCCTTAAAATGCATTAGTTCTGATTAGATTGATTGTATATACTTTTGTGTTTGGCCAGTTATATGTGGCACCGATAGCGAGTGTGCGGACCAATGACATGGATTCACGGAACTTTGAACTCCACAGGGGAACAAGGCAAATGTGCCCGCTTTTGCCACTGCTGTTTGAGCTGGCTATAAAGCCTCTGGCAATGGCTCTTGGGGAGTTGGCAGAGTGGCGAGGGATTACGAGGGGACGAAGGGAGCATCGGGTGTTGCTATTCGCGGATGACCTACTATTATATGTTTCTGACCCCCCGGAGAGCATGGAGAGGATAATGGGCCTGTTGGGGAAGTTTGGGTGTTTCTTTGGATATAGGTTAAATGTAGGGAAAAGCAAAGTGTTCCCAGTGAACGAGTTGGGTTGGCGAGCCAGTCTAGGGGGCATCATTTAAGGTGGCCAGAGACAGGTTTAGATACCTGGGGATTTGGGTAGCGAGGGAATGGGTGATGCTGCACAAAAGGAATTTAACAAAACTGGTGGAGGAGGTGAGGAATGATCTGAAGAGGTGGGACTGGCTGCATTTGACTTTGACAGGTAGGGCCCAAGTGGTGAAGATGAACATTCTGCTGAGGTTCCTGTTCAAATTCCAGACACTCCTGATCTTTGAACCGAAGTCCTTCTTTTGAAAACTGGAAATGATTATTTCAGACTTTGTATGGGCAGGGAAGGTGCCAAAGATTAAGAGGACCCTGTGACAGAGGCAGAAGGGGGATTGGCATTGCCAAACCTGCTACATTATTACTGGGTGGCAAATGTGGAGAAGGTGAGGTGGTTGTGGGAAGGAGAAGGGGTAGAATAAGAATTATTATTATTATTGTCACAACAATGTTACATTAACACTGCAATGAAGTTTCTGTGATAATGGGTTAGGATGGAGGAAGAATCCTGTAGGGGGGTCCAGCTTGAGGGCAGTGGTGAAGGCAACATTGCCAATGGCACCAAGGAAACACTTGGAGAGCTCTGTAGTGCAGTCCACGGTGCAGGTCTGGAACCAGCTGAGGAGGCACTTTAGGATTATGGGGATGTTGATGTTAATGCCATTGTGCAAAAAACATGGTTTTGAGCTGGGGAGGGGATAGATGGCCTGTATAGGAAGTGGAGAGAAGTGGGGCTGGTTAAGGCGAGGAATCTGTGCCTGGAAGATGGGTTTGCCAGTATAAAGGAACTGAAAGAGAGGATAGAGCTCCCGAGAGGAAGTGAGTTCAGGTACCTGCAGGTAACTGACTTCGTGCGGAAGGTTTGGAAACAGTTCCCCATGTTGCCGAGGTACACCCTGTTGGAGCGACTGCTGCTTCCAGATGTGGAAGGGGAGGGCAGAATTGGAGACATATATGGGTGGTTGGGAGAACAAGCTTGGCGGCTTGACTGGGGGACTTATATGACTTTCTTCAGTTGGAAAAGATTAAGTACGAATTAAGGGGTTCAGCGGAGGGCTTCGAGGCAAGGTGGAGATGTTCGTGACCATCTTTGAGGAGCTGTTCGGTGCGGCGGGGGAGGGAGGAGGCGGTGAAAAAGGGGAAAATTCATACACTGCATAATTGTGTGTTGGCCAGTTTTTTCCCTGAATTATTTATGTTTTGCAACCTTTTTTATACGTTTGGAATAAAATACATTTCAAAAATATACATATTTTTGTGATTGCGGAGGGATTTTCTTCCAACAAAAATTTGACAGGGGTTGCTTTGAAGGTTTTAAGTTTTGTTTTTGAGCAGATTTTCTCATGAATTGGTTTGTGCAATCATGCTTAAAAATAGATACTGGTTCATCAAAACAGTTAGCAATCATACGCATGATGCAAAGTCAGGTTAAAAAAAAAATGCAGCATCATCTGGCTAATTCAGTGAAGTAAAGCTGGCTTTTATATGGAGTCTAGTGCCATAAAAATGAATTGGAAGAAAAATATACCTGAGGTAGAATGGTTGATGGTCAGAATGTATGACTGATTTGCTTTTGAAAGGGATGTTAGTTTTGCCTAAAGTAAAAACAGAAAATGCTGGAAATTTTCATCAGGTTAGAGAGCCGCTGTGGAGAGAAGCAGAGTTAACATTTCCAGTTGAGGATGGCTCTGAGCAAATGAAGGAGGGGAAAGGAAGACCAAAAGGGAAAGTCTGTGATAGGGTAGAGGGCAGGAGAGATTAAACATAGACATAAAAAATAAAGCGAAGGCCACTCGGCCCTTCGAGCCTGCTCCACCATTCATTATGATCATGGCTGATCATCCAACTCAATAGCCTAACCCCGCTTTCCCCCATATCCTTTGATCCTCTTCACCCTAAGTGCTATAGCTAACTGCTCCTTGAAACATACAATGTTTTGGCCTCAACTACTTCCTGTAGTAATGAATTCCACAGGCTGATCACTCTCTGGGTGAAGAGATTTCTCTTCATCTCTGACCCAAATGGTCTATCCTGTAACCTCAGACTGTGACTCCTGGTTCTGGACACACCCACCACCGGGAACATCCTTCCTGCATCTACCCTGTCTAGTCCAGTTAGAATTTTATAGGTTTCTATGAGACCCCCCCCCCACCCCTCATTTTTCTGAACTCTAGCGAATACAATCCTAACCGATTCAATCTCTCCTCATACGTCAGTCCTACCATCCCAGGAATCAGTCGAGTAAACCTTTGCTGTACACTCTCTAGAACAAGAACATCTTTCCTCAGATTTGTAGACCAAAACTGCACACAATATTCCAGGTGTGGCCTCACCGAGGCCCTGTATAATTGCAGCAACACATCCCTGCTCCTGTACTCGAACCGTCTCGCTATGAAGGCCAACATATCATCTGCCTTCTTTACCGCCTGCTGTACCGGCATGCTTACCTTCAGTGACTAGTGTACGAGGACACCCAGGTCTCATTGTACATTCCCCGCTCCTAATTTATGGCCATTCAGATAATAGCTGTGTTAGTTTTGCCTGCTGGTTCTTTGTTATTTCACAATACAATTTACCAAATGTGAAGAACCTCAATCTGAGGTCCAAAGCAACATGGAGTTTGAGGAATCACCAATCAATGAACAGGCAAGTGGACTGATTTCCTGAATAGTGTTGTTGTGTATTGTGATTTAAAAACTGACTTTCCTTCAGCTGGCCCTAACATAACAACAAAGGCAAGAGAGAAAGAAAAAGCACAATACATGTTTTCGAGCTGACTAGCAGATGTTGAGAAAGGAGGTGTACTCACTTGTCACAAGACTAAACTAGATGGTTTCCAGAGCCAGCAGGCAGCAGGATGTTAGATTCAAAAATTAATTCCAGTCCTTTCAAACACTCAATGCAGCATTACCACCTACCAGACTTGTTCTGAAGCAAAATACCAGAGAGAAAGAATGAATCCTTCAACTGATATGTTAACCATTTTTATACAGCATGGTTTTATAACCTTTGTACCTCAGTGAAAAATATGACCATTTATGATAGTTTTATTAGGGACCTGAAGAAATGTAAAATCATAGAAAGCTACATGCATAAGGAGACCATTCGGCCCATCACGTCTGCACCGACCCTCCAAAAGAGCACCCTACCTAAACCCACTGCCCCGCCCCATCCCCGCAACCCAACCTAACCTTTGGACACTAAGGGGCAATTTAGCATGGCCAATCCACCTAACCACATCTTTGGATTGTGGGAGGAAACCAGAGCACCCGGAGGAAACCCACACAGACACAGGGTGAATGTACAAACTCCACACAGACAGTCACCCAAGGTCAGAATCGAACCCGGGTCCTTGGCGGTGTGAGGCAGCAGTGCTAACCACTGTTCCATCGTGCCATCCCAATGTGTCAGAAGTTGTAGTAATTTGTTTTCGGAATTGGGGAACTATTGTATACAGAAGTTTTTTTTAAATTAGCCATGTTTTTTTGACTCTCCTTGTTAAAAGGTGCATTGAATGTATATAAAGTAAAGTAATCTTTATTGTCACAAGTAGGCTTACATTAATACTGAAATGAAGTTACGGTGAAAAGCCCCTAGTGGCCATTTTCCGGCGCCTGTTCGGGTACACAGAGGGCGAATTCAGAATGTCCAAATTACCTAACAGCACGTCTTTCAGGATTATGGGAGGAAACCGGAGCGCCTGGAGGAAACCCACGCAGACACGGGGAGAACGTGCAGACTCCGCACAGACAGTGACCCAACCCGGGAATCGAACTTGAACGCCGCAGCTGTGAAGCAACAGTGCTAACCACTGTGCTCCGTGCTGTATAAGGATGCCGTAGTGATGATTTCATACTCTGGATGTGAGCCAGGAAGGAGAACTGACACATTTCACTGTGCTGTCTGCTTAATTATTAACATGTGTACAGAGCTGGTTCTCCTGTTATCTGTAAATCAATAAGACTACCTCACCAATACCTCGGAACTCTGTGTCAATGTAAACTCTTGTGTTTCTCCCTCACCACCATTAATTGTTGTCCTTTTTCAAATATTAGCAGCCAGGTGCAGCAAGCGTGGAATGGCACCTGGAAGTGTCAAACTTACTGTGAAATTATATGTGAAGAATCTTAATTAACCATGAGGATTGCTCAAAGGAACTGTAACATAAAATTCGCTTGCCTGCAATTAATCATTTTAATTGTTTAGTCAAGCGGTTTTTGATTTTGTTTATTCATAATATTTGCTTACTCTTACTCTTTACAGCATACTTAGAGTTATGAAATTATAAAATTAATTTGTATGCAAGAGTTATATTTGAAGTTTAAACTTGCTATTTACTTGTAGTGTGTGCTTCATTGCTTTCTACTTGAAAAGGAGCACTTATAGACTGAAGAATGTACACCATTTTGTACTCACCATTGATAACCTGTTCATATCCCTTTTCTGTAAAGCTTCTGGGCAGCATAGTGGGTTAGCACTGCTGCCTCTCAGCGCCAGGGACCTGGGTTCAATAATAGCCTTCGGTGACTGTGGAGTTTGTATGGTCCCCCCGTGTCTGCGTGGGTTTCCTCCAGGTGCTCCGGTTTCTTCACACAGTTCACTGCGCCACAGTGCTGCTCAACAACATAGCAGAAGCCTCCACCATGTTCTCTTCTACTGAGGGTCAAGGAACATCCTCGTCTGACGGCGATCCCTTGCTCGCCTTCTGCTGAATATTGTATTTGCCAGACATTACTTTTATGAAGGGACCCTAGCCCACCAAACTAAACTAAAGTCCCTCAAAAAATCATCCTTAAACCGAGCAAAAAGTGACAAAATCAAAGTATCCTGGAAAGACCCACTGCTTGTGTGACTGTTCACCACATAGCCACTACTGGAAGTCCCCACCCCCAGGATGTTAATTGTGGGAGCCTCAGTAATGGTAATGCCATTACAGTATGTCATTGGAACCTCTGGTGTTGCTGGGGTTGAGGGAGACATGTTCTGGTGCCCGCCTGAACAAGGTACAGAAAATGTATCCTGAACTCACATGGTTATGGCAGGCAATTGCTACGTGGTCTTCTCCTTATCTCCCTTGTTCTCTGGTGGTGCGTATTGAGGCACTAAGTTGAGTCTATTGATTGTACTGAACCAATTATATTGCTGTACTCCTGTTCCTGTCTGTATCCATATGTATTGAGACCCTTTTATTTTTGCTGAGCAGTACCGTTCCTGTGGTTGTGTTGTGTTATTTGTTCAAATGAAAAATGTCAATAAAAATACTTTTAAAAAAACTGCAGTCCAGGTGTACATAGATCCAAATTATCTTCCGCTGTTAAACTATCTAAACAGACCCGCAAGCCTGATGTTGTTAGTGTGGCTTAGTTAGTAGCACAGTGTTAGTCATCTATTCCATACACATGAATGAAATATCACAGATCATTGTAGAAAATAAATGGAAAATAAAATCTTCCTGTGGATAAGCATCCATGAGACCCTAACAGTTAAAGAAACAATGAAAGTGATCCGATTGTGCAGTAGATCTCAGCTGCAGTGTCATTTAGACTCACAAAATGATTCAGCACAAAAGGAGGCCATTGTATCTGTGCATGCTTGTTATAAAATACACTCAATTAATCCCATACTCTTCCAAACATTTCTTCTTTTTAAGTATTTATCCAGTTCCCTTTTGAAAGCTACAATTAATCTTTTACCATCTTTCAGGTCTTCAATCGCAACTTGAGTGTAATGTAGCACACAGCTCATTGATCATCATCAGTTCAATATAAATAATTTTAAAAAGCCCTGAGCAATAATACAGGTAATCCATAGAGTGATGATCTTTCCCATACATGCTGCATATGCCTGTTGATGAAATGCTGTAGTGAGCTGCATGTATTTGATGTGCTCAGTCAGAAAACTGAGGGTATATAATTAATTATCAAGGAATACAATTTTATTGAAGAGTACAATGTCTTTGTACAATGTAATTGTATAAATGGACATATATCTGGAGTTCACTGCATTCAAATGGTATGTAGTAACCTTTGCTTTTTAGAATGTGATTTTATTTGCAATCACCAGTACTCCACATGTGTCGAAGGGAGATTTCTTCCCTGAATTTTGCTCTTTAAATTCCACTTTAAAATTGGGTGTAGTAATAAGGGATCCGTCTGCAGTTAACATGTAGCCCGAAAGTCCATTGGCCCAGATTAAGGATTATCATAATGTGTTATGTTCTATATTAAGTGATGATACGTCATCAGCCTGAAGAATTTGTGAATACAAAAACAGAAGTTGTGACAGCATTAGGAATAAATGAGCTAATCAAATGCCTATTGTATGAGTGCGTTGTTGTGCAGATCCCCATCTTACTAATGGCTAAATCAGATTAATGTAGAGGCTTTGAAGGTATCTATATTTATAGAAATGTTCACCGAGAAGGAGGCTGCCATGTATCTTCTGTTCTGTGGCAAATGTGTGTAACAGTGTACTAATTTGTATTTTGTGCTGAATCTTTACAGCCACAGAAATTTGGTATCAGCTATGTGTATCAATTCAGATCAGTCTAGTTTTGTCCATGGTCCAAAACACATACACAATATTAGGACAGCTGTTTAAAAAATGAATATAACAGGCAACCAGACCATAATATCCAGAAAGAAAAATCTAATCTAAGACTATATATTTGCTCATTGAACAACTTCAATGTTAATAACTGAAATAGCATAATGTCCTGCATATTGTAAACATGAAATAAAAATCTACACAAAATTGGATACAGCGGAACTGTAAAAAACTATTGGCTATAATTTCATATACAAAATGTCAAACTGTACAATTTTCTGCATTGTCTATTTTTGTTGTAGCATGATGTTTTACTGTCTCATAAAATCATGGCACCAAAGATAGACCACTTAACCCTGTCCACCTTTCAATATGATCATATTGATTGGTATCTTAACTTCATTCACCTTGGCTCTATATTGTCATATACCTTTGCCAGATCACTCACTGACTGCAAACAAGCCTCTCAAGACTTCACCAAAGCTCCCTGTATCAGCTGGAAGAGGATTTACAAAGGGGGAGGGATTTTGTTGTGGATGACTGTCTTTCATTTCCTTCCATCGTGGAGAATGGAGCTTATGTACAACTCCAGTGGTTCCCAAACATTCTTTGGTCACGTACCCTAATTCAGATTTACCAACTTTTTGCGTACCCCGACAGCATTTTCTTTTTTAACTGTCCCTTTAATGGCCACATGTTGTACAAATCATCATAATTTCACATTACAGGTAAACATATGCCTATATTTTTTTTTAAACTTACCATCAATGTGATGGATGAGTTTATATGTTTGTTGGAGCATAAGCACAGAAAGTTGGGAGAAATGGGTGTCGCCGATTGTTTCCAATACATAAAGGGTAATCAATACATACTTTGATTTAATTCCAGTGAATGCCAAAAATTCTGTTTCACAGATATGATGTGCAGAAAAGCATCAAAGCCTCAATAGTTCTGTCTGACAGCTGGCAATCTGCTTGCATCTGGACCCAAAAGTTTACTTTAGTTGTCACTCAAGTCTTGGGAATTCCATGAGTTGCTCTGTCAAGGAGTGTCTCTTGTTCTTTTACAGCCAGCTCTTCTTGTGACTTGGGAATGGGAGAAAAATTTGAAAAAGTATTGTAAATCCAGCTCTTTGTGTTGTCCATCGCGGACGGATGGGAAATACTCACTTAACTTTTGTGCCAGTTTAGTGATATGTTGTTTGATGTTACCTTGAATGCTGTTCTGCAAGATTATCTCATTAGTCATCAGGAATTTATGCAGCCTTGAAAGTATTTCCATGTTATTTTCCTCCACACATTGAGCCCCAAATTCCAGCTTTTTAAGCATGGCCTAAATTCTTTTCCTGGGCGCTGAATATTGTTGTGCTCAGACTTTGGATATACAAATATATTTAGCTCATTTAGGTGAGAGAAAGAATCTGAACAAGTAGCCCAGACACGAGAACCAGGGTGTGGCATGCAGATTTGCAGAGAGGGAATGGGTGATCTGTGAAGAATAGCGTTATTTTGGAGTGCATGGAACCTGTGATTTGCCACAATAACGCTAGCGAACGTCCACGTGGAGCAACAGATTGATGTGTTTGCTTTCCCTTTCGTAACCATTTTCTTTATTAAAAAATATTTATAGAGTACCCAATTATTTTTTTCCCGATTAAGGGCAATTTAGTGAGGCCAAAAGCAGCACGTGGCGCAAGTGGTTAGCACGGCTGCCTCACGGCACTGAGGTCCCAGATTCGATCCCGGCTCTGGGTCACTGTCCGTGTGGAGTTTGCACATTCTCCCTGGGCGGGATTCTCCACTCCCACGCCGAAGTGGCCGCGCCATCGTGAACGCCGTCGAGGTTCACGACGGAGCGGAACGGCCCCGGTCCCGACCGATTCAGGCCCTGACAATGGGCCAGTATCGGGGCCGCCTCATCTACACGCGCCAGGCCTTGTCGCCTGCGTAAAAGCGGCGCCGCATAGATGACGTGGCCGGCGCTGCATAACGGACGTCATCCACGCATGCGCGGGTTGGTCGGCGCCAACCCACGCATGCGTGATTGCCGTCCTCTCTAAGTCCACCCCGCAAGAAGATGGGGGACGGATCTTGCGGGGCCGCGGAAGGAAGGAGGTCCTCCTTCAGAGAGGACGGTCCGACGATTGGTGGGCACCGATCGCGGGCCACCCCACATTCCAGGTGAAGCCCGGTGCAGGATCCCCCCTCCCCCCCCAGCGTTCACGCACCACCCACTACTGCAGCAACCAGGTGTGGACGGCGCCGGGGGGAACCCACCGTTTTGGCCTGGCCGCTCGGCCCATCCGGGCCTCAGAATAGCGGGGGTGCCGGAGAATCGCCATTTTGGGTGTCTCTGGCGATTCTCCGGCCTGCGGCCCGCGAAACTCGACCGGGCCATTCCCGCCGTTTGGGAGAATCACGGGAGGGCGTCGGACCGGCGTCCCCGGAAATCTTGGCAGCCCAGGCGATTCTCCCAACCAGCGTGGGAGTGGAGAATCGCGCCCCCTGTGTTTGCGTGGGTTTCACCCTCACAACCCAAAAGATGTGCAGGATCGGTGGATTAGCCACACTAAATAGCCCCTGAATTGGAAAAAGCGAATTGGATACTCTAAATTTATTTTAATAAATAAATTTAGTGTGGCCAATCCTCCTAACCTGCACATCTTTGGGTTGTGGGGGTGAAACCCACATTGACATGGGGAGAATGTGCAAACTCCATATGGACAGTGACCCAGGGCCAGGATTGAAACCTGAGACATCAGCGCCGTAGTCCCAGTGCTAACCACTGCGCCACATGCCGCCCTCTAAGTTAACCATTCTCGTCCAGCTTGCCTTCCTGTGTTTCAGCAATTCATCCACAATGTATTTGAGGCAAAATACAACAGAAAATGCTGGAAAAACTCAGCAGGTCTGGAGAACGAAACAAAGTTAAAGCTTTGCATCTGTATGACTTCTTCAGAGCTAACTGAACTGGTGTTTTGGGCAAATTAAAAGGGAAGAGTGGGAAGAACAACTTAAGCAAATGTTTGTTATAGGGTGAAGGGCAGGAGAGATTAAATAATAAGGCTTCACGATGAAGGGTCTAAGGGTGAGGTAATGGACAAATGAAGAAACAAAAGCACTGCCGAGACCAGAGGAGGTAAGAGTGGCAGGATCCTGAATAGCTGCCGTTCAAAAGCAAAGTTTTAAGGAAAGAGAGAAACAGGCAAAAAAATACAAACCAGTGGGGGGAAAAAAATCCAAATAGCAACAGAGGTTCCAATATAAAAATTGTTGAACCCAATGTTGAATCCAGAAGACTTTGAAATACCAATTCAAAAGGTGGGGTGCTGTTCTGCGGCGTTATGTTGAGCTTCATTGGAACACTGCAGCGGGCTGAGGGAAGAAAGATCAGAGTGGGATCAAAGCGGAGAACTAAAATAACAGGTGACTGGAAGCTCATGCTTGCAGACTGAACAGAGATTTTCTGCAATGCAGTTAACCAGTCGATTTAATCTCCCCTCTCCAATGCAGAGTGAACCACATTGATTACAGTATATTAAACTGAAAGAAGTACAAGTAAATCGCTGTTTCAACTGGAAGGAATGTTTGGGACCTTGGACAATAGTGAATCAGTACTCCTCCATGAATTGGAGGAAGCACCGAGGAGTGGGAAGGACACAGAATGTTCTCTAGGTGGGGGACTTCAATGTCCATCACCAAGAGTGGCTCAGTAGCACCACTACCAACCAAGCTGCTTCCTGAAGGGCATAGCTGCAAGGCTAGGCGTACGGCAGGTGGTGGGGGAACCAACAAGAGGGAAAAACCTACTTGATCTCATCCTCACCAATCTGCCTGTCACAGATGTATCTGTCTATGACTATAGGTATAAGCGACTGTCACACAACCCTTTGGAGTCAAAATCCCATCTTCCCATTCAGGATACTCTCCAACATGATGTGTGGCACTATCAAAATGCTAAATGGGATAGATGTTCAGCAAATCTGCCAACTCAAATCATGAGGCACTATGGGCTGTCCTGCAACCTCATGGCCCCATATATCCCCCACTCTACCATTACCATCAAGCTGGGCAATCAACACTGGTTCAATGAAGAGTGCAAGAGGATATACCAGGAGGAGCACCGGCCATACCTGAAAATGAGGTGTCAACCTGGTGATGCTACAAGACATGGCTACTTGCATACCAAACAGTGGAAGCAGCAATGCAATAGACAGAGCTAAGCAATCCCATGACCCATGTGTTTGGGAATAGCATCATTGACGGTGGCAGAATTAGTGGAGGATCCATTGAATGCGTAGGTTGGTGGGATGGAAGGCGAGGACAAGGGGAATACGATTGTGGTTTTGGGAGGGAAGGAAACGGATGAGTGCAGAAGTGAATGAAATAGAACAGACCCAGCTGAAGGCCCCGTCAACTATGTTGGGTGAGGAAAATTGACTTGATTGAGGAAAAGGGAAGACATAGCGGACATTCTAATATGGAATGTTGCATTGTCGGAAGGTTGTGACAGTGACTGTGAAACTAAGGCCGGAATTCTCCGGCTATCAGGATTCTCTGTTTCCGCCGGCAGCGCACCCCCAGCCCCGGGTTTCCCACCAAGGCAGGGTGGCTTTAATGGAAAATCCCATTGACAAGCGGTGGGAATAGAGAATCTCGCCAACAGTGAACGGAGCGGCGCCGAGAAACACGCAACTGGGGGACTGGAGAATCCAGCCCAAATTGATAGGGAGGAAGTTACAGGTTCTCTCCAGACCCCAGCAGTGTTAGGAACTCCAGCCTGGAAGAATAGGTGCAACACTTTGTAATAATTCAGAAAGGGAGAGCAGTGAAAGAATTTAGTGTCAGATAAATTAAAGGATAACTTAACTCTCTCTCTGACTGAGCTGATCTGTGACATCAAACAAAATGCCTCTGCCTTCAATGAACTGAAAAGCAACAATACACTACGAACAGGTCATTTGCAGATAAGATTATTCACCCCTTTTGTGACTGATAGTAGTTCATTGTGGCCACAGAGTTCAGTTTGGAATAGAGTTGTGAAATCAATCCATTTTCATCAATTGGAGAATGAACTTAACAATATTCATAAAATCATAGAATCCCTACAGTGCAGAAGGACGCCATTCAGCCCATCCAATCTGCACCGACCTTCCGAAAGAGCGTCTTACCTAGGCCCATTCCCTTGCCCTATGCCCATAACCCCACCTAACCTTTGGATACTAAGGTGCAATTTAGCAAGCCAATCCACCTAACCTGCACATCTTTGGACTGTGGGAGGAAACAGGAGCACTCGGAGGAAACCCACGCAGACACAGGGAGACAGTCACCCGAGGTCAGAATCGAACCTGGGTCCCTGAAGCCGTGCTTGCCACCATGCTGCCCCATATAATATTATTATAGTTGGAAGAGAAAAGGAACAATAATTGACAAAGTAGTAAAATTATAAGAAGATAAAATCACTCCGGGAAACTAGGGAGGTCCTGGTAAAGGTACTGCTTCATATTTGCATTTAAATATACATTTTTTTAAAGTTCATGGATCAGGGGATGGTGTCAAATAATTGGCAGATACCTAATTTGTTTCAAAGGAGACAACAAAACTTGGGAACTAAAGACAGTTAATGTCAATGATAGGCATGGCCTTGGTGTCTGTACTAAGAGAAGCAAAAGAGCATCTAGAGACAGAAAATAAAATAAAAATTATCAAGAGATACTCCAAAAGAATAAGTCCTGCTCAACTAATTTGAGTTCTTTGAAGAGGTTAACTGAAAGAATAGGTAAGTTTAATGCAGTGCATGTTGTATGCTCGGATTTTCAAAAGTCCTTCAATAAGGTACCACAGGCACTTGTTAAAGAACAAAGAACAAAGAAAAGTACAGCACAGGAACAGGCCCTACGGCCCTCCAAGCCCGTGCCGACCATGCTGCCCGACTAAACTACAATCTTAAAGAACAAAGAAAAGTACAGCACAGGAACAGGCCCTTCGGCCCTCCAAGCCCGTGCCGACCATGCTGCCCGACTAAACTACAATCTTAAAGAACAAAGAAAAGTACAGCACAGGAACAGGCCCTTAAAGGTTAGAGTACGGTGGCCAGCCATCTGGGGCTGGAATCTCCACTGTCGGGATTCTCCGTTGCGCCGGCAGCCCGGGATTTCCCGAAGGCATGTGGCTGCCCACAATGGGAAACCCCATTGGCCAGCTGGCGAGATGGAGAATCCCGTGGGCGTGCCGCACCAGATTGTGCGGTGGGACAGAGAATCCCACCCCTGGTTTTCTGCTAGACAGTTGGTTTTATAGCCGTTCTGCCACAGTCTGACCGACACTGGATGGTTTCACACCTGGCATTTTGACCTGTGGTCCATTGAAGCATCGGCAGGGACGTGTGCTCATTCGTTTCCTGGCCTGCAGCAGTCTTTATGCTCCGGGGATGCAAAAGTCAAGTTTGTTTTGATATTTTGTTGATTCTTTCCTTGCATTACACTTCCCGCCACCTCCTGCCCCGTTGTCTCTCGGGCATCTATTTGAGTAATAAAACACCTGAGCCCCAGAAAAGAAGACTGCTTGATTGACAGTTCTGGTATATGCTGTTTATTTGCACAAATCAGGAGGTTTCAGGGGCTTTCAATTTCAGCTAGGATTGACACTTTTATTGGGGGGGCATGAGGGGCCATGGGGATTGTTTGGGGGCATACCTTAACATAGATAGGGACATGGAGGACCATAGGAGTATAGGTTGGCAAAGGAGAATTTTTTGAACTTACCTTTCAAAGGGGTCCCCATACAGACTATGGTGCATAACATCTCTGAGGTGGCATGAACCCCAACTCTTTGAAAAGCTGTCCCAACTCCATGAAAATTGTGGCTGTCTAGGACATGCCTACCTCTGCAATGGAGCTGGCCAGGTCTGGAGTGCTGGATTCAGGATCACAACCCAAACCAGCCCGTACCCTTAAAGGAACTCCTGAAAATAGGAATCCCTGAGAATAGGAACAGGAACTCTGGAATCATGACTTGCTGTAAATTTTTTTAAAATTCTCATGTCATCCCAACTCAGCGAATACCCGGGTATCCAATCAATATTGTGTTATCACAGCATGGGTCCAAGTAAATTCCATGTGATTTTCACAGACAAGAAAAGAAAGCTGGAATGTAACAATTCTGATAGAAAACATTTCTGGTCTTACCTGCATTTCACTTTCTGTGGAGACCCACCATTTTTGATGTTCTCTTTACTGGGAATATCTCTGTTGACATCATCAACAGTTCAACTGGGACTGACAATCTAGCTAACAACTGGTCTGATTAGTAAGTTTGCAGACGACACAAAGGTTGGTGGAATTGCGGATAGCGATGAGGACTGTCTGAGGATACAGCAGGATTTAGATTGTCTGGAGACTTGGGCGGAGAGATGGCAGATGGAGTTTAACCTGGACAAATGTGAGGTAATGCATTTTGGAAGGGCTAATGCAGGTAGGGAATATACGGTGAATGGTAGAACCCTCAAGAGTATTGAAAGTCAAAGAGATCTAGGAGTACAGGTCCACAGATCACTGAAAGGGGCTACACAGGTGGAGAAGGTAGTCAAGAAGGCATACGGCATGCTTGCCTTCATTGGCCGGGGCATTGAGTATAAGAATTGGCAAGTCATGTTGCAGCTGTATAGAACCTTAGTTAGGCCACACTTGGAGTATAGTGTTCAATTCTGGTCGCCACACTACCAGAAGGATGTGGAGGCTTTAGAGAGGGTGCAGAAGAGATTTACCAGAATGTTGCCTGGTATGGAGGGCATAAGCTATGAGGAGCGATTGAATAAACTCGGTTTGTTCTCACTGGAACGAAGGAGGTTGAGGGGCGACCTGATAGAGGTATACAAAATTATGAGGGGCATAGACAGAGTGGATAGTCAGAGGCTTTTCCCCAGGGTAGAGGGGTCAATTACTAGGGGGCATAGGTTTAAGGTGAGAGGGGCAAAGTTTAGAGTAGATGTACGAGGCAAGTTTTTTACGCAGAGGGTAGTGGGTGCCTGGAACTCACTACCGGAGGAGGTAGTGGAGGCAGGGACGATAGGGACATTTAAGGGGCATCTTGACAAATATATGAATAGGATGGGAATAGAAGGATACGGACCCAGGAAGTGTAGAAGATTGTAGTTTAGTCGGGCAGTATGGTCGGCGCGGGCTTGGAGGGCCGAAGGGCCTGTTCCTGTGCTGTACATTTCTTTGTTCTTTGTTTGTTGTTTGTTCCTGAATGTTGGCTTTTATTCATAAATCTGTAGTAAATCATAAAATACTAATTTTGGCAAAAGGTGATTCTTCTGTTTTAATATTGGACATGAAACTTAAATGTTGATGTTCAGAGAGGCCTGAGTGTATTCATACAAAGAACAAAAAAAATGAGCGTGCAGGTACAGTAAGCAATTAGGAAGACAAACAGAATGTTGGCCTTTATTGCAAGGGGATTGGAGTCCAAGAATAAATAAGTCTGGCTATAATTCTACAGGGTTTTGATGAGACCAAACCTGTAATACTTTGTGTACGATCGATCCCTACCTCAGCCCATGCCACACTCTGTCCCTGTAACCCAGTAATCCCACCTAACCTTTTGGACACTAAGGGGTAATTTAGCATGGCCAATCCATCTAACCTGCACATCTTTGGACTGTGGGGGGAAACCAGAGCACCCGGAGGAAACCCACGCAGACATGGGGAGACATAAGGAAGGATATACTTGCATTGGAGATGGTTCACCAGATTGGTGCATGGGGCAAGAGGGTTGTCCTATAATGAGAGGCTGAGTAAATTGGGTCTAGATTCTCTGGAGTTTAGAAGAATGAGAGGTGATCTCATTGTCACATTCAATATTATGAAGGGGTTTGACAGGGTAGACACTGAAACATTGTCTCTCCTGACTCGGGAATCTAGAACAAGGATAAGAGGCTGATCTATTAGAACTGAGATGAGAAATTTCTTCACTCGGGTTTTGGATCCACCATCATTGGGGCAGCACTGTGGCACAGTGGTTAGCATTGCTACCTCACGGTGACAAGGACCCGGGTTACTGTCTGTGTGGAGTTTGTCCATTCTTTCCGTGTCTGCGTGGGTCTCACCCCCACAACCTAAAAGAATGGGGTACTCTCAATTTTTTTTTTTTAAAGTAGATGCACCATCATTGAATGTATTTAAGGCTGAGATAGACAGATATTTGGTCCTTCAGGAAATCAAAGGATATAGAGAAAGGGTGGAAAAGTGGAATTGAAGCCCAAGATTAGCCGTAATCATATTGAGCAGTGGAGCAGACTCAATGGGCTATTTGGTCTTCCCTTGCTCCTGTTTCTTATGTTCTTAAAAAATGCTTATTTCTATCTCTGATTCATCAGTGGAAATTGTCCTTTCAAAGGAAATTGTCCTTTCAAAACAATCTTAACATCTTGGGAAGAAGACAAATAAATTGCCAATCCGTGTTACATGATAACATTCCTGTTTCCAAAGGTAATTTAAATTCCTGATGCACTCTACCGAGTCCTACCTTCCAACCTTAAATAATGTCAGTTCACCCAAAGCTCTGCTGCCTGTGTCCTATCCCAGTCACCCATCAGTCCCATGTTTACAGACCTACATTTGTTCACAGTCCCTCAAAGCCTCAAATTTAAAATGATCATCCTCCTGTTCAGATCACTTCAAGGCATCATCCCTACCCACCCTCATAGTTGTCTCCAGTCCTACACCCCTTTGAGAACTCTGCATTTCTCGAACTCTGTCCTCTTGTATATCCCCAAATCCCTTTGCCCAATCGTTGACAGCTATGCCTTCAGTAATCTTGGCTCCAAGCTTTGGAGTTCTCACCTAAACCTACCATTTCCTTTTTTAAGACCTACCTTAAAACCCTCTTCCTTGACCAAGCTTTAAGTTATACTTCCTAATCTTCCTTTTTGTCTCGCTGTCAACTTTTGTCTCATTACCTCATTACTCATTTTGTCTCATTTGGCGCATCACCTCCATATGCCCAGAACGCCTTGATCCACTGCAATTCGCATACCGCTGCAACCGGTCCACATCAGACACCATTTCACTGGCCCTACACTCATCCCTAGAGCATCTCGAAAACAAGGACTCCTACATTAGACTCCTATTTATTGACTACAGCTCTGCCTTCAACACCATAATCCCAGCCTAGCTCATACCAAAGCTCCAAAACCTAGGACTTGGCTCCCCACTCTGCAACTGGATCCTCGATTTTCTGACCAACAGACCACAATCAGTAAGAATGAACAACAACACCTCCTCCACAATAGTCCTCAACACCGGCACCCCGCAAGGCTGCGTACTTAGCCCCCTACTCTACTCCCTGTACACACACGACTGCGTGGCAAAACTTGGTTCCAACTCCATCTACAAGTTTGCTGATGATACAACCATAGTGGGCCGGATGTCGAATAACGATGAGTCCGAATACAGGAGGGAGATAGAGAACCTAGTGGAGTGGTGTAGCGACAACAATCTCTCCCTCAATGCCAGCAAAACTAAAGAGCTGGTAATTGACTTCAGGAAGCAAAGTACTGTACACACCCCTGTCATCATCAACGGGGCCGAGGTGGAGATGGTTAGCAGTTCCAAATTCCTAGGGGTTTACATCTCCAATGATCTGTCCTGGTCCACCCACGTCGACGCTACCACCAAGAAAGCACAACAGCGCCTATACTTCCTCAGGAAACTAAGGAAATTCGGCATGTCCACATTGACTCTTACCAACTTTTACATATGCACCATAGAAAGCATCCTATCAGGCTGCATCACAGCCTGGTAAGGCAACTGCTCGGCCCAGGACCGCAAGAAACTTCAGAGAGTCATGAACACCACCCAGTCCATCACACGAACCTGCCTCCCATCCATTGACTCCATCTACACCTCCCGCTGCCTGGGGAAAGCGGGCAGTATAATCAAAGATCCCTCCCACCCGGCGTACTCACTCTTCCAACTTCTTCCATCAGCAGGAGATACAGAAGTCTGAGAACACGCACGAACAGACTCAAAAACAGCTTCCCCACTGTCACCAGACTCCTAAATGACCCTCTTATGGACTGATTTCATTAACACTACACCCTGTATGCTTCATCCGATGCCAGTGCTTATGTAGTTACATTGTATATGTTGTGTTGCCCTATTATGTATTTTCTTTTATTCCCTTTTCTTCTCATGTACTTAATGATCTGTTGAGCTGCTCGCAGAAAAATACTTTTCACTGTACCTCGGTACACGTGACAATAAACAAATCCAATCCAATCCAATTATCCTTCCGTGAAGCACCTTGGAAATGTTTTTCAGTGCGGAAGGTACTATTTAAATGCAGGTTGTTGCATCTGGCACAAGACAGTAATTATATTTTTTGTGTCTCTATTAATTAAAATAAAGAAATCCTTAAGCCTGAGTGAGCTGCATGCTGTACAGCTTGGTAAAATATATATATATCATAAATGATCACTTGAGCTCTTCCATTGGCCTTGCCATTCCCAGCTAAATTTGGGGATTATGTTCCCCCATGGTGGTATCAGGTTCTCCTGATCACATGCACACACACACTATCTAATACTGGAGTCTTACAGAACTTCAGTGCTTTACTGTGTACTTCGCAGTTTCCACAACGCAGACTGACTTAGCATAATTGTGTCTGTAAAGCTCAAGTTGGTTGTCAGGTTTTGCTGGGGAAAAGCAGTTTGTGGAGTTTTGTTTAATCAACATGTTTCTGATTCTCCTAGCTACCAGGGAATTGAGGGACTTCTTTGCTAAGGCTCGCAATGGATCTATTCGTATTATGAAGGTTATCATCAAAGATGGTGAGTTTTGTCTGTTTCTCTTACTATACTGTGGCCAAATGTTTAACTGTAATTAAAGTAGGAATGTGTGTATTTGTGGAATGAATCTGCACAGCTGCTATATTTATATAGATTGGGATATTGTATACAAAGTACAGTAAGAAGACGGAGCTCGTGTTGAAGTTTTTTAAAAAAAGCTGCGGTGTAGGCCTTTGAGTCAAGTTTATTACAACGTTAATGTACTTTTTAGTTGCATCTAAGAACATTGTTTTAAGAAATGTAATGGATTTTTATTGCTCGTCAGACACTCAGGCTATCGGTAGCTTTTTGCAGTCCTCCTGACTGGATACTTTTAAGATTCAGTATCTGTCAGCTTTCTCACTCCATTGCAGAAACTCATTTGATTCCTAAGTATGAAATGAGTCTGTGATCCTCCATCCCCAATTGCACGAAATCTTGATTACTTAACTGTGGACATTGTTGACCAGCTGAGAGAAGAGGACCTGTAATCATATCTAATAAACGCTTTGAATTAACATTGTCTAAATATGTTTGAGCACTGTCACCCCCCCCCCCTTCCACAATAAGTTTCAACTCACAGGATAAAACTGCCACAATTAGAGTATAAATGGGAACAAATGGTCAGTCTCATATCGGATGGATGATGTAGAGAAGGAGAATGTTGTACCGGGGCAAGAGGGAATGTTGCTCTGATAATAATGTAAAGGCATCTGGTTGGATATGGTACAAAGACGGTGGTTTATCCAAGATCTATCTAACCCATGTTAAACCCATGGATTGTGAATACTTGATCTGACATGCACAACTCAATCAACACAAAATATGCTATTTACTTTTAAAGATTGCATCTGATTTCTTAAAGGGACTTCTTTGTGAGATATTGCAGTGCTCCCATTTAACATTCACTCTAATTTTGTGATAGGATTTATGAGTTTTGGTGATGATGAGACGTTCAGCAAATAAAATTGCAATTTAATTTCATATCTGGCATATTAGCATCCTTGTTACATGATGGCATATTATGTACATGAAGGACAAATTCTAATTGCTGACTTTTGAGGGTGGGGGTTCCTATACACTTGACCTTTTTTTGGAAAAAATGTACTAAATGGTGTATTTTCAGTTGTGCATGGAGAGTCAGGATGTGAATTTGTAATTTCCCAAACACTCAGCTTGGATTGATCATGCACAGAACTGTTTGCTATTAGACGGAGTGAGTATATGGACCATGTTGGTTGGGGTCTGTGTTTGGGGGGCTGGCTGTGTTATTGTGGGTTTTTTGTCTTTGTTGGATCTTTCCGTTTAAAAGTGTTAAAATCATAAACGCCTTAATAAAATATTTTCTAAAAAAAAAAGAACTGTTTGCTATTAACCACCCACAGCACCCTTTTATGAAAGTTAGTGGTTACTGAGGTACAACTCGCCCTGAGTTGCATGTGCCAGTTCCTGGTGACTAGAGTGGCATTGACAGATGCCAATACCAGTTCACCAGTCTAATTATCGCCTAAGGGATAAGTGCAGGGTGAAGTCTAAAAAGGAGAGAACAAAGGTCCAATTTGTCTTTCTTTAAATGTATTCCTCTCTGCGATTAATTATCTTGTCTGATATTTTTGATTGTTATATACACAACCTGGACACATGATCTGTTTATGACAATCAGTAAATTTCAGAAGATATTTTTCCATTAATCAATGCCTAGCTTGTTGATGGAGTGCACTGAAAAACATAGATTCAGAACAGTATGTGCTTGACTGGGATTTATTTCCATCATGGTGAAATAGCTGTATGGAGCAACTCAGAATTGGGAGGGGGGGGTGACACGGGTGTGGTGGGTGGGCACTGAACATGTAGTGATGTCAGGTGACTTGTCATCTTGCTCTGAAAGTGATGACAGCTGCAGGCTCTGCTTAAAATAGTGCATCCAGCTAATGGGTTCGGCTGGACTCGACTCAGCTGATCAAACAACATCATGAGTTTGTGGCAAAGAACAAAAACATGCTACTGGTACTGAAGATGTTACTCTATAAACATGAAAAGCATGGATTAAGTATCAATTACAGATTTCTGTGTACATAGAAGGTGGCGTAGGATGAATTTGGATATAGTAGTCTTGTTTAATATAGAAATCACTCCATCGCTATTATAATACAGGTTGAGCATCCCTTATCCAAAATTCCGAAAACCCCAAAATTCCGAAATCATACTTTTGTTTTAGCGCAAATGTGGCGTCACTACGGGGAAATCTCACAAGGCTCTGGGGAGGTTCCAGGCAATGCGCAGGTCTCACCGCGCCTCAGATGTGCAGGTCCCAACGCGCCTCACATGCGCAGGTCCCAACGCGCCGCACACGCGCAAGTTCCAAGGCACCACAGATGCACATTATATTCCGAAATCCCAAAAATGTTGATACCCGATACACACTCGGCTCCAAGCATTTCAGATAAAATAAATAAATAAATAATCTTTATTAGTGTCACAAAGTAAGCTGACATTAACAATGCAATGAAGTTACTGTGGAAAAACCCCTAGTCGCCACACTCCGGTGCCTGTTCGGGTACACTGAGGGGCAATTCAGGATGTCCAATTCACCTGACAAGCATGTCTTTCGGGACTTTGTGGGAGGAAACCGGAGCACCCGGAGGAAACCCACACAGACACAGAGGGAACATGCAGACTCCGCACAGACAGTGACCAAGCCGGGAATCGAACCCAGGTCCCTGGCACTGTGAAGCGACAGTACTACCTATAAGGGATGCTCGACCTGTATTGTTCTCAGGAATCCAGCATCTTTTGCATTCTGTTGTGACACTTACAGTTCACAAGTCGCATTTTCCCAAAGTTATGGAAGCTGCTGTTAATTCTAACATTATCCATCAGCTTGAACATTCAGGGCGACTATGTCATTTTTCGCAAAAGTATCCCATCTATAGTTTTGTTGCATACATTATATACTTCTGGAACCTGCTCTTGAAGACTTAGCTGTCATTGTCTTGAACATTTTCAAGGCTGTTGACAGGGCCTGGACGAGAGGGGGGTGGGATTCTATATTTGGGGACTGCTTTTTGCAGATTGTGGGATGGCGCCATTAAGATAGAATCCCCCATCTTCTTCCCACCCACCTGCTGCCTTAAACCCACCATCCCTAAACACCCCCTCCCTAACTTATAATAATCTTTATTCTTGTTACAAGTAGGCTTACATGAACAATGATGTGAGATGCCGGGTTTGGACTGGGGTGGGCACAGTAAGAAGTCTTACAACACCAGGTTAAAGTCCAACAGGTTTGTTTCAAATCACTAGCTTTCAGAGCACAGCTCCTTCATCAGGTCACTCTCCGAAAGCTAGTGATTCGAAGCAAAACTTTTTTTTAAAGAAATATCCCCTGGTCGCCACACTCCGCCGGCTGTTTAAGTACACCGAGGGAGAATTCAGAATGTCCAAATTACCTAACAGCACTTCTTTCGGGACTTGTGGGAGGAAACTGGAGCACCCAGATAAAACCCATGCAGACATGGGGAGAACCCATGCAGACTCCGCACAGACAGTGACTCAAGCCGGGAATCAAACCCAGGTCCCTGGCTCTGTGAGGCACTGTGCTACCGTGCCGTCCCTTCATGTATCTCAGGACTATCACCAGCCCCCATTTCTTTTTTATTCTTTTTTAAAAATAAATTTCGAGTGCCCAATTTATTTTTTCCAATTAAGGGGCAATTTAGCATGGCCAATCCACCCACCCTGCACATCTTTGTGTTGTGGGGGCGAAACCCACACAAACACGTGGTGAATGTGCAAACTCCACAGGACAGTGACCCAGAGCCGGGATCGAACCTGGGACCTCGGTGCCGTGAGACAGCAGTGCTAACCACTGCGCCACCATGCTGCCCTTCCAGCAACCATTTCTTGATTTGGAAGGCTCCAACCATCTTCCCCTCAACAACTTTCTATAATTTACCTGATCTGTACGCATTGGATACATTTGCTCAACCACCAGTCTAGAATGTAGAGAAATAAATTTGTGTATTTATATAGCATCTTTCTCAATCTCAGAACATTCCAAAGCACTTTACAGCCAATGAAATATTTTTTGAACTGTAACCACTATAGGAAATGCAGCAGCCAGTTTGCACACAGCAAGCTTCCAGAACAGCAATGTGCTAATAAGCAGATAATTTGTTTTAGCGATGTTGATTAGAACATAGAACAGTACAGCACAGAACAGGCCCTTCGGCCCTCGATGTTGTGCTGAGCATTGTCCGAAACCAAGATCAAGCTATCCCACTCCCTGTCATTCTGGTGTGCTCCATGTGCCTATCCAATAACCACTTGAAAGTTCCTAAAGTGTCTGACTCCACTATCACAGCAGGCAGTCCATTCCACACCCTAACCACTCTCTGAGTAAAGAACCTACCTCGGGCATCCCTCCTATATCTCCCACCCTGAATCTTATAGTTATGCCCCTTGTAACAGCTACATCCACCCGAGGAAATAGTCTCTGAGCGTCCACTCTATCTATCCCCCTCATCATCTTATAAACTTCTATTAAGTCGCCTCTCATCCACCTCCGCTCCAAAGAGAAAAGCCCTAGCTCCCTCAACCTTTCCTCATAAAACCTATCCTGCAAACCAGGCAGCATCCTGGTAAAACTCCTTTGCACCCTTTCCAATGCTTCCACATCCTTCCTATAGTGAGGTGACCAGAACTGCACACAATACTCCAAATGTGGTCTCACCAGGGTCATGTACAGTTGCAGCATAACCCCGCAGCTCTTAAACTCAAGCCCCCTGTTAATAAACACTAACACACTATAGGCCTTCTTCACGGCTCTATCCACTTGAGTGGGAACCTTCAGTGATCTGTGGACATGAACCCCAAGATCTCTCTGTTCCTCCGCATTCCTCAGAACCCTGCTGTTGACCCTGTAATCTGCATTCAAATGTTTTCGACCAAAATGAATCACCTCGCACTTATCAGGGTTAAACTCCATCTGCCATTTTTTGGCCCAGCTCTGCATCCTATCAATGTCTCTTTGCAGCCTACAACAGCCTTCCACCTCATCCACTACTCCACCAATCTTGGTCTCATCAGCAAATTTACTGACCCACCCTTCAGCCCCCTCCTCCAAGTCATTGATAAAAATCACAAATAGCAGAGGACCCAGCACTGATCCCTGTGGTACACCGCTGGTAATAGTCTCCAGACTGAAAATTTTCCATCCACCACCACCCTCTGTCTTCTATGTGATAGCCAGTTACTTATCCAATTGGCCAAATTTCCCTCTATCCCACACCCCCTTACTTCCTTCATAAGCCGACCATGGGGAACCTCATCAAACGCCTCACTAAAATCCATGTATACAACATCAACTGCTCTACCTTCACCTACACACTTAGTTACCTCCTCAAAGAATTCAATCAAATTTGTGAGGCAAGACTTACCCTTCACAAATCCGTGTTGACTATCCCTGATTTAAGCTGCATTTTTTCAAATGGTCATAAATCTTATCCTTCAGGACATTTTCTATTAACTTACCGACCACCAAAGTAGATTAACCAGCCGATAATTACCAGGGTCATTCCTATTCCCTTTCTTGAACAGAGGAACAACATTCACCACTCTCAAGTCCTCTGGCACTATCCCCGTGGACAGTGAGGATCAAAGCCAAAGGCTCTGCAATCTCATCCCTTGCCTCCCAAAGAATCCTTGGATATATCCCATCTGGCCCAGGGGATTTGTCGACCCTAAGGTTTTTCAAATTGCTGATACATCCTTCCTCAGAACATCTACCTCCTCCAGCCTACCCGCCTGTATCACACTCTCATCCTCAAAAACAAAAAGGTCCCTCTCCTTGGTGAACACTGAAGAAAAGTATTCATTCAACGCTTCTCCTATTTCTTCTGACTCATGCACAAGTTCCCACTACTGTCCTTGACCGGCCCTAACCTCACCCTGGTCATTCTTTTATTTCTCACATAAGAGTAAAAAGCCTTGGGGTTTTTCTTGATCCAACTCGCCAAGGACTTCTCATGCCCCCTCCTAGCTCTCCTAAGCCCTTTTTTTTAGCTCATTCCTTGCTACCTTGTAATCCTCAAGCGACCCAACTGAACCTTGTTTTCTCATCCTTACATACGCTTCGTTTTTCCTCTTGACAAGACATTCAACCTCTTTTGTGAACCATGGTTCCCTCACACGGCCATTTCCTCCCTGTCTGACATGGACATACCTATCAAGGACACACAGTATTTGTTTCATGAACAAGCTCCACTTTTCATTTGTGCTTTCCCCTGACAGTTTCTGTTCCCATCTTATGCTCCCTAATTCTTGCCTAATCGCAAAGTAACTACCCCTCCCCCAATTATAAACCTTGCCCTGCCGTATGGCCCTATCCCTCTCCATTGCAATAGTGAAAGACACTGAATTGTGGTCACTATCTCCAAAGTGCTCTCTCACAAACAAATCTGACACTTGGCCCAGTTCATTACCCAGTTCCAAATCCAATGTGGCCCCCCCTCTTGTCGGCCTATCCACATATTGTATCAGGAAACCCTCCTGCACACACTGTACAAAAACTGCCCCATCCGAACTGTTCGACCTATAGAGGTTCCAATCAATATTTGGCAAGTTAAAGTCACCCATGACAACTATCCTGAGACCTCCACACCTATCCATAATCTGTTTTGCAATTTCTTCCTCCACGTTTCTATTACTATTTGGGGGCCTATAGAAAACTCCTAACAACGTGACCGTTCCTTTCCTATTTCTAACTTCGGCCCATATTACCTCAGTAGGCAGATCCCCTACAAACTGCCTTTCTGCAGCCGTCAAACTATCCTTGATTAACAATGTTACCCCTCCACCTCTTTTACCACCTTCCCTACTCTTACTGAAACATCTATACCCCAGAACTTCCAACAACCATTCCTGTCCCTGTTCTAACCATGTCTCCGTAATGGCCACAACATCGTAGTCCCAAGTACCAATCCATGCTCCAAGTTCACCTACCTTATTCCGGATGCTCCTTGCATTGAAGTAGACACACTTCAACCCACCTTTCTGTCTGCCGGTACATTCCTGCGACCTTGATACCCTCCTCAGTACCTCACTCCTCTCAACACTGGCTTCTGGACTGCAGCTCGTTTTCCCATCCCCGAAGAGCCGTAGCAAATTTCCCTCCCAGGATATTGGTGCCCCTCTGGTTGAGAGAGAACTATTGAGCAGGACACCTGGGTGATCTCCCCTGATCTTCAAATAATGCCACAAGATCTTTTCATCCATCAAAAGGGCAGATTGGACCTCCTCACAAAGAAGGCAAAAACTGTGCAGCATTTCCTCGCTTCTCCACTTGCTGAACTTGGGAACTGGTTACTTGGTGTCTTTTTGTGTTGTGTGCTGACAGGAAACTGGACAAAAAGTATTTAAATCTGATTGGTCTCCATAATTGAGTGAACTTTGTCTATTTTTCTGACATTCACCATAAAGGTTTTGGGCCTTGGCCCAGGGTTATCTAGTTTTGAAGGCATATAAATTAAATTAAATCCTTGTTTAAATATCAGCCAGCTTTTCCTATCAGGATTTGAGAGAAATCCCAGGAAATGTTACATCACTAAGCTGTGTGTACCCACTGGTCTGCATAGCAGCGCCATATTAAGCTGTGTTTATTCACTGATCTGTATTAAGCACCATATTAAGCTTTGTTTATCCTGTGGTCTGTAACAGAAATGTGCATTGGCTAACATAAACCATGAGATGTTTAATCTCTGAGAGAATCTATATTTTGTTGGCTGCAGTGAGTGAGATATATCTAGTATTATGTGATCAAAGTGAAAATAAAATATATTTGTCCTACGGATTGGAAAACTAGACTAATTTATCCCAGGTTAAGAATGGCATTCTCCCTGCACTCAATGTTGGCGTCATTTCTGGTAACAATCACAATATCACAGAAAACATTCAAAGTTCTCCGAACTATAACTGTGAAGCATACGTAAAGTTATTTGAGGTATTTTTATCCAGATGGTAACTAAAATATTACGAAATTGGGAAATTCCAATTTCAGCCGCAGTCTTGTGGGAAAGATGAATGGACTTGAATTTTGGATCAACACCATGTCCGGAACTCTCCAATCAGGTTTCCTCCACTACACAACTGAAACATCCATCATCAAAGTCACAAATGGCACCCAATCTGACTGTGACTATGTTAAACTATCCTTGAAACTGATTTTTGACCTGTCCACAATTTTGACACAGTTGACTGCACCATCTTCCTTCAAAGTTGCTCCTCCCTTGCCCAGCAGCGTGGAAGTGCCCAAATCTGGTTCAATTCCTATCCAGTAGTAACCAGAGACTCGCCCACAATTGCTTTTCTTCCCACATTGCCTCTGGAGTTTCAGTTCTTGGCCCTCTCCTATTTTTCATTTATATGGTGGTTTCAGACAACATTATCTGAAAATGTGTCAGGTTTCACATGTACATTAATAACACATAACTCAGCTTCATTCATTGCCACTTCTCTTGACACCTCCACAGTCTTTGATTTGTCAGACAATTCGTCCTACATGAACATAAATTTTCTCCAGTTAAATAATGAAGAGTGAATGGTCCTGAGCTTCCCAGCCAATGACTCCAGCTCTCTCGCCGGCAACTGTCAAGAGGCAGAAAGAGACCATTCATCAATCTTTTTGTCTTTTGCATCATGACAACTGCCTACTTTTACCTCTGTAAGATCACCCATCTTCATCGGGCGACATGATGGCGCCTCACGGCGCCAAGGACCCGGGTTCGATCCCGGCCCCGGGTCACTGTCCGTGTGGAGTTTGCACATTCTCCCCGTTTCTGCGTGGGTCTCACCCCCACAATCTGAAGATGTGCAGGGTGGGTGGATTGGCCGTGCTTAATTGCTTCTTAATTGGAAAAAATATAATTGGGTACTCTAAATTTATGGAGAAAAAAATCACCCATCTTCACCCTGCCGTATCGCATCCATGCCTCTGCTACCTCTAGACTTAACTATTCCAGTGCTCCCCTGGCCAGCTTGTATTTTGCCTAAAACACATCCTAACTCCCACTAAATCCTGTTCACCATCACAGCTGCCAACACTGGTTCATGGCCTTGGATTTTAACATTCTCATCCCTGCTTTTAAATCTGTTCATGGCCTCAGCAGCATCCTTAGCTCTTCCAGATTTGTAATCCTCGGAGACATCTGTGTTCCTCCAAGTCTGGCTCTTTGCACATCCCTGATTTTAATTGTTACCGATTGATGCTGCCCTAAATCTCTCTCTCCTTTAAGATGCTTCTTAAAACCACCACTTTGACTGAGTTTTTGTCACCTGCTGTCTGTGACTTGGTGTCAGATTTGGTTGGATACTATTCCTGTGCAATGCCTTGCAATATTTTATTATGTTATAGACATATAAATGCAAATTATTTATGTTTTATTCAACTTTACCCTCAAAGCTGATTTTATTGATCAATGCTTTCTCGCAAATGTAGCACCTTATTTCAGAAAGGAAGAAGACCGAAAGCAGGAAACTATAGACCAGTTAGCCTAATATCTGTAACTAAGTAAATGCTGGAACCCATTGTTCAGGAAGTAGTAACAGGCGTTTAGAAAGCCATAATATAAGTAAGCAGAATTATTGTGGTTTTATGGAAGGAAAATCATGTTTGACAAATTTATTAGTGTTGTTTAAAGATGTAATAAGCAAGATGGATAAAGGAGAACCAGTAGACATAGTGTATTTGGATTTCCAAAAGATGTTTGATAAAGTACCACATAAAAGGTTACTGCACAAGCCCAAGAGTTCACGGTGTTGGAGATGTATAGTACAAAGTCTTACAACACCAGGTTAAAGTCCAACAGGTGAACAACTCTCTCATTTGGAGAGTTAGGGCAGACACAATAGACGGAATGGCGCTGAGGGCGGGGCCATTCCCTGCGACAAATGGCCCCGCCCTCAGCGCCATTCCGTCTATTGTGTCTGCCCTAACTCTCCAAATGAGAGAGTTGTTCACCTGTTGGACTTTAACCTGGTGTTGTAAGACTTCGTACTGTGCTCACCCCAGTCCAACGCCGGCATCTCCACATCTTGGAGATGTATGTTAACATGAATCGAGAACTGGCTAATAAACAGGAAACAGTATAAATGGGTAATTTCCAGATTGGGAGATTGTAATGAATGGGATGCTACAGGGGCCAGTCCTAGATCCTCAACTATATACAATCTATATGGATAATTTGGATGAAGGGACGTATTGTAGCCAAATTTTCTGATGATACAAAGAGAGGTAGGAAAGCAAGTAGAGAGGAGGACGCGAAGAGTAGGATTTATCTCATGGGCTTCAGGACCCTGACATCAGCATCAGAAGTCTGCACTGTGGGGTACAGGCAATAAGGCATACCGTATCTAGGCACATGGCCCTGACCAATGGACCCTTGCCAGCCGGTGTCTGCGGGAACCAATCAGAGCCTGATAGCTTTGTATTTGCTGATAGGCTCGTTGTTGAGCCTATCAGTAGGCAATGCAGAGTGACATCAGACTCTGAGGTCGAGTCCCCTTAGAGTGGGGTAACACATGTGGCCATTGAGGGAGAGAGGCAGCATTCAAGGCAAAGATCTCCTGTGTTTACTTAACTAACTCTTTTGTGGATTGGCGAAAAAAGCCACGAGGGAAGGAGGTGGTCTGCCAGCCAGTCAATCGGGACTCGGAAACAAGCCATCGTCAAGGGGAGCAGGGGCTATGACCCCCTAGCCAGGGCTGGGGTAGTCTGGGCAGCGAGATGAGGTGCGAGGTGCCGCCAGGCGAATTGGCAAAAAAAAGCCATGGGGGAGATGATGAGTGAGCCAGCCAGCGGCCCGCTAGGACTCAGAGTAGCTGTTGCCAAGCAGCGAGGGGAACAGGGGTGACTCAACCTCCCAGGGCTGACGAGGGCACAAAAAGCTTAGTCTTTCAGAAAATTCATATTCATTAAAACCAAGAAAGATCACTTAATATAAAGCGCCACTATCAAACTGGCAGTCAAAAACGCAGAAAATTGAAGGCGAGGCAAGAGGGCAAAGCTAGGCAAAAAGACAATTTGGCATTTTACTTTATTAAATGTTCGGAGTATTGAATAGTATGCAAATTGCACATTCATCCTCAACTACCAAAAGTATGGGTGAATTATCTGATGACTTAGACGTGCCGATTTCAGGAGAAACCACATCGCCTGAAAAAGTTGAACAAGAAGTGGAATCTGAAATGGCAATGAAACGACAAGTTGTTTCTTCTGATGAAGTGATGGATGATACCTGCCCTGAAGATATTGCCTTAAAGTCAAAATCTGTCCCATTGGGTATGATAGAATTTTTGTACTAAATGAACCAGAAACATAGGTAACATGGAAAATTTGAGAAAAGAGTTTGAGGTTGAAGGCCGAAAGCACGTTCATAAGTCCCATTTTCTGAGGGTGAAGAGGAATGGGATGACAGAAATTAAAGTTTTTGGGAAACCTCTGAGGCAGTTTCCTGTCATGTTTGCAAATTATTACCCGATCCTAGTAAAGGGAAACAAGCATTTGTCAATGGTACTTTAACTGGTGAAATGTTGGAAGAGATATTGCTGATCATGAAACTTCCAAAGCTCATATTAAGGCGATGTGTATGTTCATTCAAAGATGTAAATTATCTGGAAGAATTGATTCTGTGCTATCGGCTCACTTTGTAAAGCAGTGTTTTGATTGGAGGAAAGTGCTGAGATGTGTTGTGGCCACAGTCAAACTGCTGTCTTCCTTGGGACTACATCTAAGAGGACATGATGAGTCATCATTGCCAACTCAAAGAGGTAAGTTTTTACCCTGCTTGAATATCTCAGTGAATTTGATGAGCTTCTCAAAGAGCATTTGAAAAGTTATCAATATTGTGGCTCAGGAAAAAATAACTTTTTAATGCACAGAACTACAATGGCTTTATTATTGCAATGGTAGAGTGACTCAGAAACCAATTCGCTAATGAAGTCAAAGATGCCAAATACTATTCCATAAAAATTGATTCAACACCAGATGGGAGTCATGTGGACCAATTAACATTAATTTCAAGATATATGATCAGCAATGTTGAAGTTGTAGAACCATTTTTCTATCGTGGCCAGCTACAATCCCACACTTCGGAGTGTCTGGAGACAATTGTTTTGGAAATCATTGTAAATTTAGCTTTAGACACCAAAAATTGTCGTGGGCAGAACTTCGATGATGCCCCAAATATGGCAAGAAAATATTCAGGCCTACAAGCAAGACTAAACAATGCATGTCCCGTGCATTATTCATCCTATGTTCCAGTCACTCTTTGAATTTAATCTGCAATGCTGCAGCTGAATACTGTGAGAGCTGTACATTTTTAAAACTTTGTTCAAAAATTGTTTGCCTTTTTTCCGGCTTCCACGCATTGGTGGAATATTCTGCAATCAAGCTTGGAGCAGGCAAATGGGAAACATTTGACAGTCAAAATAATTTGTGACACCAGGTGGTCCTTTCTTGCAGATGCTGTTTTGGCTTTGAGGATGATCTTTGTTGATATAAAGGAAATCTTATCAGACACAGCCGCATCAAATTCAGAGATCAATTCAGTCCATACGAGGGTCATTCAGGAGTCTGGTAACAGCAGGGAAGAAGCTGTTTTTGAATCTGTTAGTGCGTGTTCTCAGACTTTTGTATCTCCTGCCCGATAGAATTTGATTTGATTTGATTTATTATTGTCACTTGTATTAGTATACAGTGAAAAGTATTGTTTCTTGCATGCTGTACAAACAATGCACCGTACATAGGGAAGGAAGGAGAGACTTAATATAATGCAGAATATAATGTTACAGTTATAGCAAGGTGTAGAGAAAAGATCAACTTAATACGAGGTAGGTCCATTCAAAAGTCTATGGCAGTAGGGAAGAAGCTGTTCTTGAGTCAGTTGGTACGTGACCTCAAACTTTGGTATCTTTTTCCTGACGGAAGAAGGTGGAAGAGAGTGTGTCCAGGGTGCGTGGAGTCCTTAATTATGCTGGCTGCCTTTCTGAGGCAGCGGGAATTATAGATAGAGTCAATGGATGGGAGGCTGGTTTGTGTGATGGACTGGGCTACATTCACGACCTTTTGTAGTTTCCTGCGGTCTTGGGCAGAGCAGACTCCATACCAAGCTGTGATACAACAAGAAAGAAAGCTTTCTATGCTGCATCTGTAGAAGTTGGTGAGGGTCGTAGCTGACATGCCAAATTTCCTTAGTCTTCTGAGAAAGTAGAGTTGCTGGTGGGTTTTCTTAACTATAGTGTCGGCATGGGGGGACCAGGACAGGCTGTTGGTGATCTGTACACCTAAAAACTTGAAGCTCTCGACCCTTTCTACTTCGTTCCCATTGATGTAGACAGGGGCATGTTCTCCACTACGCTTCCTGAAGTCGATGACAATCTCCTTCATTTTGTTGATATTGAGGGAGAGATTATTGTCGTCGCACCAGTTCACCAGATTCTCTATCTCATGCCTATGCTCTGTCTCATCATTGTTTGAAATCCGACCCACTACGGTGGTGTCATCAGCAAATTTGAAAATCGAGTTGGAGGGGAATTTGGACATACAGTCGTAGGTGTATAAGGAGTATAGTAGGGGGCTGAGGACAGAGCGTTGTGGGGCATCAGTATTTAGGATGATCGTGGAGGAGGTGTTGTTGCCTATCTTTACTGATTGTGGCCTGTAGGTTAGAAAGTTCAGGATCCAGTCGCAGAGGGAGGAGCCGAGGTCAAGGCCACGGAGTTTGGAGATGGGTTTCGTAGGAATGATGGTATTGAAGGCTGAGCTGTAGTCGATAAATAGGAGTCTGACATAGGTGTCTTTGTTATCTAGGTGTTCCAGGGTAGAGTGCAGGGCCATTGAGATGGCGTCTGCTGCGGACCTGTTGCAGCGGTAGACGAACTGTAGTGGATCAAGGCAATCCGAGAGGCTGGAGTTGATTCGTGCCATGACTAACCTTTCGAAGCACTTCATGATGATGGATGTCAGAGCCACTGGACGATAGTCATTAAGGCACGCTGCTTGACTTTTTTTTGGTACAGGGATTATGGTTGTCTTCTTGAAGCAGATAGGGACCTCAGATTGTTGTAAAGAGAGGTTGAAGAAGAGGTTGGAAGAGAGAATAACCTGGGTGGGAGGGGTCTTTGATTATGCTGCCCGCTTTCCCAAGTCAGCGGGAGGTGTAGACAGAGTCAATGGATGGGAGGCGGGTTCACGTGATGGACTGGGCTGTGTTTACGACTCACTGTAGTTTCTTACGCTCTTGGGCTGAGAAGTTGCCATATATGGCTGCAAGGCAGCCAGATAAGATGCTTTCTATGGTGCATCTGTAAAAATTGGTAAGAGTCAATATGGACAAGCCAAATTTCTTGTTCACTTTAGTTTGGAAAGTGGTGGTTGGCTGCACATTAAGGACCACATCTCAGCTAATTTCGAAATTTCAGTCAGCTTGTTTGTGACTTGCCAATTCAACAGTTTAGCCGTCGAAGATTACTTGTAAGTAGGGCACGATTCCAACTGTGTTTGAGATAGGAAAGTCCGAATGAGAACAATCTGTTTCTTTATTTGAACAATCTGTTCTAAGATGGGGGTCATTTAGAAAAGAAAATATGATAAAGGTCAGATTAATTCTTTCTCTTGCATCTTGTGCCAGTGATCCAAATTTGTGAGTTTGTAGCAGAATCTCAGGAACTGAACACACATGAATCAGTAGTTATTCGAATTGGATGTCAAGGTTAAACTTCAGTCTCTTTCTTGTCTGATCCGAAATTAGCATTTCTCTAGTTCTCCTCAATCTTCTCTGCTCTAAAGAGAACTTTTCCAGCTTTGCCAGCCTCTCCCTGTAACTGAATTCCCACACCTGTGGTGCCCCTTCTGCACGCTCGGCAAAGCCTTGACATCCTTCCTTTCTTTTAAAAGAATTTAGAGTATCCAATTCATTTATTCCAATTAAGGGGCAATTTGGCGTGGCCAATCCACCTACCCTGCACATCTTTAGGTTGTGGGGGCGAAACCCACGCAGACACGGGGAGAATGTGCAAACTCCACACGGACAGTGACCCAGAGCCGGGATCGGACCTGGGACCTCAGCTCCGTGAGGCAGATGTGGTAACCACTGCGCCAGGTGCTGCTCTTGTCCCCTTGACATCCTTCCTAAGTCTATTGTGCAGAAATGAACACATTATCCATACTCGGCTGTGCCCTAAATAATGCTTTTCTGAAGGTTTAGAATAACTTTCTCGCCTTTCTATTCCACGCCTTTACTTATAAAGCCAAGAAGTCCGGATTTTTTTTAGCGTAACCGAACATTTGCTTCACCTGACAAAAAACCTGTTGGTTCATTAATTCAAATTGTATACACGCACATGACACCGTGATAATCTCTGAAGGTGTAAAAGTTCAGGAATTTTTAGATACTTATTCAGCCGATTGAGTTTAAATCTCTTTTTTTTAAAAAAAATGTTATTAAAGGTTTTCATAAAATATCAATAACAAAATGAAAATGGAACCCAACAGGGTTAAGTACAAAACACAGTCCAGAAGAACAACCCTCCATACCCACCTCCCCCCCCGTACATAAATAATAAATTAACATTAACACCCCGACTTAATACAACAAGTATATACACCCCCTCAGACCCTCCAGCGTAAGTAACAAAAACAAAAAATAAAGTGACGACCCCCCCCCCCCCCCCCGAGTTTCTGCTGCCATTGACCAATGTCTACCGCTCTGCCAGGAAGTCTAAGAACGGTTGCCACCGCCTAAACAACCCTTGTACCGACCCTCTCAAGGCGAATTTCACCCTCTCCAACTTAATAAACCCCGCCATATCGTTGATCCAGGATTCCACGCTTGGGGACCTCGCATCCTTCCACTGAAGAAGAATCCTCCGCCGGGCTACCAGGGACGCAAAGGCCAGAATTCCAGCCTCTTTCACCTCCTGCACTCCCGGCTCCTCTGCCACCCCAAATATTGCGATCCCCCAGCCCGGTTTGACCCTGGATCCTACCACCCTCGACACCGTACTCGCTACGCCCTTCCAAAATTCCTTCAGCGCTGGGCATGCCCAGAACATATGGGTGTGGTTTGTTGGGCTCCCTGAGCACCTAACACACCTGTCCTCACCCCCAAAAAACCGACTCACCCTTGTCCCGGTCATGTGTGCCCTGTGCAGCACCTTAAACTGTATGAGGCTGAGCCTCGCGCACGATGAGGAAGTGTTCACTCTCCCCAGGGCATCTGCCCACATCCCTTCCTCAATTTCCTCTCCCAACTCTTCCTCCCACTTAACTTTTACCTTCACCACCGAGGCCTCCTCCTCCTCCTGCATGACCTGGTAAGTTTCCGAGATCTTCCCCACTCCCACCCACCCCCCCGAGAGCACCTTGTCCTGTACTGTGTGTGGCCGTAGCCACGGGAATTCCACCACCTACCGTCGGGCAAACACCCTTACCTGTAAGTACCTGAAGGTGTTCCCCGGGGGGGAGCCCGTACTTCTCCTCCAGCTCACCCAGGCTCGCGAACTTCCCGTCCGCAAACAGGTCCCCCAACTTTCGCATCCCTGCCCTGTGCCACCCCGCAAACCCGCCACCTGTTCTTCCTGGGGCAAATTGGTGGTTCCCCTGTAATGGGGTCCCCGCCGAGGCCCCAACTTCCCCCCTGTGCCGCCTCCACTGCCCCCAAATTTTGAGGGCAGCCACCACCACCGGGCTCGTGTTATACCTCCTTGGAGGGAGCAGCAGCGGCGCCGTTGCCAGCGCCCCCAGACTCGTACCGACACAAGACGCCGTCTCCAGCCTCTTCCATGCAGCCCCCTCCCCCTCCATCACCCACTTGCTCACCATCGTCGCATTTGCGGCCCAGTAGTATCCACAGAGGTTGGGCAGCGCCAGTCCCCCCCCTATCTCTACTCCGCTCCAGGAACTCCCTTCTCACCCTCGGAGTCCCTCGCGCCCACACAAACCCCAATATACTCCTGTTAACCCGCCTGAAAAAAGCCTTCGGGGTAAACACGGGGAGGCACTGGAACAGGAACAAAAACCTTGGGAGCACTGTCATTTTGATTGACTGCACCCTACCCGACAAGGACAGCGGCAACGTGTCCCACCTCTTGAACTCCTCCTCCATTTGCTCCACCAGCCTTGTAAAATTAAGCCTATGCAGGGCCCTCCAGCTCCTGGCCACCTGGGCTCCCAGATACCTGAAGCTCCTCTCCGCCTTTTTTAGTGGGAGCTCACCAATCCCCCTCTCCTGGTCCCCTGGATGATCTACGAACAGCTCGCTCTTCCCCATGTTGAACTTGTACCCCGAATGGTCCCCTAATTCCCTAAGAATCCTCATTACCTCCGGCATTCCTCCCACCGGGTCCGCCACATACAGCAGCAGGTCGTTCGCATAAAGTGATACCCTATGCTCCTCTCCACCACGCACCAACCCCCTCCAGTTGCTTGACTCCCTCAGTGCCATAGCCAGGGGTTCAATTGCCAGTGCGAAGAGCAGGGGGGACAGGGTACACCCCTGCCTCGACCCTTGGTGCAGCCGAAAGTACTCGGACCTCCTCCTGTTTGTGGCCACACTCGCCATCGGGATTTCATACAACACCCTAACCCACCTGACAAACCCCTCCCCAAAGCCGAACCTCTTCAGCACCTCCCACAGGTACCCCCACTCTACCCTATCGAAGGCTTTCTCAGCGTCCATCGCCACCACTATCTCCGCCTCCCCCTCCCTCGCCGGCATCATGATAACATTCAAAAGCCTCCGCACATTTGTGTTCAACTGCCTCCCCTTCACAAACCCCGTCTGGTCTTCATGGATGATCTGCGGCACACAATCCTCAATCCTCGTGGCTAAGACCTTCGCCAGCACCTTGGCATCTACATTTAGCAAGGAAATCGGTCTGTAAGACCCACATTGCAGGGGACCCTTGTCCCGCTTCAGGACCAAGGAGATCAGTGCCCGGGACATCGTCGGGGGTAAAGCCCCCCTCCTCTCTTACCTCATTGAAGGTCCTAACTAACAGCGGGCCCAACAGGTCCATATATTTTTGATAGAATTCGACCGGGAAAACGTCCGGCCCCGGTGCCTTCCCCGCCTGCATGCTTCCTAACCCTTTGATCAGCTCCTCCAGCCCAATCGGGGCCCCCAATCCCGCCACCAGTCCCTCCTCCACCTTTGGAAACCTCAATTGGTCCAGGAAGCCACCCATCCCTCCCTCCTCTCGTGGGGGCTCGGATCGGTACAATTCCTCGTAGAAGTCCCTGAAGACCCCATTGATGCCAACTCCACTCCGCACCACACTCCCTCCCCTGTCCTTAACTCCCCCGATCTCCCTAGCTGCGTCCCGCTTCCGAAGCTGATGCGCCAGCATCCGGCTTGCCTTTTCCCCATACTCGTAGACCGCCCCCTGGGCCTTCCTCCACTGCACCTCCACCTTCCTGGTGGTCACCAGGTCAAATTCGGCCTGGAGGCTACACCTCTTCCTCAACAATCCTTCCTCGGGCTCCTCCGCATACCTCCTGTCTACCCTCACCATCTCTCCCACCAGCCTCTCCGTCTCCCTCCGCTCCTTGTGGGCCCTAATGGAGATCAGTTCTCCCCTCCCCACCACCTTCAGTGCCTCCCATACCATCCCCACTCGGACCTCCCCGTTGTCGTTGGTCTCCAGGTACCTCTCTATACTTCCTCGGACCCGCTCGCTCACCTCCTCGTCCGCCAACAGCCCCACCTCCAAGCGCCACAGCGGGCGCTGGTCCCTCTCCTCCCCCATCTCCAAGTCCACCCAATGCGGGGCGTGGTCCGAAATGGCTATTGCCGAATACTCAGTATCCTCTACTCTCGCTATCAGCGCCCTACTTAAGATGAAAAAGTTGATTCGGGAATAAGCCTTATGGACATGTGAGAAGAATGAAAATTCCCTAGCCCCCGGCCTTGCAAATCTCCAAGGGTCCACCCCTCCCATCTGGTCCATAAACCCCCTCAGCACTCGAGCCGCCGCCGGCTTCCTACCCGTCCTAGACCTGGAGCGATCCAGTGCCGGATCCAGCACCGTGTTAAAGTCTCCCCCCATTATCAGGCCCCCCCACTTCCAAGTCTGGGATCCGACCCAACATACGCCGCATTAAACCCGCATCGTCCCAGTTCGGGGCATACACATTGACCAGTACCACCCTCTCTCCCTGCAACTTACCACTTACCATTATGTACCTGCCACCATTATCTGCCACAATGCTCGACGCCTCAAATGACACCTTCTTTCCCACCAAGATCGCCACCCCTCGATTTTTGGCATCCAGCCCCGAGTGAAACACCTGACCTACCCACCCTTTCCTCAATCTTACCTGGTCTGCCACCTTCAGGTGTGTCTCCTGAAGCATAACCACATCCGCCTTGAGCCCCTTCAGGTGCGCGAACACGCGGGCCCGCTTAACCGGCCTATTCAGTCCCCTTACATTCCAGGTTATCAGCCGGATCAGGGGGCTAGCCGGATCAGGGGGCTACCCGCTCCCCCTCCCCCGCCGACTAGCCATGACCCCTCCTTGGCCAGCCACGTGCCTGCACCCCACACCAGGCCCATTCCCCACAGCGGCATACCCCCGTCTCGACCTACCCCCACTCGCTCCAGCTCCTCCTTGACCATAGCGGCAGCAACTCGATTCCCCCCCACCCAACCTCCCACCCCTGGCTAGGACCCATCCTAGCTGGTTTACTCCCCCCATTGCACTTCCGCAAGTCAGCTGACTCCTGCTGACCCTGGCCACTCCCGCCTCTCCTTCGACTCCTCCCATTGTGTGGCACACCCTCCTCTCCCGTCCCCATCCACAGGCTCTCCCCCTCCCCCTTCCGTTCTAAGCGCGGGAAACAACCCTCGCTTCCCCGGCCCGGCCCCGCACCCTCCAGTCTTCAGCACAGGAGAAAGCCCGCGCTTTCCACTTACCAGGCCCCGCCACCTCTGACGCAGCTCCTTTTACAGGCCCGGACCCCTCACCCCTGACTTGGACCTCCCCCTCACCCGCGGGGCCCCATCTCGCCTCCAAGAGCCCCCCCGGACCAACCCAAACAGAACAGTACCCAACCCGCCCCAGCCACCCTCACTGACCCAAAAGAGATAAAATAAAAAGAAACAGTAACCCGGAGCAATACAAAGGCCCCCCCCCTCGAAACAAAAATAAACATAGCATATCAGCCGCAGTCCCCAATCGCCCGTCCCGACCCTCAATCTGTGTCCAACTTCTCGGCCTGAACAAAGGCCCACGCCTCCTCCGGAGACTCAAAATAATGGTGCCGGTCCTTGTAGGTAACCCACAGTCGCGCTGGCTGCAACATGCCAAACTTCACCCCCTTCCTGTGCAGCACCGCCTTCGCTCGATTGTACCCGGCCCTCCTCTTCGCCACCTCCGCACTCCAGTCCTGATATATCCGAACCTCCGTGTTCTCCCACCTGCTGCTCCTCTCCTTGGCCCACCTGCGAACACACTCCCGATCGACGAACCGATGGAACCTCACCAGCACCGCCCGTGGAGGCTCGTTAGCCTTGGGCCTCCTCGCCAGTACTCTGTGGGCCCCTTCCAGCTCCAGGGGCCCCTAGAAGGACTCCGCTCCCATCAGCGAGTTCAACATGGTGACCACATAGGTCCCCACGTCCGGCCCCTCCAGCCCCTCCGGGAGGCCCAGAATCCGCAGATTCTTCCGCCTCGACCGATTCTCCATCTCCTTGAACCGCTCCTGCCATTTCTTGTGGAGCGCCTCGTGCGCCTCCACCTTTACCGCCAGGCCTAAGATCTCGTCCTCATTGTCAGAAATCTTTTGTCGAGCCTCGCGGATCGCCATTCCCTGGGCCGTCTGTGTCTCCAGCAGCTTATCAATAGACGCCTTCATCGGCTCTAGTAGGTCCACTTTAATCTCTCTGAAGCAGCGCTGGATACCCTCCTGCTGCTCTTCCGCCCACTGCATCCACGCTGCCTGGTCTCCGCCCACCACCATTTTGTCCTTCTTCCCTCGCACCTTCTTCGGGTCCACCACCACCTTTTTTGTTGCCCCGCTCCTAGTTGAAGCCATATACTGATGGGGAGCTGTTGTAGACTCCTTCCTACACCGGGAAACGTAAAAAAAAGTGCCGTTGGGGGCCCTGAAAAGAGCCCAAAAGTCAGTTTTTGCGCCGAATGTGCAACTTAGCTCCGCATAGCCGCAACCGGAAGTGAGTTTAAATCTCATGCTTCCAACAAGCTGACAACAGCTTTCCCAAGCAAGCTCTTGTTACAGAGTGGAATTTATTTCCTATAATTTTGAAATGCAGCCTGTAAAACAGAATTTGGTTTGACATCTGTTTATGATGCTGCCCTGCTAACATGCCAAATCTCAAAACAAGAAGATGAACAGGAGATCAGTTACTTTGCATTGCAAGCAGTCACTTTTTTAAAAAAATGCTGGCAATTGACACTCAAGCAACCTAATAGAATTGTGAAATGATACAGGATGGAAGGGGGCCATTCAGTCTATGAAGCCAATTTGACGGTGGGATCCAATTGATCCCACTACCCTACTCTGTTCTCATAGTACAAACCTGTGTACAATACTTAGAAGAAGGGAAAGGAGACACGGGGCCTACCTGGGTGCTGTTGGAGTCTGGGTCATGTAGGAGGTACAGTTTGGGGGCGCTGGTGATGGCATCCCTGCCATTTGCTCTGGCAAAATATTCGTCGGAAGGGAGAATAACCCGGGTGGGAGGGGTCTTTGATTATGCTGGCCGCTTTCACAAGGCAGCGGGAAGTGTAGAAAAAGTCAATGGATGGAAGGCTAATGTATGTGATGCACTGGGCTCTGTTCACAACTCTCGTCTTGTATAATAATCTTTATTGTCACAAGTAGGCATACATTAACACTGCAACGAAGTTACTGTGAAAAGCACCTCCACAGTGACTTAAGAAGAATATGTGTTTAGTACCCCGAGAACTTTGTACAATAATTTTACATTGCATTAATTAGTGTTTTATTGGCAAACCAACCAGTCCTGATATATCCGAACCTCTGCGTTCTCCCACCTGCTGCTCCTCTCCTTCTTGGCCCACCTGAGAACTCACTCCCGATCGACGAACCGATGGAACCTCACCAGCACCGCCCGTGGAGGCTCGTTAGCCTTGGGCCTCCTCGCCAGCACTCTATGGGCCCCCACAGGATAATTGAATTCTAGTTTGGTTTGCCAGCTAATTTTGTCAGCTACTTTTAGGAAACCTGTTGGAATCTGTAGGCAGATATAGTTCAATATGTATTTTAATAGCTTGACACGGAGTTACTGACAAGAAGGTTTTAAATAATTGCAATAATATATGAAAGACTTCAATTAAAGTAGAACATTTCCCATCCTCAGGAAGCGCCAAAGTGTTTTACAGCCAGTGAATTGAGTGGCACAGGGTTAGCACTGCTGCCTCACAGCTCCAGGGATTCAGGTTCAATTTCACCCTCCGGTTTCCTCCCACAGTCCAAAGATGTGAAGCTTAGGTGGATTGGCCACGCTAAATTACCCCTTAGTGTCCAAAAGGTTAGGTGTAGTTACTGGTTACGGGGATAGGGTGGAGGTGTGAGCTTAAGTAAGGCACTCTTTCTAAGGGTTGGTACAGCCCCAATGGCCCAAATGGCCTTCTTCTGCACTATAGGGATTCTATTTTATTCTATTCTAATACTGCAGCCTGATCCTAATGAGATGAATGAGCAGTGTAATCTGATTCTGGTGATGATGGTTGAGAGACAAATGTTGGCCAGGGCACCTTGGAAAAAGTGCCATGGAATTGATTATACCACCAGAGTAGGTGGAGAGGTCCTCGGCTTGGATGGGGCTGTTTAGCACAGGGCTAAATCGCTGGCTTTGAAAGCAGGCCAGCAGCACAGTTCAATTCCCGTAACAGCCTCCCCGAACAGGCGCCGGAATGTGGCGACTAGGGGCTTTTCACAGTAACTTCATTTGAAGCCTAATTGTGACAATAAGCGATTTTCATTTCATTTTTTTTTTACAAGATAGCACCTCCAAAAATACAACCTCCCTCATACACTGAAAGATCAGCCTACATTATGAGCTCAAGTCTCAATATCCTTTGGACTCGAGAATAGAGTGTGCTTCCAATGGTCACTTGTTTGATGGTGTACCGAAAACAACCTCTGTCTAAATGTTGGCAAGACCAAGGAACTGATCATCGTCTTCAGGATTTGTTTTGATTTATTGTCACATGTACCGAAGTACAGTGAAAGTGAAGGCCCCCCCCCCCCCGTCTATGTCAATGGCTCCGAAGTGGAGATGGTTGATAGCTTTAGGTTCCTGAGGATCACCATCACCAACAGTCTGTCCTGGTCCACTCACGTTGATGCAACAGTCAAGAAAGTCCAACAACGTCTCTACTTCCTATGGAAGCTAAAGAAATTCTTCATGGCTGCATCGACTTTCACAAACTTCTACAGATTTGCCATACAGCATCCTATCCGGCTACATCACAGCTTGGTATGGCAACTGCTTGCCCCAAGATCGCAAGAAACTGCAAAGTGTGGTGAACACAGCCCAACGCATCACACAAGCTTGCCACCTTCCATTGATTCTGTCTACATTTCCCGCTGCCTCAGGAAGGCAGACAGCGAAGCTCTTACCCACTATGAAATTTACAGGAACATTCTGAAACATGAGCAATGACCCCTCCACACCCATGCTTTGCCCTCTTCCAGCCCCTTCCAACAGGCAGAAGACACAGAAGTCTGAAGACCCACACATCCAGACATAGGAACAACTTCTTCCCCGCAGCTACTTGACTCCTCAACAACTCCCCCACAGACTGATCAGTTCCCTGTAAGAACACTATTCACGACGCCTTATGCTGCTCTTGCTCATGTATTTGCTTTGTTTGGCCCTTGTTCCACACGGTAACCAATCACTATTTGTCAATGTACTCTGTTGATTATTCTTTTTGTCTACCATGTACGTACTGTGTAAGTTCCCTTGACTGCAGAAAAATACTTTTCACTGTACTTCGGTACATGTGACAATAAATCAATCAATCAATCAATGAGCTACTAATTGACATTGATCATCAAGCATCAAACTAACAATACACCAGTAATTCTAAAATGGGCAGGACTATGTGGTGTTGCCCCAAAGTCTCGAACTATATGTCGAATAATAAATCCTATGCAAACAGCTAAGACTTTCATTTAAGAAGTTAGAACGTTAGCTGTAAAGTGCAGAAAAAAATTAATGTCACAATTTAGAGAATTCAGATAGAGTTAGTAGTTTACATAATCATCTGCCACTCAAATGATTTTTTTCCAAAAATATATCTTCTGTCATATACCGAACGTACACTTTTTCTTTTTTTAAATGTATTTTATTTAAATTGTTAATTAAATATGAACATAAATGTATTTTTAAATTTAAGTTGGCTAACAAGAATGTGTGCAACATACAGCATGCATATATTTGCATGCAGACTATATTAATACAATTTTCACCCATTGTTACCAATATTTAAAATGTACGATGGGTGTTTGTAAAGGATCCGACTTTATTGTCAATGAGATTCTAACTGATCTCTCTTTCAGAATAATATCGAAAGTGATGCACATGTTGTTAGAGAGGATCAATGAAAGATGGAGATCTGCCTAAATACTGAATCAAGAAAAGTCCTTCACAATCCCCAACCTAAATAACCAATATTTCTTTATGCAGCAAGCAGATTCACTAAATTACATGTAGCAACAAATGAAACAATTTTACTTATATGCAAACCATTGAAATTATAAACTCCAGATTGTCTACGTAGACCTTTTTGTTGTTCTACCAATTTGATTCCTATACTCACTCTCTAACTACTAGTTAGCCTTAGATTGCTGACAAAAAGCGTTATTAAACAGGCTAATGATATGCCATTGAGCCACTGTTCTAATGAGAGGTTGTTAGATTTGTCATTATTTCTAAACAAAGGTTAATCCTGATAAAATCTTTCCTGCAATTTATATTTCCTCAAATCAGAATAGCCTTCCATTGTGGGCTGTACTGCTTTTTAGTTAATGTGCAGAATTATTTAAGACATCATTATTATATCAGTCATTGCTCATGTTTCATAACATTCCTGTAAATTTCTTAGTGGGTAAGAGCTTCACTGTACACATAGACTGAGATCCTGCAATGTAATCTGAACTCTACATATCATATTCACATGGATAATTAGTGAAGCTTCCCTCATGCGACTGCATGGTTTTACGAAGGAAACTGTACACACATTTTTTTGGTGGTGGGGTAGAGAAGAGATTGCCTAGCTATGCATGTACACATATTGCAGAGGGGAGGAGGATTATTTTTGCACCACGACAGCAGCTGACAGGGAATTATACAGGATGGATTTAGTGCACAATATCGGGAGGGATTTAGCGTGTGCAATGTGGGATGTGTCATGCATCTGCATTGGTATTGAGGTAAAACAGTTATTAAGATTGTTTATTTTAATGCCAGTTCTGATTCAACACATATCATTGATGACATTTTGAGTTCTTTGTTTCCAATTTAAACCATCCCAATGCAAATTTGTTTGGTATTTGCCCTGCATCTATCAAGACTTCAGATGGTATTTCTAAATCTTTTGGCTTTCACCATATCTTGTGTTCAAATTAGAGCGCACAATCACTCCAAACCATATCTCACATGCACAATATCTGCTATTGTAGTTTTATCTAGAGATCAAAATGTAGTTTTAATTTGTTTTCTGAATGTGACACATGAATATGACCTATGATGTAATTCACTTGGATAGTCAAAACATAATCCTACCAGATTGGAAGTTAGATATAAATAGTCGAACAAACTTATTAAAAGTATGAGCTAGGAAGTACCAATAATGTATAAAAGCTTGCTATATTTTAATAGAAGCTTTAATTCACTCTCTTCTCTGGTTCAAAAATAATAAAAGATGCAGGATTTCACTAACTCCACTGGCAATGCTAATCTTGGTCTCAAATCCGTATTTTAACACTTAGGCATTGCAAATACATTTTCATAATGGAACTCCATGTGACCACCTTCCCATACGCTGTGATCCAGTGAATCAAGAATAACTGTCCAGCTGAGGTAGATTACACAAGATAGATATCTGTATGGTCATGGGGCCAGAGCCATTGCAACATAAGTCATAAACTGGTGGCTACGGATCAATAGATCTAAAATTTGGGTGGGGCATATAATAGGCATTATATCTTTTACAACTTGTTCTGAAGGTGAAGGTCAACCCCTTATGAAACGTCTCATTGTCACGATAGCTGGGCCACTTCAGTTTAAGCCTTTCATCTGTTTCGAGGAGAAATAAATTCACATCTTTATCTTCCGTGCTTTTATAAGGTGGCCCAGAATTTAAGATGCATGGGATACCCGCTGATCAGGGATCACATTTTCTGATTTAAGAGCACAATTAGGTAAAGTGACCCAAAATCAACTCCCCTTTTCACGTCTGGAAAAGTTGAGACCTCATTCAGGGTATTTTCCATTTGTCCCCGTACCACCACATGATTTTCCTACCCACTGGAATGAATGGAATGGAAAAAGATCACACAAGTGGAAAAACTTGACTCTTCAGTTATTGAACAACTGCATCAATTACTCTTAGAGCAAAGCAAGTGGTGCTTATTTGGTGTTATATCTGAATGGCTGGTTTGAGATGCAGCGCGACACCAACAACGTGGGTTCAATTCCCGTACTGGCTAAGGTTGCCCATGAAGGTCTTCTGAACCTTGCCCCTCACCTGAGACCTGGTTGGTGACCCTTGAGTTAAATCGCCACCAGTCAGCTCTCTCAAAAGGGGAGAGCAGCCTATGGTCCTTGGGGACTATGGCGACTTTCATTTCATTTCATATCATATCATTACTTTGTGATTTTGCCCTCATGGCATAAAGCCCAAACAAGAACAACAGTCTCAGAGCCTCCTGGTGTTAAGTGCATATTTTCAGTCAGATTTATAGCTAATGTAAGATGAATTAGAAGTGACCAGTTACCTGAATTGAAAATAAGAAATAGACTTGCTTATGATTCGAAATCTGATTAAAATTTCCTATTTTTCATGACACAGATGCTGCACAACTGAAGTTGAATAGCAGATGTTTTGAAGCTGATCTGTCCTCATTTTTACATCCTTTCTGATTCAGGTCAAATTTACCCAATCCAATCAAAACTTCAGATGCCATCTCTTCCCTTTCTCAGAAGTATAGAATTCTGGATTGTGGGATAAAGTTGGAAAGGACCCAGGGAAAGGCGAGAAAATATGATATTAGAGAAAGCTTTAGTTATTTTTCTCTTTGATACGCCCTCTGGGAAGGTCAAATTTGCTATGATCAATTCTGATCTCGGTATTTAGATTCCTCTTGCACAGACCACTTTCATGTCTCATATTCCATTAACTTATAGACACCAGCAACTGGGGATTTAAATTGGACCGTTTGCATCAGTTCAAACCCATTACTTCATTGCCAGCTTTAAGCGTGCATTGCACTTGCCTTGTTTTGAGGGAGGGAGAACACTGAGAACACAACTCAGTTTTCTTTCCTTTATACATACCATGCACCTACTCAAGGTACAGTAAAATCTTTATTATCAGACATGCATTGGGAATTGGTGGTGCCGGTTAGTCAAAAATGCTGGTTAACAGAGTTCCATTTCCCAATGGAATACAGCACAATGCTTGCTTGCAGCATCAACTAATCTGCAAATACTTGGGAAGTAAAGAACAGTGGTTTTTTTCCTTCTAATCTTCAACAACAATAAAAAAAAATGAAATGAAAATCGCTTATTGTCACAAGTAGGCTTCAAATGAAGTCCCTAGTCGCCACATTCCGGCGCCTGTTCGGGGAGGCTGGTACGGGAATTGAACCGTGCTGCTGGCCTGCCTTGGTCTGCTTTAAAAGCCAGCTATTTAGCCCAGTGTGCTAAACCAGCCCCTAAATTCTTAAGTATAAAATAATACAGTATACAGATACGAGTTGGGGATAATTTCATAATTGCATCTGGTGACTGTAAAGTGATTTTGTATGAAGGGAACATCAGAAATCAGGGGCGAAATTCTCCGGTATCGGCGCGATGTCCGCCGACCGGTGCCAAAAACGGCGCAAATCAGTCGGGCGTCGCGCCGCCCCAAAGGTGCGGAATCCTCCGCATCTTGAGGGGCCGAGCCCCAACCTTGAGGGGCTAGGCCCGCGCCGGACTAATTTCCGCCCCGCCAGCTGGTGGAAAAGGCCTTTGTGCCCCGCCAGCTGGCGCGGAAATGACATCTCCAGGCGGCGCATGCGCGGGAGCGTTAGCGGCCGCTCACGGCATCCCCGCGCATGCGCTGTGGAGGGAGTCTCTTCCGCCTCCACCATGGTGGAGACCGTGGCGAAGGCGGAAGGAAAAGAGTGCCCCCACGGCACAGGCCCGCCCGCGGATCGGCACCCCCCCCCCCCCGGGGCCAGATCGCCCCGTGCGCCCCCCCCCCCCCCCAGGACATCGGAGCCCGCCCGTGCCGCCTTGTCCCGCCGGTAAGGTAGGTGGTTCAATCCACGCCAGCGGGACGTCGGCCCATCAGGGCCGCAGAATCGCAGGGGTGGGTCCCGCCAACCGGCGCGGTGCGATTCCCACCCCCGCCGAATCTCCGGTGTCGGAGAATTCGGCAACCGGCGGGGGCGGTATTCACGCCAGCCCCCGGCGATTCTCCGACCTGGCGGGGGGTCGGAGAATCTCGCCCCTGGTTAGTAAAGAATTCCGATTGGTAGAGTGCTGAATAACACAACATTTACTGTGGTGGGTAAGAGGGGTGTTGAAGCAAGAGTTAGGAACCAGAGGTAATTAACAAAAAAATGTAAATTTATGTCCCTGAGTGAATGACAAACCTAAGCTTTTAGCATTCCAAGGTCCATGGCGCCAGCCGTGAAATCTGAGTCATGAACTGTTTGAAGAATGTCTGTTACTCGTGAGATTTAAAAGAGATGCTCAAAATCACAGGCATTGATAGAGTAAATAAACAGAGTGGAAGAGTCAGAAACCTGAGGAACTTGGATTTAAGGTAAATGTAAAGGACCCAGACATGACGTGAGGAATTGTTAGACAGTAAGTTGTTGAGACCTGGAGCACACTTCCTGAAAGGGCAGTGGAAGCATATTCAGTGGTTTCATTCAAAATGAAATTGAATAAGTGAAGGAAATGTGATTTAGTTCCAAATCAGGATGATGTGTGACTAGGAGGGGAACCTGCAGGTGGTGATGTTTCCATGTGCCTACTCTTTCGCCCTCTAGGTTGTAGAGGTCACAGGTTTGGAAAATGCTGTTGTGAAGGAGTCTGGCTGCAGTGCATCAAGTAGATGGTACACACTGCTGTCACTGTGCACCATTGGTGGAGGGAGTGAAGTTTACGTTGGTGGATGGGATGCCGATCAAGTGGGCTCCTTTGTCTTGGATGGCATTGTTGTCTATAAATTATGAAACACTTCAACCAGTTTATTCGTAAAATCTTTTACCCAGGTGCCCTTCTATACGAGATGAACAAAGAGCAAACACAGGTTCACAATTCAACCCAAATTTATTCACAAACAAAATAAACAGTTATTCTCCCAAACTATCCCAAATATTATCTGCCCAAGAATCTGATGCTACCCTTGATCGAGCCGCAGGTCCAATTCTCTGAGTCTCAGTCACCTGCGAAGGTGATTCTTGCACGGCTCTTCTGTCGGACTCTGGTCTGCCGTTGAGTCTTCTCTGTTGGCTCTGTGTCGATTCTTCGCTGGGGAGGGTCTGTACGTGTCTCTTCTTAACCCCTTCTTCGCGCCCTTCTAAACATTTCTCTGGCCCTCAGCCAATGAGGTCAGTGAGGAGGGGTCACAACACCCATAGAATTGCCGATTGCAACTCTGCAGGACACCAGGAACTCGATCCCCCCCCCCCCCCCCAACACCCCAGTGGTCCATCCTCAGATGTGTCGTCCGCACATAACCGTATCCCAAATAAGGTAAAGGTGGGAAATCAAGATGCCAGAAAGTCTGGCTGCATCTGGGTAATCCACAACAATCGATCTATCTGAATGGGGCCAATTATCTCTGAACTCCTGTTTCCAAGGCAAATCCAGACTGGCCCGGCTTGTCTGTCTCTGTCCACTGTATTCAAACTTGGCTGTTTGAGTTCCCATCAGGCATGTCTGTAGTTTAATTTAAAATGTCCAATTCTGAATTTATTGTTAAAAAATTTTTTAAATTTTAGAATACCCAATTATTTTTTTTCCAATTACATACAGAGATACATAGAAGATAGGAGCAGGAGCCTGCTCCGCCATTCATCACGCTCATGGCTGATCATCCAACTCAATAGCCTAATCCTGCTTTCTCCCCATAGCCTTTAATTCCATTCTCCCCAAGTGCTATATCCAGCCGCCTCTTGAATATATTCAAAGTTTTAGCATCAACTATTTCCTGTGATAATGAATTCCATAGGCTCACCACTCTTTGTGTGAAGAAATGTCTCCTTATCTCTGTCCGAAATGGTTTCCCCTGAATCCTTAGGCTGTGACCTCTGGTTCTGGACACACCCATCATTGGTAACATCTTCCCTGCATCTACCCTGTCTAGTCCTGTTCGAATTTTATAAGTCTCTATGAGATTCCCCCTCATTCTTCTGAACTCCAGCGAGAACAATCCCAACCTAGTCAATCTCTCCTCACATGACAGTCCCGCCATCCCTGGAATCAGTCTGGTAAATCTTCGCTGCACTCGCTCGAGAGCAAGAACATCCTTCCTCAGCGAGTGAGACCAAAACTGCACACAATACTCCAAGTGTGGCCTCACTAAGGCCCTGTACAATGTAGCAACACATCCCTGCTTCTATACTCGAAACCTCTTGCAATGAAGGCCAACATACCGTTAGCCTTCTTTACCGTCTGCTGCACCTGCATGCTTGCCTTCAGCGAATGGTGCACAAGGACACGCAGGTCCCGCTGCACACTCCCCTCTCCCAATTTACAACCATTCAGGTAGTAAACTGCCTTCCTGTTTTTGCTTCCAAAATGAGTAACCTCACACTTATCCAAATTATATTGCATCTGCCATTGGTTTGCCCACTCGCCCAAACTATCCAGATCTTGCTGTAGGATCCCTGCATCCTCGTCATAATTTACTCTCCCACCTAATTTGGTATCATCTGCAAGCTTTGAGATGTTACATTTTGTTCCCTCATCCAAATCATTAATATATATTGTGAATAGCTGGGGTCCCAGCACCGATCCCTGTGGTACCCCACTGGGTACTGACTGCCAATTTGAAAAGAACCCATTAGTCCCTACTCTTTGTTTCCTCTCTGCCAACCAGTTTTCTATCCACCTCAATACATTTCCCCCAATCCCATGCGCTTTGATTTTGCACAATAATCTCTCATGCGGGACTTTGTCAAAAGCCTTTTGAAAGTCCAAATATACCACATCGACTGGCTCCCCCTTGTCAACTGTACTGGTTACCTCTTCAAAGAATTCCAATAGATTTGTCAAGCATAATTTTCCCTTCATAAATCCATGCTGACTTGACTGATCCTGCCACTACTTTCTAAAGGTTCCACTATAAAGTCCTTGATAATGGATTCAAGCATTTTCCCCACTACCGCTGTTAGGCTTACTGGTCTATAATTCCTTGCTTTCTCTCTAACTCCCTTTTTGAATATCAGAGTAACGTGAGCTACCGTCCAATCTGCAGGGACAGTTCCAGAGTCTATAGAATCCCAGAAGATGACCACCAATGCATCCACTATTTCCAGAGCCACCTCCTTAAGCACTCTGGGATGCAGATTCTCAGGCCCTGGGGATTTATCCATCTTCAATCCCATCAGTTTTCCCAGCACCATTTCTCTACTAATGTTGATCTCCCTCAGTCCTTCCCTCTCACTAAACTTTTCATTCTCCAACATTTCTGGGATCTGATTCGTGTCCTCATTTGTGAAGACAGAACCAAAGTATGTATTCAATTGCTCAGCCATTTCTTTGTCCCTTATTATGCATTTCCCTGTTTCTGTCTGTAGGGGATCTACATTTCTCTTTAACAATCTCTTTCTCTTCACATATCTGTAGAAACTCTTAGTGTCAGTCTTTATGTTCCCTGCAAGCTTCCTTTCGTACTGTACTTTCCCCTTCTTAATCAATCCCTTCACCATTCTTTGCTGAATTCTAAACTGCTCCCAATCATCGGACATGTGATTTTTCTTGGCCAATCTGTATGCTTTTTCCTTGTATTGGATACTATTTCTAATTTCCTTTGTAAGCCATCGATTGGTCCTCTTACCCCCTTTGCTTTTGTGCTAGACAGGAATGAACAGTTGCTGTAGTTTCTCCATGCGTTCCTTGAATGTTTGCCATTGTCTATCCATTGTCATCCCTTTAAGTAACTCTCCCCAATCTATCAAGGCCAACTCATGCCTCATATCCTTATAGTTCCCTTTATTAAGATTCAGCACCCTAGTCTCCGAATCAACTACTTCATTCTCCATCTTGATAAAAAATGTTCGCATTTATGATCGCTCATCCCCAAGGGGTCTCGTACAGCCAGATTGGCAATGATTCCCTTCTCAATACACAGTACCCAGTCTAAGATGGCCTGCTCTCTGGTTGGTTCCTCCACATATTGGTCAAGAAAACCATCCCATATACACTCCAGGAATTCCTCCTCTACTGCATTGTGGCTAATTTGATTTGCCCAATCTATGTGAAAATTAAAATGACCCATAATCACCAATATTCCCTTATTACATGCATCTCAAATTTCTTGTTTAATGCCATTCTCAACCTCACCAGTGCAGTTTGGGGGTCTATATACGACACCCACTAATGTTTTTTGTCCCGTGGTATTTCTCACCTCTACCCATACAGATTCCACATTGGGGCAATTTAGCATGGCCAATCCACCTAACCAGCACATCTTTGGGTTGTGGGGGTGAAACCCACGCCGACACGGGGAGAATGTGCAAACTCCACACGGAGAGTGACCCAGGGCCGGGATTTGAACTCGGTCCTCAGCGCCGCAGTCCCAGTGCTAACCACTACGCCCGTGCCGCCCCTTCAATTCCGAATTTAAAGTGTCCAATTCTGTGTTTTGCCTAATATTCAGGCCGTTTGCCATTTTACCAAAGCGTTGAGCTTCTTTTTTTTTTTAAATAAATGTTTTATTGAAAATTTTTCCCCAAACAACAATTTTTCCCCTCTTACAAAGCAAACGCAACAATAACAAGACAGAAATTTTAAACAATACACAAGTAACAAAACCCCTTTATCTTTGACCTAAACTAAACCCCCCCTCCCCCCCCCCCCCCCCCCCCCGCCTCCCCCTGGGTTGCTGCTGCTGGTCATCTGTCTTCCCTCTAACGTTCCCCTAGGTAGTCGAGAAATGGCTGCCACCGCCTGGTGAACCCTTGAGCCGATCCTCTCAGGGCAAACTTTATCTGCTCCAGTTTAATGAACCCCGCCATATCATTTACCCAGGCCTCCAGTCCGGGGGGTTTCGCCTCCTTCCACATGAGTAGGATCCTGCGCCGGGCTACTAGGGACGCAAAGGCCACAACGTCGGCCTCTTTCGCCTCCTGCACTCCCGGCTCTTCCGCAACTCCAAATAGAGCTAACCGCCAGCCTGGTTTGACCCGGGCCTTCACCACCCACGAAATCACTCCCGTCACTCCCTTCCAATACCCTTCCAGTGCCGGGCACGCCCAAAACATATGTGCGTGGTTTGCCGGGCTCCCGCCACACCTCCCACATTTGTCCTCCACTCCAAAGAACCTGCTCAATCTTGCTCCCGTTATGTGTGCTCTATGTAGCACCTTAAATTGAATCAGGCTAAGCCTGGCGCATGAGGAAGAGGAATTTACCCTGCTTAGGGCATCAGCCCACATACCCTCCTCTATCTCCTCCCCTAGTTCTTCTTCCCACTTTCCTTTTAGTTCGCCCACCGACTCCTCCCCCTCTTCCCTCATCTCTCGGTAAATCTCTGACACCTTGCCCTCTCCGACCCACACCCCTGAAAGCACCCTGTCCTGTATCCCCTGTGTCGGGAGCAATGGAAATTCCCTCACCTGTTGTCTAGTAAATGCCCTCACCTGCATATATCTCAAGAAATTTCCCCGGGGCAACTTATACTTTTCCTCCAATGCTCCCAAGCTCGCAAAAGTCCCATCTATAAATAAATCTCCCACCCTCCTAATTCCCAACTGGAACCAGCTCTGAAATCCTCCATCCATTCTTCCTGGGGCGAACCTATGGTTGTTCCTGATTGGGGACCCCACCAGGGCTCCCCGCACCCCTCTCTGTCGCCTCCACTGTCCCCAGATATTTAATGTTGCCGCCACCACCGGGTTCGTGGTAAACTTTTTAGGTGAGATCGGTAGCGGCGCCGTCACCAGCGCCTCTAAACTCGTCCCTTTACAGGACTTTCTCTCCAGTCTTTCCCACGCCGCTCCCTCACCCTCCATCATCCATTTACGTATCATTGCCACATTGGCGGCCCAATAGTAATCGCCCAAGTTCGGTAGTGCCAATCCTCCTCTGTCCCTACTACGCTGAAGGAACCCCCTCCTTACTCTCGGAACTTTCCCTGCCCACACGAAGCTCGTGATGCTCCTGTCTATTTTATTAAAAAAGGTCTTAGTGATTAGGATAGGGAGACATTGAAATACAAATAAGAACCTCGGGAGGACCATCATCTTAATTGCTTGCACCCTGCCCGCCAGCGATAGAGGCTGCATGTCCCACCTCTTGAAGTCCTCCTCCATTTGTTCTACCAACCGTGTCAGATTAAGTCTGTGCAAGGTTCCCCAGCTCCTAGCGATCTGAATCCCCAGGTATCGGAAGTTTCTTTCCACTTTCCTTAGAGGCAAGCCTTCTATCTCTCTACTCTGGTCCCCTGGATGTATCACAAATAATTCACTCTTCCCCATGTTTAGCCTATACCCCGAGAAATCCCCGAACCCCCTCAAAATTCGCATAACCTCTATCATTCCCCCCGCTGGGTCCGACACGTATAACAATAGGTCATCCGCATATAACGAGACTCGGTGTTCTTCTCCCCCTCTAATCACCCCTCTCCATTTCCTGGAGTCCCTCAACGCCATGGCCAGAGGTTCAATTGCCAACGCGAACAACAATGGAGACAGCGGGCATCCCTGTCTTGTTCCCCTATATAGTCGGAAATACTCCGATCTATGTCGACCTGTAACTACGCTTGCCGTTGGAGCCCCATAAAGAAGTCTAACCCAGCTAATAAACCCGTTCCCAAACCCAAACCTCCTTAACACTTCCCATAAATACTCCCACTCCACCCTATCAAATGCCTTCTCTGCGTCCATTGCCGCCACTATCTCTGCCTCCCCCTCCACTGGGGGCATCATTATCACCCCTAATAATCGTCGCACGTTAACATTCAGTTGTCTCCCTTTTACGAACCCTGTCTGGTCTTCGTGCACCACCCCCGGGACACAGTCCTCTATCCTCGATGCCAGTACCTTTGCCAACAATTTGGCGTCCACGTTCAACAATGAAATGGGTCTATAGGACCCGCACTGCAACGGATCTTTATCCCTCTTCAAAATTAACGATATCGTCGCCTCCGACATCGTCGGGGGTAGAGTCCCCCCTTTCCTGGCCTCATTGAACGTCCTCACCATCAACGGGGCCAACAAGTCCACATATTTTCTGTAATACTCCACCGGGAACCCGTCTGGTCCTGGGGCCTTCCCTGCTTGCATGCTTCCCAGTCCCTTAATAACCTCGTCCACCCCAATCGGTGCCCCCAGGCCTACCACCCCCCGCTCCTCCACTTTCGGGAACCTCAATTGGTCCAGGAACTGCCGCATCCCCTCCTCTCCCTCTGGGGGTTGAGACCTATACAGTTCCTCATAGAAGGTCTTGAACACCTCATTTATCTTTCCTGCCCTTCGCACCGTGTCTCCCCTTTCGTCTCTAATTCCTCCTATTTCCCTCGCTGCTGCCCTCTTTCGCAATTGATGAGCCAACAGGCGACTCGCCTTTTCCCCATATTCATACCTCCTCCCCTGTGCCTTCCTCCACAGTACCTCCGCCTTTCTGGTGGTCAGAAGGTCAAATTCCGTCTGGAGTCGTCTCCTCTCCCTGTACAATTCCTCCTCCGGGGTCTCTGCAAATTCCCTATCCACCCTTAAAATCTCCCCCAGTAATCTTTCCCTTTCCTTGGCCTCTGTTTTCCTTTTGTGGGCCCCAATGGAGATCAGCTCTCCTCTGACCACCGCTTTTAGTGCTTCCCATACCACTCCCACCGGGACCTCGCCGTCGTCATTGACCTCCAGGTATCTCTCAATACACCCCCGCACTCTTGCACACACTCCCTCATCCGCCATCAGTCCCACATCTAATCGCCAGAGTGTTCTCTGCTCCCTTTCCTCTCCTAATTCCAGGTCCACCCAATGTGGGGCATGATCCGAAACCGCTATGGCTGAGTACTCAGCTTCTTCCACCCTAGAGATCAACGACCTTCCCAAAACAAAAAAATCTATCCGGGAGTACACTTTATGGACATGGGAGAAGAAGGAATACTCCCTAGCCCTAGGTCTAAGAAATCGCCATGGATCCACTCCCCCCATTTGGTCCATAAACCCCTTAAGTACCTTGGCCGCTGCCGGCCTTCTTCCGGTCCTTGAGCTGGATCTATCTAGCCCCGGGTCCAGCACCGTATTAAAGTCCCCTCCTAAAATCAAGTTTCCTACCTCCAGGTCCGGTATACGCCCCAGCATCCGTCTCATAAATCCCGCATCGTCCCAGTTTGGGGCATACACGTTAACCAACACGACCTCCATTCCCTCCAGCCTGCCACTCACCATTACATATCTACCTCCGCTATCTGCTACGCTGTTCTTTGCTTCAAATGCGACCTGTTTCCCCACCAAAATGGCCACCCCTCTATTCTTTGCGTCCAGTCCTGAGTGGAACACCTGTCCCACCCATCCTTTCCTTAGCCTAACTTGGTCCGCCACCTTTAGGTGCGTCTCTTGGAGCATAACCACGTCTGCCCTTAGTCCTTTCAAATGCGCGAGCACTCGGGCCCTTTTTATCGGTCCGTTCAGGCCTCTCACGTTCCACGTGATCAGCCTCACTAGGGGGCTACCTGCCCCCCTCCCGTGTCGACTAGCCATTACCTTCTCTAGGCCAGTCCCATATCCCGCCTCCGCGCTCCCGCTCGCTCCCCCAGCGTCGCACACCATCCCCGCCCACCCACTCTTTAGCCATTTCCTTTTGGATTTCCGCAGCAGCAACCCAGTTGTCCCCCCCCCCCTTCTCCCTCCCTCCTCCCCTCCCCGCTAGATCTCTTTCTAGCTTGATTGCTCCCCCCATATTACTTCCGTAAGTCAGCTGACTTCAACTGACCCCGGCTACTCCTGCTCACTCCCTGACCCCCCCGTGTGGGGAAGTCCCATCCGCCTTGCGCCTGTCTTCCCGCCTTATTCTTTCTGGTGCGGGAACATCCCTTTACCTGACCCGCCTCTTATGGCGCAGCTCCCTTTCCCCTCCCCCTCCCCTTCCCCATTCTCCAACTATGTCCCGTCTTTCCCCCCTCACCGGCGCCCACATTTCCCCAATGTCTCCCCCCTTCCCTGTTTACTTCTCAATTAACTTCCACCGTAACATTAACAATAACATTTCCTGCAGCATCAGTCCCTCAGTTCCGATCCAATTTCTCTTCTTTGATGAAGGTCCATGCTTCCTCCGCCGTCTCGAAATAATGGTGTCTCTCCTGATACGTGACCCATAGTCTTGCCGGCTGCAGCATCCCGAACTTCACCTTCCTTTTATGCAACACCTCTTTGGCTCGGTTGAAGCTCGCCCTCCTTCTCGCCACCTCCGCACTCCAATCCTGGTATACCCGTACCACTGCATTCTCCCATCTGCTACTCCGCACCTTTTTAGCCCATCTCAGGACCTCTTCTCTATCCTTAAGGCGGTAAAATCGCACGATTATCGCCCTGGGTGGTTCTCCCGCTTTTGGTCTTCTCGCCGGAATCCGATTTGCCCACTCCACCTCCAAGGGGCCCGTAGGGGCCTCAGCACCCATCAGTGAGCTCAGCATCGTACTTGCGTACGCTCCACAGTCCACTCCTTCCACACCCTCAGGGAGACCCAGTATCCGAAGGTTCTTCCTTCGCGCTCCATTTTCTAGGGCTTCGATCCTTTCAGTACACTTTTTATGAAGTGCCTCGTGCGTCTGTGTCTTAACCGCCAGGCCCAGGATCTCGTCCTCATTATCTGTCACCTTCTGCTCCACCACGCGGAGCTCTGTCTCCTGGGTCTTTAATGTCTCCTTGAGCCCCTCAATTGCCTGTAGCAACGGGGTCAGCACCTCCCTCTTCAGCAGCTCCACGCACCGTCTCACAATTTCATGCTCAGGCCCCCATGTCGCCTGCGCTTTCTCCGCCGCCATCTTGTACTTCTCTCTTTCTGACCCTTTGGTCGACGATTCCTCGCGCTGCAGCCGCCGCCGCCGGTTTTTTCCTCCTTCGTTTGGGGGGGACTCCCTTCTCACACGCCCCACACCGGGTTGCGTCGTCGAAAAATTCCCCGTTGGGGCTCTTAAAAGAGCCCGAAGGTCCGTCGGAGCTGGAGCCGCCGAAGCGTGCGGCTAGCTAGGCATCACCGCAACCGGAAGTCCCTTCAGTGGCCTTGATGAGGTCTTTTCACAGTTGTTCCCTCTGCTGCTAGAATTCACCTTTGATACAGGCCCTCAGGTCAGCTTGCAGCTTTAAGCTTGCCCTTCCCCCGCCTGCATGCTGGAAGAGGCCCTGTTTATCCTGTAGTTGCAGCCAAATCTTTCACTGTTTCTGCGTGTGTCTGGCAACCAAGAGACATACCCTTCCTGGGGGACACTGTCGGGGGAATATTGCCGCCTTCTTCCCACACCGGGAAATGTCAAACAAATGCCGTGGGGGCCCTGTAAAAGAGCCCAAAAGTCCGTTCCAAGCAGGAGCTGCCGAATGTGCGACCTAGCTCTGCATAGCCGCACCCGGAAGTCAGCGTTGAGCTTCTTGAGCATTCTTGAACTGCACTCATCCAGGCAAGTGGAGAGTATTTTATCTCACTCCTCACTTGTGACTTATAGCTGGAGGACAGGCTTTGAGGAGTCTGGAGGTGAATTACTGACCATAGAATTACCAGCCACTGACCTCTTGCAGCCACAGTCAAACAGCAAGAATTATGGTATCACATTAAAATTTAGCTGCACGGGATTCCAAAGCTCTGTAAACGTTGACATGGAATTATTCTATAGCGTCCTTTCAAAAATATAGATCGAGGGCACTTGTTGGATCACGTTTGTGTGTTTTGCGTATGCAAAAATTGCGCTGTGCATAAAAAGTTAATCTAAATCGATTCTCAGGTCATCATTCTGTTGAAATGTAAGTGGTGTGTCGCCAGAACAGAATTAGGCCCTGAATCTCAATAGCCTTACATCAAAGCAGTCAGTGACTAAAAATAACATGACTTATAAAGTCAAAACGATTTTAAGAGGTGTGGTATGTAGCCAGCTTCTGTGCAGTCAAGGAGATCGTAGCAACTAGAGAAATGTTTTTAGATGCCAGTACAAATATGTAACAGTGGTAATCTTGAGGTTCTGTAAAGAGTACTCAGACGACTTTCCTATCTAGTAAAAGGAAGTATGTGGTTCATGACAATATATGTTAAAATCACTTTGGGTCTTTTTCTCGTCAGTTATGGAGATGGTGAGCGGTGATGGGTAAGCTGTCCTACAAGGCGGCCTCATACTTCTGGCCCAGTTCCCTGCCACCGCTGAGAGTGACCCCATGTGGAACGTTCAGTTGTCCCTTGGGGCTCTGCCCCATGCCATCCTCCAACACCCAGACACCACACCACCCGCATACCCTCTACACCCTGTCCAGACCGTCCCTCACACCGTTCAGGCACAGGATTGAGACAGGTTGGAATATTGGTGAAATGGGGCGAAATTCTCCCCAAACGGCGCGATGTCCGCCGACTGGCGCCCAAAACGGCGCCAATCAGACGGGCATCGCGCCGCCCCAAAGTTGTGGAATGCTCCGCATCTTTGGGGGCCGAGCCCCAACATTGAGGGGCTAGGCCGGCGCCGGAGGGATTTCCGCCCCGCCAGCTGGCAGAAACGGCCTTTGTTGCCCCGCCAGCGGAAATGACATGTCGGGGCGGCGCATGCACGGGAGCGTCAGCGGCCGCTGACAGTTTCCCGCGCATGCGCAGTGGGGAGAGTCTCTTCTGCCTCCGCCATGGTGGAGACCGTTGCGGAGGCGGAAGGGAAGGAGTGCCCCCACGGCACAGGCCCGCCCACGGATCGGTGGGCCCCGATCGCAGGCCAGGCCACTGTGGGGGCACCCCCCGGGGTCAGATCGCCCCGCGCCCCTCCCCAGGACCCCGGAGCCCGCCCACGCCGCCTTGTCCCGCCGGTAAATAGGTACTTTAATTTACGGCGGCGGGACAGGCAATTTATCGGCGGGACCTCGGCCCATCCGGGCCGGAGAATCGAGCGGGGGGGGGGGGGGCCCGCCAACCGGCGCGGCCCGATTCCCGCCCCCGCCGAATATCCGGTACCGGAGACTTCGGCAACCGGCGGGGGCGGGATTCACGGCGGCCAACGGCCATTCTCCGACCCGCTGGGGGGTCGGAGAATGACTCCCATGGTGTTTAATAGTGACTATATACATTTTTGTGCCCTGACCTCTACCTAACCTATGTGCTGCACCCGTGCCAACTTAACTGGTGTCTAACCTCTTTATTTTACGTGGCCTACCGCTCCTTCTAATGTGACCCCAGGCAGCACATCAGAAGTGGAGGCCTGCTGCATATCTTGCCCTCTGACCTGAGGTTCCTTTAGCGGCCGTCCTCTGGAGGCCCTGGACCTGGACGGGCCAGGCCAACGTTCGGGTGTCACAGGTGATGAGGTGCCATCTCGTTCTGCCTGCCCTACTCCATGGAACAGAGTTGAGGCCAGAGTAAGCTCTGAAGGCGCCACCATCGCCTGGTGCTGCCAGTCCTGGAGGCCCACTCTCGTCCCAACCAGGGTCTCGCTATCCTCAACCACGGAGCACGAGACTGGGTCACGTCCCTCAGCAAGTGGGTCATGTCTCTCTGCGCCTCAGCCATGTCCCTCTGTGACTGACCAAGGTCAGTCAGCGCCTGTTCAATGCTCTCGAACACCTCAGCAATGACTCTTTGTGACTGGGCCAAGCTCTGAAGCACCACAGCAATGTCTTGTGTGGCCTGGTACATGGTTGCCTGTGACTGGGCTCCCCTGTCCTGAGCCTCAGACATCGACTGCACCGTATGCCCAAGCCTTGAATGCCTTGACCCATGGCTGTGACCTTTTGACCCAAGGCTTCACTACGGATGCCACCTGTTCAGTATTTCAACACATTGCCAGCACAATTTCCTGCACCCTGTTGCTAACTTTTGGTTGGCTCTTAATTCGTAATTTGCTCTGTTTGTTTAACCTTTGCTCTAGAGTCCCCAGGTATCTTTATGATACCGCCACGAGGTTCAAGTTCAAGTAATGATCAATAACTCAACACACCAATTAGTAAGATTCAAATCAAAACACATTTATTATATACAGTAAGTCACTACTTATGCATATAACTCTACTTTCTAGACTATTTCTATCACTAAAAGGCCTATACTTGGCTTCGGAATTGGCCCACCAGGTCAGGGGAACAAATGGCCTTTTGTTCAGGTTCTGAGTCTGCGGGATTCAAAAGCTGGTATGGACTTGTAGCTAGGAGCGCCTATCTCGTAGCGAGCGTTGACTGGAGACTTACTTGGTTGATGTGGCCGCTTGGGCAGTTCACTCTCGGGTTGATTCGCATTGTTGAGTGACCCTGCCAAGAAGGACGATTTGAACTTGGAGGCTTTACTTTATAGTCCCCAGGGGCTTCCCGCCCTTCGGGGTGGTCCCCGTACCTGGTTCCAAGTGATTGGACTGCGTCCCAATCACTTGGATCGATTTCTCCAATACTGGAGTTGTTCCCTAATCGCTGGGCGGTCCCTAAATGTCCGTTGGCCTTCCTTTGTCTTGGCTCCAGCTGGCGCCGAGGAGTCTGGCTTGGCCTTATTCGCCTTAATGATTGCAATTGTGCCTTGGAATCTCTCATTACTATGCAGATGGCTGCTGGTTTCAGTGCTGTCTGGTTTTTGCAAGTTTCAATGCACATGATTTCTGCACTTGGTAGTCTTTGCCTGTGTTGGCTGAATTTCCCTTCAGTCTTTGCGGTTCTCCATTTTAAGTCGGGAAGTGGCCAACCCAGATGGCTACACTCCGAAGACATTTGGAAAGTTGTTGACACCCCCTCCTGTAGATCCTGGCTCTGCGCCTGCATCTCCACCAGTGATGGGATCATACTTTCCAGAAGCGCGATACCTGTCCGGACTACAGCTGGTTTCTGGGATTGGGCAGCCCTCCAACTGTCTGCTCCCTCTGGACTTCTTACCTCCACCTGATGTGCTGCAGCATGTGTGATGTGCACACCAGAAGGTGACCCAGGAGCCTCTTCACTAAAATGCCCCACCGACATAATAGTCTCTGCAATGGTGGAGGATGCAGGTGAAAGCAGTGCCGAGTGGGTGCCTTTCCCGGACATGTCCTCCAGGGTATGCTGGTGTAGCTGGAGGCAAGGTACTCTAGACAAGCCAGCATGGCCTGTTGGTGATCTTGCATGACAAAAGACAATATGCATGGTGAGATGTGGGTAGGTGGGTTTTCATTGGCCCCAATGGGAGTGAGGGTGTGTTATGAGGAACAAGAGTGATGTCAGGAGAACAGAGGTGGTCACTCACCCGAGCTGCTCTAAGGACATCTTGTGCCACTGCGTGCCAGTCCGCTTGGTAGGGCCACAGCGCTGAGCGCCTCAGTCATCTCCGCCCAGGTCTGGTTGACGACCATGGGCGGTAGCCTCCTGTCCACCCTGGGGAAGAGGGTGTCCCGCTCTCCTCCACCACATCCAACATGCTATTGAGCTCCACATCAGCGAAGCATGGTGCTTCTCTTTGTGGAACCATCTTTTTGGCTGGAATAAGAATGTGTGGGGAGTAGAGTGCTAATAAGCAGCTCCAGCTTGTCAAGCTCTCCAGCGCCAGTTCCGGCCCCAGTGAATCCGAGGCTGAAGGGAATGAGAATTGCTCTAGATTCAATTGGGCGGTGTGCTAGCCTTTTAGCATGTCCCAAATTGCTCGAGAAATAACTTTAAAACATTTTTTAAAAAATTATCTTTATTGTCACAAGTAGGCTTACATTAACACTGCAATGAAGTTACTGTGAAAAGCCCCTAGTCGCCACACTCCGGCACCTGTTCGGGTACATAGAACGTGAATTCAGAATGGCCAAATTACCTAACAGCACATCTTTCGGGACTTATGGGAGGAAACCGGAGCACCCAGAGGAAACCCACGCAGACACAGGGAGAACATGCAGACTCCACACAGAGTGACCCAAGCCTGGAATCGAACCTGGGACCCTGGAGCTGTAAAGCAACGGTTCTACCCACTGTGCTACAGTGCTGCCCACTGGGGAAATACATTGGCCAATATATCTGAATTAGTGTTAGATTCCATGAACTCAATTCTGTTTTATCTTCTTTGAGGAATTTTAGAGAATGCATTCTGTCTGAAATAGTTTATTGTGTACTTTAAAGCACATTCAGAGGAAATGTTTGTTTTGTACCATATTTTCAGATACATGGAGTTGAACCATTTCAAGTCTCTGCTTCCTGAGCTGCTTTAGAAATGTACGTTGGCAAGTTAACCCAGATATGCTCTGGAGTGGCTGGAACGATTCACACTGCTGGAAGTGTCCATTCCACTATCACCACCACTCCTACCACACCACATTCAGGGGTCTAAGTCTGACTTCCATGTCGTTTACAAGCTTTAATTCCTGTTCAAGTATTTTGTGTCTCTCCAGGATGTGCACATACCCCATCGTATCACCAGAGTGGGTTCATAGTAGCACAGTGGGCGGCACTGTGAATACTCTCCACTTGCCTGGATGAGTGTAACTCCAACAACGCTCAACAAGCTTGACAGCCCACTTGATTGGCACCCCCATCCACACACAGTCATTCCCTCCACCACCAATGAACAGTGGTAGCAGTTTGTATCATCTTACAAGATGCACTGCAGCAACTCACCAACACACCTAAGGCAGCACCTTCCAAACCCACGACCCCTACCATCTGGAAGGACAAGGGCAGCAGATACCCAGAAACAGCATCGCCTGGAAGTTCCCCTCCAAGCCACTCACCATCCTGACCGTGGAAATATTTTGCCATTCCTTCACTATCGCTGGACCAAAATCCTGGAACTCTCTCCCTCACAACATTGCATGTGCCGACACCTCATGGACTACAACAGTTCAAGAAAGCAGCTTACCATCACCTTCTTGAGGACAATTAGGGGTGGGCAATAAATGATGGCCTAGCCAGTGCTGCCCACATCCCATAAATGAATAAAGAAAACTCTATAGTTTCCATGAGCTTTATAACATGCTTAAATGGACAAAAACTCATTGAATCTTACAGAAAAGAAAGAGCTAATTGGGCCATCATGCCTGTGCAGTCATTTTGAAATTAATCCAATCCCCTACTCTTTCTCTTTAACTCTACAGTTATTTTTTTCATCCAGTTCCCTTTTGAAAATGATTATTGAATCTGCTCCCACCACCTTTTCAGTCAGTGAATCCCAGATCAGAATACTTGCTGTGTAAAAAAAAACTATTCTCTTCATCTGCTCTGTGGTTCTTATCCAATTACCTTAAATCTCTGTGCTTTGGCTACTGACCTTCTTAGGCAGTCCCTTGGGATGGAGGTTGACTTGCTTCAGCTCCTTGACGATGGGCTCAAAAATGGCTGTTAAGCTGATCCAGTGCCTGATCTGCAGATCCTGCCACATGGGAGGCAGGTGGGGCTTGAAGGGCCAGGGAGATGGCAACATCTCTCCAATATCTTGAATTTATTTCTGCATGCCCCTAACAAAGTTTGTCAATGTGTTCCTTGCCTTCCGAATAAACCTTCTCCATTTTGGGCCCGGCCCCCAATTTGATCCTGCCATTGAGTCCAGAATCAAACCCAAAATCTTACCCAATGTAGAAAGTAACTAATTCCTGGGCTAACTACCTAACGTGATAGATTCCAAGAAGTGACTAAATGGCTGCTTGTTTATGTCTGTGGATTCTTTGGCTTATAAGAACATAAGAACATAAGAACTAGGAGCAGGAGTAGGCCATCTGGCCCCTCGAGCCTGCTCCGCCATTCAATGAGATCATGGCTGATCTTTTGTGGACTCAGCTCCACTTTCCGGCCCGAACACCATAACCCTTAATCCCTTTATTCTTCAAAAAACTATCTATCTTTATCTTAAAAACATTTAATGAAGGAGCCTCTACTGCTTCACTGGGCAAGGAATTCCATAGATTCGCAACCCTTTGGGTGAAGAAGTTCCTCCCAAACTCAGTCCTAAATCTACTTCCCCTTATTTTGAGGCTATGCCCCCTAGTTCTGCTTTCACCCGCCAGTGGAAACAACCTGCCCGCATCTATCCTATCTATTCCCTTCATAATCTTAAATGTTTCTATAAGATCCCCCCTCATCCTTCTAAATTCCAACGAGTACAGTCCCAGTCTACTCAACCTCTCCTCGTAATCCAACCCCTTCAGCTCTGGGATTAACACAGTGAATCTCCTCTGCACACCCTCCAGTGCCAGTACGTCCTTTCTCAAGTAAGGAGACCAAAACTGAACACAATACTCCAGGTGTGGCCTCACTAACACCTTATACAATTGCAGCATAACCTCCCTAGTCTTAAACTCCATCCCTCTAGCAATGAAGGACAAAATTCCATTTGCCTTCTTAATCACCTGTTGCACCTGAAAACCAACTTTCTGCGACTCATGCACTAGCACACCCAGATCTCTCTGCACAGCAGCATGTTTTAATTTTTCATCATTTAAATAATAATCCCTTTTGCCGTTATTCTTACCAAAATGGATAACCTCACATTTGTCAACATTGTATTCCATCTGCCAGCCCATTCACTTAGCCTGTCCAAATCCCTCTGCAGACTTCCAGTATCCTCTGCACTTTTTGCTTTACCACTTATCTTGGTGTCGTCTGCAAACTTGGACACATTGCCCTTGGTCCCCAACTCCAAATCATCTATGTAAATTGTGAACAGTTGTGGGCCCAACACTGATCCCTGAGGGACACCACTAGCTACTGATTGCCAACCAGAGAAACACCCATTAATCCCCACTCTTTGCTTTCTATTAATTAACCAATCCTCTATCCATGCTCCTACTTTCCCCTTAATGCCATGCATCTTTATGGAATTATGGAATTATTTGTTTGTTGACTCAATACTGGGTGGTTGCAACAGTATTATTCTCCCACTAAAGCAATGTAAGCAGCAGCAGGTAACTTGGATCCAATGACGCTACTTGCAATTCATGTTAAAACACATATGTCAGAGATTACCCTTGTGGTTCTTTACACTCCCAGTAAACAGGAAACCATTTTCAACCACATGGAAAGCCAGAGCTGAGATTGCATCGTTGCCTTGAAATCAATCCAGAGTATCTTTTATAATATGTATGGTTTTATTTAGCCTTGAATCACTGACAGTAGCTTCTGGAAAGCTTGTTATTAAAATACAATGAAATAAGTTTTCAGCACAGAAGGAAACCATTTGTGTCATCATGGCCAGGATTCTCACCTACCCGGCGGGTCGGGGGGTCCCGACGGGATGGAGTGGCATGAACCACTCTGGCGTCGGGCCGCCCCAAAGGTGCGGATTTTTCTGCACCTTTTGGGGCCAAGCACTCACCGTAAGGGGCTAGGCCCGCGCCGGAGTGGTTTCCGCTCCACCGGCTGGTGTGGAAGGCCTTTGGTGCCACGGCAGCCGGGGCCGAAAGGACTTCGACAGGCGGCGGATGTCCGCGCATGCGCGGGAGCGTCAGCGGCCACTGACATCATCCCCGCGCATGCGCAGGGGGGTGTCTCTTACACGTCGGCCATCGCGGAGGCTGTGGCCGAGGCGGAGGGAAAAGAGTGCCCCCACGGCACAGGCCCGCCCGCGGATCGGTGGGCCCCGATCGTGGGCCGGGCCACCGTGGGGGCACCCCCCGGGGCCAGATCGCCCCCGGGACCCCGGAGCCTGCCCACGCAGCCTAGTCCCGCCAGTAAGAGAGGTGGTTTGATTCACACCGGCGGGACTGGCATGACAGCAGCGGAACTTCGGCCCATCGCGGGCCGGAGAATCGCCGGGGGGGGGGGGGGGGGGGGGGGGGGGGGGGGGCGCAGCACAATTCCTGCCCCCACCGAATATCCGGTGCCGGAGAATTCGGCAACTGGGGGGGGGGGATTCACGCCAGCTCCCGGAGATTCTCCGACCCGGCGGGGGGTCGGAGAATTCCGCCCCATATCTCCCAACTGTTTAAAGCAATTCAAAGCTAATACACTGCCTGACTCTCTTCCCATTGCTCTGGGTATTTAACTGTTTTTTCCTTAAAACATGTGAGGTATGGATTTGATCTAAAGCTCACAATCATTGTTTTCAAATAATCCAAACTAACCGCTTAACAGATTGATTCCAGTAAATAAAATCGAGTCATTTGAAGGACAGCGTGTTCTGACCTCTCTCTTGTCAACTCAGGTCCTCCAAGTTATTACACACCCGATAACTCCATCCACTTCAGAATCATGCTTGTCATCGATCAGATTGTTGCTTATGGACCTGCAGAGTAAAATTATAATGCACCAATTATATTTCTTTATTTCAGTTTAGTTTTTCTTCAATTGTTTATCTTCAGTCATATGGATGAAATAATGAAGGTTTGGTTCCTTCTCTGGGTACAAGTTAAATCTGGGGAAGAGCGTATACTTTCCAGTCAATCCCCCAGGGAGGAGGGCCAATCTGGGGGTGTGGCCTTTTTGTCTTGCCTGGTCTAGCTTCCATTATCTGGGGATCTAGGTGGCCCATGATTGGACTCTGTCCATAAATTGAACTCCACTAGTCTGGTGATTATGTTTAAGTCCAACTTGCAAAAATGGGATATCCTTCCCCTGTCCTTAGTGGGCAGGGCCCAGACTGTCAAAATGAATATCCTCCCGAGATTTGTATTTATTTTTCAGTGTCTCTCCACTTTTCTCCCTAAATCCTTTTTTGTGAGGAATAATAAATTGGTAGCCTCCTTGATATGTCGGATAAGACCCCAAGGACTCGTAGGGCATTTCTTCAGAGGGACAGACAGTCCTGGGGGGGTCTCGCGCTGTCCAATTTGATTTTTTATTATTGGGCAGCCAATATTGAGAAGGTTTTGGGATGGTTCAGCGATTCAGGTTCCATATGGAGAAAGATGGAGGTGAGTTCGCCAGGGGCTCTAGTTTAGGTGTGCTGGTAACAACCTGACTGCCGTTTTCTCCGACAAGAAATCCGGTGATGGTGTCCACTCTGAGGATATGTAAACAATTTAAGCAACATTTTAGGCTTAGCTCCATGTCATTGTTGGCCCCTATCTGTGATAACCACTTATTTATGCCATCGGGTTTGGACTCGACGTTTAGGTCATGGGTCGTGGTGGGGAGTGATGTCTTGAGCGATTTGGGGACTTATTTGTGGAGGGATGGTTTGCCAGTCTGGAGGAGCTGTCGGCGTAGTTTAGACTTTCTGGGACAAATTTGTTCAGATACCTCCGCAATTTTGTGCGAAAAGCCTTTCGGTCATTTCCCTTGGCACCGTCATCATTCTTGCTGAGGAGGATTCTGTCTTTAATACAGTCTGATTGGGGGGAGTATTTCAGGTAGCTATGGGCAGATCCTGTCAGTGGTGCCGGCCCGGATGAAGGTGAAGTGGGAGGGGGAATAGGGACCTATTTTGAATGAGAAAGTGTGGAGTGAGGCCCTTCATAGGGTAAACACCACGTCCTCCTGTGCGTGGCTCAGCCTGATCCAGCTTAAGGTGGTACAGAGGGCTCACCTAACTGAGGCTAGGATGAGTGGTTTCTTTCCAGGGGTAGGAGATAAGTGTGAGCGGTGTTCCTGGGGGGGCCAGCCAATAACACTCTTAAGTTTTGGTCGTTCCCAAGCTGGTAAGTTTTTTGCGTCTCCTTATTTAACACCATGACAGTGATTCTTTTTTTAAAAATATATTTTATTCAAAATTTTTGGCCAACCATGACAGTACCTTGTGTATCCTTTACACAGTAATATAACAATATAAATAACAATGGCCAGTTTTAAGCAAGAAATAAATAATATATAAACAACATCAAAATTAAAAAACAAAACTAAATGGCAACTGCCTTGTCCCAAATAAATACTCTCCAAAAATACAATTCAACAGTCCAATATACAATTACCTATAACAACAACCTATACATATTATACATGTACACTAACATCCCTGAGAGTCCTTCTGGTTCCTCCCCCCTCCCCTACCCCCCCACCTCCTCCTCCTCCTCCTCCTCCTCCTCCTTCTTCCCCCCCCCCCCCCCGGGTTGCTGCTGCTGTCTTCTTCTTTTCCATTCCCTCTATCTTTCTGTGAGGTATTCGACGAACGGTTGCCACCGCCTGGTGAACCCTTGAGCCGATCCCCTTAGGATGAACTTAATCCGTTCCAACTTTATAAACCCTGCCATGTCATTTATCCAGGTCTCCACACCCGGGGGCTTGGCTTCCTTCCACAGCAACAGTATCCTGCGCCGGGCTACTAGGGACGCAAAGGCCAAAACATCAGCCTCTTTCGCCTCTTGCACTCCCGGCTCCTCTATAAACCCTGAATATAGCCAACCCCCAGCTTGGTTCGACCTGGACCCCCACCACCTTCGAAAGCACCTTTGTCACCCCCACCCAAAACCCCTGTAGTGCCGGACATGACCAGAACATGTGGGTGTGATTTGCTGGGCTTCTCGAGCATCTCGCACACCTATCCTCTACTCCAAAAAATTTACTGAGCCGTGCTCCAGTCATATGCACCCTGTGTAACACCTTAAATTGTATCAGGCTTAGCCTGGCACACGAGGACGATGAGTTTACCCTACTTAGGGCATCAGCCCACAGCCCCTCCTCAATCTCCTCCCCCAGCTCCTCTTCCCATTTCCCTTTCAGCTCATCTACCATAATCTCCCCCTCGTCCCTCATTTCCCTAAATATATCTGATACCTTACCGTCCCCCACCCATGTCTTTGAGATCACTCTGTCCTGCACCTCCTGCGTCGGGAGCTGCGGGAATTCCCTCACCTGTTGCCTCGCAAAAGCCCTGAGTTGCATATACCGGAATGCATTCCCTTGGGGCAACCCATATTTTTCGGTCAGCGCTCCCAGACTTGCAAACGTCCCATCTACAAACAGATCTCTCAATTGTGTTACTCCTGCTCTTTGCCATGTTCCAAATCCCCCGTCCATTCTCCCCGGAGCAAACCTATGGTTATTTCTTATCGGGGACCACCCCGAGTCTCCCGTCTTACCCCTATGCCGTCTCCACTGATCCCAGATTTTCAGAGTAGCCACCACCACCGGGCTTGTGGTGTATTTCTTCGGTGAGAACGGCAACGGCGCCATCACCATAGCTTGTAGGCTAGTCCCCCTGCAGGACGCCCTCTCCAATCTCTTCCACGCCGCTCCCTCCTCTTCTCCCATCCACTTGCATACCATTGAGATATTGGCGGCCCAGTAGTACTCACTTAGGCTCGGTAGTGCCAGTCCCCCCCTATTCCTACTACGCTGCAAAAATCCCCTCCTCACTCTCGGGGTCTTCCCGGCCCACACAAAATTCATGATATTCTTCTCAATCCTTTTGAAAAAAGCCTTTGTGATCACCACCGGGAGGCACTGAAACACAAAAAGGAATCTCGGGAGGACCACCATTTTAACCGCCTGCACCCTCCCTGCCAGTGACAGGGACATGTCCCATCTCTTGAAGTCCTCCTCCATCTGTTCCACCAACCGCGTTAAATTTAACCTATGCAATGTACCCCAATTCTTGGCTATCTGGATCCCCAAGTACCTTCCTCAGCGGTAAGTCCTCTATTTCTCTGCTCTGCCCCCCTGGATGCACCACAAACAACTCACTTTTCCCCATGTTCAGTTTATATCCTGAAAATTCTCCAAACTCCCCAAGTATCTGCATTATCTCTGGCATCCCCTCCGCCGGGTCCGCCACATACAACAACAAATCGTCCACATACAGAGATACCCGGTGTTCTTCTCCTCTCCTGAGTACTCCCCTCCACTTCCTGGAACCCCTCAATGCTATTGCCAGGGGCTCAATCGCCAGTGCAAACAATAATAGGGACAGAGGACATCCCTGCCTCGTCCCTCTATGGAGCCGAAAATATGCAGACCCCCGTCCATTCGTGACCACGCTCGCCATCGGGGCCCTATACAGCAGCTGTACCCATCTAATATACTCATCTCCAAAGCCAAATCTCCTCAAACCCTCCCACAAATAATCCCACTCCACTCTATCAAATGCTTTCTCGGCATCCATCGCCACCACTATCTCCGCTTCTCCCTCTGGTGGGGGCATCATCATTACCCCTAGCAGCCTCCGTATATTCGTATTCAGCTGTCTCCCCTTCACAAACCCAGTTTGGTCCTCATGGACCACCCCCGGGACACAATCCTCTATCCTCATTGCCATTACCTTGGCCAGAATCTTAGCGTCTACATTCAGGAGGGAAATAGGCCTATAGGACCCGCATTGCAGCGGGTCTTTTTCTTTCTTTAGGAGAAGCGATATCGTTGCCTCTGACATAGTCGGGGGCAGCTGTCCCATTTCCCTCGCCTCATTAAAGGTTCTCATCAGTAGCGGGACGAGCAAGTCCACATATTTCCTGTAAAATTCAACTGGGAATCCATCCGGTCCCGGAGCCTTCCCCGCCTGCATGCTCCTAATTCCTTTCACTACTTCCTCCATTTCGATCTGTGCTCCCAGTCCCACCCTCTCCTGCTCCTCCACCTTAGGAAATTCCAGCTGGTCCAGAAAACACATCATTCTCTCCTTCCCATCCGGGGGCTGAGCTTCATATAATCTTTCATAGAATGCCTTGAACACTCCATTTACTCTCTCCGCTCCCCGCTCCATCTCTCCCTCCTCATCCCTCACTCCCCCTATTTCCCTCGCTGCTCCCCTTTTCCTCAATTGGTGGGCCAGCAACCTTCTCCCCATATTCGTATTGTACACCCTGTGCCTTCCTCCACTGTGCCTCTGCAGTACCCGTAGTCAGCAAATCAAATTCTACGTGTAGCCTTTGCCTTTCCCTGTACAGTCCCTCCTCTGGTGTCTCCGCATATTGCCTGTCCACCCTCAGAAGTTCTTGCAGCAACCGCTCCCGTTCCCTACTCTCCTGCTTTCCTTTATGTGCCCTGATTGATATCAGCTCCCCTCTAACCACTGCCTTCAGCGCCTCCCAGACCACTCCCACCTGGACCTCCCCATTATCATTGAGTTCCAAGTACTTTTCAATACACCCCCTCACCCTTAGACACACCCCCTCATCCGACATTAGTCCCATGTCCATTCTCCAGGGTGGACGCCGTTCTTTTTCCTCCCCTATCTCCAAGTCCACCCAATGTGGAGCGTGATCCGAGATAGCTATAGCCATATACTCCGTCCCCCTCACCTTCGGGATCAACGCCCTTCCCAAAACAAAAAAGTCTATTCGCGAATAAATAAACAATAAACTTTGTGGACATAGGAGAAAAACGAAAACTCCTTACTCCTAGGTCTACTAAATCTCCATGGGTCTACTCCTCCCATCTGCTCCATAAAGTCTTTAAGCAACTTGGCTGCTGCCGGCCTCCTTCCAGTCCTGGACCTCGATCTGTCCAGTCCTGGTTCCAGCACCGTGTTAAAATCTCCACCCATTACCAACTTCCCCACCTCTAGGTCCGGGATACGTCCTAACATGCACCTCATAAAGTTGGCATCATCCCAGTTCGGGGCATATGCGTTCACTAAGACCACCGCCACCCCCTGTAATTTGCCACTCACCATCACGTATCTGCCCCCACTATCCGCCACTATGGTCTTTGCCTCAAACATTACCCGCTTCCCCACTAATATAGCCACCCCCCTGTTTTTCGCATCTAGCCCCGAATGAAACACCTGCCCCACCCATCCTTTGCGTAGTCTAAGCTGATCTATCAGTTTCAAATGCGTCTCCTGTAACATAACCACATCTGCCTTAAGTTTCTTTAGGTGTGCGAGTACCCGTGCCCTCTTTATCGGCCCGTTCAGCCCTCTCACATTCCACGTGATCAGCCGGGTTGGGGGGCTCTTTACCCCCCCCCCTTGTCGATTAGCCATCCCCTTTTACCCAGCTCCTCACCCGGTTCCCACGCAGCTGTGGCCCCCCCAGGCGGTGCCCCGCCCACCCCACCCCATACCAGCTCCCCCTTCTCCCCAGCAGCAGCAACCCAGTAAATCCCCCCCCCCCCCACCCCCCCCGCTAGATCCCCCACTAGCGTAGTTACACCCCCCATGTTGCTCCCCGAAGTCAGCAAACTCTGGCCAACCTCGGCTTCCCCCCGTGACCTCGGCTCGCACCGTGCGACGCCCCCACCTTCCTGCTTCCCTATTCCCGCCATAATTATCATAGCGCGGGAACAAAGCCCGCGCTTCCCTTTTGGCCCCGCCCCCAATGGCCAACGCCCCCAACTCCTCCACCTCCCTTCCTCCCTCCCCCACAACCTGTGGAAGAGAGAAAAGTTACCGGGTCGCAGGATTAACAACATAAAAATCATCTCTCCCCCCTTTTTCCCCCCTCTTCGCCCCCCATATTCGCCCCACCACTTTGTCTCAAACGTTCTTTTTTAATAACCCACTCATTCCAATTTCTCTTCAACAATAAATGTCCACGCCTCATCCGCCGTTTCAAAGTAGTGGTGCTTCCCTTGATATGTGACCCACAGTCTTGCCGGCTGCAGCATTCCAAATTTGATCTTCTTTTTATGAAGCACCGCCTTGGCCCGATTAAAGCTCGCCCTCCTTCTCGCCACCTCCGCACTCCAGTCTTGATATACGCGGATCACCGCGTTCTCCCATCTGCTGCTCCGAGTTTTCTTTGCCCATCTTAGGACCATCTCTCTGTCCTTAAAACGGAGGAATCTCACCACTATGGCTCGAGGAATTTCTCCAGCCCTCGGTCTTCGCGCCATAACTCGATAGGCTCCCTCCACCTCCAGCGGACCCGTCGGGGCCTCCAATCCCATCAACGAGTGCAGCATCGTGCTCACATATGCCCCGACGTCCGCCCCTTCTGCACCTTCAGGAAGACCAAGAATCGTTAAATTCTTCCTCCTCGCATTATTCTCCAGCACCTCCAGCCTTTCCACACATCGTTTATGGTGTGCCTCGTGCATCTCCGTCTTCACCACCAGGCCCTGTATATCGTCCTCGTTCTCGGCAGCCTTTGCCTTCACGACCCGAAGCTCCCGCTCCTGGGTTTTTTGCTCATCTTTTAGCCCTTCAATCGCCTGTAATATCGGGGCCAACAGCTCCTTCTTCATCTCCTTTTTAAGCTCTTCCACGCAGCGTTTCAAAAACTCGTGTTGTTCAGGGCCCCATATTAAACTGCCACCTTCCGACGCCATCTTGGTTTTTGCTTGCCTTCCTTGCCGCTGCTCTAAAGGATCCACGGCAATCCGGCCACTTTCCTCTCCTTTTTCCATCCGTGCCCAGGGGGGATTCCCTTCTGATTTACCGCACAGTGTTTTTAGCTGTTAAAATTGCCGTTGGGGCTCCTATTAAGAGCCCAAAAGTCCGTTCCACCGGGAGCTGCCGAAACGTGCGACTTAGCTGGTCATCGCCGCACCCGGAAGTCCATGACAGTGATTCTTAACTTCAATCTGGAGCCTTATCCTTTGGTGGCCATTTTTGGGGTGTTGGGTACGCTGGGGCTGTAGACGGGGGTGAAGGCGGATGTTCTCGCCTTTGCCTCGTTAATAGCCCAGAGTGAGTTCTCCTGGGTGGAGGTCTCCTACTCCACCTCGGTGTGCTTGGGTGACATCAGGGGGTCGGTTGAGGGATTTTTCCTAGATGGCAAACATTAATTTCCATCATAGAATCTCTATAGTGCAAAAGGAGGCCATTCGGCCCATCGAGTCTGCACCAACCCTTGGAAAGAATGCCCACACCTCGACCCGATCCCCGTAACCCCACCTGACTTTTTTGAACACAAAGGGACAATTTAGCATGGCCAAACCACCTAACCTGCACATCTTTGGACTGTGGGAGGAAACCGGAGCACCCGGAGGAAACCCACACATGCGCGGGGAGAAAGTGCAAACTCCACACAGTCATCCCAGACTGGAATTGAACCCAGGTCCCTGGCATTGTAAGGCAGCAGTGCTAACCACTATGCCACCGTGTTGCCCTTTAAAGAGTTAGTCACCGTCAGTTGTTGGGGAGGCGGGGCGGTGCTGTTGTGTTTATTGGTGAGGTGAGGGGTTTTTTCTTTTGGATGGGATTTATATCTTCAATAAAAGTATATATTTTTTAAATTGTTTATTTTCAATGTAGAAAATACTTTCAGTATACATTTACTGTCGACATTTCATCGGTGTCCATGCGTTCTCTGCATTATCCTTCGTGAAACAGTTATACAATGTGTATATTAAATCCCAGAGCTCAGATCACAACTTTAGGTCCCAGAATAAACCAGCAATTGGATTAAGATTATGTGAATCTTCTTTATTGGAATTTTTGAGTATGTAGCTGGGGATATTTTTTATGTTGTCATTATATGTGAGATGGCGCAACATTGTTGTGCAAAACATTTTGTCATCCCAGGGATCTGATTTAGAACTGTAGCTCACACTGAAAGGGTGAAGTATTTTTGTTCTGTTGTTGATCGAGTGAACCTGTTAATGAGTGAATCGACAGAAGATCAGTGGGTGGTGTTCATAAAGGAATTTAATGTGATATCAAGCAGTTCATATCCCTGATGGGCAATCGTACTACTTGCCAAAATGAAATCATGAACAACTGAAGAGATAACAGACTATACAATTAAAAGAAAAAATATATTAAAATGCCAAAAGCACAGATGCTGATGAATGGGAAAGTTACAAAGAACAGTAAGGAGTGACAAAGCAGATAGTATGAACATAATAAGGGAGTTTGAAATGGAACTTGCAAGGAATATCAAAATCAAGACAATTTTCACAATTATATTTGGGGGGAAATGGGTGGTGAGGAACAATGTGGGGACTTGAAAACTGGTAACGTGATATTGTCAGTGAAAATAAATAAATGGCCAACATGTTGAATAATTACTTTGTATAAGTGTTTACTGTTTTTTTTAATAAATGTTTTTTATTGGGTTTTTGAACAAAGTATATTTACCGTTATGTACACAGAATAAGATGTATATATATATATAGAAGAGAAGGGCACACACAAACAGACCAAAAAAAAGTAGTAATAAAAAATAAATAAAAAATAAAGTAACTGGTAAGGTATTATGCACCAGCTCAACAGCAGCAACTCTGTACAGTTGGCAATATTACTTATAACACATAAGTAGGCATCTGTTTGTGGGGAGGGGGGTGGGGAGAGACTGGGGAGGTAGATATACATTTAGGTGCTGGAGAAATAATTACAGTGGGCAATACTCGAATGGGCCGGGTGTTGGTGTTGTCACTTGCTTCTCCCGGACGCGTTTCGCTGCCGTTGTCGTCTCGCGCTCACCTCTTCTTCAGCCGTTCGTCCCTTCTTTCGCCTGGATTCTCCTTGCTCTCTGTTGCTGTAGATGCCAAGTTTGTTATTGTTTCCCGTGCCCTCCTTCCTGCTGTCATTTCCCTGCCTCCCCCCCCCCCCCCACCTCCCTGGTTCTCCTCTATTGTTCCCTGTCTCTTCACTCTTTCCCCCCTCCTCCCCCCCCCCCCCTTCTGCCCCCTCTCCCCCTCCTCTTTCTTTCCTCTTAGGTTTAGCTGTCCACCCCCCCCCCAATAGTCCTCAACACCGGGGCCCCGCAAGGCTGCGTACTTAGCCCCCTACTCTACTCCCTGTACACACACGACTGCGTGTCAAAACTTGGTCCCAACTCCATCTACAGGTTTGCTGACGATACGACCATAGTGGGCCGGAACTCGAATAACGACGAGTCAGAATACAGGCGGGAGATAGAGAACCTAGTGGAGTGGTGTAGCGACAACAATCTCTCCCTCAATGCCAGCAAAACTAAAGAGCTGGTCATTGACTTCAGGAAGCAAAGTACTGTACACACCCCTGTCAGCATCAACGGGGCCGAGGTGGAGATGGTTAGCAGTTTCAAACTCCTAGGGGTGCACATCTCCAAAAATCTGTCCTGGTCCACCCACGTCGACGCTACCACCAAGAAAGCACAACAGCGCCTATACTTCCTCAGGAAACTAAGGAAATTCGGCATGTCCACATTAACCCTTACCAACTTTTACAGATGCACCATAGAAAGCATCCTATCGGGCTGCATCACAGCCTGGTATGGCAACTGCTCGGCCCAGGACCGCAAGAAACTTCAGAGAGTCGTGAACACCGCCCAGTCCATCACACAAACCTGCCTCCCATCCATTGACTCTATCTACATCTCCCGCTGCCTGGGGAAAGCGGGCAGCATAAGCAAAGATCCCTCCCACCCGGCTTACGCATTCTCCCAACTTCTTCCATCGGGCAGGAGATACAGAAGTCTGAGAACACGCACGAACAGAATCAAAATCAGCTTCTTCCCCACTGTCACCAGACTCCTAAATGACCCTCTTATGGACTGACCTCATTAACACTACACCCTGTATGCTTCATCCGCTGCCAGTGCTTATGTAGTTACATTGTATATGTTGTGTTGCCCTATTATGTATTTTTTTTTCTTCCCTTTTCTTCCCATGTATTTAATGATCTGTTGAGCTGCTCGCAGAAAAATACTTTTCACTGTACCTCGGTACACGTGACAATAAACAAATCCAATTCAATCCAATCCCTCCCCCCCTCTCCCGGTCTATCTCTCCCTCTCATGCCTTGGCTACTTTCCCCTGATTCTTGGCTACCTGGCTATTCTTCTAGTTGTTCGTTGGCCACAAACAGGTCCCGGAACAATTGGGTGAATGGCTCCCATGTTCTGTGGAAGCCGCCGTCTGACCCTCGGATGGCGAATTTGATTTTCTCCATTTGGAGAGATTCTGAGAGGTCGGACAGCCAGTCTGCAGCTTTGGGTGGTGCTGCTGACCACCAGCCGAACAGGATTCTACGGTGGGCGATCAGGGAGGCAAAGGCAAGGGCGTCCACCCTCCTCCCCAAGAATAGATCTGGCTGGTCTGATACCCCGAAGATTGCCACTTTCGGGTATGGCTCCACCCTCATCCCCACCACTTTGGACATTGCCTCGAAGAAGGCTGTCCAGTACCCCGCAAGTCTGGGACAAGATCAGAACACGTGGGCGTTGTTGGCTGGGCCTCCTTGGCACCTTGACATCTATCCTCCACCTCCAGGGAGAACCTACTCATACGGGTTCTTGTTAAGTGGGCTCTATGGGACTTCCGGTGGCGGCTATGAGGGAGTAGGTCGCACATTTGGTGGCTCCCGTTTCGGTCAGAGTTTTGGACCTTTTCCCCTGACTTTTTTGCGCTTTTGAGCATGGAACTGGAAAGCAATAGTACTCAGGCACAGGACCCATACAGAATTATATGGACCTAAGAAACCGGAGGGACCGTAAACAGCAGAAGAAGTGGTCGAGTAAGGGCACAGTGGAGGCTGTGAGAGGGACCAGCATGGCTGGTGTGCAGAGCAAGGCGTCGACAGCCCAGCCCACAATGGAGCAGCTGCTGCAGACTATGCAGGAGGGCTTTTTGGCTCTGAAGCGTGACAACTTTGAGCCGCTACAGAAGTCGATTGACTGGATTGGAAAAAAGGCTGGATGATCAGGCTGAGAAGCTCCAGCAGTTGGAGAAGTCAGTGGAGGAGCAGGCTGACTTTCAAGCGGTGGCGGATGTGGAGATTCGGAGGCTGAGGGGCCAGCAAAAAGTGCTTATGGAAAGGCTAGAGGACCTGGACAACAGATCACGTCGGCAGAACGTGAGAATCGTGGGCCTCCCGGAGGGGGCAGAGGGGCTGGACGCTACCGCGTTTGTGGAGGGTATGTTTCAGAAGTTGCTGGGGAACGAGGTGTTCCCACGCCCGCCGGTGGTGGACAGGGCACACACAGTGCAGGTGAGGCAGCCGTGACAAGGGGGTCCCCCACAAGCAATGGTGATACACTTTCACAGGTACCTGGAGAAGGAACGGGTGCTGCAATGGGCAAAGAGCACACAAAGCTGTACTTGGGACAATACCACCATGCGTGTTTACCAAGATTTGAGCGCTGAGGTGGCCAGGAGGAGGGGATGCTACACGCAGGTGAAGGAGATACTGTATAAAAACAAGGTGAAATTCAGGCTGCTTTTTCCGGCGCGACTGTGGGTTACGTATGAGGGTTGCACCACTGTTTTGAGGAACCCGAAGAGGTGATGGACTTCATTAAGAAACAAGGGCTGGCCCTGAGCTGAGGACGTTTGGACTCATGTCAGAACTTTTAAGTATATGTGGTGTCTCTCCCGTTTTGCAAATTGCCTGCATGTTAGGGTCCGTTTTTGTCGTTCTTTTTTTCGACCTTTTTAGGATGTTGGAAGGTGGTAGAGATGTGGTTTTTTTTGCGTGGTTTACCTGAATGTTTCCTTTTTGGGCTCTTTGATTAGTTGGAGTTTGGCTGGGGGGAAATTAATAACAAAAACAGTTAAAAGGGTTGGGTTAAGATGGATGCTTCAGGGGAACATTGTGCAATCTTTTTCTGTGTCTGTATGGGAAGGACTGAGAGTCCCTGTTACTTCTTATCTTTTTTTTCTTGTTTAACTTGACTTGTGCTATTGTGGGGGTTGTTTATGACTTTAATGGAGTGTTTCCTTAAGTCAAGCTGATCTGGGGAAGTGGTATGGATGGGTCGGGGGAGGGGTGACTGGGAACAATGGGTGGGAGACGCGCTGGAGCCGAGGCTGGGAGCCCCAGGCTAGCTGAGTGGGGCTAGTCAACGGTAGCCGAGGTGGGGGGTGTGCATATAGTTAGATTAGAGCAGGGGTTAGGTGATAGGATGGTGTTGCTGGGGGAGGGAAGGGGGGGAGTTGTTCTGCTGACGGGGATGGAAACTGGGCATGGCAACAGTGAGGATGTCATGGGTGGAGCCGGTCAGGAGGCGAGCCAGATGAAGCGCAACACATGGCTGGGGGGCTGGCCAAGGAAAGGGGATGGCTGATCGGCAAAGGGGAGGGGCAAAGTGCCCCCCAACCAGGCTGATCACCTGGAATGTTAGAGGGTTAAAAGGGCCAGTGAAGAGGGCGCCTGTGTTTGCGCATCTGCAGGTTCTGAAGGCAGACATAGTCATGCTGCAGGAGACAGACCTGAAAGTGGCAGACCAGGTTAGGTTAAGGAAGGGCTGAGTCAGTGAGATCTTTCATTCGGGGCTTGATTCTAAGACAAGGGGGGCTGCGATCCTGATTAATAAAAGGGTACAATTTGAGGCGGAAGGTACAGTCATGGATGGGGGTGGCAGGTTCGTTATGGTGAGGGGTAAGCTCGAAGGGGTGAGAGTAGTCCTGGTTAGTGTGTATGTCCCTAATTGGGACAATGTGGATTTTATTAGGAGGATGCTGGGGAAGATCCCCGACTTGGACTCGCGTAAGCTGATCATGGGCGGGAACTTTAATACTGGACCCAAGCCTGGACCGGTCATGTTCAAGAATGGGCAGGTTGCCAGCGATGGCAAAGGAACTGAGAAGGTTCATGGAGCAAACGGGGGGAGCAGATCCGTGGAGACTTAGCCGACCGACGGTGAGGGAGTTCTCTTACTACTCCCATGTCCCAAGGTGTATTCCCGAATCGACTACTTTGTTGTGAGTAGGGATCTGCTGGCCGGAATGGTGGGGGCAGAATATTCGGCAATTGCCATATCGGACCATGCGCCGCACTGGGTAGACCTGCAGTTTTGCAAGGACAGCTTTCAGCGCCCACCATGGAGGCTGGAAGTTGGACTACTCGCGGACGAGGCGGTGTGCGAGAGGCTGAGGAAATGCATGCAGAATTACCTGCAGGTGAACGATACTGGAGAAGTCTCGGCAGCGGTGCTCTGGGAGGCGCTGAAGGCAGTTGTGAGAGGGGAGCTGATTTCAATCCGTGCATACAGGGACAGGACAGACAGGGCAGAGACGGACCGACTGATTAAGGAAATTCTACGGACGGACAGGAGTTACGCGGAATCCCCGAGGCCAGACTTACTCAGGAAATGACAGAGGCTGCAGGCCGAATTTGAGGTGCTGACTACAGGCAAGGCTGTAGAGCAGCTTAAAAAGGTGCGATTTATGAGCATGGGGAGAAGGCCAGTAGAATGCTTGCGCAACAACTAAGGAAGAGGGCAGCGGCTAGGGAAATAGGGACGGTAGTGGATGGGGAGGGTAATCCAGTGGGTGACCCGGCAGGGCTGAACAAGGTCTTTACGGACTTTTATAGGAAGCTGTACTCTTCGGAACCCCCCCGGGGGACCTGGGGGGATAAGGCGATTCCTGGACGGACTGACCTTCCCAAGAGTGGGGAGGGGGTTGGTGGACGGACTGGGGGCCCTGGTCAGGATCGAAGAGGTATTGGGGAGCCTGAAGGTCATGCAGTCGGGTAAAGCCCCGGGGCCAGACGGGTATCCGGTGGAGTTTTACAAAAAATTTGCCGGGATAGTGGGGCCGGTGCTGGTTAGGGTCTTTAACGAGGCAAGAGACAGAGGGAGTTTACCCCCAACGATGTCGCAGGCCACCATCTCGCTTATTCTGAAACGGGATAAGGACCCGGAGGCTTGTGGGTCATACAGGCCGATCTCTTTGATCAACGTAGACGCCAAGTTACTGGCCACGATCTTGGCGACTAGAATTGAGGACTGTGTATCGGATGTAATTGTGGAGGACCAAACCGGGTTTGTAAAGGGGAGGCAGCTGGTAAGCTGCTTAACGTGATTATGATGCCCCCGGAGAGTAGGGAGGTAGAGATAGTGGTAGCCATGGATGCTGAAAAGGCTTTTGACCGGGTCGAGTGGGATTATCTGTGGGAGGTACTAGGGCGGTTCGGGTTCGGGTCGGGGTTCATCGACTGGGTTAGGCTATTATATCAGGCCCTGGAGGCGAGTGTAAGGACGAACAGGATGACATCGGACTACTTTAGACTGCACCGTGGGACAAGACAGGGCTGCCCTCTCTCCCCACTGCTGATTGCACTGGCTATAGAGCCACGGGCAATTGCACTGAGAGCTTCTAGGGGCTGGAAAGGGCTGGTCTGGGGGGGGGGAGTGGAACATAGAGTCTCGTTATACGCAGACGATCTGCTGTTATATGTATCGGACCGAATGGTGGGGATGGACGGTATCATGGCAACCCTGAGTGAATTTGGCCGGTTCTCCGGATACAAACTGAACACGGCTAAGAGTGAGTTGTTTGTAATTCAGGCGAGGGGGCAGGAGAGTAGGCTGAAGGAGTTGCCGTTCAGGCTAGTGGGGGAGAGTTTCCGATATTTGGGGATTCAGGTGGCACGGGACTGGGGCAAGTTGCATAAGCTCAACCTGTCCCGACTGGTGGAACGAGTGAGGGAGGAGATCCGGAGGTGGGATGCGCTCTCACTGTCATTGGCGGGGAGGGTGCAGACTGTTAAGATGACGATTCACCCGCGGTTCTTGTTTGTTTTTCAGTGTCTCCCCATCTTTATCCCGCGGTCCTTCTTTAAGAGGCTGAATAAAATTATTCTGGGATTTGTATGGGCAGGGAAGTCCCCGCGGGTTAAGAGGGTGATGCTCGAAAGGTACATAGGAGAAGGGGGGCTGGCGTTGGCGTTGCCGAACTTCAGCAACTATTATTGGGCGGCCAACATAGCGATGATGAGGAAATGTGGGGTCGGTTTGGGAGCGGATGGAGGCTGCTTCGTGCAGGGGCCCTAGCTTAGCAACCCTGGTCACGCCGCCTCTGCCGCTTCCGCCGGCACGGTACTCCACCAGCCCGATAGTGGTGGCGGCTCTTCGGATCTGGGGTCAGTGGAGGAGGCATGTAGGGGAGGTAAGAGCATCGGTGTGGACCCCAATCTGCGGCAACCACCGATTTGCCCCGGGGAACATGGACAGGGGGTATCGACTGTGGAGGATGGCGGGGATTGTGAGGATGGGGGATCTGTTCCTGGAAGGGAGCTTTCCGAGCATGAGGACGCTGGAGGAAAGGTTTGGGCTGGGGAGGGGGAACAAATTTAGATACTTACAGGTGAGCGATTTTGTACGCAGACTGGTGCCGTCCTTCCCACGTCTCCCACCGAAGGGGAGGCAGGGCAGGGTAGTTTCTAGGGAAGAGGTGGGAGAGGGTAGAGTCTCAGACGTCTACAAGGAACTAATGGGAGCTGAGGATACGCAGACCGAGGACCTGAAGCTTAAGTGGGAAGAGGAGCTCGGGAAGGGAGCTGGAGGACGGTATCTGGGCAGAAGCCCTGAGCAGAGTAAACACGACCGCAACATGCACCAGGCTCAGCCTGCTCCAGTTTACGGTCATGCACCGGACCCACACGACGGTGGCCCGGATGAGCAAATTCTTCGGGCTGGAGGACAAGTGTGCTAGATGCGCCGGAGGGCCAGCTAACCATATACACATGTTCTGGTCGTGCCCTAAACTCGGGGAGTATTGGCAGGGATTCGCAGATGTCCCAGGTATTGAACCCTGAGGTGGCAATCTTTGGGGTTTCGGAGAACCCGGGAGTCCAGGAGGAGAGAGAGGCCGACGTTCTGGCCTTTGTTTCCCTGGTAGCCCGGCGACGAATACTGTTAGCATGGAGGGACTCAAAGCCCCCGAGGGCTGAGGTATGGCTATCGGACATGGCGAGCTTTCTTGGCCTAGAGAAAGTCAAGTTCGCCTTGAGAGGTTCGCTATTAGGGTTCGCCCGAAGGTGGCAGCCATTTATTGACTTCTTCGCAGAGGAGTAAGCGGCAGCAGGGGGTGGTGGGGGTGGTTTGGGTGGGGGGGAGGGGGGGTAGAGCAGAGTAGAATTTGTGTCTTGACTTCTTTTTTTTCGTACTGTACAATGTCACTTTTCTCTATGCCTAAAATACCTGAATAAAATTGTTTGTTAAAAAAAAAGTGGGCTCTATGTACCACTTTTAGTTGTGTCAGGCTGAGCCTTGCGCACATGGAGATGGAGTTGACCCTATGCAGTGCTTCGCTCCAGAGTCCCCACCCTATTTCAATTCCCAGGTCCTCCTCCCATTTCTTTCTTGTTGCGTCCAGTACAGTGTCGGCCCTTTCTACCAGTCAGTCATACATGTCGCTACAGTTTCCTTTACCTAGTATGCTTGCGTCCAGTAATTCTTCCAGTAATGTCTGTCGTGGCGGTTATAGGTGCGGCGAGGAGGCCTCCTGCAGGGGGACCTCGCTCCGGTCCCTCGCCACCGCAGCACTCCCATCCCCACCCAAAAAACACTCCAGCAGTCCAGTGGTGGTAGCCACCCTCCAGACCTGGAACCAGTTACGGCAGCAATTCGGCCTGACCAAAATGTCCGACAAAGCCCCCATTTGCAACAACCATAGGTTCGCGCCAGCATTCACTGACACCACCTTTAAAAGTCGAGACAGGATGCGGGAGACACTGAAGTCAGGGACCTATACACCGATGGCAGGTTCACAACACTGGACGGACTGATGGAGAGATTCCAGCTAGCTAAGGGCAACAAACTCAGATACCTGCAGCTTAAAAACAACCTGCGGAAGGAGACAAGGACGTACCCGCGACCACCTCGACAGATGCTACTAGAAGAACTACTGGATGCAAACATTCTACATAGAGGAAACTGTAGCGACATGTACGAACGACTGATGGAGAGGGCCGACACTGTACTAGATGCGACAAGGAGGAAATGGGAGAAAGACTTTGGGCTCGAAATAGGGTGGGGACTCTGGAGCGAAGCACTACATAGGGTCAACTCCAGCTCCGTGTGCACAAGACTCAGCCTGACGCAACTAAAGGTGGTGCATAGAGCCCACTTTACAAGAACCCAAATGACTAGGTTCTTCCCGAAGGTGGAGGACAGATGTGAACGGTGCCAAGGAGGCCCGGCTAACCATGTCCACATGTTCTGGTCTTGCCACAGACTGGACAGCCTTCTTCGAGGCAATGTCCAAAGTGGTGGGAATGAGGGCGGAGCCGTGTCCAAAAGTGGCAGTTTTTGGGGTATCAGACCAGCCAGATCTCTTCATGGGGAGGAAGGCAGATGCCCTTGCCTTTGCCTCCCTGAGCACCTGCCACAGAATCCTGCTTAGCTGGCACTCAGCAGCACAACCTAAAGCTGCAGATTGGCTGTCCGACCAATCGCAATATCTCCAAATGGAGAAAATCTAATTCGCCATCCGAGGTTCGGAAGATGGTTTCCTCAGAACATGGAAGCCATTCAGCCAACTGTCCCAGGTCTTGTTTGTGGCCAACGAACAAACAAATAGATAAACAAGTAGCTAAGAGTCAGGGGAAAGTAGTCAATCCATGAGAGAAGAGAGGGAAGGGGCAGCATGGTGGCACAGTTGTTAGCAGTGATGCCTCACGGCATCAAGGTCCCAGGTTCAATCCCGGCCCTGGGTCACTATCCGTGTGGAGTTTGCACATTCTCCCTGTATTTGCATGGGTCTCACCCCCCCAAAACCCAAAGATGTGCAAGGTAGGTGAATTGGCAACGCTAAATTGCCCCTTAATTGGAAAAAAAATGAATTGGGTACTCCAAATTTAGGGGAAAAAAGAGAAGAGAGGGATGGGAGGAAGGTGGGGGGTGGGGGTAGGGCAGTGCAAGAGGGAGTAGACAGACACAGCTGAAAAGAAAGGGGAGCAGTAGAGAGGGAGGGGGAAAGGGAGGTAGGGGGAAAGGGAGGTAGGGAGGGAGGAAGGACGAGTGGAGAAGAACAACAGAAGGGAGCCAGATGGGAGGAAAGAGGAGGGAACACAAATTGGAGGAAGAGCGCAGGAAACTTCAATGACCACAACAAGCACAGCAGGGCAAAAGAGAGTAAGTAAGTACAGGAAGAAAGAACGACAGACGGCCGAAGCTGAGGCAAATGGACAGAAATAAAAAAGAAAACCAACCAAGAGATGCAAGTGACATCAGGGGCACTACCCAGGTGCCCCTCCCACCCGGTTTTGTTTTGCTAGTTTAGTATTTGATTAAAAAAACTGAAAAAATGGGGGAGAAAGCCCACCCCCCCCCCCCCCCCCCCCCGCCCCACCCAGTGGCATGTGCAATGACATTTTCTCTGTATACTTCCCCTGTTGTTATGATAGACATATCATAGAATTTACAGTGCAGAAGGAGGCCATTCAACCCATCGAGTCTGCACCGGCTCTTGGAAAGAGCACCCTACCCAAATCCATACCTCTACCCTATCCTCATTACCCAGTAACCCCACCCAACACTAAGGGCAATTTTGGACACTAAGGACAATTTAGCATGGCCAATCCACCTAACCTGCACATCTTTGGACTGTGGGAGGAAACCGGAGCACCCGGAGGAAACCCACGCACACACGAGGAGGATGTGCAGACTCCGCACAGACAGTGACCCAAGCCGGAATCGAACCTGGGACCCTGGAGCTGTGAAGCAATTGTGCTATCCACAATGCTACCGTGCTGCCCTAAATTGGTGTTATCTTCCCACCCCTTGATTTCTTAGTTTTGTAGTTTTTTTTGTTATTTCTTTTTGGTTTCTCTGTGTGTACATCTGTAAATATACCATGTATAAAACCCAATAAAAACATTCTTAAAATAAAAGTAACCTGTGTGCAGAAATAAAGACAAGACTTTGGTTCTAGAACCAATGTGGGCTAGAATTCTTCAGCCGTTCGCTGGCGGCTCGATTCTCTGGCTCCGCCGGCAGCACACCCCTGTCCAACCAATGCAGGTTTTCCGGAGGCGTAGGGTGGCTTCAATGGGAATTCCCATTGACAGGAATTCTGCCACTAGCGATCAACGCGCCGTCTTCCACCACCGATAAACACACGGCTAGGATACTGGACAATCTTGCCCATGATGTTTGAAATTAAGTAATCGGTGATTTTCTGGGATTGCAGATGTCAATTTTCTGTAGGGGGAAATTTTGCAATTTTATAATTGCAAAAGAAAAGTTTACTAATCACTAGTACTCAAAATTATTCTACAATAAAAGCAATACAATTGTAATTAAATAAACATAAAGCAGGAAACCATGGAGTAATTTATTCCAATTAAAAGTACATGAACTTTCAAAGCCAACAGCGCGGGTTCAATTCCCATACCAGCTGAGAATTCTGAATTGTCCCTCTGTGTACCCGAACAGACGCCAGAATGTGGAGACCAGGGGCTTTTCAGAGTAACTTCATTGCAGTGTTAATGTAAGCCTACTTGTGACAATAAAGGTTATTTGTTCATTGGGACTGCTTTCGTTTCACATTTACTTTTGATTTTTATCTTTAGTCAAATAATGGAAGAATTTTGTGCTTGCTATATATAGTATATAAATTCAAAGCAGGGTGTATTGTGTACACACATCTAAGTATCGGAAGATCCATTTTTGAACATGTTTGTTTTGAAAGACTAATTTATTGGAGAATTTATCCAATTTATGCTTAGAAGTTGATTTTTATATTACATGCTTGTCTGAACAAAGGATTACAGTTCCTCCTATTGCAAGATAAAGAAAATAATAAATTGTTTTTGTTTTGTTGATTTTATAACCAGGATAATGGATGATTGGGTATCGAACAGTTTCCATTTAGGGCAAATGGTGTCAGCATCAAACATTCTCAGATCCAAGATGTGACAATTCTGCTTAAAGCATGTGTCCATTGTTGATGCATGTCATTCTGCAAGAATAGATAGACACACATCTGTGCAGTCCGCTGTGCAGTATCTGCCAGACCTCTGGCACCAGCTACTGTGGGATGCACACGAGCGGCTCCAGATGTACTCAATCTGTGATTTTTGTTTGTTGTTTAAAGCAAGTACCTCCTTTTTGCTCACCACCTGACTTTGTGGTTGTGATGTGTTTCAGGTGTCTTTTATTCTTTTACCAGTTAATAGTTTGGTTGGTCGCACTATTAAACTAAAAAGTGTATAGTGTGCTTAAATTTGAAAATACTTTGCCATATTACAGTAACAACAGTTTGAATGTTATTGCGTTTCTCAGCTTTGTCTGCATTTTATATTTTAAAAACTATAAAACAGGAATTTTCAGAAGATAGTTTTAGTTACCTTGCTATTAATACTTGAACAAACTGGACACAAAATAATTGTGGAATATGAAATTAACTGTGTGTGTAAATCTCTTCTAGAGCAGTTAGTGTTGGGGATGTACAAGGAGCCATCCCAGGCATGGGACAGAGACTACGACAATTTAATCCTTCCCCTATTGGAGGACATGCAGCCATGCTACATCCTTTATCGCCTTGACAGCCAGAATGCACAGGGCTACGAATGGCTCTTTATTTCCTGGTCACCTGATCATTCCCCTGTAAGTTGTGCACTATCTTTATTCAATAGATCTAACATTAAGAATGTTAAGTGGTTAGTCAAATTTGGAAGAGAAGAAGGTAGATTAACCTGGACACATTCAGGCTTGGGCTAATGTGTGGTGCGAATGTTGTTTGTCACCTAAGTGACAGGCAATGATCATCATCAACAAGAGAGACTGTATCCATTTAGCCTTGACATTCAATGGCATTACCATTGCTGAATTCCCCCACCATCAACATCCTGGGGGTTGTAGTTGACCAGTAACTGAACTAGGTCAAATACTGTGGCTACAAGAGCAGGTCAGCTAGAATTCTGTGGAGAGTAACTCACCTCCTGACTCCCCAAAGGCACAAGTCAGGAGTGTGGTGGAATACTCTCCACTTGCCTGGATGAGTGCAACTCCAACAACATTCAAGAAACTCGACACCATTCAGGACAAAGCTGCCAGTTTGATTGGCACCCCATCCACCACTTTCAACATCCACTCCCTTTACCACTGATAGTGGCAGCAACATGTACCATCTACAAGATGCACTGCAGCAATTCAACAGCACATCCCAACCCACCACCTCTATCACCTAGAAGGACAAGGCCAGCAGAAGCATTGGAAAACCACCACCTACAAGTTTTCATCCAAGCCACACATTATCCTGACTTGGAACTATATCGCTGTCCGTTCACTGTCACTGGGTCAAAATCCTGGAACTCCATTCCTAACAGCACCTTGGGTGTACCTATACTACATGGACTGCAGTGGTTCAAGAAGGGAGTTGACCACCAACTTTTCGAGGGCAATTAAGTATTGACAATAAATGCGGACCTAGCCAGCAATGCCCGTATCCCATGAAAGAATTTTAGAAACAGTCACCTATGAACAGTGACCCATTATTTGCTTCCATTTTCAAAATACCAAACCTGCATTGAAAGAGCACTACAACAAATGTAATACCTTTTTATTGAATGAACTAACTAGGATATGGACTTGCTTCAATGTTTCTGAGCCTGATCATTTGCAGTTTTAAAGATGAGTCTATCTGAAAATATTTTACAAGAAAATTGTCCCTTTGATTTTTCCGCTTTCTGAAGTTGATCATGAATGTGCAAAATATATACCAAGCAAGGTGGTACTCTGTGTCTTCTCATTAATTTTTCACTACCTTGACTAGATGGGAAATTTAAACCAGTTTTTATACAGCTAAGCTGTCTCTTGGGGAGTATTTTTGATCTATGGAAGTACTTGATCTTCTTTGTCAGTGAATAATAGTAAATAGTATATGATACAGCACACCTAAATTATTAATGCTCATTCTTTAACTATAGGGAACCTGAAACCTTTAAGGCAAAACAAAAATGTGCTACAGATAAGGTATGCCCTTAGTCTCCAGGTTTACCAGAGTAGGGGAAAAAATGTTTTGACAGATGTTAACTGTCCTTTAAGCAGATAATCCAGAAGAAGCACAGGAATGGAACTTGTGCTTCCTGGAATGAGTGCAGTTCTATCTTCACAATAATTCACCCATACAAGGCAATTCCTACAATTTTTAATTCCAAAACAATGGTGTGAATTCACCGTGCAATGCTACTGCCAGAGAGTCAATCAGACTCTGCCAGAATGCACTACAATGACTTGCTTTACAGTACAGCCCTTACAAAGTCGTCTAAATTGCTAGTCCTGTACACTGCCACAGTCAGAGAGTTGACAGACTTGCTCTCCCTGGCATCCACAGCAGTGCGTCACACTGGAAGCAAACCCCCAATTTCAGCTCACAAGCAATGATTTTGTATGTGCAACGTACAGGAGTTGCAACATGTTACATATAAACATAAATAAATAAAGTCATAGTCATTTTACGCCCTTAGATTAAATTCCAGATCTTGTTTCCTTCTTCACATGTTCCAGGCAGATTGCCTTCATTTTCAGGAAAGGCATTCATTTTAATTGCTGGTCCTCAATTCCACAGTCACTTCTTTTTTGAAGGTAACGGCTGCACCTTTTTTTAAAAAGAAAAGTGTTTGAACTGTATGAAGTCCACAGGAAAAGCACTGCATATCAAACAAATGTCAACAACAGCTTGTAGGCCCTTATCAGTTTGCTGCCGGTTACACTGATGGATGGAGCAGGAAGCTGTTGAATACAGACCAGTGCCTCTTTTCTACTGAGAAAACAAATTTGAGCTTTAGGTTAACCTGTATTTAACATGCTGCAATTTGACAGAAGAACAATTTCTAAAGATAGGATAATGTGACACGTTCAAGCTAGAAAGCAAATTAGTAAAGCAAACATTTTTGCCAATATGGGGTTTGTTTTCATTCAAGTTCTCAATATGAAAAAGTAGGTAAAGAAAAAAACTTCAGTTTGTAGATTATCCCGACCCACAGAATGTGTGGCCTGCAATTACATTCAATGTTATGACTGTATGAAATCCCTTTATTACCCTTATTTTCTCACAGTGTGAATTTTGTTAGACCTTCTGGAGCCTAGGCCTAAGGCAGGCTGCTCCCACAAAGAACAGACTGGCTCACGGTTTCCTTCGCTCGATCTGGATCACTTGGCCTCCTCTCAATATCTCCCCACAACAGTGAAAATGAGGACCCAAGCTTTCTCAAGTCCAGGATCAATCCTGTGTCCTTTTATTCAATGGCAGATTGAGACGTAAAATTATCGGCCTTTTCAACATTATCGTTTAAACTTTTACGTCATGAATGGGATTTTCTCGGGCAGCACGGTGGCCTAGTGGTTAGCACAGCTGCCTCACGGCGCTGAGGTCCCAGGTTCGATCCCGGCTCTGGGTCACTGTCCGTGTGGAGGTTACACATTCTCCCCGTGTCTGCGTGGGTTTCGCCCCCACAACCCAAAAATGTGCAGAGTAGGTGGATTGGCCACGCTAAATTTCCCCTTAATTGGAAAAAAGAATTGGGTAATCTAAAAAATTTTTTTAAAAATGAATGGGATTTTCTTTCTTCACAAAATTGCCCCCAAAACATTATGAGTATCCAACCAGTTGGATGCACAAAGCTCTAGCAAGTCTATTAGGGTGCTGGAGACTGTTCAGAAAGAAACTAGAGCTGTTTTGTCCAAACCCCCAAATCTGTTTACTGAAATCCTATCAGCAGTTTTTTCCAACGCTGTTAAATCTTTCCAACTATCTCCCCAAAACTATTGGAGCTCCCAGTTTATTTGTTGCCACTTTTTGGTGTTTGACTATGTACATTTGTCCTCTAACTTCATGATTTTTATAGTAGATTTGCACTTCCTTCAAACTGATACAATTAAAGTAAAGCTGCTGGCAAAACAACTCCCAAATGCATCAACAGTGTTTTAAGTACTTAGCATTTTTTTAAAAAGCTTCGAGCATGACAAAATCAAAATTTGTCCGCCAAAATTCACCGATCCTCATCTCTCCAAACTTGCAACACCAGGTTTTCGTAATCAGCGAATTGAGTTGCTGCTTCTATTGCTCAGCACGTTTTCTGGGTCTCTATTTTAAACTTATGCGCCTTCAGCCTGACCCTATACAGTGGCCACAGTAATGAAGAGAAAAGCATCTGCATAAGGGTTATGGAAAGTTCATTCATGGTGGCAGGATCTTTTTCTCTAGCAGCTGCTCCCAAAAACTAGCCACAGGTTTGATAGTTTGTTTGTTATTTACAGCACAAAAGGAGCCATTCGGCCTATCATGTCTGCAACCTAACTAGTCTCATTCCCCAGCCCTATCTCCGTAGTTCTCTAAATTCATCACTTTCAAATATATATCCAGCACTCTTTTGAAACCTCTTATGAAATCCACCACCACCGCTCTCCCAGGCAGCGCATTCCAAACCCCACAACTCTCTGAGGTTTCTCCTCATCTCACTTATAGCTCTCTTGCTGACCATCTTGAAATTGTGACCCCTAGCCACTGACATACCAACTAGTGGAAACAGAATATCCATCTTTACCCTGTCAAAATTGTTCAGAATTTTGAACACCTCTTAACCTTCTCTGCTCCAAGGAGGACCAGCCCAATTTCTCCAATCTTTCCTTGTATTTAAAATTCCTCATTCGTGGCATCATTCTAGTAAATGTCCTCTGCACTCTCTCCAGGGTTTCCTTAAATAAAGTGCCCAGAACTGAACACAATACTCCAAATGTGGTCTGACCAATGATTTGTAAAGGTGTATCATCACTTCCTTTATTTTATACTTGATGCCTCTATTTATAAACCCAAGAATGGGAAGCACGGTGGCGTAGTGGTTAGCACTGTTGACTCACAGTGCCGAGCTCCTAGGTTCGATCCTGGCTCTGGGTCACTGTCCGTGTGGAGTTTGCACATTCTCCCCATGTTTGCGTGCGTCTCACCCCCACAACCCAAAGATGTGCAGGCTAGGTGGATTGGCCACGCTAAATTGCCCCTTAATTGGAAAAAAATAATTGGGTACTCTTTAAATTTTAGAATAAATAAATAAACCCAAGAATGCTATAAGCCTTCTTAACAACTGTTTCAACTTGCCTGGCCACTTTCAGAGAATTATGCACTTGAATCCCGAGGTCCCTCTGCTCCTGTACTCCCCTCAAAGTTATACCATTGAGCCTATTTTGTCTCCCCATGTTTCTTCTACCAAAATGCATGACCTCACATTTCGCTGCATTGAAATTCATCTGCCAGGTGTCTGCCCATTTGGCCAACTTGTCAATGTTCCTCTGAAGTCGCTCAGCATCATCCTCACAATTCACTATTCACCCCAGCTTAGGATCATCTGCAAATTTAGAGATTTTGCCCTCAACACCCACTTCTAAATCACTTTTATGAATCAGAAAAGCAACGGTCCCAACATTGAGCGCTGGAGAACACCACTTTAATTTGTCTCCAGTGTGAGAAATGTCCATCTATACCTACCCTCTTAGCCAATTTCTCATCCATGCTGTCAAGAGCCTATCAATCCCAAACATTTTTAATTTGCTAACCAACCTGCCATGTGGCATTGTATAGAATAAGCTGAGAGCAAAGGCCAAAAATCGGAAATAGAATTGTAAACTCTAGCAGGTCCATTCTGATGAAAGATACACAACTGAAACGTATTTTTGCTTGACAGATGCTAAATGACCTCTGTTTGTCTAGCATCTACAGCCTTTCTTTTCAAAGATTAAATTTGGTAATTATCGGAGTTCGCACATACAAATATGGTAGGTAGCCTGTTGGCCCAGGTACTGAACTGGAAACCCGGAGGCCTTCAGTTTAAACCTATCTTTTTTAAGTTAATTCATATGATGTGAGCAACTCCCTAACAGTGTTGTTAGGGAGGGAGTGCCAGGATTTTGACCCAACTACATGAAGGAATGGCGATATATTTACAAGTCAGGATAGTGAGTGGCTTGGAGGAGAACATCCAGGTGGTGGTGTTGCCATGTGTCTGCTGTTCTTATCCGTATGATAGCGTCATGAGTTTGGAACGTGCTGCCTCAGGAGCCTTGGTGAGTTACTGCCACGGCGTCGGTGGTGGAGGGAATGGAATGAATGTTTACGTGTTTATGGATGGAGTGCCAATCAAGTGGGTTGCTTTGTTCTGAATAGTGTTTAAAAAACAAATTTGGGGCAATTTAGCGTGGCCAATCCACCAACTCTGCACATCTTGGGGTTGTGGGGGTGAGACCCACGCAGACACGGGGAGAATGTGCAAATTCCACATGACAGTGACCTGGGGCCAGGATCGAACCCGGGTCCTCGGCGCCACGAGGGAACATTGTAATCCAATTCGCCACCGTGTTGCCCTTGGTGTTGAGCTTCTTGAGTTGATGTTGGGGCTACACTCATCTAGGCAATTGGAGAGCTTTCCGTCACACTCCTGACTTGGGCCTTGTAGATGGTGGACAGACTTTGGGGAATGAGGAGGTGATGATCTTGCTGCAGGACTCCTAGCCTCTGACCTACTCTTGTAGCCACGGTATTTATGTGGCTAGTTCAGATTCTGCTGAATGGTAAGCCCCGAGATGTTGGTAATGAGGAATTCCATGATGGTAATGCCATTGAATGCCAAGAGGAAATAGTTAGGTCCTCTTTTAGACCATAAGACATAGAAGCAGAATTAGGCCACTTGGCCCATCGAGTCTGCTCCGCCATTCAATCATGGCTGATATTTTCTCATCCCCATTCTCCTGCCTTCTCGCCATAACCCCTGATCCCCTTGTTAATCAAGACCTATCTATCTCTGTCTTATAGACACTCAGTGAATTGGCCTCCACAGCCTTCTGTGACAAAGAGTTCCACAGATTCACCACCCTCTGGCTGAAGAAATTCCTCCTCATATCTGTTTTAAAGGATCGTCCCTTTAATCTGAGATGGTGCCGTGTCCTCTGGTTCTAGTTTTGTTGGAGATGATCATTGCACGGACTTGTGTGGCGTGAATGTTACTTATTACTTGTCAGCCCAACATGGCAAGTTGTGAAATTGGATTCAAAAATTTATCAAGGGCAGCATGGTGGCTCAGTGGTTAGCACTGCTGCCTCACAGTGCCAAGGACCCGGGGTCGATCTCGGCCCGGGTCACTGTCCTTGTGGAATTTGCACATTCTTTGCCTGTCTGCGTGGATCTCACCCCCACAACCCAAGGATGTGAACGGTAGGTGGATTGGCCACGCTAAATTGCCCCTTAATTTGCAATTTGTTTGTTAAATTCTGTGCCAATACCATAAACCCTGACAATTCTACTCAGTTTCTCTATAGTGCATTTTTATAAAGACCTTGTGCAGCTGTAAACTTTAATCAGTTTGGAAATACACAAGATAGAAGAAAACTACATATGGAAGCATAATTCATATCATGTTTAATGCTTGTTCCAATAATGCTGAAACTGATTGAAAACAGCAACAGAAGAAAAGATGAAATGTTGGAAAATTGGATTGAACAATGTGCCACAAGAAATGGCAGCTATGTTGAAGCTGATGAACCTAAACTGTATTCTGTTAAAACCATATGAATTATGCTTTCATAAACCATTTATGACTTGCTTCTATCCTTTGTACTTTCAAAGTTGTTGAAGTTTAAATTGGCACAAGGGTTTTCTTTGTTAAAAATAAATTTAGAGTACCCAATTATTTTTTTTCCTAATTAAGGGGCAATTTAGCATGGCCAATCCACCTACCCTGCACATCTTTGGGTTGTGCGGTTGAAATCCACGCAGACACGGGGAGAATGTGCAAACTCCACATGGACAGTGACCCAGGGCCGGGATTCGAACCCGGGTCCTCAGCGCCGCAGTCGCAGTCCTACCCACTGTGCCACATGCCGCCCCGCACAAGGGTTTTCTTAGCACCCTAGGCAGGATTCTCCATTGCCCGACGCTGAAATCGGGAATGGCCATCTGGCGGAGAATAGCTCCGAACACCAAAATCGTGGCAGGCACCGGTTTGACGCGGGTCGCGATGCTCCGCCCCCTCCAAATCGGTATCATTGCGACGTGCACCATGTGCAGTTGCAACCGCGTTCGCATCTCATTATTGGGCCCACCCACGATGTCCGCCTCCGATGGGCCGAGTTCCCGACGGCGTGGTCCACATGTGGTCACAACAGTCGTGAACCTGGCGTGGTGGCAGCGGAGAGAGAGGGCAATCAGACAGTGTCTAGCCATACTTTGCCGACAGTCGTGCCGCTGGTCGGGGGGTGCTTCTGCCAAGGCTGGGGGGAGTAGTGGGAGGTGGCCCTGAGGTGGGTTGTGGGGTCGGGCTGGACAGGGACGCGGTCCAGCACTACAGGAGCCATCTTCTTGTGTGCATTCGGTGCAAGTGTGGGGGCCTATAGTGTTCGCACAGCTGCTGCTTGTCAGCCCTGCATGTGTCCATCACGGACCCAGTGATTCCCCCACCGTTTTTTGCATGTTCTGCGGGTGTTCAACATGGCGCCGCTGCTAGCCCCTCACCGGTAACGGAATCGGTGCGGGTGTGGCGCCGATTTTGCCATCGTGGAACTCCACGAGTCCTCCGTTGATGTCAGTACTGAGTCGCAGGAACGGAGAATCCAGCCCCTTGTCTATAATTCCACTGTCACACATTTTCTCTATATCGAGGCAACCACGGGTGGGCAATAGAAATTGCCTAGCCAAGTGTCCCTGAGAATAACTTGAGAATTCTTTTAAAAGTCTTCCAGACCAGAAAACAAATTCTGCTGATTCTAAGCTCTTGCTAGCACTAACAATGGCATAACTTTCAGCTTCAATGCACATTGTTTCCTTTTGATGAGGCGGCACTGCAACAATGTTTGTTGTTGCAGACGTGTGCTTCATAGAAATACAGTTTGAATGGTAAAGCATGTAGCAAAAGGCCTTGTTACAGATGAGGTATGAAACATGGTTGTTACATTACAGATTGGATTTGGAGATTATTTGTCACAAGTGTGCTGTTTTTTTAATTACTTTTTCTGAGTTACAAAGCCAGGGCTTAGAGTGTGGACAGGGGTGAATCCCCAATCCAGTTCCCTGCCCTCTCCAAAAACCAATTCAAATTCAAATTGAATCCAATTCATGGTCCCCACAAGAGGAACATACCAGATCTGAGCCAAAAGGCAGAGCAGATACTACACTTGATCTTAGCCAAAAGGCCGAGAAGTTGTTTTAGTGTAAGCGAAGGTGAAATCGCAAAATGGATGTGTCGCATATTCATAAGCTACTTAAGGAATTCCATTGATGAACAAGGACTTTAATATGGCATGCTGAAATGATTTTAAATATGCCCCCCACCCTCACATTTTCCCATCATTTACTGGAATAGTGGCTCCCAAATGCTTCTCTTTTCCAGTTTTAGCTTTTACTCACTCCATGGCTGAAGTCAGGAAATCACCAGGAAATCATATTTGTAATCCCACAATTAGCGATCATTCTTAGGGCCAGTATTGGCGAGGATATAATGCAAAGCACTGGCAGTAATCCTTTAAATAGAATAGAATAGAAACCCTGGTGAATAGGACCATTTTACTGAGTTACGTCTGTTCATGGATAGCTACTGCCACCTGCTGCCAGGGTTTGTCAGCAGGCACAGCAATCAAGATTTGAAGCAATCAGAAAAGGTGATTAGAGTTAAATTATCCCTCCAACATAAATCTGGTAGGGTGCATTGCTGAAATGAGTATTGACATGTGTGTGTGGTGTGCTTTGTTTCTTCCAGCACTGAAAAACTGTCAATTGATTAAAATCCAGTGCAATAATTACCAATTATCTGTTTTTTTGGGTTTTTTTAAATATTTTATTGAAAATTTTTGGTCAACCATCACAGTACATTGTGTATCCTTTACACAATAATATAACCGTATAAATAACAATGACCTGTTTTATAAACAAAGAATAAATAATATATAACAAAAACTAAAACTAAATGGCAACTGCCTTGTCTCAGATAAACACTCTCCAAAAATATGATTTAACAGTCCAATATATAATTATTTATAGCAACGACCTATACATATTATACATATATATTAACAACCCTGAGAGTCCTTCTGGTTCCTCCCCCCCCCCCCCCCCCCCCCCCCCCCCCCCCCCCCCCTCTGCCCCGGGCTGCTGCTACCTTTCCATTCCCTCTATCTTTCTGTGAGGTATTCGATGAATGGTTGCCACCGCCTGGTGAACCCTTGAGCCGATCCCCTTAGGACGAACTTAATCCGTTCCAGCTGTTTAAACCCTGCCATGTCATTTATCCAGGTCTCCACCCCCGGGGGCTTGGCTTCCTTCCACATCAACAGTATCCTGCGCCGGGCTACTAGGGACGCAAAGGCCAAAACAACGGCCTCTCTCGCCTCCTGTACTCCCGGCTCTTGTGCAACCCCAAATATAGCCAACCCCCAGCTTGGTTCGACCTGGACCACCACTACTTTCGAAAGCACCTTTGTCACCCCCACCCAAAACCCCTGTAGTGCCGGACATGACCAGAACATGTGGGTGTGATTCGCTGGGCTTCTCGAGCATCTCGCACACCTATCCTCTACCCCAAAAAATTTACTGAGCCGTGCTCCAGTCATATGCGCCCTGTGTAACACCTTAAATTGAATCAGGCTTAGCCTGGCACACGAGGACGATGAGTTTACCCTACTTAGGGCATCCGCCCACAGCCCCTCCTCAATCTCCTCCCCCAGCTCTTCTTCCCATTTCCCTTTCAGCTCATCTACCATAATCTCCCCCTCGTCCCTCATTTCCCTATATATATCTGACACCTTACCGTCCCCCACCCATGTCTTTGAGATCACTCTGTCCTGCACCTCATGCGTCGGGAGCTGCGGGAATTCCCTCACCTGTTGCCTCGCAAAAGCCCTCAGTTGCATATACCGGAATGCATTCCCTTGGGGCAACCCATATTTCTCGGTCAGCGCTCCCAGACTTGCGAACTTCCCATCCACAAATAGATCTTTCAGTTGCATTGCTCCTGCTCTTTGCCATATTCCAAATCCCCCATCCATTCTCCCCGGGGCAAACCTATGGTTATTTCTTATCGGGGACCCCACCAAGGCTCCCGTCTTTCCCCTATGCCGTCTCCACTGTCCCCAAATTTTCAAAGTCGCCACCACCACCGGGCTTGTGGTGTATTTCTTCGGTGAGAACGGCAATGGGGCCGTCACCATAGCTTGTAGGCTAGTCCCCCTACAGGACGCCCTCTCCAATCTCTTCCACGCCGCTCCCTCCTCTTCTCCCATCCACTTACTCACCATTGAGATATTGGCAGCCCAGTAGTACTCACTTAGGCTCGGTAGTGCCAGCACCCCCTATCCCTACTACGCTGTAAGAATCCCTTCCTCACTCTCGGGGTCTTCCCGGCCCACACAAAACTCATGGTGTTCTTTTCGATCCTTTTGAAAAAAGCCTTCGTGATCACCACCGGGAGGCACTGAAACACAAAGAGGAATCTCGGGAGGACTACCATTTTAACTGCCTGCACCCTCCCTGCCAGTGACAGGGATACCATGTCCCATCTCTTGAAGTCCTCCTCCATTTGTTCCACCAATCGCGTTAAATTTAACCTATGCAATGTACCCCAATTCTTGGCTATCTGGATCCCCAAGTAATGAAAGTCCCTTGTTACCTTCCTCAGCGGAAAGTCCTCTATTTCTCTGCTCTGCTCCCCTGGATGCACCACAAGCAACTCACTTTTCCCCATGTTCAGTTTATATCCTGAGAATTCTCCAAACTCCCGAAGTGTCCGCATTATCTCTGGCATCCCCTCCGCCGGGTCCGCTACATATAACAACAAATCATCCGCATTCAGAGATACCCGGTGTTATTCTCCTCCTCTAAGTACTCCCCTCCACTTCTTGGAACCCCTCAATGCTATTGCCAGGGGCTCAATCGCCAGTACAAACAATAATGGGGACAGAGGGCATCCCTGCCTTGTCCCTCTATGGAGCCGAAAGTATGCAGATCCCCGTCCATTCGTGACCACACTCGCCACTGGGGCCCTATACAACAGCTGCACCCATTCAACATACTCATCTCCAAAACCAAATCTCCTCAGCACCTCCCACAGATAGCCCCACTCCACTCTATCAAATGCTTTCTCGGCATCCATCGCCACCACTATCTCCGCTTCCCCCTCTGGTGGGGGCATCATCATTACCCCTAGCAGCCTCCGTATATTCGTATTCAGCTGTCTCCCCTTCACGAACCCAGTTTGGTCCTCATGGACCACCCTCGGGACACAATCCTCTATCCTCATTGCCATTACCTTGGCCAGAATCTTAGCGTCTACATTTAGGAGGGAAATAGGTCTATAGGACCCGCATTGCAGCGGATCCTTTTCCTTCTTTAGGAGAAGCGATATCGTTGCCTCAGACATAGTCGGGGCAGCTGTCCCCTTTCCTTTGCCTCATTAAAGGTCCTCATCAGTAGCGGGGCGAGCAAGTCCACATATTTCCTGTAAAATTCAACTGGGAATCCATCCGGTCCCGGAGCCTTCCCCGCCTGCATGCTCCTAATTCCTTTCACTACTTCCTCTGTTTCAATCTGTGCTCCCAGTCCCACCCTTTCCTGCTCCTCCACCTTGGGAAATTTCAGCCGGTCCAGAAAGCCCATCATTCTCTCCCTCCCATCCAGGGGTTGAGCTTCGTATAATTTTTTATAAAATGCCTTGAACACTCCATTCACTCTCTCCGCTCCCCGCTCCATCTCTCCTTCCTCATCCCTCACTCCCCCTATTTCCCTCGCTGCTCCCCTTTTCCTCAATTGGTGGGCCAGCAACCTGCTCGCCTTCTCCCCATATTCGTACTGTACACCCTGTGCCTTCCTCCACTGTGCCTCTGCAGTACCCGTTGTCAGCAAATCAAATTCTACGTGTAGCCTTTGCCTTTCCCTGTACAGTCCCTCCTCCGGTGCCTCCGCATATTGCCTGTCCACCCTCAGCAATTATCTGTTTTATGAATGCAAATTATGCAGAATAACATGTGATGTTACTTACTTTAAAGGAGCATCGCTTTTTGAAATCATTTTTGCACCTTAAAATTGTGGCAGAGATTCAAACTCACTTCTCAGAATTTTATATATTTTTTATTCATCTTGTATGTTCACCAGTGAAAGCTGTGCCTCCAGCTGGCTGGGCCCTAAGCTTTAGAATCCTCTCCCTAAACGAAACTTCCCTCACTCTCTGGTCTATTTTTCTACACTCCTTAAAACCTACCTCTTTGATCAAGCTTTCAGTCATCTGTCCCAATATCTCTAGGTGGCTTGGTGTTAAATTTTATTTGTCAGTGCTTTTATGAAATGTTTTGGGACCTTTCACCCTTTAAAGGCACTATATAAATGAAAGCAGTTGTTGCTGCCTGTAATTGAAATGCAGAGATTTCCTCACCTGCAGTAAATTCTGATGTCAAATTGCCTCCCATCTCCACTCCATTAGCACAAAGGTTAATTGCAGTTGAATGTGATACAGTCTCATAAAGTCAAGAAAATATCCCACGGTCTAGGAATCTTACTGCCTGATTGCTATCCAGCCACTGACGCTTATTTGTGCAATTGCCAGGATTCATTTCAATGGCCCTGAAGGCCCAAAACCTAATTCAATTATATTTAATATGCAGTTCATTCATGAAGAATAGTCATGTTGCCAAAGAATCCATGTCTGCTTCACTGTATCACATGTACCACAGTCATCATGGGGACGAATAAAGGGAGATAATTGGAAAAGGAATGGACCCCATCAGCATGGTTTACCAGACAGTATCCAACTAATGGATTTGGATGAAATCATAAGCCACAAATCCCAGGATTAGACTGTTTTAGATCTACTGAGAAAAATCTGTGTTTGGTTTTGTGCTGACGCAACTTTTTAAAATATGCATTTTAATTCATCTCAGATTTCGTAACATGCTAGAAATGGCATGATTTAGAACAAATTTTAGAGCAGAAACCGCAGAATGGAGAGAAACTATTTCCACTGGTTGGGGGAGTCTAGCACCACATACTGTAGTGTAAATGTTGGAGCCAGACATTTCACACAAAGGGTGGTTGAGGTTTGGAACTTCAGCAAACAGCAATTGATGACCAATTATTAATTTAAAATCTGAATTGATTTTTTTTGTTAAGCAATGGTTAAGAGATAGAGTTAGGTTGCAGATCAGCCACAATCCTGTTTTAGAGGGGAACCGGCTCAAGGGGCTAAATGACCCACCGCTGTTACATCCACACTGGCCGATGCTCAACAAGGCCGCCCCTCAATAGTACACTGCTGCCAGCAGCAGTAAGCAGGCAAGAGTTGGACTTCTGCCCCTCAGTCGGAGGAAATCCCACCCTTGAGAGCTGCTGGCCAATCCAGTGCCACAACTCAGTAATGGTCACTGCTGGGATTGCAAGCAGTCAACCCACATGGACGAGTGATGGTGTCTGTCCAGAGTAAGGCAAGTCCTGGGCTTTTAGGGCAACCTAGGGGGTAGGGTGGGGGAATAGGTGGGTTTTGGAAGCCAGACAGGAAGGAACAAAGGCGGGGATGTAACACTTTGTGAAGGGGGGGGAGGTGCTCCGGATGAGCAATGGGCACCTCCCAAAGGACGTGCCCATCTTAATTCCCATTTTTTAACTAGTGAGGTTAAAAAATATAGGCCTCCCCATTCTGACCCAAGCCAACCGTATTATAGCATGGGCATTGTACTGTTTGAGTAATTTGGTTTGTTAACAAGCTTAGCTGCCTATTAAGTATCTTTTTACAAATGCCACTTACGGTATTATAGGGGGCGGCTCAGGTGCGGCGGTGAGGGATGGACAGGAAGCAGTGGACTGCCAACCCGTTATATTTTATGTGACCCTCCTACCAAAAACACACCCAGTGGGCAGCTGTAAAATCCAGTCCCTTGTTAAAATGACTAATTTTTGCAATAAAGCATTATGTGCATGGCTGAGGGAGAATATCTATTCATGCAAACCTGAAATATATGTGCCTGTTGTTAAATTTGAGATTACTTCCACATATAAAACTGAGTTTATTTTTTAACCTTAGTGAAAGAAATTGGTTTGCAGGCAGAAATTTAGGTATGTCAGAATAGTGTACAAACGACAAACCTACAATTGCTGTCAGAGACTTGGTGCTCCCTCCATGTTTAATTTATTAATTATTGTGATAAAATAGAGCTATTATTAATTCTTCTGTGTAATTTGCTTTCTCTTCACTAAAATACTCTGTATTTGAATGTATATATGTGAGTGTATGGGTATATCTGTGTACTATGCTCAACAATGATTGCTGCTGACATTCAGTTGGTTGGTAGGAGCTACGGAGGCCAGTGTTCAGCTGACATTCCATGAACATCAGTTTATTTACACATGGGTTTACCAGCACGTAGGTTTGAACTGTGCGATGTTAAGTTCAAAAGTCTCGCAGACGACACGGTGACGCAGTGGTTAGCACTGCTGCCTGCAGTGCTGAGGACCCGGGTTCGATCCCGTCTCCGGGGCACTGTCCGTGTTGAGTTTGCACATTCTCCCCGTGCCTGCATGGGTCTCACCCCCACAACCCAAAGATGTACAGGGTAGGTGGATTGGACACGCTAAATTGCCCCTTCATTGGAAAAAAATAATTGGGTACTCTAAATTTATATATTTTTAAAAGTTCAGTAAGTCTTAGCTCTGATGTAATTTCTATCCAAAAAGGATAATGCAAGAACAAAACAAAATATCACTAGCTTAAATGGTGTTTCTTAATTTAATCTATTCTGAAGCAGACTAATGATGATAAATCCTAATTAAAGTCAGCCCACTCCATAAGAGATGAGGGCAGCAATGGTATAACATTCTTCGGGGTGGTTGTCAATTGCCCAGCTTGTTGAATTGTTTTGTGCTCTCCAGTTACAATTGTGTACTTCCATTGAGAAAATCTGCTTTCCCTGTATCCTGCTCCAATTATATACACACTTTAACCCGCATTGTGTTTTACACAGGTCAGGCAGAAGATGCTGTACGCAGCAACACGGGCCACTGTGAAGAAAGAGTTTGGTGGAGGGCACATTAAGGAAGAATTATTTGGAACAATGAAGGTACCTTGATACTTCATTTTAATGGATGAATATTGCAAGTTATTATCTGTTAATTTTGCATTTTTCATGTGAGATTTTGAAAAATGTACATCCAAATCTATTCTTTGCAACCAACCTTGCTTTTAGTTATCTTATTGTAAAGTTATGTTCCCCTGTTCTGGATTCACTTCCTAGAGATGTGTAATTCCGACTTCGGGTGACGGCGGGCGGGACACAGCCGCGCGTTGGAGGGCTCCCGTTAGGGAACGGCATTGTCGGGGGTTAACTCCCGGTCCTAGGGCCAGCGAAGGCAGTAAACGTCGGGAGACAGCATAGAGGAGGGGAATGTCGAAGACCAGCAAAAAAACGGCCGTGAAAAAAGCGGCTGAAAGTCTGTCGGGGAGTGGAAAGGTCACCGCGGGGTCAGTAAAGAAAATGGAGGCTGGAGCACCAGGGGAGGCTGCATTACTTACGGCTGAAGAAATAACTAAGGTGATGGCTGCGGAATTCGAAAGGCAGTTTGCAAAATGCATGGAGACGGTGAGGAAGGAGATGAGGGAGTTTTGGGTGCGCTGGTGGAGGAGGCGATTTCCCCGGTGATGACGGCGGTGGCGAGCGCAGTGGCGGAGGTGCGAGAGCAAGGGGAGGCGCTGAAGGAAGTGGAGGAGATGTTATTGCAGCACGGTGATCAACTTGCCTCGATGGGAAAGGAGATGCGGAGGTGATGGACATTAACAAGGATCTGCGAGGAAAAATGGAAGACCTGATAACAGATCCAGCGACAGAATTTGAGGATTGTGGGCTGCCCGAAGGACTTGAAGGACGAAGCCGACTGAGTATTTTGCCGCGATGCTGGCAAAACTATTGGGGGAGGGGGAGGATCCCTCCCGATATGAACTGGATCGGGCTCATCGGTCGTGGAGACCTGTACCAAAGGCGAGTGAGCCGCCAAGGGCAGTGACTCTGTGCTTCCGTGGGTACAGTGTGAAGGAGAAGGTCCTGAGCTGGGCCAAGCAGAGGAGGCGGGCTGCCTTCAACCGGGTGAAGACGGCACTGTACATTAGCAAGGTGCAGTGCGGCATTGTATATCCAGCGAAGCTGAGGGTGACTTATAAGCTCAGGGACTTTTATTTTGGAACGGCGGAAGCAGCGGAGGAGTTTGCGAAGGCAGAAGGACTGTGGCAGAACTGACAAATTGAGAAATTGGCCATGTGCCGATGTAACCTCATGACTGTATTTTCTCTTTTTTGTTTCACTGCGTGCGGGTGTAGGGGCTAAAGGAGCCCATGCTGTATATATTTGGACAAGGGAAGGGATGGACTTTCACTCGAAATGAGGGCTCTTTGGGGTGTAGGTGGATATGTGGGGTGTGTGTGCTAAAAGGGGATCTCTGGGCTTTCCTAGGGCCGGGCAAGGGGGAAAGGGACCCGGGCGGGGGCCTCCACGCTGGCCGGTTTAAGCCGGCCAGTGAACGGGAGTGAGGTGGGGGAGGGGCTGCGGCCATCGGAGCCTGGCAGAACAGGGTCCAAGTGGTCTAGCCGGGGTGGAAAGTTGGGGGGAAGGAACCGAGGTTGGGAGGAGGAGTTTTACAAGAGGCAGTGGACCGGGAGGAGCTGGACTGGGGGGGGTGGGGGGGGGGGGGGGGGGGGGGGGGGGGGGGTGTACAACTCTTGGGTATCATGTACTGGTACTCTTTCAAAGGCTGGATGCCGTTGAGTGTAGGGGGGGCGGGGGAGTGGGACTCTATAGGTCAATGGTGACCATGGGCGGTCCCCGGGCTCCTTTTTCTTTTTCTCCTTTGTTTTTTGTTTTCACCGTGGGAGGGTTTGTTTTATTGGATGCATATAAATTGACAGGTGGGCCGTTGTTTGGGGTGGTGGGAGGATGGGATCGTTGTTATTGTTAAGGGGATTAATTTTGTTATTTGTTACCATTTACTGTTTGTGGGTGGGGTGTAAATATTTGAAGGAAAATGTGAAAATGTAAAATAAAAAAAATATTTAAAAACAAAAAGAGATGTGTAATTCCCTAACGACGTAAGTTCCCACTAAAACTTTCATCCTTAAATCAAAAGAGGAAAATGAGACCGTTTCTGTGGAGAGAGAAATAGAGGGGCGCGGTTTAACGACCGTGTCGTGCCTGGCGAGAATCCGTGCGAGTCGGTTCAATCGCAGGAGCAGCCTAAATCACGATCTTCAAGGGATTATGCGATCGAACCGGCTGCTCCCGTTAGAGGATTTTGGAACTCACCTAAGCGTGGTGAGATCCCACTAATCACCACTTAAGGCCAATCGCCATCTCAGTATTGAGACAGTCGCCATATTCAACGGCCTCCTGAGAATGAACCGGCTCGCCAGCGAGAGGTCACGATTAGTGGTCCTTTTGAAAAACATGAAGCTAGTGCAGTGGCTGTGGAGGGGATCGGAGGACATGAGTAGCCATCTCCCCACCACTACACCACTAAAGTCAGGCTCACTGGTCTATAATTTGCTGGATTATCCCTGCTTCCTTTCTTAAATGTTGGCACAGTAGCACAGTGGTTAGCACTGTTGCTTCACAGTGCCAGGATACCAGGTTCGATTCCTGCTTGGATCACTGTCTGTGCGGAGTCTGCACGTTCTCCCGTGTCTGCGTGGGTTTCCTCCGGATGCTCCGGTTTCCTCCCACAGGTCCCAAAAGACATGCTTGTTAGGTGAATTGGACGTTCTGAATTCTCCCTCTGTGTACCGAATGTGCCGACTAGGGGCTTTTCACAGTACCTTCATTGCAGTATTAGTGTAAGCCTACTTGTGACAATAAAGATTGTTATTATTAAACAACAGAACAACATTGGCTATTCTCCAGTCCTCTGAAACCTCACTTGTGGTCAAAGAGGGTGTGAAGATATCTTTTAAGGCCCAGCTATTTCTCCCTTTGCCTCCTGCAGTACCTGTGATAGATCCCATTCGGCCCTGTGGACTTGTCTACCTTAATGCAATTTAGGGTACTCAACGCTTCCTCCTTTCATTTTTGACATTCTCATGAGCGTTCGTACACCTTTCCCTGACCTCAACATCCATCGTGTCCTTCTCCCTGGTGAATACTGATACAAAGTGCTCATTAAGGATTTCACCCACGTTGTTTGGTTCCACTCAGAACTTCCCTCCATTGTCCTTGAGTGGGCCTACTCTTTCTCTTGCTACCCTCTTGCTGCTAATATATGCATTAAAAACCTTGGGATTCTCCTTGACCATGTTTGCTAAAGACATTTCATGGCCCCTTTTAGCCCTCCTAATTCCACGTTTAAGTTCCTTCCTACTTTCACTGTACATCTCAAGGGTTGAGTCAGTTTTTAGATGCCTTGACCTATCTCATGCTTCCTCTTTCCTTTTGACTAAGCTTACAATTTCTCTTGTCATGCATGGTTCCCGAATCCTGCCATTTCTATCCTTCATTTCTGCAGGGACATGCCTGTCCTGCCCTTCAGTCAACTGGCCTTTAAAAGCCTCCCACATGTCAGACATGGATTTGCCCTCAAATAGCCGCTCCCAATCCACATTCCCCAGTTCCTGTCTAATTTGGATGTAATTAGCCCTTGCCCAGTTAAGCATCCTCACCCGCGGGCCACTCTTGTCCATATCCAAGACTACCCGAAACCTTATGGAATTATGGTCGCGATACCCAAAATGCTCCCCCACTGAAACATCAATCACCTGGCCTGGCTCATTCCCAATGCCAAGTCTAGTATGGCCCCCTCCCTGGTTGGATTGTCAACATACTGTATTAAAAATCCCTCCAGGATACATCTAACAAATTGCTCTCCACCTGAGCCCCTAGCAATAAGAGATTCCCAGTCAATAGGGGGGGGGGGAGGGGTGGTGGTGGTTAAAATCGCCCATCACAACTACCCTATTTTTTTCACACCTTTTCACTATCTGCCTTAAGTGGTGACTGCACATCTCTCTCCTGCAAGCTTTTGGGAGGTCTATAGTACACTCCCAACATCGTGATTTCACTCTTCTTATTCCTGAGCTCCACCCATAATGCCTCACTACAAGATCCCTCCAATGTGTCCTCCCTCAACACAGCTGCACTCTGCTCCTTAATCAGCAGTACAACTTCCCCACCTCTTTTGTTCCCCCTTGTGTCCTGTCTAAAACAACGCTATCCCAGAATGTTAAGCTGCAATCCTGTCCCTCCTTTAACCATGTCTCCAGAATTGCAATTACATCATAGTTCCAAGCAGTAATCTAGTCTCTCTGTTCATCTGTCTTATCTGTTATACTTCTTACATTGAAGCAAATGCACTCCAGACCTACAGTCCAACTGAGCCCTGCTGCTTCCCTCTGCCTGCTCTTACTCTGCGATATGTTTATCTCAGTCTCACTTTTCTCCCCCGGCTCTACACTTACTGGCCTGCTGTTCCGGTTCCCACCCCTCTGCCACACTAGTTTGAACTCTCCTGAACAGCACTAGCAAACCTCCCGCCCAGGATATTGGTGTCCCTCCAGTTCAGGTGCAATCTGTCCTTCTTGTACAGGTCTCGCCTTCCCCAGAAGACATCCCAGTGATCCATATATCTAAAGCTCTCCCTTCTACACCAGCTCTTTAGCCACGTGTTCAACTGTACTATCTCTCTGTTCCAAGCCTCGCTAGCACGAGGCACAGGGAGTAATCCTGCGATTACTGCTCTAGAGATCCTGCTTTTTAGCTCCCGACCTAACTCCCTGAATTGTCTTTGCAGGACCTCTTTCCTCTTCCTGCCTATGGCATTAGTACCAATGTGGACAATGACATCTGTCCGCTTACCCTCCTGTTTTGTGATGCCCTGGAGATATTTAGAGACATCCAGGACCCTGACACCAGGGAGGCAACACACCTTCCTAGAGTTTCCTCCAATCTTTTGGGTGGCAGTGAGGTGACTGGCGCGGGGGCCACCCCAAATGACCCAGTCCCATCAGGTGGAGATCCTGCAGAAGGGAGGACATGCAGTCAGTGAGAGGGAAGGATCATTTTGTCAGACATGCACGACTCACCTGAGACAAGTCATCAGGGTGGTGGGGCTGAAGTGGGTCCTCAACTCCTCCTCGCTCAGGCCAACCTTGCTGTCGGTGACTGCTCTATCATCTGTCAACCCCGTGATTTCCAGGTCCCGTTCCTCATGGAGGGTGAGGACTCTGATGTATGGTACCCGCCGACCGCCTGGGCCCTCTCCCGCCAATCATGGACCAGCTTCTCCTGAAAGACCGAGAAAGGGCATCGCGAGCCACGTGCTTGGTGCACCAGGAAAGGTGGCCAGTGGCATGTGGCACCACTGCCGGTCATAGAAGGGGCCCGTTGGAGGTCACTATATGGCGGTCCTCCTGGTCAGGCTGGCCACACTGATGGCTTCTGCCACTGCCTCCCAAGAATCATTGGCGACCCTGTGACCCTCCGCCTCCCTCAAGGGAACAGGATGTCCCGTCTCGCACCCACGGCGTCTAGCATCCTGGTCAGGCCAGCATCCCTGAACCGTGGTGCTATTCTCCGTGGTGGCATGTCTGCCTGCAGTCCAGAATATGTTTGGGGATGCGTTTATGTACGGCTGCCCCCTCATTAACGGGGGCCGCAGAACCAGGGCCTTGGCGAATCAGCGAAGAGTCTGTGAGGGATCATTTCAAGTACTAAGTGCCATTCATAGAGGTTAGGAGCTCGTCAACACGGCTGTTGAAGAGCTTGCGGGAAACCTCACCCGCTATGGCACTAAGAACTTATCCCGTTCAATCGCGCCCAGAGTTAACATTTCAGGCCATTTCAATCCTTAAATTCCTCAGCTCCAAGTGATGCAAACTGCATTTCTCCCTTCATCCCAGGTATCAGCCTGTGAATCATATAGTTTTCAAGGCGCAGAGTTGTTTCCCCAGACAAAAATCAATAATCCTAAAATGCTCTGACCAGTGCTTCTTATAGCTGCACCAGGAACTTCTTTGCTTTTATCAAACCTTTTCTGCTGAAGTGTGATATTCCATTTACCTTTCTGATCATTTTAGCATTTGGAAGTTGATTTTTCATGATTTCTGTATCTGAACCTATAAATCATGTTGCTCACTTATTCCTCTACTCTATGTTCTCTGCTGCTATCTTTCCCTATTTAAATTATTGTCCCAGAGTCATTTTAATGTCCCATGTTATTTAAATGGCCTTTTGCAATTTTCTGCTCTTTGCACAATTGCTTTTATCTCAAACATTGTCTCCTAAACAGTTCCTTCTCCATTTTACAAAGTTAGGCACATAGCTCCAAATTTACTTGGAGATGGATGGATGGAAAGTATCCAAGGCCAGAGATTTGTCCTCAATCTTGTTATGTTGGCCAAAATTCTGTTTTATCCATTACATTTCTCAATTGGTGGTATGAATCCTTGTAAAATCTCCCCCTTCTATAGTTTTCCCTCTAACTCTGGTATTATATCCATTACACAACTGAAGGGGAAAAAAATAATTTGACACTTCCATCGCATCCTTATCCTTTAACCGTATCAACTTAAATCTGTTTTCAAAGTGTCTATTTCTTCTTTTATCACAACCTTCTACAATACTTACTTACTTATAAAAGCCTTCAATATTGCCTGGATCCTATCTGAAATATTTTTTCAGACCCCCTTATTTATTTATTTATTTTTAATTAAATTTAGTGGACCCAATGCGTTTCTTCCAATTAAGGGGCAATTTAGCGTGGCCAATCCACCTACCCTGCACATCTTTGGGTTGTGGGGGCGAAACCCACACAAACGCGGGGAGAATGTGCAAACTCCACACGGACAGTGACCCGGGGCTGGGATCGAACCTGGGACCTCGGCAGGTCTAACAGGACAGCAGTGCTAACCACTGTGCCACCATGCTGCCCCAGACCCCCTTATGATCGAGATTTAAAATATAATTTTGTTCCTCATAGAGTCCTTAGGAGTTTCACAGGCATGCTGTACACCTGCAGATTCTCTGCATATCACAACAGTCCATTTTAGGAATTAGTTCATCTACACAGATGATCTTGTCAACCATACTGCTTGCCCCAATAAGAAATTAGTGCGATTTGCCTGAACTCACCCTGCTGATAATATCAATTCTAGTAGCAATTTGATTTTGCACTTGTTCTAATATTCTGATATTGAAAGTCTCAATATGTTTGCCCCAACAGGAAGATGTCTGTTTTAGTGGCTATCAAAAGTTTGTTCTGTCCCGCTTGGGACCGGCACCTCTTACAGCAGCTGAGGAGGAACTGAAGCAGATTAAGATTAATGAGGTAACAATGCCATCAATTCTATATCACCATCCACTTTCCTGAGGTTACTTTTGTTCAACAGTTTTCAGGGTATTAAAGAATATTGCAATTTACTTTATCTGACTCTACAGGAATCATGAAACTAGTTACAGAATCTATGGGCAGCTTGGTGGCACAGAGGTTAGCATTGCGGCCTCACAGCGCCAGGGATCCGGGTTCGATTCCTGCCTTGGGTGACTATGTGGAGTTACACGTTCTCCCCTTGTCTCCGCGGGTTTCCTCCGAGTGCTCCCATTTCCTCCAAGGATGTGCAGGTTAGGTGGATTGGCCATGCTAAATTGCCCCAAAATGTCCAGGGATGTGTACTTTCTGTTCAGGAAGGGGTTATTGAAGGGATGCCACACGGCACAGTGGTTAGCACTGGGACTACGGCGCTGAGGACCCGGGTTCGATTCCGGTCCCGGGTCACTGTCCGTGTGGAATTTGCACAAAAGTGTGCTGGTTAGGTGGATTAGGCACCGCTAAATTGCCCCTTAAATGGAAAAAAAATAATTGGGTACTCTAAATTTTAAAAAATAGTAAGGGATAGGGTGGAGAAGTGGGCTTGGGTGGAGTGCACTTTCAGAGGGTCGGTGCAGACTTGATGGGCCTCCTGCACTGTAGCGATTCTATGATTCTACGACCTTCGAGCCACAGAGTTCTACAGCATAAATTAATTTGAGGAATAAGCAGATGTTTTCTATTTCATTTTCCAGGGGCAGTAAAGATACAACAAAGGACTATTAAATTATTTAATTATTAAACAAAAATCTCATTGGTGTTTAAAAAAAAAAGTATACACTTTTTATGGATGGGCTGCAAAAAACTTAATTATCACCATTGGCAGATGAATGTTCTAGTGATGCTGAGCCTGATGTATATGATTGCACCCCAGACAATCATTGAAAAAATAATGCCAGGCATTCTGTTGAATAGATAGACTTATTTAAATAAAATACCTTATATATCCACTTGTAGGTTAGTCTGCCTAGTGCCAGATATTCAATTGCCATCCAGTTGCTTGCATCTGTAAAGAATCCATTTACAGATGTCACAATGAGATTTTTTAAAAATCTGTCAAGCATTGGATTCACATTTATCACAAAGAGGTTTGCTCCGTAGGTTAATCAGTCATGAATAATGGAAATGCTGTCTGCTGTGAGACAGAAATCTTCTTTTAAAAAAGACATTACCTGATTGTGGCAAAAAGCATTTCTGGAGATGTGAGTTGATATTACTGTCTTTTGCAGGATAAGGTGATCCAGGTAAGTACTTAAACATTTTCTGTCGTTTGCATTATCTTGTGTCTTTTTGAAGTGAGCTTGAAAAAGCTATGAATTTAGTGTAAAGAATGGAATTAGCGATATCAGAGTACAGTACAACGCAGCCTTTCATCCGTGTCTGATGAGATCTGAAAAACAAGATTTAAACGGGCGGTGTTACCATAGTAAATTTGCTCCTGAGATACTTCATCATATTGGTATTGCAGTAAGGGCTGAAGCAGTGTGCAACATGATAATAATATCACATTGCCAATTACAGATTGCACATTTAGTTCGTCACAATTAAGAAGTAAGATAAGAATCGAAAAAGTGGATTTGCAAATGTTGCTGTTGTTACAGCAATCATTTGCATTGATGTAGCAGTCACTGTAAATTTTACATAGTAGAATCGAGGGTACTCAGTTCTGACCGCTCCAAGTATGAAACTCCCACCAAAGGTCTCCAGCATGATGGCATCTTAAATAGTGCAGTTAGTTTCAAAAATCATATTTCACACAGCAGTTGATTCCAGTTCATACTGGGTTGCAAGAGCAGAAATGCAGTGTTTTTGAACCGGACATTTGATGCATGTCAAATCTCTGTGTGCTGATTAGAAATTGAGTTGACTGTAGGTGCAGAAAAAAGCTCTATCATTCCCATCCTTCACCAATAAATCCAGGCGAAATCTTTGAGCCTAAATAATGCCACGTGCTTATTGGATGCCTACATGTCATCTGTTAGGTGGGTGCAGTACATTATAACAGCTGCCTAGTTTTACCCCCCCCCCCCCCCCCATTTTACTATGTTAGCAGTCCCCATCTACCTTGCATTTATGCTGCAGGGCTCCCGAATCAGAAATGTGCCAGACGAAGGAGTGGCACAGTGGTTAGCACTGCTGCCTCATGGCCCTGAGGACCCGGGTTCGATCCCAGCTCCAGGTCACTGTCCGTGTGGAGTTTGCACATTATCCCCGTGTCTGCGTGGCTCTCACCCCCCACAACTGAAAAGGATGTGCAGGGTAGGTGAATGGCCATACTAAATTGTCCCTTAATTGGAAAAAAAAGAATTGGGTCCTCCAAATTTATTTTGAAAAAGAAATGTGCCACACACGGGACAAACAAGCCGCTTACAAAACACAGTCCTTTCAAGATGGGTTATGCGCAATCATGCAGCAATCTTAAAAGGACCGGAAAATGTAAGAAATGGGCCATGCACGACAAAAGGAAAGTAGCAGGAACGTTGGTCCCACCCTTTATAAATCAGATTATTTTACACTTTTCTAAAATTCAAGAATCTATACATGCTGCCAAGTTCGATTTAATAAATTTAGAGTACCCAATTTTTTTTCCCCCCAATTAAGGGACAATCCACCTAGCCTGCACATCTTTGGGTTGTGGGGGTGAAACCCACGCAGACATGGGGAGAATGTGCAAACTCCACACGGACAGTGATCCAAGGCCGGGATTCGAACCCAGGTCCTCAGCGCCACAGTCCCAGTGCTAACCACTGCGCCACCATGCTGGCCTGTAAATATGAGAGTTCCTATATGATTGAGAGCATTATTTTTTTATAAATTTAGAGTACCCGATTATTTTTTCCAATTAAGGGGCAATTTAGTGTGGCCAATCCACCTATCCGGCACATTTTTGGGTTGCGGGGGTGAAACCCACGCAAACACGGGGAGAATGTGTAAACTCCACACAGACAGTGACCCAGGGCCGGGATTCGAACCCGGGTCCTCAGCGTCGTAGGCAGCAATGCTAATCACTGTGCCACCGTGCTGCCCCCGAGAGAATTATTTGTTAATGTAATCGCCAGTCTGCACCTACCCGATAACACTGCAAAGGCAAGGGTTAGTCACATGAGGAATTGCATGCATTAGGGTTCCACTAATAAAAACTAGAATGTAGACTTAAATAGGGACAGTGTTCTGGGACACCATATAATCCTTATCAATGCCTCAGATACACTCCTGTATCTTATATTTGAAACCCCAAGATAGTCTGGAAAAAAAGGACTCATTGGAATTTGTCCAACTCAACATCCCTAACTACCAGGAGTATGGCTGGAAGAGGAACAAGGCGATAATGGCCCAACTTAATAAAATAAAATTCAACACTTATCTGGTGGGCCTCTTTACTTCCATTAGCCTTTCAAGTGGTGAGAGTATACACAGCCCTCACTCCAACTGATCGAACTTGAAACCGCAATGAAGTTTTTATTAATGTCATAGCACTCTAATTCCCATCATAAAAGTGGCCTGAAACAGGCAAGCGTTTTGCACATCCAGCAATAGACCCCTTTCAAAGTGGAACCAATCACATTGTGGCACGGCAAGGCTACTTGACCCTGATTTTGAGCCTGTTATCCCCCCCAGTAACACCAGGCAGAGGTGGTGAAAATCATTCTCAAATTGTCTGCTCTTGAGTTGCCTCTGCAGTATCTGCACAAAACACAAGATTAGGGGCAATTATGAGTGTGTCTTTATTGACCCAATGTAACGGGGTGGGATTTACCAACCAACCCACCACGTGTTTCTCGGCAGCGGAGGCAGCCACCAGCAGGATTTTCTGGTCCCACCGTTGTCAACAGGATTCCCAGTGGGACTGGAATATCCTGCTGGCGGGGACATCCGGTGAATTCCCCCCAACAAGTCTTGTTTGTGGTGTGTGTTTATGCGTGTGTCGGCCTGCTTTTGGCGTTGCAATTTATTTTACTTCCTGTAGTTCTGACAGCGGTGTGGTGAAATGTGCATGTCTGTCAGTTGTTGCTTTTCTGATACTTCTTCACGGTTGCATTTTTATATATTTATATCAACTCGAATTGAAAATAAACTCAACCAATGCAACTCTTTAGAAAGAATTGACTATCTCTGGATCACCATCATGAACTTAAGCAGTCAAATGAAAATAGAGAGTTGGCAAAGGTCTGGCAGTGGGTTACCAACCTTTATTTTGAGAAATTATGCGAAGCACAAAATACAGACAATATAAATAGAGGAAATATTACGCAGAGCGGATGTTCTCAAAAGCTGGCTCTAAACCCTGCATCTGTTGCAGGGTGTTTCCCCTCAATTTTTATCACTCCTTTTCCAAAGAAAGTCATTCACACTGTTCCTCACCTCTGGCTATTCTCAAATCTGTGTGAACCTCGATGATGAGCAGTGCCGTGCTATTTAATACACACGATTTGTCTGCCCTGTCCTTACCTGACATCCACACCTGTGTCCTTCAAACTGCAGGTCACTGGATAGTGATCAGGAGAGGAACTGACTGACTTTCATTCCTTCCTCTCCTACCTCGCCCCTTCCTAAGGCCAGTGTGTAGGTATCTTTACTGCAGCCCCTATTCTGATCAGGTAACTGAACACTGCCTACATTTGGCATCTGGTTTGTGTGGCTCGGTATTTTGCATCACTTTAACAACCAGACAACGTATGAACAATTTTACATCTTTAAATGAGTTCCACTGTGTTAATTTCTTCATTTTCATTTTTACTTTATGCCCCGCCCCCGGATTGGGTTTGAATTGGATTTAATTACCTACTATTCTTTATCGTGATTTTCTGTGCGCAATTAAGAATAAATAAGAATTATAAATTCTTTACAATTGATGAATTAATGTGTATCGTGAGGCCAATTTTCGGTTCTTTTGCATTGTCACAAGATTATTTACAATTTACAGCATTGTTATAATATGAGTTTAATAGTTGCTTTTGACTGGCGTGAATATTCAATACAAAAAACATGCAATTTTCCCCCACAGAAATGCAAAAGGCAAACAAGTGTACTAAGTTCAAAAAAAATTCTGAACACAATAACTCTGTGCAGATGACAAAATATCCCTTTCTATTTTCAAGAATGCTTTTGCCGAGTAATCAAAAACACCTCTTCCAAATAATCTTTTTGTACTTTTTGCCCTGTTAATTATGAACTTCTGTAATTCTTCACCTATCCTAAACGTCCTTGTCACCTTTTTAAATAATGCCCATTACAATTATGTAGCTGCCATTCCATTACACTGAAATTGTCACGTTACATGTTTTCAAAGATTACGGAATTTTGAAAATTGGCCTTCTGGTTAGCAACCAGTTCATATGTGTTTTATCGTGTCTGGAAGGAATGTTTAAAGGTGTGCAAGAATTCACTAGAATATTCATCAGAATGGTACAGGTTGTTGTTTTGTTCTATGCAATATACTTTGATACATGTATGTAGATTGTTACCTGCGTACGTCTGTGTATATGTGTTTTTAACAACGCATATCCCTTGCATATAAATTGTATTCAGCTTCAACCTAGCCGTGCCTACAATTGTATACAGACAATAAACAACGTTAAAACTAAACTAAATTTTTATCATTTTTTAAAATTAAAGATACATTTGATTGAAATTGAGAGCTTGTTCCAAAATTTGGAACAGGAGAGGGACACAGTTTCAGATGCAGCTGAATGTCCATCCATCTGGGTAAACAGTTAACATTACAATTTGTCTTGGAAAGGGATCCAAATTGGCTACGTTAGGCAGCCTATCAGTGGTACAAAAGTGTTTGCAGTGTTCAATCTGCCACGAGATGTCACTCTTGCCTGCTTCAGAATTATTCTATTATATCCAATTTTGCAAATCCTTTTTTCAAAAGTGTATTTTATTCCAAACGTATATAAAAGGTTACAAAACATAAACAATTCAGGGAACAAATTCCTAACACAACTATCGTATGTACGAATTCCTTCCCCCCCCCCCCCCCCCCCCCCCCCGCCAGCGACGAGCAGCTCCTCAAACACAGCCATGAACATCCCCACCTTGCCTCGAAGCCCTCCGCTGAACCCCTTAATTGGTACTTAATTTTTTCCAACTGAAGAAAGTCATATAAGTCCCCCAGCCAAGCTGCCACCCCTGGTGGTGTTGCTGACCGCCACTCCAGCAGAATTCTTCGCCGGGCAATCAGAGAAGCAAAGGCCGAAACATCGGCCCTCCTCCCCTCCATCAGCTCTGATATCCCAAATATTGCCACCAGTGGGCCCGGCTCTACCTCCACCCCCACTATCCTTGTTAGCGCCGCAAAACTCTTTCCAAACCTTGCGCACAAAGTCCCTTACCTGCAGGTACCTAAACTCACTTCCTCTCGGGTGCTCTATCCTCTCCTTCAGTTCCTCTATACTGGCAAACCCTTCTTCCAGGTACAGATCCCTCACCTTAACCAGCCCCACTTTTCTCCACTTCCAATACATGCCTCTATCCCCTCCCCCAGCTCAAAACCATGGTTTTCGCACAGCGGCGTTAACACGGATATCCCGTCTATTCTAAAGTTCCTCCTTAGCTGGTTCCAGACCTTCACCTGGATTGCACTACCGGGGCTCTCCGAGTGTTTCCTTGGCGCCATTGGCAGTGCCACCGTCACCAAAGCCCTCAAGCTGGACCCCCTAACATTTCTCCTTCCCACCACTGCTTCACCTTCTCAACGTTTGCCACCCAATAATAATGTAGCAGGTTCGGCAACGCCAACCCTCCCTTCTGCCTCTGCCTCTGTCACAGGGTCCTCTTAATCTTTGGCACCTTCCCTGCCCAAAGTCTGAAATAATCATATCCAGTTTTCGAAAGAAGGCCTTCGGTACAAAGGAGTGTCTGGAATTTGAACAGGAACCTCAGCAGAATGTTCATCTTCACCACTTAGACCCTCCCTGCCAAAGTCAAGTGCAGCCAGTCCCACCTCTTCAGATCCTCCCTAATCTCCTCCACCAGTTTTGTTAAATTCCATTTGTGCAGCATCACCCATTCCCTCGCTACCTGAATCCCCAGGTATCCAAATCTGTCTCTGGCCACCTTAAATGGCATCCCCCCTAGACTGGCTCGCCAACCCAACTCATTCACTGGGAACACTTTGCTTTTCCCTACATTTAACTTATATCCCGAGAAACATCCAATGAGGTCGAATGCCTTCTCCGCATCCATGGACACCACTACCTCCGGCACCTGGCCTCTTGACGGGGTCATAATCACATTTAACAGCCTCCTTATATTAGTAGAAAGCTGCCTGCCCTTGACGAAGTCCGTTACGTCCTCCGCAACCACCCCCTTGACACAACCTTCCATCTTTCCGTCACCAACTTAGCCAGTACTTTCACATCGTATTTAACAGCGATATGGTCCTATACGACCCACATTCCAACAGGCCTTTCCCCTTTTTTGGCATTAATGTGATCGTTGAATGCATCATCGTCTCCGGCAGCTCCCCCTTCTCCAACGCCTCAATATACGCCCCCACGCGATGTGGTGCCAGGTCCATTGTGAACTCCTTATAGAATTCCGCCGGTAACCATCGGGCCCCAGGGCCTTCCCCGACTTCATACCCCTTATACTATCCAATGCCTCCCTCAACCCCAAGGGCTCCTCTAGCGCCTGCCTCTTCTCTTCCTCCAACTGTGGAAACTCCAGTTCATCTAAGAACTATTCCATGTCCCCCTCTTCACCCCCCCCCCCCCCCACCTCACCGTGGTCAACCTATCAAATTGCCCCTGTAATTGTTTCCTCCTCGCCAATCCCTCCGTGGTGGCCACCCTCGACTACTTCCTATCTACCTCCACGATCTCGTTCATTAGCCGTTCATATTCCTCCCTCTTTCCCTATCAGCATGTGCCTTGAATGAGATAATCTCCCCTCAAACCACCGCTTTTAACACTTCCCAAAATGTGGCCGCCGACACCTCCCCATTTTGGTTCAATTCTACATAATCTTTAATCACAGCCCGCAATTTGTCACAAACCCCTCTATCTGCCAACAGCCCCGAATCGAGCCCCCAATCCGGCCTCTGCTCCAGGCCCGATCTAAGCCGAATCTCCAGCCAGTGGGGCACATGGTCTGAGATTACTATCCCCGTCTATTCTGCCCCCTCCACCCTAACCAAAATCTCCCGGCTCACCACAAAAAAGTTAATTCTTGAATACACTTTATACACATGTGAGAAAAAGGAATACCCCCTTCCCCTTGAGTTCTTGAAACGCCACTGGTCCACCATACCCATCTTTTCCATAAACTCACCCAGCTGCTTTGCCATTAGATCCTACTCATTGACCTGGGACTTGATCTATCTACCCCCGGCTCTAGGACACAATTAAAATCTCCTCCCAGAATCAACTGATGCGTGGCCATGTCCGGGATTGCTGCCCGCAACCCCCTCATAAAACCTACATCGTCCCAATTCGGTGCACACACATTCACCAATACCACCGACATCCCTTCTAATACCCCACTCACCATTGCATATCTCCCACCCGGATCCCTCACTTCCTTCACGCTCACAAACCCCGTTTTCTTACTCATCAAAATTGCCACCCCTCGCGACTTTGAATCAAATCCTGAGTGGAAAACCTGACCAACCCATCCCTTCCTCAGCCTAACCTGGTCTTTCACATGTAGGTGCATCTCCTGCAGCAAGTCCACCTCCACTTTTAAATTTCTTAGGTGCGCAAAGACCCAAGCTCTCTTCACCTGTCCATTGAACCCTCGCATGTTCCATGATATCAGCCATACCGGGGCTTACGCCTCAATTCCCCTCTACCGTCCGCCATCCTCACCTTTCAGCTCTATCCCCCGTTAATTTCACCCTGTACCTGGCCCATCCAAGCTGGCCCCTTTCTCCACCCCTGACGATGTTTCTTCTCCAACCTTGCCTCATCGTATCACCCTCCCTTCCCCCTCTCTCCACCCCCTCTTCGCTATGGCCACCTCTCTCGGCCTTCTCCTCCACTTCACTTCCCTTCACCAGTGATGTACCGTCAATTACCACGGGACGAGAATGGTGGAACAATCGAGGCTTTATTGAACAAGATGTTGTGCCTCCTGTAGCTGGAACCAGACTAGCTGCAGCGTAGGAGAGCACACACTTTTATACGCCGCCTGCTGGGCGGAACCAGCAGGCAGGGATTTACCGTAGTACCTATAATATACGGGCAGTGCCATAATACATATAATATACTACTAGTGGTGTTCACCACAACCAGCATTACCTGCCAGGATAGCAACTCCTGCCCAAAGGCTCCTCCTGCTGACCCCCCACCCCTCCCCGCCCTCACCTCTCTGTTCTGTGAAGAAGGCTCCCTGCTGACCCCTTCTCCCCCACCCAAACAAAGACATCTCAAACCACAGGTCACCTTCCCCAAAGACAAACAAAAAGAAAAAGCACAGCCCCAGGCAGAAGGAGGGGGGGGGGAACAGCCGTCCCCTTACAAACTTTCACCCCTGCAACCCTTTGTCGACTCGACAGTAAAAAGAAGGAAAAACCCTTCACGTCCGTGGAAAAGAAAAAAAAAACTCCATCCAACCCCCACTCTACCCATGTTCTCAATTACTTCGAAGTGCCAGCACCTCAGTCTCCCAGAATTGTTCAATTCAGTTCTCCCCCAGTTCCTGCTCCTTGGTAACGTCATAGTCCACTTCTGGGGTCTCAAATTAGCATTTCTGTTCTTCATAGGTCATCCATAGTTTTGCAGGGTATAGCACCCCGAACATGATCCGCTGTCTAAAAGCAAATTACTGCGGATGCTGGAATCTGAAACGAAAGAGAAAATGCTGGAAAATCTCAGCAGGTCTGGCAGCATCAGTAGGGAGAGAAAAGAGCTAACGTTTCGAGTCCAACGACTCTTTGTCAAAGCTAACAGTCAGAGACTGTGGTGAATATTTATACTATGGAGTGAATCTGTTGTCGGTACAGCACCGCCATGGCCCTGTTGAAACCCGCATGCCGTTTTGCCAGTTCAGCTCCAATGTCCTGGTATGTTCGGACCTTGTTCCCCTCCCATTCGCAGTTGCGCTTTCCCTGGCCTAATGCAGAATCTTCTTGTTCTCCAAGGACTTGTGGAGCCTCACGATCACTGCCCGCGGCGGCTCCCCTGCCCTAGGCTTCTGCGTCAGAGACCTGTGTGCTCTGTCCACCTCAGGGACCATGTACAGCACCCCACCTGCCACCAGCCTTACCAGCATCCTCGAAACTTCCCTCGTGGCACTCGCACCATCCACTCCTTCAGGCAGACCCGCTGTGCACAGATTCTGTCTTCTAGGCCTCTGTTCATGCACCTCCATCTTTGCTCTCAATGCCTTGCAAAGGTCTCCTAAGAGCTCTGCCTCCAATGCTACCACCCTATTGCTGTGGTCCGACATCACCCTCTCACTCTCTCAGATCGGCGACGCCTGCGCCTCCAAGCATTTCTCCACCCTCTCCATTGATCTCTTCAGGGGTGCCAGAGTTCCTTCGATGACCTTCGAGCGATCCCCCTGCATCTCCTTCCTCTACTGGTGGAACTCTTCCTTGATGAAGGCCATCTGCTGTTCCATCTGGGGCTTTCCTACTTGCACTTACCCGCCCTCCTCCACCATCCTTCCACTGGCTGCTGCGCCAAAGGTCCCTTCCAATGCCTTGGCCAAGTCCTTCGCGTTCGGCCGGGTTTGATAACCAGCAGACATGCCACTCCTGGGTGGAACTTCTCCGACCTTCAGCTACACTTATCCGTCGAAGTTGCACCCGATTTCAGGTAAAAAGAGCTCTTTTCTGCGCCATCAAGCAGGAGCAGCCCTGTGTGCGACCACTCACACCATGGCCCTCCACCGGAAGTCCAATTTTCAAATCCTACTGAAGAGACACAGGACCAAGAAGTTATCATAGTACATATTCTACCTCCTGTTTTACTGGATTAAGCCCAGTGATTGGACTTAAAAATTTCCAAACTCCAGAACTAATAAGGAATCAGAAGTGACTGACTACTTAACTACACATCATGGGCAGGATTTTGAGCCCTCACAAGGACTGGAAAGGAGGCAGGCTGGAGCTAAAGATAGTCCCTTCGGCCAGCATGCTAGTTTCCCAGCTCCACCCCACTTTCTCTTCCCCACTGCCATTTATGCAGAGATATAATGCTGGCAGGTAGCCCTGTCACCCCCTGCAAAAACAGGTAGCCAACATGGCCAATTAAAGGAGGCCATCTAGGATTTTCTGGTCAGGTTCCCGGGTATATCGTTCAGTTTGGGTGACTGGTGCTGGCCTCCTGGAGGCAGATGGGGTGTGGGGACAGGCTGGTGAGGGTGCTTTCAGTGATCCAGGTAGGTTGAGAGGCCACAGGTAGCCCTATAGAGTAGCTCCCCAACTCTCCACCCTTCAACTGCCTATAGTGGTGGCCCAGCTGCAAAATACATTTTTAGGGGCTGGTTTAGCACAGGGCTAAATCACTGGCTTTGAAAACAGACCAAGGCAGGCCAGCAGCACGGTTCAATTCCCGTACCAGCCTTCCCGAACAGGCGCCGGAATGTGGCGACTAGGGGCTTTTCACAGTAACTTCATTTGAAGCCTACTTGTGACACTAAGCAATTTCTTCTTCATCTTGTTAAAGGTGACATTGAAAACATTGGAAAGATTTGCCACCATGGTAAGCACCCTTTTTCTTTCTTACATTGTAGAATCCTTCCAGGTTGGAAGGCATCTGATTGGTCCTCCAGCTTTGAGAGCCCGCCAGTCATCCTTAATTGGGCAGCAAACTTACCCTCTGCCATTAATAGACCACTCTGGGGAACATCATGATGAGTGGCAGTTTCTAACTCACATTTCAGCCTGTCGGGGAGCATCAGATAAATGCAGGGAAATCCTGCCCATGTCTTTGTCAGGCCTGAATATTCAGCAATCCAATTGCAATCATGTTAGTCAGTTCTTATTTTCGATACTTGATTTGATTTGATGATTCTCCGTGTGTACAATTAAAAACCCCCATGAAAACAGGGGTGGTCAGAAAGAAATCTCTGCGGTCAGAAATTAATTCCTGTTGCACGATATTCCTTTGCAGTTGTTCAAATAATGAACTGTTCAACTTAATGCAAACTTATAGAAAACGTTAGCTTATCAAACTTGCGTTGAAATAAAGTTCACCTTCAAGAACATAGACAAAGTTAATGGTGAGTCAAGCAAATCCCGCCTGACGGTAGAGACTATAAGTTGTACCTGTGACGAACAAAATGTGTATCACTTAAGTGGTCATGTATTATCTTGTTTCAAAGTGCCTTAGTGGCTTGTGGAAGGTTCCAAATTCAGAACCACTTCATACCTGCAAGCAAGTCTATTGACAAAGCATCCATTACTGTTACTCACTCATGGACTATTGCTGATAATTACAGCAGATCAAACAAAGACAGCCATTGCGTTTCCAGTTCCTGATTATTACAGAACTTTGCTATAATGTTTTTACTTTCTGCTGCATTTCTCTGCCCTTCACATGCCTTCAGAAGTGTAGCAGCACAATGGTAGGCCTTCAGTTCTTCAAGTTTGTTTTTGTTGCGTTATCTGTTCTCTACCTACAGCATTATCGACGTTTAAAGATAAACCATTTCCTCCTAGTAAAACTATCAAAAATGTTATGCTCTGACTAGCTTGGCAACAGAGAGCAAAGAATTTCTATTTTTAATGTTTTACTTCTAAAATAATCTGAGGCTATAAATGTAGATCTCTTGCCTAGCGTGTTTGTCATCCCTTTGTTAATAATGAATTTTATCGGTTTATATTTTATTAATTCCATTATGATGAATATTTGATGTTTTAAAAATGTGACTGCAAAAAGCAGTAAGTGGATCGTGGTACAGTTTTCATATGCAAAGAAGTGGAAAAATGAAAACTGCCCTTTACTTACAATTGGGCATTCTTCCCTTTCCCACTCAAAATGACCTGACCCTTCTCTGCCTCTGGGTTTTATTAAGAAGCTCAACTCAGACATAACAAACCATGATTGCCAGCAAAATGGCATCCAAATGGATTTCTTTTAAGTCGGCTATTCTGGGGTATGACCCAGTTTAAAATGTCCTTATCATAACCACAAATCTTGTTAATAATGGGGTCAAATTTAAACGATATAAAGAAAAGAAAAGAACCCAAAATCTGGATGGGTCGAACCCAGTCAAATAGTCTGAATAAACCAGCTCCAATCCAGACCACCCTTCACCCATTTCAGTTTCTTAAAGTTCTATGAATACACCCTGAAGGCCAAACGTAATGAAGCAAAAACTTGAGATGTTCAGAGTTTTCACCACAGTTGGGCCCTGCCTTGGTTATCCTCATTGAGGTAACATTTTCCTCTTTGTCACAGCATCACTAACTGCCCCATGATCACTAATCCCATTCTCAGCGAAGAATCTATGCAGCTTTTTTTGAAGAAGATATTTACCTCAACTCACAGAGAGGATGTAATTGTTGGGGGAATAATTTTATAAATTGCTAGTCTCGTTGAAGCTTACTGATTTAAGCTAGTGCCTTCAAACTCTGTGCTAGGCCTTAATCAAATAGTCTGCCTACCTCTTCAACATTTCTGCCTGTTTGTGTTGTTTTTCCTCACCAGTAATCCATAGGCATTTACAAAGCCATTCTGGACCAAGACAAATATTGCACTCTAGTAAAAGAAAATGAAAGAGGTGCATGACCTTTTTATTATTCGTTCATGGGATGTGGGCGTCGCTGGGCTGGGCCAGCATTTATTGCCCATCTCTAATTGCTCTTGAACTGAATGGCTTGTTAGACCATTTTAGAGGGTATTTTAAGAGTCAACCAAATCATTTGTGGATCTGGAGTCACATGTACACTGGGTAAGGACCGAGGTTTTCCTTCCCTAAAGGACATAAGTGGGTTTTTATAACATCGACAATGGTTTCATGGTCATCATTAGACTTTTGATTCCAGATTTCTCCAGATTCAAATTTCACCATCTGCCGTGCTGGGATTCGAACCTGGATCCCCAGAGCATTACTCTGGGACTCTGGATTATTAATCCAGCGACAGGGGCTTTTCACAGTAACTTCATTGCAGTGTTAATGTAAGCCTACTGTGACAATAAAGATTATTTATTTATGTATTTATACCACTGTGCTACCACCTCTTGCATTTATATATATATCCTCAAGATACTCCAAAGCGCCTTGTAATAATAATCTTTATTGTCACAAGTAGGCTTACATTAACACGGCAATGAAGTTACTATGAAAAGCCCCTAGTCACCACATTCCGCCGCCTGTTCGGTACACAGAAGGAGAATTTAGAATGTCCAAATTACCTAACAGCACATCTTTCAGGACTTGGGGAGGAAACCGGAGCACCTGGAGGAAACCCACGGGGAGAACATGCAGACTCCGCACAGGCAGTGACACAAGCCGGAAATCAAAGCTAGGACCCTGGCGCTGTGAAGCAACAGTGCTAACTACTGTCCATACCGGGTGGCACAGTTTCCTCCCACAAGTCCCGAAAGATGTGTTGTTAGGTGAATTGTACATTCTGAATTCTCCCTCAGTGTACCCGAACAGGTGCCGGAGTGTGGTGACTAGGTGATTTTCACAGTAACTTCATTGCAGTGTTAATGTAAGCCTACTTGTGGCAATAAAGATTATTATTATTTTAACCTCTCATCCAAATATTTGCACTTCCGAATTATTCGACAAGAGTTTTATAATTATCTCTCTCAAATGGGACTTGTACCAAGAACCTTCTGAGTCAGAGGCCTGAGGATGCACCCATTGATCCACAGCTGTTACTTGAATACGCTAGTACAGGATACTTGGCTGAGGTACCTCTCTGACTGTCATGTGATAATGACCTGGCAGACTGCAATTCAGACTTCAGTAAGGCAATCTGGCCAGATAGATTTTGGGGCTCAATGTTCAATGTAATAGCTATGTCTTAAGTGGTATGTGCAATTCAAAATACACCCAATTCTTACCCTGATGATTAGAATAATCAGAACCAATTTCAGAACTGCACCAGTAAATTCATGAGCCACTTGAATCAGCAATGTATGGCAGAGGTTCTCAACAGGGAGTTGGCAGCCCCTAGGGGTCTGCAAGAATATTTCAAGGGGTCCACCAAAAATAGCCAGTAGAAAATCTCATTTCATCCTCTGTCCCAAACAGTGGCTCTCATGATCAAAAATCTTTGTTTGCCCTGTCATTCTGATTTAACTGTGGCCAATCTAGTTGTTCAGTGCTTTTGGCCTTGTGGATGGACAATGCAAAGACAACAAGCGCAACAATTACAGGTGGGGACAGGGTCAGGGAACATCATTTTGCTTCAGCTATGGCGATGCAGGGTGTTCTGGTTCAGAGAAATATGCACCAGCAATTGGCCAACAGGGAATGCATTGAGGCTGTCAGCAGTAGCATCAAAAAGACAAGTCTATTTCCCCAATTCATCCAGTCCGGCGAGCGGAGAATCCCGCCCAAGGTCATTGGAGTTGTTTCTTCATAGGGACCCAGTGTAAGTCAGCAAACACAATGGTGATGAGTGAACGGGACAGGGGCAGCAGAGTTTTGAATGATGTCAAGTTTACAGAGGGTAGAATGAGGCTGACCAGCCAGAAGTACATTGGAATTCTCAAGCCTCGAGGTAGCAAAGGCACGGACGAGTGTTTCAGCAGAAGATGAACTGATGACGGAGTCAGGCGATGTTACAGAGGAAGAAATAGGTAGTCTTAATGCCAGAAGTTCATCATTAACTTTATACCTCTGGCTTCCAAACTTTCCCAGTGCAACTCTCCCTCATACAACACTTTTCCCCAGGGTAGAGGGGTCAATTACTAGGGGGCATAGGTTTAAGGTGAGAGGGGCAAGGTTTAGAGTAGATGTACGAGGCAAGTTTTTTACGCAGAGGGTAGTGGGTACCTGGAACTCGCTACCGGAGGAGGTAGTGGAAGCAGGGACGATAGGGACATTTAAGGGGCATCTTGACAAATATATGAATAGGATGGGAATAGAAGGATACGGACCCAGGAAGTGTAGAAGATTGTAGTTTAGTCGGGCAGTATGGTCGGCACGGGCTTGGAGGGCCGAAGGGCCTGTTCCTGTGCTGTACATTTCTTTGTTCTTTGTTGTTGTTGTTTGTTTGTAACACTGAGCATTTACATTCCCTCATACAACACTGAGCATTTTACAATCAATCCTCTGGTCACACTAAGTAAATATAACAAAAGTTATATTAAATGTATTGCTTCATTGTATGACTAATTTTTATACTGAAAAAATACTTATGTTACAGGGTGTTTTTGGAATTTTTATAACGCTGGAGGGGGCGGGTCCTCAGAAACACAAACGTCAAGGACCCCAGACATAATCATTTAAACCAGGAACTCCTTTCTTCTATTTTTAAATTGGCCCTTTCAGTCAACTGTCTTGTCAAGTCAGTTTTGTTTTTTCCCTGCATGACAGAAAAGCAGAGTAGTATGTCAGTAGGAGTTATACCAAAAAAACACCACCTTGAATTCTTCTGGTTGTTTTTAGAAAGCTGTGTGAATTTGCTGTAAATAATTCAATTCATTATTTTAAACTTTCCGCAAATACATTAAAAAAGAACAACAGCTGTCAGGTGAACATTGCACACTGTACCCTGTAGCTTGTTTGCAGAATAGAAACTTGCAGAGGAAGAACTTCATTTGTTTTGGTTAGTTTATTTTTTTACTAACAAGAGCAACTTCCTTTTTTTCATGTTGCTTTTTACTCATTCACACAAGGGCAACATTTATTGCCCTCCCTAATTGCCCTTCAGAAAGTGGTGAGAAGCCCCCTCAACAACTTTCAGGCTATATGGTGATGGTGCTGTTAGGTACCCAGAGTTTTGACCCAGAGATGATGGAGGAACAGCCATACATTATAGAATTTATATAGACCATAGAATGTCCTTTACAGAAGGAAATCTGCTGTCCTTACGTGATCTGGCTGCAGCAATAGGGTTGACTCTTAAAATGCCCTCTGAAATGGCTAGCAAGCCACTCGTTGTATCGAACCACTAAAAAGGCAATAAAAAGGGAATGAAACAGAAAAGACTACCCGGTTTCAACCTCGGCACTGGGAACGACAGTGGCCAAACCCAACCTTGTCAAGTCCTCCTTACTAACATCTGAGCAGCTTGTGCCAAAATTGGGAGAACTACCTCACAGATGCGTCAAGCAACAGCCTGACATAGTCATACCCTAAGAATCGTACCTTACAGATAATGCCCCAGACACAAGCATCGCCATTCCTGGGTGTCACCGGACCCACCAGCAGGACAGTCCCAGCAGAGGTGGCAGTACAGTGGTATACAATCGAGAGGGAATTGCCCTGGAAATCCTCAACATCGACTGAGGACTCTGTAAAGTCTTATGGCATCAGGTCGAACATGGGCAAGGAAATCTCCTGTTGATTACCACCACCACCACACACACCGCCCCTGGTGAAACAGGCCTACTTGCATGTAAGCAGCAATAGAGAGATCTCAGTGATTCCACAATCAGCAGATCAGATGTAAGCTCTGCGGAAGATCTTAGGAGTTCCTCAGGGTAGCGTCGTAAGTCCAACAATCTTCAGCTGCTTCATCCTAAGGTCAGAAGTGGGGATGTTCGCTAATGAGTGCACAAATGTTCAGCAGCATTCGAGACTCCTCAAATAATGAAGAAGTCCACGTTCAAATACAGGAAGGCCTGGACAATAGCCAGGCTTGGACTGACAAATGGCAAGTAACATTTGTGCCACACAATTGCCAGACAGTGACCATCCCCAACAAGTGGATCTAACATTGCCCCTTGATAGTCAATAGCATTGCCATCGCTGAATTTCCCCCACTATCAATATCTTGGGGTAACCACTGAACAGAAACTGAACTGGTCTGGCCATATAAATACTGTGCCTACAAGATCAGGGCAAACGTTGGGAATTCTGCGGCATGTGATTCACCTGACTCCCCAGAGCCTGTACACCATCTACTAGGCACAAATCCGGAGTGTGATGGAACACTCTCCACTTTCCTGGATGAGTGCAGCTCCCACAAAAGAAGATGAACACCATTCAAGACAAATCTGCACGCTTGATTGGTACCCCTTCAACAAACATTCACTCGCTCCACCACCACAGTGACAGCCGTGTGTATCATCTACAAGATGCAAGATCTCACCAAAGCTCCTTGGGCGTCATTCTCCGACCCCCCGCCGGGTCGGAGAATGGCCGTTGGCCGCCGGTACCGGAGATTGGGAGGGGGCGGGAATCGGGCCGCGCCGGTTGGCGGGACCCCCCGTTCAATTGTCCGGCCCGGATGGGCCGAAGTCCCGCCCAGAAATTGCCTGTCCCGCCGGCGTAAATCAAACCTGGTATTTACCGGCGGGACCAGGCGGCGTGGGCGGGCTCCGGGGTCCTGGGGGGGGGGGGGGCGCGGGGCGATCTGACCCCGGGGGGTGTCCCCACTGTGGCCAGGCCCGCGATCGGGGCCCACCAATCCGCGGGCGGGCCTGTGCCATGGGGGCACTCTTTCCCTTCCGCCTCCGCTACGGCCTCCACCATGGCGGAGGCGGAAGAGACTCTCCCCACTGCGCATGCGCGGGAAACTGTCAGCGGCCGCTGACGCTCCCGCGCATGCACAGGGAAACTGTCAGCAGCCGCTGACGCTCCCGCGCATTCGCCGCATTTTCGCGCCAGCTGGCAGGGCAACAAACGCCATTTCCGCCAGCTGGCGGGGCGGAAATCCCTCCGGCGTCGGCCTAGCCCCTCAATGTTGGGGCTAGGCCGCCAAAGATGCGGAGCATTCCGCACCTTTGGGGCGGCGCGATGCCCGTCTGATTGGCGCCGTCTTTGGCGCCAGTCGGCGGACATCGCGCCGTTGGGGGAGAATTTCGCCCCTTATGTAGCACCTTTCAAACCCATGACCAGTACCATCTAAAAGGACAAGTGCAGCAGAAGCATGGGAAAACCACCATCTGGAAGTTGCCCTGCAAGTCACTCACCGTCTGACTTGGAAATATCTCATCGTTCCTTCACTGTCGCTGGATCAAGATCCTGGAACTCCCTCCCTAACAGCAATGTCATTGAACAAAGAACAAAGAAAAGTACAGCGCAGGGACAGGCCCTTCGGCCCTCCAAGCCTGTGCTGACTATACTGCCCGTCTAAACTAAAATCTTCTACACTTCCGGGGTAAAGAACAAAGAAACATAAGTGCACCTACACCACAGGGCCTGCGGCAGTTCAAGAAGACAGCTCACCATCACCTTCTCAAGGGCAATTAAGGATGGGCAATAAATGCTGGCCCGGCCAATGACACCCACATCCTGTATGTTATTTTTAAATAATTCTATCCTGCCCATAAGGTTCCGCTCATGCTGCTTATATGTTAAACTTGTGTGTGTGGCATTCGCTCATCATCCAAATATTGGCAGGCTATTTGACCACAGAGAGTCAGTACACCCAAGTCTGATCATATTCTCATCCGATAGTTCAAATACATACTGGAATCCTGAAGTACTTTTGAAGGGTAGGAAACACTGGAGCCTATAGGCGCATGGCAAACTCTCACAGAATCGCGTGGCATTGTTTATGGGGTTAATATTGTCCAGAACACCAGCGATTAAGTCCCCTGCTTTTCTCCGAAATATCGCCATGGCATCTTTCACATCCACCTGAGCAAACAGATGGGGCCTGAGTTGATCATCTCATTGAAAGACAGAACTGCTGACTGTACAGCAATCCCTGATGCTGTACTGTGCCAGCCTGGATTTTAGTACTCAAGTCCTGGAGTTGGACTTGAACCCAGAACCTCGTGACTCTGAGGCGGAAGTGCTACCAGCTGAATCATGGTTGACACTTAAATCATGACTGGTTTCTACAATAACTTTATTTTTCTCCCCTTCTCTCCTGCTATTTTCAACTTCAATGCCATCCTGCAATTTCAGTCACAGCCACTCACATAGATTTTAAAGAATTAAAAGGATCAGTTCAGTGCATGATCTGAAATATGAACTAACACCAATTACACAATGCCTTTGTTATAAGAGTGGGGAGAATATGTGTCTATTTTGCACATTTGTACAAATAGAATAACAAATTGATCACACAATAGTAGTAGGTTCAACGGGCAAGATAAGTTACAGGACGGAAAATATCCGTGGATATGTTGAAGGCTTGACAAAGTATATTTGTTTTTTTAATTGTAGAAACTGGATAATGCCCACTCTTTACAGCGTGCAACCGAAGACACGCTGAATAGTTTTAATTTTTGGAGGTTAAAGTATCTGAAGATGAATTGGCAGAACTTACAACTTCAGTAAAGTAAGCAATGTCAGATTGGCAGCTTGCTATTTAGGAGGCGAAATCGCCAACACCTCCTTTATGCCCAGAGTCAAAATTATCCAGAATTTTATCCACACCTCATCCTCATTATTGTGTACACTATGTATATGTAAAGGAATACATCAGACCAGAACAGAAGACAGCAATGAAACAAGTCAGCGGCATTGCGGGCAGCCATTCTTTGAAGATTGTAGGGATCCGTGGCAACTAATTTAATGAAGAACCAGTTAATTTGCCGAAGAACCATTTTTATACCATGCTAGAAGTAAACATTTGCTTCTTTTTGCTATTTTAACAAAGTTGTTAACTAGTTAAAAATTAATGGGGTAACTGCTCTTTTAAAACAGAATGCCACCATAGTTTCTCGGAGAATAAGGTGGAGTGGTACCACAATAAACAGGATAATACATTAACACAATATGCACGATTCACCGTTAATACATTACAAACTGGGTTATCCTCACATTAAATGACGCACATCATTTTTGTAAAGTGCGCTGAAAAATCTAGTCTGGTTATGGTTGGAAAATGCACCAAAATAAAGTGTCACAAATATGCAACTTTTCTGATGGAACACAATCACAAACTATTCCTATATGTTATTCAGTATAAAAACCTCTGTAAGAGGTCAGCGAACACAAAGATTGTTTTTTTAAAAAAAAATTTAGAGTACCCAATTCTTTTTCTTTCCTAATTAAAGGGCAATTTAGCATGGCCAATTCACCTACCCTGCGCATCTTTGGGTTTGTGGGGGTGAGACCCATGCAGACACAGGGAGAATGTGCAAACTCACATGGACTGTGACCCGGGGTCGGGATCGAACCAGGGTCCTCAGCGCCGTGAGGCAGCAATGTTAATCACTGCACCACCGTGCCACCCTAAACACAAAGATTGTTACCTCAAAACTACTACTCATGCTTGAGTACTTACAAATAAATAGCTAAATATTTGTAAACCTTGTAATATGCATTTACTCAGTCCTGAAATAAGCTCTACCTGTCCATTCAATTGGGCTTTGTTGATTAATAGTGGCATTTGTATTATAGGACCATAAGACATAGGAGCGTAATTAGGTCATTTGGCCCATCAATCATGGCTGATATGTTTCTCATCCCCATTCTCCTACCTTCTCCTCATAACCACTGATCCCCTTATTAAACAAGAACCTATCTATTTCTGTCTTAAAGATACTCAGTGACTTGGCCTCCACAGCCTTCTGCAGCAAAGAGTTCCACAGATTCACCACCCTCTGAATGATTAAGGATCGTGATTAGGCGTGGTTCATCTGGAATTATTTGCAGTTCATTAGGAGGAAACTTAGTGGTGTTTATTGTGCACAAGATTAAAAACATATGTAAAAAGCTACATTTCAAGAATGCAGTGGGGTTGTTGGAATGTATCTTTATAATTGCCAAGAGGTTAATCTCTTGGGTTTTTACATCCCCCTCATTGTATGGGAGTGTCTGATATTCTTTTCACTCCCTCCATTTTGTCCATCCTAACAAATCCTCTGTGGGAAATCATGGTTACAAGCCAGTGTCTTTTCTCATGACCATGTAGAATACATTGAGGTTCCCGAATGCTGCAGTGACATGGCGCAAAGTGCCAAAGGTTTTTTAGCTGTTGTGTCTAGGGCATTTGTAAGCAAGTTTAAACTTAACTGGAATCTCCTGAATAAATAACTTTTGCTCTATTACTAGGCTGTCACTGTCTGAAATCCAATAATTTGTTGAGCCTTTAGACAGGCAGTTCACAGATTCATACAGTACAGAAGGCCAGTCAACCCCATCCTGCCTGTGCCAGCTCTGTGTACGAACTATCTAATTAGTTTTACTCCCCTGTTCTTTCCCAATAACCCAGCAGTTTTTTTCCCTTTTCACCTACACATCAAGTTCCTTTTTAAAAGTTAGTATTGAATCTGCTGTCGTCACCCTTTCATAACTTGCTGCATAAAGAAAATACTCCTCACCTCTACAGTGTGTTTTTTTTGGTAATTAATTTGAATCCGTTTACCACCCCTCCTTTACACCATCAAAGCCCTTCATAATTTTGAAAACATCTATTAAATCTCCACTTAGCTTTCTTTGATCTAAAGAGAATAATCGCAACTTTTGAAATCATTCCACATAACTGAAGCTGTCATCCTTTCTGATGAATCTGTTCTGCACCCGCTCCAAGGCTTTGACATGCTTCCAAAGCTTTGGTGTCTAGAATTGGGGCTGAACCAATGGCTTAGATAGGTTTAGCATAATTGAAGTTGATTTAGTACTCTATGCCTCCAAAGTCAAGGACCCTGTATACCTCTTTAATAGCCTTTCCAGTCACCATCAAAATTTGTAATATATGAACCCCTAGATTTCTATCTTCCAATGTCCCTTTAATGTTGTCAGCTGATTTTCTTACAGCAACCTCTGCATATTTTTGCAAACTGGTGTTGGGCTGAAGAAAGTGTGCGAGAGTAGCAATTAAGGTACAGTTTCTGCAGTAAAATTCCGATTACATAACAATTTTCGAGGGCTTGCTGAGCCTAGAGGTCAGGAACCCCTGGTGAAAAAATTTACATTGTGGAATTGTGTCCTTGGGTCAGTCATGTTTTGTTATGAAGCAGGTGAAGAAGATGCCAATTGCGGTCTGATTATGTAGTAATTTCATGTTTTGCCATTCCAGGTAAAGACTGAGATCAGTGTCCAAAGTAAGCACCAGACAATGCAAGGTATTGCATTTCCAATCCAGGAAAGTGCCATTGCAGCCCTTCTCTTACTTAAAGAGAAGAAGATAAATTACATCCAGATGGTATGTAATTTCCTTTTCATTCAATGTAAATTGAATTAATTTCAGAATTGTGTAAGGCTGCATCTTGCGTGTAACAAAATATATGGGTTCGGCATGTATACGAGCGAACACTACAAGATTCATGTACAGTGACACTTCCCTTGGGACAATTTCATTATACTCTGATACAACTGGTGTTACTTGTCCTTATTAGCTAGGAGCAGAGTAATAAAATAAATTAGAATCGGCTAACCTGCTTGGGAGAAAGGAAAAGAGTTATTAAGTACCGTTGAAATTCATTGGCAAAAGAAAAATCTTGTGCTGTTAGGGTCCCATAGAATTTACAGTGCAGAAGGAGGCCATTCAGCCCATCGAGTCTGCACCGGCTCTTGGAAAGAGCACCCTACTCAAGCCCACACCTCCACCCTATCCCAATAACCCAGTTACCCCACCCAACACTAAGGGCAATTTTGGACACTAAGGACAATTTAGCATGTCCTTAGCAAGGACCAATCCACCTAACCTGCACATTTTTGGACTTAATTTTATGATTATAATAGGCCATTGAAACACTGTTGATGCTCACACAGGTGCAGGCTAGGCTATACCGATAGTATAGCCTAGTCTGGTTCCTGAGCTTTGAGAAAGAGTCATATGGACTCGAAACATTAGCTCTTTTCTCTCCCTATAGATGCTGCCAGACCTGCTGAGATTTTCCAGCATTTTCTCTTTTGGTATACAGATAGTAGTTTCTTTTCAGTGACTTGTATTCATTTAGACATGCTGCAAATAGCTAATGCTAATGTTCAAACAGTTTTTTAATCCTGGGACTTCATGTTTTTAGATGAATAAGCAGTCATGTTGCATGAGTTTAATCCCACTTCTGTAAGGCTGCATCTAACAATATATATGTAAAGTAAATTGAACAGACCTTTCATTTGGAAACTGCAACAGAATTACTGATACTTTACTTTTGCTTTGATAAGCAACATGGCCATATATCTCAAAAATAGAAGATGTATCACATTCTTGGACTCACTTTTGGCAATAAATATGTTAACATTGTGCTTCTTGGTGTTTTCCTGTGATGTATAAGACATAACTTGTAATAAAACAAAAAAAGTGCTGTAAATGCTCAGCACATCACATTGCATCTGTGGAGAGCGAAACAGATTAATGGGGGTGATTTTCCAGCCCCTTTGCACCCGGCAAAAATCCTGCTATGTTAGGGACATAAGCCCTGAAACAGGATTTGTGCCATGCGTCAAACAATTTGCGATTTTCCCGGGCTCTCCCAGCAGACGTAATCTGGTTCATGTCCTCGCTGATCGTGAGCAAAATTAGCACATGTAAATCTTTATTTAAATCTGCAGGGTCTGTTTTAAGCTGGATTCTCACAGTTCCTGTAATTTTTCCATCTGCCGGTGCAGTGTGAAGTCAGGGCAATTCACTACTGATCTCCACAAATGGAGACTAGATGTGATGACCAGGCTGGGGCCATGGTAGCCCCCAGGTGGTTGGGGACACCCCCTGGCAGTGCCATCTAGGTTAACACTATCGTTAGGCATGAGGGGGTGGAGTATTCGGTGACTGCATAGTGGGGTGTTTAGACCCCGTCTTTCTCAATGTCGGTGCAAATCATGCCCCCCTCCAAACAAATGCCCAAGTGGGTGGGAAGATCGCAATGGAAGTCGTGCCCAAAATGACACTTAGCCATTTTTCGGGAAAATTCCACCCAACGTTTCAGGTCAATGATCTTTCATCAGAACTGGAAAAAGTTAGTGATGTAACAGGTTTTAAACAAATGTAGAGGTAGGGAATGCAGGGATAGGCGGAAAGAAGAAAAGGAAATAATCAATTGGATAAAGGGAGGTTAAATACAAAAAGGATGATTGATGGTGCAAGGCCGAAGAAGATGGGAGTGAGGAAAAATAAGCAACAAACAATGGATGTAGAGGAGCTGAAATGACAAAGAAGAATCATTCCCAGCAACTGCTGTCGGAAAGAATGGGAGCAGTGGTTACAATCTGAAATTGATGAACTTAAGTGTTGAGTCCGGAAGACTGTAAAGAGCTTGATCAAAAGATGAGATGTTGGTTGTTCCTTGAGCTGATTTTGAGCTTCATCAGAACAGCATTGGAGGCCAATATCAAAGTGGAAATAGAATGGAGATTAAAATTGGCAAATGCCTGAAAGCTCGGGGGTCACTCTTTCAGGTTGAACTGAGGTGTTCTGCAAAGTAATCACCCAATCTGCATTTGACCTCCCAGTGTAGAGGAGGCCACATCATGAGTAGTGAATACAAATTGAAAGAAGTTCACATGTAAATTACTATTTCATCTGGAAGAAGTGTCTGGACCCCTGGACAGTGGCAAGGGAGGAGGTCAAAGGGCAGATGTCACCTGTACTCGCATGGGAAGGTGCCCTGGAATGGGAAGTGGGTATTCAGATGTCAGTTGAGGAAAAAGGAAGGCATGGCAGAAGCACTGGTTGGAAGGGTGGCATAGTTGGAATCGATGCCACAGAGTGAGGAACTGAGAGAATGGAATAAAGTCCTTACAGAAAACAGGAGGAAGTATAATCAAGGTAGCTATGGAATCTGTGGCCTTATGGTTAATGCAGTAGTCTGTATTCACTGCTCACGTTGCCCTGCAAATTCTCCCCTTTAAATGTCAATGGGAAAAGGGCAGGGAGAGCAGGACAAATTTAATAGCTCTATCAAAGAAGCCCGATAGGTTGAGTGACCTGCTCCTGTGCTGTGTCATTCTATGCTCCTCTGCTCAAGTGCCAGGATGTGACGAGACAACAGGCTTATTTTGCGTGCTCTTAGCCAAGCTTTTTACAAGCTATTCTTGTTAATAAAGTATATGTATAGCTGGACCAACTGCTTTTTTATATTTCTTTCTCCTCTCCTCCTCAGAAACTGGATATAGAGAAGGAAACCATCAACTTGGTTCATACAGATGTTACTGACATCCTTGACTTGCCAAAGAGAATCCCAAGTAATGCTGCTCGCTATCATTTCTTCCTCTATAAGCACGCACATGAGGGAGACTACTTAGAGTCTGTTGGTAAGCTCAAAAATGTATAACTGAAACATTTTGCGTTTTCTGGTTTTTATTTACTTGCTCCTCTTCCCTCCTCTCGTAGTCGTGTCTGCTAGCTCCCCCAACATGCCTGCCAAATGTTCATATACAAACAGAGACAGTCAGTGTTGGCAAACAATTCAACCTTGCGATAGGGGCATCACTACCCAGCCTGTCCGCACCTTGCAATTGCTGTTTAACAGGTACTCCAGTGGTTAACATGTGATTTTACTCCCTTGCTAATGGGTACTGAGGCCACCCCAACCCTTGCCTATATAAGATCAGCAATCTCAGCACTGACTTTCCTGATCCAGGTGGCTCAGAAGGACACCATGAGGTGAAGTCAACCTGCTCAACCATTAGGGAACCTTGCTGCTCTTTTTAAAAAAATGTTAATTGCAATTTTAATGTTTCCTCACCCTCCCAGTTCTCACTGCCTGATTTATATACATTAACATTGTCTAGCAAATATTAAAGACCAATATTAACAACATTTCATAAACTGCCTAAGCTGGTGTTTCTCCTGCAGAAAGACCACCTCTGCTTTTAAAATCCTTGCATGCGCAAAGACCCAAGATCTCTTCACCTGTCCATTGAGCCCTCGCACCGTGCTGCCCCAATTATGTTTCTTCTTCAACCTCGCCTCCCTCCTCCCCCTCCCCCCACCCACTCCCCTACGGCCACCTCTCTCGGCCTTCTACCCCACCGTGGGGTAGCACGGTAGCACAGTTGCTTCACAGCTCCAGGGTCCCAGGTTTGATTCCCAGCTTGGGTCACTCTCCGTGCGGGGTCTGCATGTTCTCCCCGTGTCTGCGTGGGTTTCCTCCGGGTACTCCGGTTTCCTCCCACAGTCCAAAGATGTGCGGGTTAGGTGAATTGGCCATGCCAAATTGCCCTTAGTGTCCAAAAAAGATTAAGTGGGGTTACGGGGATAGGATGGAGACGTGGGCTTGAGTACGGTGCTCTTTCCAAGGGCCGGTGCAGACTCGATGGGTCGAATGGCCTCCTTCTGCACTGTAAATTCTATGATTCTACTTTCCATAAAGTTAATGCATTTGTATGTTTATGCCTGTGAAGAAAAAGAGAATTATATTGAATTACTGTAATCAGAAGGTTTAAATGATCATTGTCGCTGGGTCAAAATCATGCAACTCCATCCCTAATAGCACTATGGGTATACCTATACCGTATAGACTGCAGAAGTTGAAGATGACATCTCACCACCACCTTCTCAAGGGTAATTAGGGATAAGCAATTAATGCTGGCCTAGCCAGCGACACCCACAACCCATGAATGATTTTTTTTTTAATACCCATAAATTGCCAGATCTGCTCCTCAGTAATATGAAGCTAGCTGGAACATTCAATGAAGTTACAATCTGTTACTCAATGCTAGCCAGCTGTAATTATGCATTTTTGTGATATACTCTTTCATTGGAACATATGGCTTTCTTTAATAGATCACCTTCCTTGTCCGTTTTACTCCTGCACGTCCACTGTTAGAAATAGATTTAACTGTGCCTTGTCCTGACATCTCTCACAAATAAAGGATTGCATAAAATTATTTATGTTCAGTGAGGGAATTTCAGTGTGTAGAACTGGAACACAACTCCAGTCACACATAGCTACAATTCACCTGTTTTTTCTAAATGTGTTGAATTTATTATTTTTCTTCCCACAGTATTTATCTACTCCATGCCAGGTTACAGATGTGGTATTAAAGATCGCATGCTGTACTCCAGCTGTAAGGGACCTCTACTGGATGTGGTAGAACAACAGCTACAACTGAAAGTCGTCAAAAAGGTAGTCACCTACGTGTGTGTGTCCGCAGACACCACGGGCTGATTTTTTTGTATTTTGTACTGGGAAATGGGAATTGGTACTATTTCCAGGACCTGAACTTACTCCCAGGGGAAAGTGGCCACTGTTAAACACAAGTTTGAAGCACAGTCCACAGAGCCTTACAATTTACTGAGGAGGGGGGGGGGGGGGGGGGGGATGATTTAAACATGAGGACAAGGATTTTAAATCTAAAGTGTTGCGGAGCTGGGAGTCACTGTAGGTCAGCAAGGACAGGAATGTTCGGCAAATTTTATTTGTTGTGGAATGGGATGCAATCAGCGGAGTTTTGGATGAGCTGAAGTCTACAGAGTGTGGATGGTGTGCTTCCCAGGGGACCATTGGTGCAATTGAGTTTGAAGATGACAAAGACTTCAGAGTTTACTGCTAGTTGGATGTAGGCAGAGGTCGAGCAAATGACATTATAGAAGTAGCAGTTAGGACTTTATGATGGAGAGGATATGGGTTGAAAGCTATCATGAAAGGCGATGGAGCCAAACCTCAAGATTAATTTACTATTTTAAAACCACTCTGAATAATCAACTTAAATGCTTTTCAAATGTTATGTGTGGTATTGTAGACCCTTTTTGCACAATTCAACTGGTTTGGAAATCAGTGAATGAGACAGCTATTTTGAAATTGTACTTTTACAGATCGAGATAGACAATGGTGAAGAGCTAACAGCAGACTTCCTTTATGAAGAGGTCCACCCTAAACAGCATGCCTTCAAACAAGCTTTTGCCAAGCCCAAAGGCCCAGCTGGAAAACGTGGGATGAAGCGGATTATCAAAGGAGGCGGCGATGCAGAAAATGGAGAGGATGTTTAAAAGAAAGACCATCAGGCACAAGGGACTTTGAACTTTCTACTTTTTAACAGTGAATTTAAAATTTACATTAGAATATCAGTTTATATCAGTTGAACCTCATTTTTTTGCCCTTTTTCTCCCAAAACTAATTAATTAACTTTATTATTGTCACAAGTAGGTTTACATGAACACTGCAATGAAGTTACTGTGAAAATCCCCCAGTCGCCATCCTCTGGCGGCGCCTGTTCGGGTACACAGAGGGAGAATTCAGAATGTCCAATTCACCTAACATAAATACACTAAGCACCTTTTTCAGTTTTAACTTTAATCGTTTGCTTGTAACAGAATTTTGGGGAGATTTTTTGATTTCGACAAGGACTGTCATGTCGTCATCTTAGAAACACAAAATAATTGGCGCAGTTTCATGGCAGCTATGAATTTACTGCCTGCTTTACGTGGCAACAACACAAAACCAGTTGAAAATCCCATTGCCACTTGGGACTCGGTTCAGTTGGTTCAGTCGGTCCACTGAATCCACTACCTAATGCACTACAATTATCCCTAACCCAAGGAACACAACAGACAACCTATCAGGTTTCCACCTGGGGGATGTCTAGCATGATGCTTTTCAAGATTTGCCCAAAAGCAACACATTTTTTTAAAATTTGAATGACAATAAATAGGGGATAACTGAAACTATTTTCTTACAAACACTACATGCTGTTCAAGTTCAGAAATGCATTCAAAACTTGCATTATCTGTTAGAGACAATAATTACATTTGAAAACTTCCAAAATAAGGTTCCTGAAAATACATAGACCAACTTTAAAAGGCTGGAGTGCAAATCAGCAATAGGCCACAGGGAACCCAATCTCCAGTGCCAGGGACTCTGATATTTAACCCCTGCAGTAAACTGATAGGGGGTTAAATCCATAGCCTCCCACTTGAATCCCCACACCTCCCCACTCCTGATATGCTGGTGCACACTCTCTTCCAGCAATTGTGAGGGTGTTGGAATACATAACCATAAACATGGAGAATGAGCACATACACCATCACCAGAAAACAAATGTTTGCATGAAAACACCGGTCTGTGGAGTTCCTCCCAGCTCCTTTTTACTCTTTTTAAAAATAAATTTAGAATACCAATTCATTTTTTCCAATTAAGGGGCAATTTAGTGTGGCCAATCCACCTACCCTGCACATCTTTGGGTTGTGGGGGCGAAACACACGCAAACACGGGGAGAATGTGCAAACTCCACATGGACAGTGACCCAGAGCCGGGATCGAACCTGGGACCTCGGCGCCATGAGGCAGCAATGCTAACCACTGTGCCGCCGTGCTGCCCTAGCTCCATTTTACTCTTGACCCTTTGCTGTACACGTGAAAGTTTGGTTACAATAGAAAATGACTTCCTGTTTATTTTCAAAGGGCCAGATGCCCAGTGTAGGCCAGTTTGGCACATCATCCATATTGACCTACTGTATATTAGAGTTCTGTCCACGAGGGGAGCAGGAATTTGGATCACAGTGTTCACCTGAATCTGATTCAAACTTGTCTCCTGATTCCGAATTTGTATTTTTTTTTGGGGGGGGGTGTAAGTTTTTACTCGAAGCTCATGTTGTGGTACTGTAAGTTAATTCACAAATTGCACTTTGCTTTGGTACAGCTATAGATAGGGAATATGTCTGAATTTACAGTTGTGGTGTCTGTGCAACTAGAACCATAGCACTAGACCTAATTGATTCAAGTAGAGCCAACGGTGAATTTAGGTCATAATCGATGCAATGGTGTACATCAGTGAGGCTGCACTCTGCGCCTTTCACTGGCATTTCTTTTTAATGTAGAGTCCTGACCGTTTCTAAAAGATAATAAATGAATTCTAACTTATGTAAATCACGTCAGCTTTTAAATCTGTAATGTTTGTTAGTTGCTCCAGGCGGAATACTTCAATAGGTGTGTGTGGACAAAGCAAGTCTTTAGTGTATTTACGCTGTTTAAGTATCCATTGGTATACAGTCGATCACATCATTGATTAAGATCAGCAATCCCCTTGTCCAGCGGAATTGTATTAATATGAAAGAATGTTTAATTCTTTGGGGATTTGCCACTCGAATGAATGAGATCTTTTCCATCTAAGCTCCCAGTGGAAACACCAGAATAGTGAATGGTATTTTGTAAGACTTCTTACCATCTTAAACAAGGGAGAGTAACCACATTCCCTTGACCTTGCTGAAACCTCAACATCAACATCCCGGGGGTTACAACTGACCAGAAACTTTACCAGACGTATAAATACTGTGGCTACAAGAGCAGGTCAAAGGCTGGGAATTCCGAGGTAAATCACTTACTTCTTAACTCTCCAAAGCATGTAGATACAAAGCACACGTCAGGTGTGTAATGCAGTACACACACCTTGCCTGGATGAGTGGAGCTCCAACAAGTCAAGTAGCCTGACATATTCCAAAGCAAAGCAGCCCATTTCATTGGCACCCCATCCAGCAGCTTAAACATTCACTCCCTCCACCACTGACATACTATGGCTTTAAAAAAAAATCGCTTATTGCTTCAGTACATACCACCTACAAAATGCATTCAATTAATTGTTCCTTCAAGAGTACCTCTCAAACCTCAGACCTTGAACACTTAGTAGGACAAGGCATATGAGAACACCACCTTCTGCAATTCCCCCTCCAAATCACACACTATTCCGACTTGGAAATGTATTATCACTGGGTGAAAATCCTGAAACACCCTACCTGGACTGCCGAAGTTCACGAAGGTAACCCAGCACCACCTTCTCAAGAGCAATTCAGGATGGGCAAAAAATGGTGGTCTTGCCAGCGATGCCCACATCCCATGAATTAAAAATAACCTTGCTATATGTTCTTCAGTTATTGAGAAACAAACCTATGACCAAATCGAATGCATCTCTTTCATTGAATTATCATTATTCACATTTCAACTTTCAATGTGCAATCCCCTGCATCCGGAGCCCTCCAGAAACATCTCCAACTCCTGAGTTAGAGTTCAGAGACTTCGGAGGGTTCCAAATCACTTACCTAGATAGTTACCCAGGAAATGTTAGACTGACCAAATATATCCTTGGGGGTAACTATACAATTGACCCTACCCCAACTCCCCACTAACCCTCTGACGTCCCCTCTGACTCCACCCTCAATGCTCCAACTGGGTCTCCAAATATCCCCAATTCTCTGACTCCTCACCTGACCTTCCGCCCCATCCCCAACCCCCTGACCACTCTCCGACTCAACCTTGCTCCCCACCCTGCCAACCCACCCAGCTGGCACCCTACCCACCTTGCCCCTTGTTGCCTCCCACCCTACTCACATGCCTCATTCATTAACACAGAGAAAAGCTTTTCACTGTGTTAGTGAATGAAGACTTCCAAAATACAACTGCTAATGCCATAAAAATGGCATAGCACCCCAACGATCTGCCCTACAACGAAGGATTCCCAGAACAGGTACGCTCTTCACTTGTGAAGAGGGCCAATTCGGAGATCTGGGCCAGGAATGTGGAGGGTTGGCACTGTTTTGAGAAACAAGGAGCAGAGTGGCATGACCTGACAGGTGATACAGCCCAGGGTGTTATTGTGCTTTCTCTAGTTTATTGCCATACACTAGCTATTTTGCAGACTGGCGGGACATGCATTTCATTCACATTATCCCCATGCCGTGAATCCTACCCATTGTGGGTGTGCTTTCACAGCTTCAAGGTGAGAAGAAGTCATCCTTCAGGCTGCTTTTCAGCATGTCCAAGTGGTTAGATAAAGAGCGAAGTTATTTGCCCAGACTCTCATCTGAGGTAGTTACAAGGAATCTCTAGCGAATCGGATGTCATGAAAATACCCACGTAAATTGGGGTGTCTGGGAGTCCAAGTTCACAATGAGAGGATACAGAAGCTGAGTTACATTTGAGCATGTGTGAGGTGCGTTTATTACACTAGCTGATGGTAAAACCCATTTATTCAAATATTTACATCATAAACCAGTTCATTTATGCATCAACATGTTTTCTGTTCAAATATTTGGGGAACAAATAAATAATTCAATGACTCAAATGCTATAACATAGGCTCCATTTGGACATGGAAAAATCTATTGGCACAATAAATCTTTTCTGAATGGTGGATGACTGGTGCCGAAAAAACTGGCATTCAGACCAGATCATTCAGAAGCCACCGAATTTGAGTTTCTTTGTTGAATACCTTTGGTGACATCTATGTTAATTTCACTGTGCGACCAGTCTGAATTGATTTGACACCTCAACTGACTGTCATTGATTTAACTTATTTAACTTCTCATTACACTTTAACAGCGATACATTGTGCTAATTCTTTTACTATTGTACTACAATATATTCAAAATACCTGTGAAAACATTGTTTTTTGTCAATTGAAATGTCATTTCCAATCAGTTGATTCAACGTCAAACTCATTTCTTCTGTCATGTGACACTAGGCCACTTGGCAAAACTCAGGCATCACATCGATGACAATATATTCTGGGTGGGTGGTGGGGGGGTGGGGGGTAGGCATGGGGCCTGAAATTGGTAAAAAGCCTTTGACGTCGCCATTAAAAATAAGCATCTGAAGTTTCCATCGAGTTTTTCTCAATCTTCCGTCATAAAGTCAATGGAAGATCAGCCGAAGCCCTGGAGAAATGGCATGTGTTATTTGCAGGGGATTGAGGAACTCTGAAAATGTTACCCTGATGTTTGCAGTGTTTTGTATTCTCCTGACAAATCCTGTTTGACAATTATGCGGACAACATTGATTTGCTTAACAGTTTTCACAGTACATCGCTGAATTCAAAGAATGCATACTTCATCCCATTGTTCAATATAAATAATCAGACAATTTGAATATGTACGTATCATGATTTTCATCAATTAGAGGTCAATTAATGTACAGATTATATGAAACCTAAATGCAATTTACTGATTCATTAATGTGAACTGATGAGCTTCATTTCCAGTTATTTTTCCTTGAAGGAATATTGCTTGATTTTTTTTTTACGGTTTCTCTAAAATCCTAATTTATTATCATTATTAATTTTATTATTATTTGATTTCACCTCAACATAGACAACACCCAACTCGAGCTCACAGCCTCCTCTCTCAACTCATCTGTTACTAAATTAATAGGCGACTTATCTGACATCAAGTACTAGATGAGTAGAAAGTTCCTCCAAATGCTCATTTAAATATGCTCATCTGGTTCACATCCAGCAATGGTGTGAACCAGATTGTGTCAGATGCTGCAGGCCGGGAGCACCCATTCCGTTCAGCATCCAGCGGGAACCCAGTTTAGGGGCTCTCCCACTAGTCTCCCAGAATAGCAGGATGGGGGGCAGCACGGCGGCACACTGGTTAGCACTGCTACCACACAGCGCCGAGGTCGCAGGTTCGATCCCGGCTCTGGGTCACTGTTCATGTGGAGTTTGCACATTCTCCCCGTGTTTGCATGGGTTTCACCCCCACAACCCAAAGATGTGCAGGGTAGGTGGATTGGCCACATTAAATTGCCCCTTAATTGGAAAATCAAAAATGAATTGGGTACTCTAAATTTATTTTAAAAAAGAATAGCAGGATGTGCGCCCTGTGTAACACGGGTGGAGAATCGCCCCCATTGTTTTCAATCCCTTCTGCAAACTCCTTTTCCTAGCTACTACCCCATCCCTCTGCCTGGCAACAATCTAAGATTAAGCCAGTCTGTTCACAACTTGGTGTCATCTTTGACCCCGAGATCAGCTTCCAGCCTCATATTTGATTTCCACCTCCATAACATCACCAGACCCTGCCCCTAGTTGCATCTTGTCTGCTGCTGAAACGTGTTTCTGCCTTTGTTATCTCTAGCCTTGACTATTTCAATGCACTCTGGGCTGGTCTCCCACATTCTACCCTCCACAGCCTTGAGGTCATGTAAAACTCAGCTGCCCATGTTTAAACTTGATTCCTGGCCCCCATCACTCCTGTGTTCACTGACTTACACTGGCTGTCAGTCAAGTAACATCTTGACTTTAAAATTTTTATCCTTGTTCTCAAATCCCTCTTAGTCCTTGCCCTCTCTAGCTCTGTAATTTACTTTAGCCCCATAACCCTCCTGAGATATGTTCATTCCTCTAATTCTGTGTATTCCTGAATTTAATTGCACAATCTGTGGCCACGCCTTCAGTTGCTTCATCCTGAAGTACTGGAATACTCTTCCCTCCCCCTCTTGGCCCTTTCTACCTTGCTTTCCTCCTTAAAAATGCACCTTAAACCTACCCCTATGATCACCTTTTGGTCGTATCTGGCTTGGTACTATACTTGTTTTATAATAATCCTATGAAGCACCTTGGGACATTTCATTGCTTTAAAGGCACTATGCATATAATTTTTGTTGTAAATCAGTGCTATTCTCAAACAGCTTATTTCATGACCCAGGATATTTTTAATGCCACTTTATGGTCAACGCACCAGGAAGGTTACACACCTTATACATGCATGTACTTGTGCACACGCAGACACCAAACTGATGAAACTCACTGTCCAGGAAGAACTAGAAAACCTTTCAGTTACATATTACAATTGAACTCCTAGATTGCTTTTCAAGGAGTCCCTACGCAGCTCCTTCTCACTTGTCCTTTCAAACAGGACCTATGTAACATTCTTACGAACACTCCAAATTGTAAACAGCTTTCGTGTATGGTAATCGGCTGCAGCTTATAGTAACTTTGCTTGCTTTTTATTTGTTTCCTATTTCTTAGCCTGAAAGGAAATCCTACTTCACCTGAAAGCAGCAAGCAGACAATGTTGTTTCAACACTAACCAGGCTTTCTGCATGTGCCCTCTTGTACAATGTGTTTCAATTGCTGTTGTAAGTAATTTCTTCAAAATGCTAAAAGAAGCTCAACGCATCAGTGAATGGATTGTTTTGTAATGTTATTCTGGCCTGCCTCTGTTGAAGATGTTCTGTAGTTCAGTTACACCAGTCAACTTTCAAGGAAAAGTTACCTCTGGTCTTATGATGAGAGTTGTGAGGAATTGCACAAACTCATGCCTTGTACAATAAATGTTTCTACAAGTTTTTAGTTCATCTTCTGTCTTCAATCAAAGTGAATGAGTACTTGTGGGTTATTTCCAACAGTATGTTATGGTTGAACACTGGCATCAAAACTAGAAAACTCCAGGTACAGAATCTTATTTTCTCTGTTCCTGATACAGGTCCATATTCCTTGCTGAAGTAGTTTCCTTGGAATCCAATTAACCTCCAGAACCCAGCTCAATTAACCTGACTAGTTGAGTGTTGGTATGTTATTCCATTTTGTGGTTATTGCAGTTGATCTAGTCTCTACACTTGCAAGCTTGCTTTCAATAGCAATAAGAAGAAGAAATGAAGAGGATTTGCCTGACCCTAGTCTAAGGATGCTAATGACTATTTGTCGCTTCACTAATGTTCCCAGCTGAGCTTAGTTGACTCCAAGATTCTCAACATTTTTGCCTCTGAGGCCCCTGTTGTCCACTGTAACGTCAGCTGCTTCATCTATGACCTTCCTTCCATCATCAGGTCAGAAGTGGGATATTCTCTGATGACTATACAAGGTTTGGCACCTTTCGCAAATCTTCAGATACTGAAGCAGTCCATGTCCAAATGCAGCAAGACCTGGACAATATCCAGGCTAGAGCTGACACATGGCAAATTACATCGCGCCACATAGGTGCCAGGCAATGACCATCTCCAACAAGAGTGGAACTAACCATCGCTCCTTGACATTCAATAGCATTACCATCACTGAATCCCCCCAGTATCAACATTTTGGGGGTTACAATTGACCAGAAACTGAACTGTTCTAGCTGTATAATCTTTATTATTGTCACAAGTAGGCTTACATTAACACTGCAATGAAGCCACTGTGGAAAAGAAATACTGTGGCTACAAGAGCAGGTGAAAGGCTAGGAATCCTACGGCAAGTAACTCGCCTCTTGACTCCCCAAAGCCTCTACCACCTACGAGGCACATGTATGATGCCAAGATAATAATCTTTATTGTCACAAGTAGGCTTACATTAATACTGCAATGAAGTTACTGTAAAAAAGCCCCTAGTTGCCACATTCCGGCGCCTGTTCGGGTACACAGAGGGAGAATTCAGAATGCCCAATTCACCTATCAGCACGATTTTCGGGACCTGTGGGAGGAAACCGGGGCACCCGGAGGAAACCCACGCAGACTCCGCATAGACAGTGACCCAAACCGGGAATCAAACCTGGGACCCTGGTGCTGTGAAGCAACAGTGCTAACCACTGTGCTACCGTGCCACCCATGATGAATGCAGCTCTAATAACACTCAAGAAGCTCGACATCATCCAGGACAAAGCAGCACACTTGATTGCTACCCCTTCCACAAACAGTGGCAGCCGTTTGTACCATCTACAAGATGCACTGCAGAAACTCACCAAAGTCCCTTAGACAGCACTTTCCAAACGCATGGCCACTCCCATCTAGAAAGACAAGAGCATCAGATACCTGGGAACCCCACCACCTAGAGGTTCCCTACAAGTCACTCATCACCCCAACTTGGAAATATATCGGCCATCCCTTCACTGTCGCTGAATCAAAACCCTCCCTAATAGCACTGTCAATGTACCTCCACCTCAGGGACTTTGGTGGTTCAAGGAGACAGCTCACCACCACCTTCTCAAGGGCAACTAGGGATGGGCAATATATGTTGGCCTAGTCAGCGTTGTTGACATCCTGTAAATTAATTTAAAAAGTAATTTTTGGGGGATAGAAATGAATATATATACATATGATATACTAGCTTTAATTACTGTGAAACAGGTTGCTGGTTCTAAGCAAACATTTTGCAAAAATGGAGAGGTGTCTTCGGTAAAAATGGGTAAGGATTTTTAAAATAAATCTAGAGTACCCAATTCATTTTTTCCAATAAAGGGGCAATTTAGCGTGGCCAATCCACCTAGCCTGCACATCTTTGGGTTGTGGGGGCGAAACCCACGCAAACACGGGGAGAATGTGCAAACTCCACACTGACAGTGACCCAGAGCCGGGATCGAACCTAGGACCTCAGCGCCGTGAGGGTGCAGTACTAACCACTGCGCCACCGTGCTGCCCATCCGGAGTCAATGTTGAGGACTCCCAAGGAAAAGTCTCTCTCGATTGTATAGCACTGTGCTGCCACCTCGGGCAGATAGGGCATGCCCAGAACTGGTGATGGTGGTGTCTGAGACATTGGGCGAGATTCTCCCCTAACATGTGGGGCGGGGGGTCCCGGCGGGACGGAGTGGCGTGAACAACTCCAGCGCGGGCCGCCCCAAAGGTGTAGAAGGGGCTTGGCGCCACACCAACCGGTGCCGAAAGGCCTCCGCCTACCGGTGCGAGTAGGCGCATGCGCGGAAGCGCCAGCACATGCTGGCGTCATCTACGCGCATGCGCAGAGGGCTTCATTTCCGCACCGGGAATGGTGGATCGGTTCAACCTCCGGTGCGGAAGGATAGAGTGCCCCCAAGGTGAGCATGTATCCGTGTGCTCACCCTAACTTGAAGGTGGTTTGTGAAGGAGCTGTTGTCAAGTGAAGACAGGCATCCAGCAGAGGGGAGTAGAGCGGAGCTGCTGATTGGCTGTTGCGGGGGGAATTTGCATACGTCCGTGTGCTCACCCTAACTTGAAGGTGTACCTCAGCAAGAGACTGTAGCTGTTCAAGTGAAGACAAGCATCCAGCAGAGGGCAGTAGAGCGGAGCTGCTGATTGGCTGTTGCAGAGGGGAAATGTGCATACGTCCGTGTGCTCACCCTAACTTGAAGGTGTACCTCAGCAAGAGACCCTACCTGTTCAAGTGAAGACAAGCATCCAGCAGAGGGCAGTAGAGCTGAGCTGCTGATTGGCTGGTGCGGGGGAAATTTGCATACGTCCATGTGCTCACCCTAACTTGAAGGTGGTTTGTGGAGGAGCTGTTGTCAAGTGACACTTAAACCCGAAACACTTCTTCAGTGTTTCCCTTCCTACCCGCTCCTCTAACCCCCAAAAAAAAACAACCGCTGTAAAGATCAAGAGGAAGGCTCGAGGGCAGGTAGAAGTCGAAAGAAGTTGAACAGTGACGTTACAGCCTGCAGGTAAGGGACTGGCTGGTGACTGGTAAGTAGTTTTTATTTTATTTTCCCTCAGGTGTTATCGTGCGGGGCGCAGAGGTTGCTGAGTGAGTGCTTGCTGAGAAGGGGAGTGAATAACAGGTAAGCTCTTTCTTTTTCTTTTTTTATCTAGAGGGGATGGCAGGGAAGGTAGTGCAATGTTCCTCCTGCAGAATGTTTGAGGTGAGGGACGCCGTCAGAGTCCCTGCTGATTTCATCTGAGGGAAGTGCACCCATCTCCAGCTCCTCAGAAACCGCGTTAGGGAACTGGAGCTGGATGAGGTAGAAGTGGTCATAGATAGAAGCTTCAGGGATGTAGTTACTCGGAAGAATAAAGATAGATGGGTGACGGTGAGAGGGGCTGGGAGGAAGGAGTCAGTACAGGGATCCCCTCTGGTCGTTCCCCTTAGTAACAAGTATACCGCTTTGGATACTGTTGGGGGGGGGACTTACCATGGGTAAGCCATGGGGTACAGGTCTCTGGCACAGAGTCTGTCCCTGTTGCTCAGAAGGGAAGGGGAGAGAGGAGTAGAGCATTAGTCATTGGAGACTCCATAGTTAGGGGGATAGATAGGAGATTCTGTGGGAACGAGAGAGACTCGCAGTTGGTGTGTTGCCTCCCAGGTGCCAGGGTGCGTGATGTCTCGGATCGTGTTTTCGGTATCCTTAAGGGGGAGGGGGAGCAGCCCCAAGTCATGATCCACATAGGTACCAACGACATAGGTAGGAAAAGGGATAGGGATGTAAGGCAGGGATTCAGGGAGCTAGGGTGGAAACTTAGATCTAGGACAAACAGAGTTATTATCTCTGGGTTGTTACCCGTGCCACATGATAGCGAGATGAGGAATAGGGAGAGAGAGGAGTTGAACACGTGGCTACAGGGATGGTGCAGGAGGGAGGGTTTCAGATTTCTGGATAATTGGGGTTCATTCTGGGGTCGGTGGGACCTCTACAAACGGGATGGTCTACACCTGGACCAGAGGGGTACCAATATCCTGGGCGGCAAATTTGCTAATGCTCTTCGGGAGGCTTTCAACTAGTTCAGCAGGGCTTGGGAACCTGAATTGTAGCTCCAGTATACAGGAGGTTGAGAGTAGTGAGGTCATGAGTAAGGTTTCAAAGTTGCAGGAGTGTACCGGCAGGCAGGAAGGTGGTTTAAAGTGTGTCTTCTTCAATGTCAGGAGCATCCGGAATAAGGTGGGTGAACTTGTGGCATGGATTGGTACCTGGGACTTCGATGTTGTGGCCATTTCGGAGACATGGATAGAAATGGTTGTTGCAGGTGCCGGGGTTTAGATATTTCAGTAAGCTCAGGGAAGGTGGTAAAAGAGGGGGAGGGGTGGCATTGTTAGTCAAGGACAGTATTATGGTGGCAGAAAGGATGTTTGATGAGGACTCGTCTACTGAGGTAGTATGGGCTGAGGTTAGAAACAGGAAAGGAGAGGTCACCCTGTTAGGGGTTTTCTATAGGCCTCCGAAAAGTTCCAGAGATGTAGAGGAAAGGATTGCAAAGATGATTCTGGATAGGAGCGAAAGCAACAGGGTAGTTGTAATGGTGGACTTTAACTTTCCAAATATTGACTGGAAACGCTGTAGTTCGAGTACTTTAGATGGGTCTCTTTTTGTCCAATGTGTGCAGGAGGGTTTCCTGACACAGTATGTAGATAGGCCAACGAGAGGCGAGGCCATATTGGATTTGGTACTGGGTAATGAACCAGGACAGCTGTTAGATTTGGAGGTAGGTGAGCACTTTGGTGATAGTGACCACAATTCCATTACGTTTACTTTAGTGATGGGAAGGGATAGGTATATACCGCAGGGCAAGAGTTATATCTGGGGGAAAGGCACATATGATGCAATGAGGCAAGACTTAGGATGCATCGGATGGAGAGGAAAACTGCAGGGGATGGGCACAATGGAAATGTGGAGCTTGTTCAAGGAACAGCTACTGCGTGTCCTTGATAAGTATGTACCTGTCAGGCAGGGACGAAGTGGTCGAGCAAGGGAACTGTGGTTTACTCAAGCAGTCGAAACACTTGTCAAGAGGAAGAAGGAGGCTTATGTAAGGATGAGACATGAAGGTTCAGTTAGGGCGCGCGAGAGTTACAAGTTAGCTAGGAAGGACCTAAAGAGAGAGCTTAGAAGAGCCAGGAGGGGACATGAGAAGTCTTTGGCAGGTAGGATCAAGATTAACCCTAAAGCTTTCTTTAGATATGTCAGGAATAAACGAATGACTAAGGTAAGAGTAGGGCCTGTCAAGGACAATAGTGGGAAGTTGTGCTTGGAGTCGGAGGAGATAGGAGAGGTGCTAAATGAATATTTTTCGTCAGTATTCACACAGGAAAAAGACAATGTTGTCGAGGAGAATACTGAGATTCAGGCTACTAGAATAGAAGGGCTTGAGGTTCATAAGGAGGAGGTGTTAGCAATTCTGGAAAGTGTGAAAATAGATATGTCCCCTGGGCTGGATGGGATTTATCCTAGGATTCTCTGGGAAGCTAGGGAGGAGATTGCTGAGCCTTTGGCTTTGATCGTTAAGTCATCTTTGTCTACAGGAATAGTGCCAGAAGACTGGAGGATAGCAAATGTTGTCCCCTTGTTCAAGAAGGGGAGTAGAGACAACCCCGGTAACTATAGAATAGTGAGCCTTACTTCTGTTGTGGGCAAAATCTTGGAAAGGTTTATAAGAGACAGGATGTATAATCATCTGGAAAGGAATAATTTGATTAGAGATAGTCAACACGGTTTTGTGAAGGGTAGGTCATGCCTCACAAACCTTATTGAGTTCTTTGAGAAGGTGACCAAACAGGTGGATGAGGGTAAAGCAGTTGATGTGGTGTATATGGATTTCAGTAAAGCGTTTGATAAGGTTCCCCACGGTAGGCTCCTGCAGAATATACGGAGGCATGGGATTCAGGGTGATTTAGCAGTTTGGATCAGAAATTGTCTAGCTGGAAGAAGACAAAGGGTGGTGGTTGATGGGAAATGTTCAGACTGGAGTCCAGTTACTAGTGGTGTACCACAAGGATATGTTTTGGGGCCACTGCTGTTTGTCATTTTTATAAATGACCTGGAGGAGGGCGTAGAAGGATGGGTGAGTAAATTTGCAGATGACACTAAAGTCGGTGGAGTTGTGGACAGTGCGGAAGGATGTTACAAGTTACAGAGGGACATAGATAAGCTGCAGTGCTGGGCTGAGAGGTGGCAAATGGAGTTTAATGCAGAAAAGTGTGAGGTGATTCATTTTGGAAGGAATATCAGGAAGACCGAGTACTGGGCTAATGGTAAGATTCTTGGCAGTGTGGATGAGCAGAGAGATCTCGGTGTCCGTGTACATAGATCCCTGAAAGTTGCCACCCAGGTTGAGAGGGTTGTTAAGAAGGCGTACGGTGTGTTCGCTTTTATTGGTAGAGGGATTGAGTTTCGGAGCCATGAGATCATGTTGCAGCTGTACAAAACTCTGGTGCGGCCGCATTTGGAGTATTGCGTGCAATTCTGGTCGCTGCATTATGGGAAGGATATGAAATGAAAATCGCTTATTGTCACAAGTAGGCTTCAATGAAGTTACTGTGAAAAGCCCCTAGTCGCCACATTCCGGCGCCTGTTCGGGGAGGCTGTTACGGGAATTGAACCATTCTGCTGGCCTGCCTTGGTCTGCTTTCAAAGCCAGCGATTTAGCCCTGTGCTAAACAGCCCGGAAGCATTGGAAAGGGTGCACAGGAGATTCACCAGAATGTTGCCTGGTATGGAGGGAAGATCTTATGAGGAAAGGCTGAGGGACTTGAGGCTGTTTTTGTTAGAGAGCAGAAGGTTAAGAGGTGACTTAATTGAGGCATACAAGATGATCAGAGGATTGGATAGGGTGGACAGTGAGAGCCTTTTTCCTCGGATGGTGATGTCTAGCACGAGGGGACATAGCTTTAAATTGAGGGGAGATACATATAGGACAGATGTCAGAGGTAGGTTCTTTGCTCAGAGAGTAGTAAGGGCATGGAATGCCTTGCCTGCAACAGTAGTGGACTCTCCAACACTAAGGGCATTCAAATGGTCATTGGATAGACATATGGACGACAAGGGAATAGTGTAGATGAAATGAAAAATGAAATGAAAATCACTTATTGTCACAAGTAGGCTTCAAATGAAGTTACTGTGAAAAGCCCCTAGTCGCCACATTCCGGTGCCTGTTCCGGGAGGCTGTTACGGGAATCGAACCGTGTTGCTGGCCTGCCTTGGTCTGCATTCAAAGCCAGCGATTTAGCCCTGTGCTAAACAGCCTCTAGATGGGCTTTAGATTGATTTCACAGGTTGGCGCAACATTGAGGGCCGAAGGGCCTGTACTGCGCTGTAATGTTCTATGTTCTACGGCACAGGCCCCCCCGCGGATCGGTGGGCCCGATCGCGGGCCAGGCCATCGTGGGGGCACCTCCCGGGGCCAGATCCACCCGTGCCCCCCAAGAACCCCGGAGCCCGCCCGCGCCGCCAGGTTCCGCCGGTAAGGGACCTACTCCAATTTACGCCGGCGGGACTGGCAAAAGACGGGCGGGACTTCGGCCCATCGTGGGCCGGAGCATTCAGGCAGCCCCGGCGCCCATTGAGTCGCGCTGGACCCCGCCATTCTCTGAGGCGGGCAGCGCGACAGGCCGTGCCGATTGTTGGGGGGCCGTAGAATTCGGAGGGGGCGGGGGCGGGATTCACACCGACCCCCGGCGATTCTCCAACCCGGTTGTCTGTAAGGTACGATTGGGTGAGTATGACTATATCAGGCTGTTGCTTGCCTAGTCTGTGAGACAACTCTCCCAATTTTGGCACAAGCCCCTGTGGTGTTGGGTTCTCTGGTGCACAGATGAGCCAACACAGTTGTATGTGGTACAACTCTATTTTATTTTAACTCTTATATACAGTTCATTCTGGATACTCTGCACGTGCTGTCTCCCTGAGTGTGTCGTGTAGCAGGTCTGTCCTGGTCCTCGTCTCCAGCTAATACTGACCACCAGGTGTCGTGTTTGTGCTTTTATATCTTTCTGTGATTGGTTGTGGTGTTGTGTGTTCTGATTTGTCTGTTGGTGTGTCTATCATGATGTGTGTGTTTGAATATCATGACATTCCCCCCTTTTTACAAAGATATGTGCCTACGTGGTTATAAATATAATCGTGTCGTGAGTGCATCTAAGAGTGTGTGTGTGTGTCGTGTACAGCGTGTGTATATGACGTAACTATTTACATGGGGCGATGTCGGGTGCGTCACACTAACAAGGTTGTACCATAACAAAACGTGAATGCGAGAAAAAAAAAACTTGAACAGTGGTCCAGTCAGACGATATCTGGAACGATAAACAACAACAGGTTATAATACAGAAGTGTTTGACTTTTTGAACGTATGAACAGCATTATAAGTCCAGTCTAATGGGTGACCGCTCAAGAATAGGCTGGTCCTCAAGCCGGTTCAGCTGTGGAGATTTGGGTTCACACTGGTTCACCTTGGACTGTTGGAGGTGATGCTGCTGCCGAAGTCTCTACTTTTCCATTTGTTGTACTTCGTGCAGTGCTTGGTTTTTCATTCGTGCAAATATAACATTCAACATCTTTGTTAGTGTTGCCTTGGCTGTGGTTTGGTTCTGGTGGCGATGGAAGGGGCATGATCCGTGGCATCTCCACAAAGTCATCCTTGGGAACCAGTGGAGGATCCGGCGTGTGCGTACGGTTCAGTTGCGAGCGTGGAAGGCGGCGCAAAGCTCGCTGATTGCGCCTACGCACCAATCCATCCGCCCTGCATGCCAGGAACAAGGTGGAGTCTTTTTTCTTTTTATGTTTGTGGTGGACGTCATCTTGTAGCCGATGGGTCGTTGCCATCGAAGAAGCACCATCACCAATATCATGCAAGGCGTTGACTGTGCCAGATGTGGAAGTTGGCCGAGACCGTGCACGCTGGTTCCGGCCACCTGCTGTGCCGGAAGGGCGACTCCGCAGAGAAACGTCGAAGCATGTCGCCTTGGAGAGAGAATTGTTGCTCGCATCAACGTCTGGCGATGGCGCGAATTGGTGTGTCCGCCTTGGACCGCCGGTGCTGGTCGCCACTGCCGACCCAGTGGGACTGCCACGCGATCCATTCCCTGTCGCCGTGGCATCCGCCGACACCCTGAGCGTGCCCTCACCGAGGCCGCGACACCGCCCGTCCGGAGCAAGGTCTGGCGTGCGCGAATCAGAGTCGGCGCTTGGTTGCTCCCCATCTGGAGTCCGGTCTGCCTTCCGTCGATGCTCCCCGTCCGGAGTCCCAACAGGTTCACTGGAGGCAGCCGAGATTCCCTGAAGCTGCACTTCTGGAGTTGGAACATGCAGGAATGCACCGACCAGTGGAGAGGCTCGAGCCATCGAGGGTGGAAGCGGTGCGCCGCCACCGCAGTCGTCAGTGGTCCCACCGTGATCGTCGAGTGCCTCGGTACGCACTAGGCGAGGTCTGTCACCTTGCACCTTTTGCATGGGAAGTGGGATGCTGTCGTCACTCGTCTCACATCCCGTGGATAGATCCTCATTAGCAGCTTGCTGTTCACTAGGGTTGGGTAAATTGTCAGAGTTTTCATCTGGTGGTGCACACCATGTCGGTGGACTGTCATTGTCTTGCCGTTGTCCTTCATTTGGGCTTTTCTTCTTTGGAATTTTAAATCTTCCCCCAGACATTGCAGAACCTTGTTTATTACCCCCAAATTCTCCCATAGGTATGGTCTCGAATATAGGATCCAATGTTTCTATCGACATTGTACTATTTTCCAAAGAACATTCCGTTTCACTTTTCTTCTCAGGTACCTCATATGTATCTTTGTCTAATGTACATGCCTTCATGGTCTCTGGGTCTGATTTTGCTGGGACTGGCATGGTCACAGTCTCTCTTTTACTGTTCTCAATTGCCCACATTATACTCCCCATACATAACTGCTTAATCACTGGGGTTAGTGTGGTACAATGGATAATCGGGTCGACCTTATCTGCATCTTCACCATTAGTGGAAAGCACACTTGGTTCACTTGAAACTGCTGCGGGTTTTAAATTCGTTATCTGGCTACTCGATGTCGGTGTCCTCAGGATTCTTGCTCCAATGTTCTGCTCATTTATCAGTGGAGTGTGTATAGGTTCAATGCAATTAATGTTCCCCTCAAGGTTTGAAGAGTCATTACTGACTAACTGCTGGTCTCCGAAGTTGGGACTTTGCGGCGTTGTGTTGAAGGAAGACATTTGTCCCTGCTGTAGATATGATTCAGGTTGTGTTATTTCCATTACCTGAGGATCAATGTCTTGTCCATTTTTTCGATCCGTACTAAAACACTGGCAATTCTCAGTCTGCTCCTTGCAAGTTAAACATTCAATTAATTTCTTTAGCAAATCCTCAGCATCCTTCTGTGACCGTGCAGCATTATTAATCTCTGTTCGGCTATAATGATCCTGAAGGTCAGCGCATAAACCTTTTTTCTTCGGGCTTGGAAGAGGCGATTCCTTTGGCTTGTCTTCAGTTGGGCTGGAACAGTCTTCAGCGCTGTGCCCTTCATTGTAGCATGAGAGACCGTCATGGTCATGCTGCTGTGTAGTGGAGCATGGTAGGCTGTTATAGCCTTCTTGCTGTTCACGTGAGCATGGCAGACTTGCATCGTCTGCCGCTGGTTGGTCAGGAGAGGTTGCTAGACCCTCATGGTCTTGTTCCTGCAAGGACCGCACATTGGAGTCTTGCGTTGCTTCTATTGTGGAGGCTGTCCACGAGCTCTCTGTGGAGGCTTGTGACACTGGAGTCACTTCTTGTTCGTGCAAGGACTGCGCTCTGGAGTCTTGCGTTGCTTCTATCGTGGAGGCTGTCCACAAGCTCCCTGTGGAGGCTTGTGACACTGGAGTCACTTCTTGTTCGTGCAAGGACTGCGCTCTGGAGTCTTGCGTTTCTGCAATTGTGGAGTCTGTCCACGAGCTCTGTGTGGAGGCTTGTGACTCTGGAGTCACTTCTTGTTCATGCAAGGACTGCGCTCTGGAGTCTTGCGTTGCTTCTATCGTGGAGGCTGTCCACGAGCTCTCTGTGGAGGCTTGTGACACTGGAGTCACTTCTTGTTCGTGCAAGGACTGCGCTCTGGAGTCTTGCGTTTCTGCAATTGTGGAGTCTGTCCACGAGCTTGCTGTGGAGGCTAGTGACACTGGAGTCACTTCTGGTTCATGCGAGGACTGCGCTCTGGAGTCTTGCATGTCTTCTTTCATAGAGTCGGGAACGTTGAGCGGGACGTGGACCACCCTCTGTGTGGCAGCAGGGCGCTCTCCGTGTGCTTGCACCGCTCCCTGTCTGTTAATGTCAGGCTGCAGCATCATCCGGTACTGATAAGTTGGGACGTCATATCTGCTGGGTTGAAGATCCTCAAATCCGAAAAATGAATCCGCATCTGCGTCGGATTCATTGTGGGGGCCGCCAATGTGCAACACGAAAGGTTCGTCTGAGTCATAGTCGTATAGGACCACGGAGCTATCATTGGGCTCGCGAGGTCCGGAAACACTGTAAAGATCGTCATCGAAGTATTCGAGGTCGGAATCATCGGCTTGTGCATAGGTAACTGCTTGTCGGAGGGTTCTTCGGAGGTCAAATTCATCTCCTGGGTCAATTTGCGGCAATGTGCTGTCATTCCAGGTGAGGGAAGGTTGTTTTACAGCTTTAACAGATTTTTGTTCTTTTGATTTGGGACGTTTCCCTTTTAAATTGGATTTGGGACGTTTCCCCTTCAAATTGGTGCGGTCTGGGGCCTCTGACATCCTGACGCTCGGTATGTAGCACATAGGAAGCGACTGCGCATGCTCAGATCACTGTTCCTTTACCAATGGCCGTTTTCTTGACTGCGCATGCGCAGCATCTCGCGCATGCGCAAACGAAACTTCCGGTTCTGCGCACTGCTCGCGCAACTGTGCTAGCGTGATACCTTTAGCAAGATGGCCGCCGACCTCGACCCAGCCCTCTCTCAGGCCCGGGATTTGGGCCTCTGGGAATTCGGGCTCCGGGATCCCGTCCACGAGGTGAGTACTGCCGCTTTTCTTACCTTTACTTGCCGATTGGATTGCGTTTTCTTCACAGTACTTGGAGAATTTGTCCAGGACTGCCTGGTAATCGTACCTTTGCTGCCTCCTGAAGAACCTGAACCTTGTGAATATTTCTCTTGCCCTTGCACCGGCGATGGTGAGGAGAAATTCAATTTTTTCGCTATCATCCAGGTCTTGGAGTTCAGCTGCCACCAGGAACAATTCGAACACTTGCCGGAATCGCCGCCAGTTTTCGCGGAGATCGCCGTGGCACTGGAGCAGCTGCGGAACCGGGAGCTCTATCATTTTGCCTGGGCACTGCTGGTTGTCTCTGTACACTGAGGTATGCCGGCAGGTATCGATCCACTCCTGTACCATGTGGTGTTGGGTTCTCTGGTGCACAGATGAGCCAACACAGTTGTATGTGGTACAACTCTATTTTATTTTAACTCTTATATACAGTTCGTTCTGGATACTCTGCACGTGCTGTCTCCCTGAGTGTGTCGTGTAGCAGGTCTGTCCTGGTCCTCGTCTCCAGCTAATACTGACCACCAGGTGTCATGTTTGTGCTTTTATATCGTTCTGTGATTGGTTGTGGTGTTGTGTGTTCTGATTTGTCTGTTGGTGTGTCTATCATGATGTGTGTGTTTGAATATCATGACAGCCCCCAGATGCTAGTAAGGAGGATTTGCAGGGCTGATAATACCAGGTGTACCATTGTTGTTTCTAGTGCTTAGTTTGATGGCCGCTGAACTGTCTGGCTCTGTTCCTGTAGCAGTTTGGTACAACTGAGTGACTTGCTAGTCCATTCCACACAGTCATTAACTGTCAATCATATTGATCCTGGCCACTAACAAAGATTTTGAAAGGCAGCACGCCAGCACATGCTACTGCAATCCACAAGGCCACGGGATGAAAGAAACTTGGTGAGAATGTTCTCCTGTTGTACCACAAAGTGTTTTCCATTGCGCCACAGGGCAGTCCAGCGCAAACATAACTGAGTCATCTAGTGGTAGGGTACATAAAGAAAATTGCCTGATAAAAAATATATTTAGAAAGATTCTCTGATCGCTGAATTGTCATCGTAGCTACCCAGTGTCCATTCTGCCTAATTTCTCTATGCTGGTGCTTATGAGCCAGACCACCAGCCTCCTTTATCTAGCCCTAAAAGTTACAGTCGGTTGCAAGAAAGGGATCAATACCTCCAATGGTGTAGCTCTTCCTCTAGTCCTGCACTGCAGCCAGCCTTGACATTTGTACTCGGGCGCTGGAGTTTGATCCTAGTGACTCAGAAGCAAGTGTACTTACCAGCTCAGTCACAGCTGACACACAGATTGCAGTGCTTAAATATAGAAACTAACTCAGCAGTAGTACACACTTTCTGTTTGACATTAGCAGTCCTCCCTGCTTATGGGCATTTTTCACTGCGACTGGAGTTTGGGAGCCAATCAGATAAAGCAGGATTGAACAATGTATTAAGGGTTTATTTTAATTGAGTTTGCGTTCTGTTGAAATAGCAGAATGTGATGAATGTGTTAGGTTTTTGCATTATTCCCACTATGTTTTCAAAGTGTTTGAAAATACACGGCCCTTTGGCCAATGTGAGAGTGGAAAGGAGAAGTGGATGATTACCTTTGACCCTTCAGCGGAACTTGGCTCCAACATTTTATTTCCCTTGTTTTGGACGATGAAAACAAACGTAACTTTCAAAAGGGAATTGGATCAATGCTTGAAGGGGAGAAAATTGCAGGACGATAGTTCTTCCAAACGGGCCAGCACAAGCATGATGGGTTGAATGGCCTCCTTCATTGCTGTAAGGTTTAACAATTCACCTTGATCCCTCTTGAGAGCAGAGTACTGTGAAACAAAACTTATAACACATAGGATCAGGAGTAGGCCATTCGGCCCATCGAGTCTGTTCCACCACTCAATTAGATCACGACTGATCTGACACGATAATCCTCAACTCTACTTTTCCTCCTTATCCCCACAACCCTTGATTCTTTTACTGACTAAAGACCTGTCTATCTTGGCATGATGGGGGCGATTCTCCAATATGGAGGCCAAGTGTTCGCCCGGGCACAACCTATTCTGGCCCCCACAGGGGCCAGCATGGAGCTGGAGTGGGTCACGCCAAATGGGCACCGCGCCAACCCACGCACGCGCAGTTGGGGCAGCCCAATCCTGCGCATGCGCAGTTGGGCCACTCCATCCTGCACATGCGCGGGGAACGTCTTACGCACGTCGGCCCCTCACCAACATAGTGCCGGTGTTCTGGGGCCGCGCGCGGAAGGAGGTAGGCACAGGGGGGGGGAGAGGCCGGCCTGCCGATCGGTGGGCCCCGATCGCGGGTCAGACCCCATCGGAGGCCACCCCGGTGAAGGAGCCCCCCTCCCTCCCCCACAGGCCGCCCGCCCAGCGTTCCCGTCAGCAGTGACCACGGGTGGACAGCGCCGGCGGGAACCTGTCGTGTCGTAGCAGCCGCTCGGCTCATCCGGGCCGGAAAATCGCCGCTGGCCGGTTCTCCGAGCGGCCCGGTGCGAATCGCGCGCCGCTGGTTTCCGGGGGTTGGAGAATCGCGTGCGGGGGTTGGGGTGGCGTGGCGCGATTCGTACGACGCCCCGCCGATTCTCCCACCCGATGTGGGGGGGGGGGGGGGGGGGGGGGGGGGGGGAGAGAATAGCGCCCGATAATTTAATAATGTGATTTTCCGTGGAGATTATCACTCAGTCACATTGTTGAACGTTTCAGCTCACAAATGAACATAACTTAGCTAGTTTTGGATTCCGAATGAAAAGGCCCTGTGGACTAGCATTGAAGCCCCAAGTTCAGCACAGTGACTTAAATCGAGAGTCCTTGTTATTACTTGCACATTTAAAATACCTCTTCCATGGATAAATAATTCTTGACTTGTAAGACTGAAGTAAAGTGCAATCCAAAATGCCAGAGGTTTCAGTCTCAAAATTCTCAGGATGTGTACTCTCCTGGACTGTCCCTGAAAATAAGTCTGCCTTTGCAAACAGGGAGTTCAGCTCCTCGAGCCTGCTCCGTCATTTAATAAGATCATGGCTGATCTAATAGTAACCCCAAATCTGCATCCCGCCTTCCCTCGATAATCTATCGCCCCTTTGCTTATCAAGAATCGATCCACCTCTGCCTTAAAAATGTTCAAAGACTCTGCTTCCACTGTCTTTCCAGCAAGAGCTCCAAAGACCCACGATCCTCTGAGAATTTTTGTTGCCTCATCTCTATTTTAAATGAGCAACACCCCGGGCGGGATTCTCCGAAAACTGGCGCGATGTCCGGGACCCAGCGCCAAGAATGGCACGGATCACTCCGGCGTCAGGTCCCCCCAAACAATGCAAATTCTCCGGCCCCGAATGGGCTAGCAGCGGTGTGACGCCATTCGCGATGGCGGCACCCGACATGGACCGTGACGCCGCACAGCGTGACGGCTCAAAAGACGCGCCCCCTCCCACCCCAGAAGACCTGACAAGATGGCCGTCCGCCACACAGCCCCGAGGTTCCAGGACCGCGACATCGAGGCACTCCTGGACGCAGTGGAGGAGAGGAGGGAGTCCCTGTAACCCGGTTGCCCCACGCCTCAGCCGGCATCTTTGAAGGGAGGTGGCAGAGGCCGCCAGCGCTGTGGCTCTGACACCACGGACAGGCACCCAGTGCCACAAGAAGGTGAACGACCTCGTCAGGGCAGCCAGGCTGAGTCCGTCCCCCTCCCTGCCTGATGTGCGGCACACCCCCAGGTAAACCAACCCTAACCCTAACCTCTGCACTATACGCGCAACCGATGGCGTGCATTCATATACCTGTCTAACACTGTTGCCCTTTACCCCTGCCACCCACCCGCCCCCCACAGGAGAAGCGCGCACACAACAATAGGGAGCATGAGAGGACTGGAGGGGGCCCAGCTGATGAGAGGCCACTCACCGTACATGAGGAAAGGGCCCTGGAACTGGCTGGCGGACCTGAGGATCGTGAGGTTGCCGATGCAGAGGTCGGGGGCCCACGAGCAAGTCAGTCACCGACAGCCCGTCCCCATATCCCCCCTTCCCCCATATCCCCCCTCCCCCATATCACCTGATCACCGCCTGCGTGTCTAACCATGCATGCTTCATTGTGTATTGCAGGAGCAAACGTCGAGGCATCCATCCCCGCAGATGCCGACCGCCCACAGGATGCCCCAGGGCGACCACGGGATACGGAGAGACCCGGACCCTCTGGCACGCAATACCCGCAGGATGCCTCTGGGCGACCACGGGATACGGAGAGATCCGGACCCTCTGGCATGCGATGCCCACAGGATGCCCCAGGGCGACCACGGGATACGGAGAGACCCGGACCCTCTGGCATGCGACGCCCGCAGGATGCCCCACGGCGACCACGGGAGACGGAGAGACCTGGAGCAATAGGGAGACGACGCCCCCGTCTCGTGCGGGTGCAGCGACGCAGGCATGTGCCACCCAGCGATGAGGTGGGCAGCCACAGGCCCCCGTCGCAGCCGAGCCACGAAACCACTACCCAGGACAGCCCTACCCAGGACAGCCCTACCCAGGACACCCCTACCCAGGACACCCCTGCCCAGGAGACCCCTATCCAGGAGACCCCTACCCAAGACACCCCTACCCAGGAAACCGAAATACAGGACAGTGACACAGAGTGGATGGGTGGAGACGAACCGCCACCCCAAAGTACCATGGACTCAGAGTCGGACGATGCGCACGACACAACGCCACTGCTGTCTCCAACACCCTCCACCATCGCAGAGACACTCACCTCGGTTGGGCACTTTAGTGATGAGGCGTCTGGTACAATCACTGGTGCGCACAACACAGCCGTACCGGTACAGCAGGTGGAGGTAGGAGCAGCAGAGGGGCCGGGAGGTCGGAGGGCATCCTGGCGCAAACGAACATCTGCCGCCCAGATGGATCCCAGTTCCTGGAGTTACCACACCCACCCATAGCCCCGATGCAACCACCGAACCTGGGACGAGCGAAGAGGGTGACGGCCGGCTTGCAGCGGCTGCAGTCGCAGGTGGAGGAGTCCACCCGCATCCAGGAGCTGGGGGTGATGCCAGTCATGCGTGCCACCCAGGCCGACACCGCACGGGTGGCATCCGCGGTGGAGGCAATGGGTGAGACGGTGTCAGACATGGGGAACGGTTTGCGAGGCCTGGGGCCTTCCGTGCAGGCGGCGTCTGTGGCCCAGGACATGGCTGCCCTCTCACAGGAGGCCATGAGCCAGCGGCAGATGGCAGAGGCGCTCAACGCCGTGGCTCTGTCTCAGCAGGCCATGGCCCAGTCTCAGCAGGCAATGGCCCAATCCCTGCAGGCCATGGCCCAGTCTCAGCAGGCCATGGCCCAGTCTCAGCAGGCCATAGCCCAGTCTCAGCAGGCCATGGCCCAGTCTCTGCAGGCCATGGCCCAGTCTCAGCAGGCCATAGCCCAGTCTCTGCAGGCCATGGCCCAGTCTCTGCAGGCCATCGCTGAGGGCATCGGTGCCATTGCCCATGTGCTAGTCGGCGTCGCACTGTCACAGACAGGGATTGCCAACTCACTGAGCTCCATGGCTGCAAACCTGCAGATCCTTGTCGTTACAAGCACGGGCCTCCAGGACTGGCAGCGCCAGGTGTCGGAGGGGGCGTCGGATGGCTGGTCCGTTCGCACCCCCGACCCATGTAGAGGCCTGGGGGGTCATTGGGCACCCCAAGGGAGGAGGAGGTGCTGTGGTCCGTCCCGGGTCCCCCTGTAGGGGAGGTCCCGGAACACCGCGACACCTCGGACCCCCCCCCCCCTTCCGTCCCAGGTGCACCGGGTGGGCAACGGGCAGGACAGGCTGGCAGCTCGCCATCCCAGTCGCCCAGGCCGCAGCCTGGCCCATCTAGGCCATGGTGCCCCAGGAAACGGCCGCCAAAGGGATCCCGAGTCAGAGGGCAGGAATCGCAGTAGTCCACCTCCAGTTCTGCTGTACCGTCTGGGGAACCACCTAGGCGTAGTCAAAAGGCCCATAAGGCAAAACAATTAGACGCTGAGTAAGTTGACACAGGTGCAGGGCACAGACGAGTTTTAGGGGCTAGGGCACGTGAATGCACTGTTTGTTATTAATATCACTTTAACACCTACAGAAGCTGCCTTTGTGCTCTGTCCAAAGCGTGCGGGGGTGTCATGTACGTTGAGCGCCAGTGTGTGTGTGAAGGGTGGTCTTACGTCGGCCTCAGGTGAGTCTGCCCCCTTCTCCCAGGGCCGCCCTCACCATTCCCCCGGGCAGAGGACGGGACCGTGCGCTGCAGTGGCACAGCCGCATGCAGGGATGGTCCGGGTGGATGGTGGTACTGTGGCCATGGGTCAGACATAGTCCAACGATGTGGAGCCAGGAGCTCATCGCAGAGCGGGTTGTCATCATCCTCCATGGCCTGCAATAGACAAGCTTCCACCGGCGACTGTGTGAGCCCGGCCCGTTGTGCCGCAGGTGGATCTGCAATGGAGGGGTGGTGTGCATGCGGGTGGGGTGGGTGTGGTTGGGGGCGTGAGGGTGCTGGGTGGGTGGATGAGTGGGGGGGGTGAGGGCGTTCGGGTGTTGCCTCGGTGTGCGGTATGTGGCCATACTCGCCGATTCCCACGCCCCCTAGTCAATGAAGCGGACGGCTATCAGCCTGTCCCGTGCCCGCTGGCCCAGCCGGTAACGGTGGGCAGCCTCCTGCTCATGTCTAGCCCGTCTGCCCTGACCATAGCCCCATCCCCCTCATCTGGGGAGGACTGCACCTCTTCCTGCTGCTCCTCCACTCCGCCCTCCTCTGCCTACGGAACACCGCCCCTCTGCTGGGCTATGTTGTGCAGGACGCAGCACACCACAATGATGCGGCCGACCCTATCTGATGGATACTGGAGGGTGTCCCCAGAGAGGTCCAGGCACCTGAAACGCATTTTGAGCACGCCAAAGCACCTCTCTATCACACCCCTTGTCGCTGCATGGGCATCATTGTAGTTGTTCTCTGCGTCATTCTGTGGCCTCCATATAGGCGTCATCAGCCACGACCGCAACGGGTAACCCCTGTCACCCAGCAACCAGCCCCTCAGCCGGGGGTGGCATCCTTCGTACATGCCGGGGATGTAAGACCGCGACAACACGTATGAGTCATGTACACTTCCCGGATACCGGACGCAGACGTGCAGGATAATCATGCAGTGCTCGCAGACCACCTGGATGTTCATGGAATAGCTCCCCTTCCTATTGGTGAACACGGCTCTGTTACCTGCAGCTGGCCGCACGGCAACGTGCATCCCATCGATCGCGCCCTGGACCATGGGAAACCCGGCCACAGCAGAGAAGCCCACAGCCCGGGCATCCTGGCTGGCCCGGTCCACAGGGAAGCGGATGTAGCGGTCTGCAATGGCCTATAGGGCGTCTGTCACTGCCCGGATGCACCGGTGCACCGATGTCTGCGAGATGCCGGACAGGTCCCCACCTGGCGTCTGGAATGACCCCATGGCATAAACGTTCAGGGCCACCGTAACCTTGACGGACACAGGGAGAGGGTGTCCTCCCCCAGTGCCACGCGGTGCCAGGTGTGCCAGCAGGTGGCAGATGTGTGCCACGGTTTCCCGGCTCACCCAGAGTATCCTCCTGCATTCCCGGTCCGTGAGGTCCTGGTACTACAACCGGGGCCGGTACACACGGGGCCTCCTCGGGTGACTCCGTTGCCATGGCGCCGCGACATCCTCCTCCCCCTCCTCGTGTTCCTCCTCCACTACCTGCTCCCCCTGCTCCTCCTCCTCGTCCTGTCGGGCGGGTGTCCCTCCAGCCTGGGCGGCTGCCGCCTGCCCCTCTGCGGCATGCTCCTCTGCGGCAGCCTGCGCTGCCTCTCTGGCACGCTCCTCCTCCTCCTCCAGAGCAACATGGAGAATAGTGGCTGCCGCCACGGCGGTCAACATCCCTGGCTGGTCAGAAAACATGACGGCCTGCGGGGGGGTGGGAAACGACGATATGTCATCATTGCCCGTACCCCCCTCCCCTCAGCCAGGTGGCATGGGCTGCATGGGCATGACTGTTGGAGGATGGCACCTGGCCAGGCAGACAAACTCACTTGCCCTCGCACCCCCCCATACACGGCACTCACCCCCCCGTCTCCGGCACTCACCCCCCCCGTATCCGGCACTCATCCCCCCCCCCCCCCCGTCACCCTCGCCGGCACTCACCCCCCCCTGCACTCACCCCCCCCCCCCGCCCCCCCCGGCACTCACCCCACCGTCCCCGTCCCCGGCACTTACCCCCCTGTCCCCGGCACTCATCCCACCCCCCGTCCCCCTCGCCGGCACTCACCCCCCCCCCTTCCCCGGCACTCCCCCGAAGCCCACCCAACTCCACCTTCCCTGCCGCACACACACCCACACACACCTCTCCCCCACACACACAGACTGCAGCCACGCCATCACCTCTCCTGCGGCCACCCCCCAGGCCGTGACCTTCCTCCACGCCGGATGGCGTCAACCATCAGCACTGGTTGACGGCGTTAAAAAGGTGTTTTGATTTACGCCGATGTGACCCGTGGGCAGCCCCGGAGTCCATTGTCTCGCGCCTGCCCCTGCCATTCTCCGAGGCGGGTGGCGCGATTGACGCCCCGCCGACTTTTCGCCCTTCGGAGAATTCGGTGGGCGGCGGGGGCGGGATTTACGCCGCCCCCCCCAGCGATGGGTCGGAGCTTCCCGCCCCTTATTTTTATACAGTTTGACCTAGTTCCAAATTCTCCCCCATCCATCCTGTCAAGACTCCTCAGGATTTTATGGGCGGGATTCTCACACCCCGGGGCTGGGCCGGAGAATCGCCGGGACCGGCGCGAATCGCCGGGCAATCAGAGAGGCGAAGGCCACCACATGGCCCCCTTCCTGTCCGGATGGTCCGGCACTTCCGATACCCCCAAGACCACCACCATCGGGTCTGGCTTGACCTCTGCCCCCACTATAGCATCCCAAACACCGCCTCCCCGTATCTCTCCAGCTTCTCGCAACCCGAGAACATGTGCGCATGATTCGCAGGCCCCCACCCACACTTCTCGAACCCACCAGCCACCCACTGGAAGAACCCACTCATTCTCGCCGGGGTCATGTGCATCCTGTGCACCACCTTGAACTGAATCAAGCTCATCCTCGCGCAGGAGGAGGTTGAGTTCCCCCTCCGCATCGCCTCGCACCACAGTCCCCAGCCTATTTCCCTTCCTAACTCCTCCTCCCATTTACTTTTGATCCTCACCACCTGCGCGGTGGGGCTCCCAACCACCTGTATGTATCTCCAATCTTGCCCTCTCCCAACTCATCTGGGAGCGACAGTTGCTCCAGCAGTGTATACTCTGGCAGCTTGGGAATGCCCTCCACTCTTTCCTCACAAGTCCTGCATTTGCCTAAACTCACTGCCCCTCGGTAACTCAAACCTCTCCCGCAACTCGTCCAGACCTGCAAACTTCCCCTCCCAGATCAAATCCTTAACTCGCTCCGGCCCCGCCTCCCTCCATTTCCCACACATCCCATCCATCTCCCCCGGCTTGAACCTGTGGTTCCCACACACTGGCATCAGCACCGACATCCTGTCCAACTTAAAATGCCTCCTCAACTGGTTCCGCACCCTAACCGTCGATTGCACCACTGGGCTCCCCGTATACTTCCCAGGAGCTAATGGCAGAGTAAACCGTCACCATGGCCCTCAGACTGGATCCCCTGCAGGTTTCCTCTTCCACCCTAACCCACTCCACCCCCTCACCACCACACCTTCCAGTCACCTTTTCCACATTTGCCACCCAATGATAATGCAGCAGGTTCAGGACTGCCAACACCCACTTTCTGTCTCTCCTCTGCAACAGAGCCCCTCTTTACCCTCGGCACCCTCCCCGCCCTTATGAACTCCGAGATCAATATCTCCCCCCACTGGAAGAAAGCCTTGGGGAGAAAGATCGGGAGGGACTGAAAGACAAACAGGAACCTTGGCAACACTTTCATCTTCACCACCTGAACCCTCGCTGCCAGAGTCAAGTGCAAGGTGTCCCACCTCTTAAAACCCCCCCTTCACCTCCTCCACTAATGCTGTCAGATTCCACCTGTGCATCGTGGCCCATTCTCACGTCACCTGAATCCCCAAATATCTAACTCTCTCTCTAACTACCTTAAACGGCAATGTCCCCTAATTGGCCTCCTGCCCCGCCACATTCACCGGAAACCCCTCGCTTTTCCCAACATTCAACTTATACCCGGAGAAGGCCCCAAACCTCTCTTAACAGTTCCCTGATCCTCCTATATTCTCCATCAGGTCCGATACAAACAGCAACAGGGTGTCCACGTACAACGACACCCAGTGCTTCCTGCTCCGCCTCACAATCCCTCGCCACTCAGCAGACCCTCAAAGGGCCATTGCCAAAGGTTCAATCGGCAATGTGAATAACAGTGGCGACAACGGGCACCTCTGCTTCGACCCCCTGTGCAATCCAAAACCTGGTGCACTCATCTCGTTTGTGGGCACACTTGCCATCGGGGACACATACAACAGGCGCACCCATGCCACAAACTTCGGCCCAAACCCAAACCTCCCCAGAAACTCAAACAAGTACCTCACTCCACCCAATCAGAGGCCTTCTCCGCATCCTTAGAATCAATAACCTCCAGCGCCCCCCCCCCCCACTTGACGGAGTAAAAACCACATTTTTATTTAAAAAAAATATTTTTATTGAAGTATTTGCAATATTTTTATAACAACAACACACACAATAATAAAATAAACATCAACATGGTAAGAAAAGGACATTTCCCACCCAACCCCGTCAGTACATCCCTCAACCATATTGCACCTACCTGCGCCCCCCTTTGGAATACTGCTTCTGCTGACATTTTAATTTTCCCCGAGAAAATCGATGAACGGCTGCCCCCTCCGGGAGAACCCCAGCATTGACCCTCTCAAGGCAAACTTTATTTTCTCCAGCCTGAGAAACCCAGCCATGTCACTGATCCAAGTCGCCACACTCGGGGGCTTCGAGTCCCTCCACATTAAAAGGATCCGTCTCCGGGCTACTAGGGAGGCAAAGACCAGGACGCGGCCTCTTTCACTCCCTGAACTCCCGGATCTTCTGACGCTCCAAAGATCGCTACCTCCAGACTCGGCACCACCCACGTGTCTAGCATCCTGGACATTGCTTTTCCAAAACCCTGCCAAAACCCTCTAAGCTTCGGGCATGCCTAAAACATGTGGACATGGTTTGCTGGGCTTCCCGCACACCTCGCACATCTACCTTCTACCCAGAAAAACTTGCTCATCCTCACCGCCGTCATGTGTGCCTGGTGGACCACCTTAAACTGTATTACACTGAGCCTGGCACACGATGAGGAGGAATTAGATGATGAGAAGGGGCTGTTTAGCACAGGGCTAAATCGCTGGCTTTGAAAGCAGACCAAGGCAGGCCAGCAGCATGGTTCAATTCCCGTAACAGCCTCCCCGAACAGGCGCTGGAATGTGGCGACTAGGGGCTTTTCACAGTAACTTCATTGAAGCCTACTTGTGACAATAAGCAATTTTCATTTCATTTCATTTCATTTTCATTTCATTAACCCTGCTTAGGGCGTCCACCCACAGACCCGCTTCCAACTCTCCACCTAGCTCCTCCTCCCACTTGCCCTTCAGTTCCTCCACCGGGGTTTCTTCCGCCTCCAACAACTCCTGATAGACATCTGACACCTTCCCCTCTCCCACCCAGGTACCAGAGACTACTCTATCCTGTATCCCCCGTGGCGGCAACAGCGGGAAAGCCAACACTTGTTTCCTCAAAAAGTCCCGCACTTGCAAGTATCTGAAGCCATTCCCCGGCGGCGGCTTGAACTTATCCTCCAGCGCCCTCAGACTGGGAAAACTCCCGTCTATGAATAGATCTCCCATCCTTTTAATTCCTCCTCTCTGCCAGCTCCAGAACCCGCCATCTATCCTGCCCGGCGCGAACCTCTGGTTATTGTAAATCGGGGTCCAGACCGACGCACCGCCACCTTCTTATACCTCCTCCATTGCCCCCAGATCCTCAGTGCCGCCACCACCACCGGGCTAGTGGAGTAACGGGCCGGCGAGAACGGCAGAGGTGCCGTTACCAATGCTCCCAAGCTGGTGCCTTTGCATGACGCCGCCTCCATCTGCTCCCATGCCGACCCCTCGCCCATTACCCACTTCCTAATCATCGCTATATTACCCACCCAGTAGTAGTTGCAGAAGTTCGGCAGCGCCAACCCACCCTTCCCCCGACTGCGCTCCAACAACATTTTCTTCACTCGCGGGGTTTTATTTGCCCACACAAAGCCCAAAATAATCTTGTTCACCCGCTTGAAAAAGGTCTTTGGAATGAAGATGGGGAGGCACCGAAAGACAAACAGAAATCTGGGGAGGACCGTCATTTTCACTGTCTGTACCCTCCCCGCCAACGATAGCGGGAGCATATCCCATCTTTTAAAGTCCCCTTCCATTTGCTCTACCAGCCGGGTTAGGCTAAACTTGTGTAGTGCCTCCCATTTCTGAGCCACCTGTATTCCCAGGTAGCGAAAGCTCCTCTCTACCATCTTGAGCGGCAGCTCCTTCAGTCTCCTCTCCTGCCCCCTTGCCTAGATTCACTTTTTCCCCAACCTCAGCCGCTTTGTGCACACGCTCGCTGCAGGCGCCTGGTAAAGCCCCCCCCCCAAAAAACGTATTTTCTTTGATAAATGTCCATACATCATCCAGTGACTCAAAGTAAAACTGCCGGTTTTTGTGCGTAACTCACAACTGCGCTGGATACTGCATCCCGAATTTCACCCCCTTCTTGAAGAGGATCGCCTTCACCCGATTGAACTCAGCTCCGCTCCCAGGTCCTGATAGATGCGCACCTCGCTGTTCTCCCATCCGCTGCTCCGCTCTTTCTTGGCCCACCGCCAGACGGGTTCTTTGTCCGAAAAACGGTGGAAACGCACCACCATGGCCCTCGGCGGGTCATTCGCCTTAGACTTCCTTGCGAGGGCTCTGTGCGCCCCATCCACTTCCAGGGGCCGATAATTCGACCCCTCAATTCCTTCAGGGAGGCCAACAATCCTTAAGTTCTGCCTCCTGGACCTGTTCTCCAGTTCCTCCAGCTACTCCTGCATTCTGTTGTGGCGATCGTCTAACACCTCCACCTTGTGCTCCAGCACGGTTAGATAGTCCTCCTGGCTGGATAACTTCAGCTCAATCTCTTGTATCGCCTTCCCTTGGGCCGCCTGATTCAATACCATTTGATCAACCGCTGCCTTGATCGGGTCCAACGTTTCCTTTTTCAGCTCAGTGAAACAGTCCTTAAAGAACTTCATCTGTTGCTCCTTAGACCACTGAGCCCCCGCTCCCTGGTCCTGGCCCTCCGCCATGCTGTGCTCCGACAGCTCCGACTTCTTCACTCTATCAGGGCTGAGTCTTTTCACACGATCACTTCTAGTCCAATTACCTATACACCGGAGAGGGAATCCTTCTTAATATTGTCCACTTCGCCGATCAATCCCATAAAGTCCGAGGAAAATCGGGAAAAAAGATCCGAAAATCCGTTTCAGGCGGGAGCTGTCGAATGTGCGACCTACTCCTCCATGGCCGCCACTGGAAGTCGAAGTAAAAACCACATTTAACAGCCTCCTGATATTACTAGAGAGCTGCCTGCCCTTCACAAAACCCGTTTGTCCTCTGAGACCACCCCAGCACACCCGCCAATCCTCCCCACCAACACCTTCACCAATACTTTCACGTCCGTATTCAACGGGGTGGGCCTGTATGACCCACACTCCAGCGGATCCTTCCCCTTCTTCGGAATCAGTGTAATCGACGCCTGTGTCAATGTCACTGGCAACTCCCCCCTCTTCACCGTCTCACCAAACATCTCCAGCAAATGAGGTACCAACATTGTCGCAAACAAGGGCGGCACGTGGCACAGTGGTTAGCATTGCTGTCTCACGGTGCTGAGGACCCGGGTTCGAATCCAGCTCTGGGCCACTGTCCGTGTGGAGTTTACCCATTCTCCCTGTGTCTGCGTGGGTTTCACCCCCACAACCCAAAGATGTGCAGGGTAGGTGGATTGGCCACGCTAAATTGCCCCTAAATTGGTAAAGAAAATAATTGGGTACTCTAAATTTATATTTTTAAAAACTCTGTCGCAAACACCGGAGAAATTTCTGCCGGAAATCCGCCCGGCCTCGGAGCATTCTCCGACTGCATTCCCCTGATACCGTCTATCACCTCCCTCAGCCCCAGTGGCTCCTCCATACCTGCCTCTACCCATCCTCCAACTCTGGGAACTCCAGCTCGTCCAAAAACCGTCCCATATCCCCTTCCTCTCTGCCCTCACCCTTAGAATTTCCTTAGATGCCACCAGCCGCCGCAGCTGGTGGACCAACATGCAGCTCGCCTTCTTTCCATACTCATACTGCACCCCCCTCACCCTCCACAACTGACCCACCACTTTGCCCGTTATCATCCTATCAAACTGCCCCTGCAGCCTCTCCCTCTCTGCCAACAACTCCTTAGTGGTGGTTGTTGTGAAAACTCAGAAGAATATGACATTTGAAACATGAAAGTAACACTGAGAATGCCCGAGGCTTTTTAATGAAAGGGAGAAGTCCCACAAGGGGTTAACAGCAGCAGCCTGTTTTGAAAGCAGACAACTTCACAGACAGGGAAGAAAACAGATAGGAGCTTCATTTTAATTCACAAGTTAGAAAACTCATTTGATAGACTTAAACTCTTAAAGGTATAAGAAAGGTAACAGTATTTCACAAATCTTTAAGCAATGAATTATTTTATTTAACAATTAAGAAAAGCGTGACTTCCGGTTGCGGCGATGCCCAGCTAAGCTGCACGTTTCGGCGGCTCCAGCTCAAACGGACCTTCGGGCTCTTTTAAGAGCCCCAACGGGGAATTTTTTCAGGACGAAACCCGGTGTGGGGTGAGTTAACAGGGAGTCCCCCCCAACGAAAGAGAAAAATATCGTCGGCGGCGGCTACATCGCGAAGAATCCTCGACGATAGGGACAGGAGGAAAAAAGAAGCAAGATGGCGGCGGAGAAAGCCCAGGCGACATGGGGGCCCGATCAAGACGAATTCTTAAGACGGTGTGTGGAGCTACTTAAGAAGGAGGTGCTGACCCCGATGCTACAGGCAATTGAGGGGCTTAAGGAGGCACAAAGGACCCAGGAGGCAGAGCTCCGCGTGGTGGAGCAGAAGGTGACGGATAATGAAGATGAGATCCTGGGCCTGGCGGTCAAAACACAGACGCACGAGGCGCTCCACAAAAAGTGCATTGAAAGGATTGAGGCCCTAGAAAACAGAGCACGAAGGAAGAACCTTCGGATCCTGGGTCTCCCCGAGGGAGTGGAAGGAGCGGACTGCTGGGCTTACGTGAGCACGATGCTAAGCTCGCTGATGGGAGCTGAGGCCCCTTCGGGCCCCTTAGAAGTGGAGGGGGCTCATCGGGTCCCTGCGAGGAGACCAAAGGCGGGAGAACCACCTAGGGCGACAATTGTGCGATTTCACCGCTTTAATGATAGAGAAGTGGTTCTGAGATGGGCCAAAAAGGTAAGGAGTAGTAGATGGGAGAATGCGGTGGTACGGGTGTACCAGGATTGGAGTGCAGAGGTGGCGAGAAGGAGGGCGAGTTTTAATCGAGCCAAGGAGGTGCTACACAAGAAGAAGGTGAAGTTCGGGATGCTGCAGCCGGCGCGACTATGGGTCACATATCAGGAGAGACATCACTACTTCGAAACGGCGCTTAAGGGGTTTATGGACCAAATGGGGGGAGTGGATCCATGGCGATTTGTTAGACCGAAGGCCAAGGAGTTCTCCTTCTTCTCCCATGTTCACAAGATGTACTCCCGGATAGATTTTTTTGTTTTGGGAAGGTCGTTGATCTCGAGGGTGGAAGAAACTGAGTATTCAGCCATAGCTATCTCGGATCATGCCCCACATTGGGTGGACCTGGAACTAGGAGAGGAGAGGGAGCAGCGTGCACTCTGGCGATTAGATGTGGGATTGTTGGCGGATGAGGGAGTCTGTGGAAGGGTGCGGGGATGTATCGAGAGGTACCTGGAGGCCAATGACGACGGGGAGGTCCGAGTGGGAGTGGTATGGGAAGCACTAAAGGCGGTGGTCAGAGGAGAGCTGATCTCCATCAGGGCCCACAAAGGGAAAACAGAGGCCAAGGAAAGGGAAAGATTACTGGGGGAGATTTTAAGGGTGGACAAAGAATATGCGGAGACCCCGGAGGAGGGACTGTACAGGGAGAGACGACGACTCCAGACGGAGTTCGACCTTCTGACCACCAGGAGGGCGGAGGTGCTGTGGAGGAAGACACAGGGGATGAGATATGAATATGGGGAAAAGGCTAGTCGCCTGTTGGCCCATCAGCTGCGAAAGAGGACAGCGGCGAGGGAGATAGGGGGAATTAGAGACGAAAAGGGAGCTACGGTGCGGAGAGCAGGGAAGATAAACGAGGTGTTTAAGACCTTTTACGAAAGACTTTATAGGTCCCAACCCCCGGAGGGAAAAGAGGAGATGCGGCAGTTTTTGGACCAATTAAGGCTCCCGAGAGTGGAGGAGCAGGAGGTGGAAGGCCTGGGGGCACCAATTGGGGTGGACGAGGTTACCAAAGGGCTGGGGAACATGCAGGCAGGGAAGGCCCCGGGACCAGATGGGTTCCCGGTGGAATTTTATAGAAAATATGTGGACTTGCTGGCCCCGCTGTTGGTGAGGACTTTTAACGAGGCCAGGGAAGGGGGGACTCTACCCCTGACAATGTCGGAGGCGACGATATCGCTAATTTTGAAGCGGGATAAAGATCCGCTGCAGTGCGGGTCCTATAGGCCTATTTCACTACTAAATGTGGACGCCAAATTGCTAGCAAAGGTGCTGGCATCGAGGATAGAGGACTGTGTCCCGGGGGTGGTGCACGAAGACCAGACAGGATTCGTAAAGGGGAGACAACTAAATGTCAACGTGCGATGGCTATTAGGGGTGATAATGATGCCCCCAGCAGAGGGGGAGGCAGAGATAGTGGCGGCAATGGATGCAGAGAAGGCATTTGATAGGGTGGAGTGGGAGTATCTATGGGAGGTGCTGAGGAGGTTCGGGTTCAGGGACGGGTTTGTTAGCTGGGTCAAACTCCTCTATGGGGCCCCAACGGCATGTGTGGTCACGGGTCGGCAAAGATCGGAGTACTTCTGACTATACAGGGGAGCAAGACAGGAATGCCCGCTATCTCCATTACTGTTCGCGTTGGCAATTGAACCACTGGCCATGGCGCTGAGAGACTCCAGAAAATGGAGAGGGGTGATTAGAGGGGGAGAGGAACACCGAGTGTCATTCTACGTGGATGACTTACTGCTGTATGTGACGGACCCAGTGGGGGGGATGACAGAGGTCATGCAGATATTGAGGGAGTTCGGAGATTTCTCGGGATATAGGCTTAACATGGGAAAGAGTGAACTTTTTGTGATACACCCTGGGGACCAGAGTAGAGGGATAGATGGCCTGCCTTTAAGGAAAGTGGAAAGAAACTTTCGATACCTGGGGATTCAGATAGCCAGGAGCTGGGGAACCTTGCACAGACTTAATCTGACACGACTGGCGGAACAAATGGAAGAGGACTTCAAGAGGTGGGACATGCAGCCACTGTCACTGGCGGGCAGAGTGCAGGCAATTAAGATGATGG